>NC_139765.1:54734140-55362193 GCF_965231275.1 Zosterops lateralis
CTTAAATAATCAGAGAAGAATCTAACAAACTTTAAGTGCTATAAACAGTATTAGGATGCAGACACTAGACACTGGAGGTTAGCTTCAAGGGTTTCAGTAAACTAGGATCTTATCTTAAGAGTCCATTTATGTTTTCTACATGCTTATTTTACTCCACTTATTTATTTATTTTATTTTATTTTATTTTATTTTATTTTTTAATGTGTTAAAAACCTTGCCATACTGGATTGCAATATGTTTCAAATAGCCTACTGTACGGTACTTTGTATAGCTCTGTTCAGATACAGATGCCCTTGGAAATGTAGTTGGATGAGTCATGTCATGTTGGGTTTATGGGGTAAAAGGAGAAAAAAAATAAACCCACCACACCTGCACCTGGCAAGTTGAAGAGAATGACTCAGGTCATGGTCCCATCACAGTTAAATCTAGACTGGACGTTCCTGACCACAAGCTTAGGCTGGGTGGGAGCACATGTCTGTACAGTGATGTGTTTCTGTTGAATCAGCCAGAGATCCCGGTGTGGTATTTATGCTGGCTGATGCCATGGCTGCCCAAGATACCAGATTGAGTTATTCCCTAGCTCCAGCTCACTCTGTTGCTGTGTCCCTGGAAGGCTGTACACGTGCACTGGACCCATGACTGCAGCAGATGTCTCCAGCTGGTGGGCAGCCAGGGGTGAGGAGGCCCTTGTGATCCATGTGCCAGGGCCCCACAACTCTGTGCCTGTGTGCAGCTCTAGGGCAGACCTTCCATGTCCACAGTCAGTCCCATCTTTGAAAGTGCTCCTTGAAAGATCAACACGAGGAGGATGCCTTTGCATCTGCCTTACACTGCTGTCCATAGCAAACCCAGGCTGGCAGTTCTCCACATCTTTGATCCAAGCTTCAGGACTCAGTACTATGCCATGTGAGTTCATGTTTTGCAAGGCCTGTGAAAGTCCCTGGTTCCAGTAGGATCAGGTAATGAAATTGTATTTGAACAGGCTCTGCTGGGAGAAGCATTGCCTCCTTTTCAGGGAAAGCATATCATGACAGAGGATAAAAGCTGGGAGAAAGAGCAAGAGAAGAACCAGATGTCCTGCTAGGCTTTTGTTCCTCTGCTTATGAAACAACACAATTAAGGCTGAAAAACATGTGTTCCTGACTCCATGGGACACCTGCAGCCATAAGAACAGCAGTGCCTGTATAAAGTGTCATTCTGAAAATATGAGAAGAGCACCAGTGCACAATGGGGAGTGCTGAGGTGAAAAGGTAATTTCATGGAGGTCTTTGCTGAGTGCATTTGGGAATGCAGCAGAACATCCTAAGATACTCAGTTTAGCATTGAGAACAAGACAAGACTTTTTAATTTTGGAAGATGACAGATGACATGTGAGGCAGCTTCTGAAGTATCCCACTTCTACCAACAGAGATTTGAGATAGGAATGCTGGCATCTATGCTGTGAATTAGGAGGCAATATTCATGTCTTGTAAGGTTCTTGGTTCATGGTACTTGTGGTTCACATGAACCAAGAAGTCACACACATAAATTACTCAAGTATTTCCTTAGTTTATGGGATGATCATCATATGTTCTGCCATTTCCCAGTTCTTATTTTACAAGAACTAGTTCTCTGTTGTACTGATGGCCATTGTAATGATCAGAAAAATGCTTTACTGTTATTGTTTGCTGCTTGATGACCCTACCTCTACTGACCTTGCCTTTTAGGTAGTAGTCTGCTTGTGATGGAAGTTCCTGAAAATGGGTGGGCTACACCTAACCATCAATGACGCTCTTTCCTTCTCGATGCACTTGCAAATGCAATTATTGGCAGGAATTGAGCAGATAATTCTCTGGAAGAGATTCAGAAAGATTATCTTTGATTGTTATTCTTACGATATCTGTGCAATGGTGCTGAAATTCATTTTAACCCACTGAAGGGAAGCAGAGGGAACTGATAGTCAAATTAAGCCTGATAATGATTTCCACACCAGGATCATGCTTTCTTACCTTAGCTGAAGCAGTATGTGTGTGATAAAAAAGGTGGAAGACAGAAGCAGAAAGCCAACACTGGTAAAATTGGCTGCTGAAGTTTATTCATATTTCTCTGATCTGGAAGATAATTTGTGTTTGACTTCTGCTTGTGATTTTACTGATAAATACACTGCTGAGTTGCCACAGCCTTCTTCAGGGCTCATCTCTGACCATCCAGGTCCCTGTGCATTCATTCCAACTCTGCCTGTCCTTGGCCACTCTCACCAGCAACTCTACCTTTTCATTAGGCTCCCAAAATAACCCCTCTATGAATGAAAGTAGAAACCTTTGAACAAATGAAAGAATAGTGTATTTGGTTCAGACAAAATAAAAGTAATTTAATTTATGGAGAAGGTATTAGCATCCAGTCTAAGAACATAAATCTATAGATTTTTAGCAATGAAGATTAAAGGGAGAAATACAGGAATTTAGTAAGTAAAAAGTGGCAGAAAACCAACATACTTTTCAGGGCTCCTACTAGAATTCAGGCGAAGTAAATTTTTCATCCATTTCTGAAATGATCTAATGACTGTTTAAAAGAACAGCAGAATGATGGGATGCTGTACAGAGGCAATGAATTTTTATAAATGTGAAAAATATCCTATAGCAAGAATTACTTTAAAGTACTTTGATGTATTTCTGAGAGATGCTTTAGAAAAATCATAAAATACAGTCTTTAATCTAGCATTTTAGAGGGTTTTGAAATTATGTTTTTGACAGTAGCCACTTTATATCTACTGGCTTATGAACAGACTGAACCTTTGCTGGATCAGGACTGAAGGCCATAGTTCTATGAATGTTTATGCATGAGTAGAAAGTAAGAACTGAGTCCTAAAAATCACAGTATGCTGTGGGTGAGGAAAAAATGTAGAGGAAAAACAGAGGAAAGTGATATTTTTCAACCATAAATAATACAGTATCCTTCAAGACAACCCTTTCATAGAATTTATGTTTGAAATAAAACTTCTGTTTTCATAAATGAATGGCATTTTAGGATTATTACAATGGTAGAGGAAAACTGCAACCATTCAAAAACTCCAGAATGTTATTGAAAGAATACTTTAATTAAAAACCTAGAGCATCCCTCTCTTGCCTGCCCTGCTCCCATCCTGAAAAGCACTCTCCTTGCTTTCGTGAGCACAAGCAAATCAACCCTGTTAGTACAAGGTAGCTCTTGTTTGAATTGTGTACCCTGGAGATGCATAATTAGTGCAAAGGAACTGTTCCTGGGGGGAGTTCAGATTCAGAAAAAGGAGAGAAATTAAAGTGCCCTACATATGTGATCTGGATCCTGAGAAGAGGGTGAGATAAATTAAATATAAATCAATTTTGTGAATTTGAACTTGATGCATAAAATTTGGGTCAAAAAGCTATTCACCCAATACTTTTTATAAATGAAATTTCTATCTGTGGTGGATAATGTTTATGGATAGAAGGCCAATGACGTTCAGTAAAGGTTCTGTTTACTTCCAAAGAGGTGCATTCACAGCAGTGGGTATAGATTCAAAGTACAGTCTGGAACTCCTCAGAATTAGAGAATATTTAAGTCCATTAAATTAACCAGTAGCAAAAATGTATTTCAGACCACAGTGAGTTGAAACTCAAATTACCAGATTCTTTTGGCAAATATCTACAATAATAAATTTAGAGGAACTGAAATCTTTAATTTTAGCTGAAGTACATTTTTTGTTGGTAGGAATTATTTAACCCTTTTCAACCTTTACTTGTGTTAGATTTCTGCCATTTGTAGAGGGAGAAAAGAAATCTGAAATAAGAATTCATAACTTCATATAAAAAATGCTAGGCTATAGAAGCAAAATATATTGAAAGGTAGATGAAAACCAGACCATAAATGTCAATCTGTCTTTCTATCCTTTGCATGTTCCAACCTCTTTGTTCTGATTCCTTGCTCTTTACACCTGGGTATGCCTTCAGTACCAACCTGCCCTTCAATTCCTTTGGTTGCAATCAGCCTGTGTCATTTAAGTCACCAATTCAACAGGCCTGGATATTAATTTGAAAGAGACCACCATCTGATATTTGCTTTCCAAGGAGATTGTTGCAGATGGTGTTTAGAGTTTCCCTCCCATCTTCTCTTAAAGCAGCCCTATTCCTGTCCTAGGGACATCTCCCAGACCAAATAGGACAGCCCTGCCTGTGGCTCATCACATCAGTGACTTCTTACAGCCTCCAGACTCCTATAAAGCCAGAGGGTGTTTAGTTACTTTAACCAGAAAGAAAGGTTCTTAGGAGCTCTCTGTCTCCTAGAGGTATGGACAGCTTCTACACTGGGTACATTTCTGTAGTTTAGCCCCTGCAGTGTGTTGGACTCATTGTAGCTGGCTGGCCAGGGTAAGCTCCTGCTGTAGTGACAAACATTCTGCATTCTGCAGCTGGAGTGAGTACCCAGGCAGTGGCCCTGCATGGAGCCCTGTGCTGCCACGAGTGTCTGTGCCCTGTCAAGTCAACTATTCCCAGAGAATTAGCATGAACAAACTGACAGGAACCACAGTCTCAGCAATAATACTACCTGCGTATCTGATTTATGGCAGTCAATAACACCTTACACCTTATATCTGTCCAGCAAGAATGTCCTACATGTCCTAAATGGCATAGCTGAAGCACCCTTTTGGTAACTCATTCTGCCTGATGCAGGCGCTGTCTTAATAATTACTGAATAAAAGTCATGGCCAACATAGATAGTATATACTAGTGTATAAATATCTGTTGTGTAAGGAGTGGGTGCAGTTCTGAAGGCTCATGTTTTAGTCTGATTCAGCACAACTGCACAGACCTGGCTCTGAAGGAAGGTATAAACCAAGAAGGAAGAGCAATGGTGGAGTGTATTCTGAGAAACAGATTTAGCACTGGAAACTGCCCTGTTGCTACATTCTCATCTCTGGCTGTTCTTTCTCTGTGTTAAATGTTTACTCTGCTAATACAGTATTTTAATGTGTGTCATTAATAGTGACTCAATTTTCTTTTAAAGGAAGTGCAGTGAGTAAAAAGTCTCTGTGGTCAGATTCTAAGCATGCATAAGTATACATATACTTTTGTTGATTCCATTTTGGGACTGGCAAGTGCCTTCTCAATACCTAGCAGCTGCTCGAATATTCCATGGCTAAAAGTTCAAGATGATGACCCTGCAGCTCTCAATATATTGACACACAAATGACGTAGTTCTGACTCTGTTGAAGGTTAGAGTACAAAACACACTAATTAGTATGCTACAGCATCAGGTTCCTCTATATTCTTCTTATCTATTTGTTGAAAGGTACAGGCTTTTGCTGTTCTCTGCCACTGAGTTTGTAATTTACCAAACTGATTTCCTTTATGTGAAACTGGCCATTTTTACTGCTGACTTTTATATGGAAGGACTGGGGAAGCTAGTAGTGTCTGAAGGGTTTTTGTAGCCCTCAAAACACTGGAAAATGTCTGCTTCACCCAGCTTACGGTCACACAATGAGCAGTCTCTAAGCATTTTGCCATGCCTAACATTTTGCTGCCATAGGCAACCACTTAATCTGCCTACACAGGAGCTAGCCCTGAGGGGATGCAATATGGGTTGGAAAGGGTAGATTTATACTAAAACATTAGTTTTCAGGGCTGGTAGAAAAAATAGCTGTTCATTTGAGATTTCCTGCTTTATTCTCAGCTGCTCCAATAACTGAAGTGTTAAAGATTTCTACAATCAATGTTCCACATGGATTGCTTCTATAAGCAGATTTGTTTCCACCTCAAAATCAGTACCGTATTTCTGCTTTAGGTTCTACCCTTTTATCATATAAGCATCTTCTGTATAAACTAGACTTGAAAGGGACCCTTGTGAACCATGAGAAGACCAAAGTGAAAACCTATGACAGCCAGTTGGAAATGAATTCAGCTCTCATGGTTTGACTCTCCTTTTTGTTTACATTTGCATTAAGTAGCACAGCAGAAGGAGGCACTGTGCCCAGGCTAGAGGGGGAACCCCTCTCCTTTGGGAGGCAAAGTAGACACTGAGTCTCCATTTAAACCTCATTATGACATCAATTCATATGAAAAAAGAAAAATCACAGGTTTGCGGTTAATGCCTGTAATAAGCCCTTTAGAAACAAGCTGCCCTGGCAACGTAATTTAATCCTTGCTACTTCCAGGTTTTTTTTATAATTATATATTCCTCTGCTGTAAGAGACCAGGATCTGTTGTGAATCAGGTCACCCTGTAGCTGTTTTACTTGAATGAAGAACTCGATTCACACTGCTTCTTAGAGTCTGTTATGACTCCTCTAATTTAAGACTATTACCTGAAACAGACGTATTTTGTTTGGCTTTTTCCATGTTGACGGAATGTGAAAGCTTGCAAAATTATCTCCAAGTGCCTCTATAGAGTAAGACTCATAAGGCTGATTGTGATAAGTGAGAGCAAAGCAACCATAAAACTTTTCAGGTTGTCTGTGTTCCACATTAGACATTTTGGTCTCAGTGGAATCAAGCATCCCACTCCTCTCACTGAGTGAAAGAAGAGTGGCTTGCTAAGGTATTTTGTGAAAGATAGATTTTCCAGGAAAGCCTTGTTCTCCCAGATGTATGTTAAACCAGCCATGAATGACCAGAACTACTGCATTCCCATGCCTTAAGAAGGGCCATGATTCTTGGAAAAATGAGTTTTCAGCTTCACAATGTTTTATATGTCCTATTCCTATCCTAATTAATTACTGTTATGACAGCTAATGAGCATGTAGAATGGACAGGGAAAGTGTTCATTGGCAAAGAACAGACTTGGTTTTTGGATTTGAAAAGAGCAGGCTGGATCTGGTAGTGAATACACTTCTCTCCCTTTCTCCACAGGTTGTGGGGTTGATTTTTAGCTCAAGCTGAGATAGAGGCATTACAAATGAATGAGAATAAGTGTGGTTTTAGGCCACCTTTGTGTTTTGTTGTATTTGCACTCTGGCTTGGTGGTGGGGTTGGCCTGAATTACAGCAACTCCAAGGCAAATCTAATTTACACTTGGATTGCCAAAAGTTGTTCTGGCAGTTGAGAATAGTGACATCTGCCAAGGGTGCAAATGCAGCCCTCTGTGCTTTTTTCTGATCACGTTGCATGGTATAAGAGCATATGCCACATCAACTGCTACTACTGGCAGAAAAAGCAGTCACATTTTTCTTCCATCAGCAAGCCTTCAGTCTCCTAGTCCTCACTTGATGCATCTTTTACAATGGATGTAGTAATCACAAATGTGCTGGCTTTGTCTCACTGAGAAAAGTTTCACATAAGTAGGACATTTCTAAAGTTCAGTCTTTTCAATCGTGTCCTATTATGATCAAATTATCATAAAGAGACCATTAAAATATTGACAACTAAAAAATTATGCTCCTGTCTTGAATCTACAGATTTAGGAGTAATGTGACCTAACTCCTATATCTCAGCAGAGGAAGCTGTTTGTATATATTAAAAGTACTTCAATGTAAAAAAGAAATTAAAAATCTTTCTTCAAAGAGTATTGTTTCTTTTTTATCTAATTCTCATTTTTAATTCTCCCCCAAAGTCTGGGACTATACTTTTGCTTACCTATACTTAGGTATTTGTGACTATCTGAGGGCTTGTTTTGGTCATTCTGGAGAGTTAATGCATCTGAGCTCACAAATCCTGCTAACAAGCATGATTCAAGCTTAGCATATGTGTTAATACAGTAATCTTCATTTTCTGAGTTTGGAGATTTAGCAGAACAAATTCATGTGCAATATGATACAGACCTGTGAAACCAAGAAAGGCATAAAGAATCTGTATGAGGACCAATCACCTTCCTTTCCAATACAAGAACTCAAGGTTATTACATTAAACTAGGAGGAGGCAAACTCTGAGTCAACAAATGGAAGTGTTTCTTCAGTGTCTAGCTAAGCTGTGGAAATCCTTTCCACATGATTTGGGTGTACTAAAAACTTACAGAAGTTCAACGGGAGTCTGGTGCATTTCATCAGGAAAAAATAAAAGGAATTATTAAACACATATTATTAACCACATAAACATCAAAAAGTCATTGAGGCCTTGGTAACTAGAGGCTTGAACATTAGTTAGGTCAAGGGTCATTTGTGTTTTCTTGTACTCCTCCTTAGGCATCTGATTTTGGCCACTTTTATAGGCAGGATGCTGGGTTACATGTGCTTTTGGGCTGATCCACTTTGGCGGCTCTATGTTTCATTATGTCATTTGTTGCCCTACAGATGCCTACAATATGTTTGTGAAATACCCTGCATTAATGTGTAAGTCATATGCAATCTTCAAAGGGCCAGCTTCTTCCCAGGGACTAGCCTAAGGTGACAAGCTGAGATTTTTAACTCTTAATTACCAAAAATTAGATGAAGTGAAATATTCTCTGCATGACAAAAACATTTCTCAGAGAAAAAAATGTTTCTAGTTAAGGGAAACTTGGCTAAGAAAGAGATTGCATTCTCGCTGTGTTCCTGAAATTCATTTGCACAAATAAGTTTTGCAAGTAGAAACTGTCTCAAGGAATGAGCCCTAAATCAGTCTGAATTACCTGGATAAAACATATTTGAAGTTAGCTAACTATCTATAAGCAGATTTATATACTATCCAATTAACTCTAGACTTCTCCGAGCTTTTGGATTTTGGAGGATATGAAGGAAATGTTGATATGAATTTTTTTTGTCTATGTCAATATAATATCCATCAGTCAAAGATCATCATCAGGCATTGTGAAATTGCCTGAAGGAACTGCTTGGGTAGCCTTCTTTTATACATATATTTAATAGTCTTCAGACTTATATACAGTTTGATATTAAATTAGTAATTATGTATAATATACATGTTAGTAAGTTAGAAATTAAGTAAGGCTACTAATACAAATCAGAAAAACCCCCTTCACTATTTTATTTCTTTGCAGGAATGTTTAATAAAAAGTTCACATGACAATGTAAAAGGGAAATATGGTATCTTTGCGTGGTTTGATTGTCATAATTGTATGACATTTAATAAGGAGCAGAGGAAAACCCTAGATCTTAGAGCATCTTAGAAAATTCCTTTTGATATACTTGGCTGACCCTTTCTTTGCTGCTGGTGACCCTAAGAGACAAAGAAAGTAATGCTATTACTGTTTTCATGAAAGGTCTCATAGTAATAGTTGAATGTTGACATATTGATGAGGTTTAGATGTTGGTGGAAAGACTGCATGCTTTGGAGGCATCATGAAGTGTTATTTGCTTGCTAGTGTCTTTCTGTAGTCATGCAGCCTTAGAGCTAATGCAGGGCAAGCCTGGAGTGGGGTAGGACATACTTTGGTACAGGTTTCTTGGCAGTAATCTGCTTGGCAACTGTTCCAGATGGTTTACAGCTCTTGCTCTAGCTCTTTGAGTTTGAGAAAGTGTTGGATTAGCAGAGAGTATTCCACATAAAAATTGTGTTAGAAGCCTGTTAAGAATAGAAGTCAGGAAAGACCCAAAAGTTAGGAAATGTGGGAAATAAGGTTGTCTTGCATATTTTTACTGCTCTTTCTCTGTGTGCACATTATATCATCCTTAATCATAGGAACACACTACGTTTCATGATATCCCAATCTCAGTCACTGCTCACTTACTGAGCAGCTGTTGAGTATATTGTTTTCGTTCTTAAATGTCTGACCTCTCATTTATTTCACACCTCTCAAAATCCATTTTAGAGCTCCCTGTTTTGCTTATCAATGTAATATTGCTGTTTTCTAAACATCAATAAGTCTGTTTCCTTTTATTTGTGCAGAGAGAAGTGATGTTATTCTCTTTTTCATGGAAAAGAGATGGTCAGTCCTAAATGCAGTGTGTGCTCTCCAGTTGTTACCCATAACTTTCTATTTCCCTTGAAGGGTACATGACTCCTATGTGAAACAGGAAACACAGTCCTTCTAGAAGAACCTGGGTAAGGTTGTTACCACTCAGTGCCATCATGTGCTGCTGCTGGCTATGACTAGTTATAACATAGTGGAATCCAAACATAAAACTTAGTAGGTTTATAAACATAAAATAAAGCATAGGCTTGAATTGGCTCCAAATACCCAGTTTCTCAATGGCACAGGATTGTTATCACTATGGACATCACTGTATGGTAGAAAGGAGAAAAGACTTGCCCTTGGCAGTGGATGTTAGGGTCGACCAAGGGCCTGTTTTGTTCGCCACAGTATATGGAGACATTGGAAAGGATTAATCTCTTTTATTTTATATATATATCACAGAATCACAGAATGTGTATGTTGGAAGAGACTTCCAAGATCATCGAGTCCAATCCAGCCTTAATACCTCAACTAGATCATGGTATCAAGTGCCACATCCAGTCTTTTTTTAAACACATCCAGGGATGGTGACTCCACCACTTCCCTGGGGACAACTATTCCAGTATTTAATCACTCTTTCTGTGAAAAACTTCTTCCTAATATCCAACCTATATTTTCCTTTATGCAGCTTAACAGTGTCCTCTCGTTCTGTCAGTTGCTGCCTGGAGAAAGAGACCAACCCCCAGCTGTCTATAACCACTCTTAAGGAAAGTACAGGGAGTGATAAGGTCATCTCTGAGTCTCCTTTTCTCCAGGCTAAACAACTCCAGCTCCCTCAGTCGTTCCTTATATGGCTTGTTTTCCAAGCCCTTCACCAGCCTTGTTGCCCTCCTCTGGATGCATTCAAGGATCTCAACATCCTTCCTAAACTGAGAGGCCCAGAACTGGACACAGCACTCAAGGTATGGCCTCACCAGTGCCCAGTGCAGGGGAAGAATGACCTCCCTGCTCCTGCTGGCCATACCATTCCTGATACAAGCCAGAATGCCATTGGCCCTCTTGGCCACCTGGGCACACTGTTGGCTTATGTTCATCTGGCTGCTGACCAGAACCCCCAGGTCCCTTTCCTCCTGGGCACTGTCCAGCCACACCATCCCCAGCCTGTAACACTGCAGGGGGTTATTGTGGCCAAAGTGCAGGACTCGACACTTGGACTTATTAAACTTCATCTTGTTAGGCATATAATCTTGTAACAGAACTTAGGCTACTTTTGAGCTAATCAGAAATATTAATCTTACAGATATTCTTAACATAAACCAAGGTAGAAAGGAACAAGACAAGCCTTGAGACCTTGAGGCCACGAATAAAGGCCATGGGTCTAGTAAGGGAGATTTTATTTTAAAGGTCTGTGAGACACAATGATTATTCTTTCAAAGAAGATTTAGAGGGATGGAGTGTTAAATATATATGCAACATTTTCTCTGTACACTGAGTTTAAAGCCAAACTCTTCTCAGATTTGCATAGTGATGGGATGGGACACAATGGAATAGGTAGGTTTCTTTCCCAGCAGAGCCCTGAACTGTATCTGCTACATGAAGCACTCCTGATCCTGGCATAAGAATGTGGTTGTGAGGAAAAACTAGGAAACCCAGGTGTCATCCAAAGACCAAGAAAGAAGATGAATGCTTAGGACATACGTCTGCACTGTTTTTCTCGTTCCTACTAATTTTCTTTATTTCTCCTCATAGTTCCCTTGTTCAGCTGACTTTTTCCCTCCTCCAGATGCTCAATCAGATAATAAACCAAGTGTCTTCTTCCCCTTCCCCGCTAACCCATCTCAGCAATAAGACAGTCCACAAATTTCCAGTTTCTTTCTCTTGTGTTAAGGTTTTTCGTTACCTTATTTATCCTATTTGTTATGCTGCTTCCATAAGTTTTTTGGATTAATTTCCATTCTCCACATTCTGAACTCATTTGATCCCAACCTACTTCATTTTCCTGCTCATCCATGACCTGTCAGTTCCCTGTCCTACTCCTAGGCTGTAGTCTCCATAACCTGCTTAGAGTATCAGTAGTGGCCAGAAATGACAGTAAAGAGGAGGAAAGGACATTTCTTCTAGGCTGCTCTCACTGTCGGAACTTGTGAAAAAGGGAAATTTTCCTGTTAATGGGAGAAGAAACAATTTATGACTTGCCTCACCAAATTATAAACATGAATCACCTTCAGCTATTTAAAGACAGATAGCAAATGTTTTAACATAGGAAAAAAATATATATTGTTCTACTTTAAAAAATATTTAATGTATTCATGAATTTTAATTTTTTTACTGAAAGAAACAGAAAAGTTCCAACAGGGAAAATTCCAGCAGGGAAAATTTCCAACTCAGTGGTTAAAAACTGGCAAATTTATAGCTAACTTGAGATATGGTCTCATAATGGAGCATGTCAAGTGACTTTAAATCTAGAGTTATCAGGGTTTAATGAGAACTACCATGGTCACTTTAATGCACTACTTATGTCACTCTGTAGAATACCAGTCTTTTGAATCTCGTACATTTGTAGTATGAGTGGCATTGATCATGAATGAAAGGGCTCCATTCCTCATTCTGATGCACAGAGGGAAAAACATAGTAAAGGACAGGAGCAGCTGAAAATGTGCCAGGCAGTAACTGGAAACAAAACAGCTCATAATCCTGTCACAATGACTTCTACTTTACATTTTTGGCAGTTCTGATTGTCCTTTCTTACTGCCCCTTCAAACCCAAGGGAAATTAAAACTGTTCATAAATGCTTCATAATGAAGACATCCAATTTGTTGATGTTGTTGTTTGTTGATATTGCTGTTGTTGTTGTTTGTATGGCAGTATGCTTCAAGAACTAGGTTTGGTACTACTCTAATTTAGATATTAAATTAATGAGAGACAACTTTTCAAGCTTGGAAAAATTTTCCCTTAGAAGTTGATTACATGATTTTCCCCTGTAGACCATTTAAACTTCTTATGGAGAAGTTGGTGTTCCCATTGATAACACAGTAAGCTTTATTTTTAAAATAAACTTTCCAGATTAAAACTGCAGCTCCATCAAACCCTTCTGTTTTTTCCCAAATTCCAGCTTGAACATCAATGAATAGACTTAATTGCTAATTCTCAATGTCTTGTTCATATTCTATTGTCTATTCTCCTTCATTGCTGTTGCTATCTTCTGAGGGCTACAATGGAAATATTTTAAGACTTTGGGAACATGAAAGACTAATGCCAATTTTTATTTAACATTGTGCCCAGGTAGCATGAACCATCAAATAGGAGAGTCAACTAATTCCTTAAAGTTGATTTGAAGACATTAGTTGGTATATGACACACTGATCAAATTGCACAGCATTTAGTGGACAGTAATGTATCTGAGCAAAACAGTAATGATTTTATATCTAGTGCTTTTGGGAATAGCTTAATCAAATTAGAATCTTAAGTAAAAATAATATCGAGGTATTTATTTCAGAAAGGATTAAAAAACCTATCACAAAATGATCACTCCTGCTATTTTTCCATGGATAAGATTTCCTATGATTAAAACTGAAACAAAGCTCTAGACAAATACTCTCCTGAAAGGCCTCAGACATGTCCTGTTTACTTTTAAGTAAAGAGACGTATGTTCAGTTCTTCTCTTGAACAGTGCACAGTTTCCCTGTAATAACTTTGCAACAACTCAGTACCTTATTGAACCAAGGAAAGAAAGTGGTAGTGTTCTGTTACATGACAGTGATGGCAATCTCTTTATCTGAAGTTTGTGTTGCTCCTGTGTTTTGAATAGATGATTACTATATTTTTTTAATATGGGGCCAAGTGTTTTGTAAAAGGGCATGTGCATTTTCACAGTTGTATTTATGCATGCCAAGAGCTCCCAGCTCTCTAACATACTGTTTTCTGTGCTTAGATACTAAATATGTGAATGTGGTTGCAACAGTTGGGAACATAGCTTTTAGCATAGTTAAATGTCTCTTAAGTTACATGGCCTTAAGGAATAAAGTCTTTCACTTTTTTTACTTTGGTAGTTTATTAAATAGCATTTAATATGATTTAACATAACCTTAATATGAATAAAATTCACTTAATTTATCATCTTTTAATAAACATTTCAGAGGCTTGGTTTCTATCCACCCTGAAGTATGTATTCTTATTTTAGATCCTGTGCTCAGAGCCCATAGTGACTTTGTACACCTATTAAAAGCTAAGAAGCTCTTTAGCCATGGTAGATTTTATCCGTGGCAATCTTGTATTCTTTGCCTGCTCTTTCACACAGAATACACCAGCTGGCAATTTCATTAATCCCAAACCAATTACGTACAGCTGGTCTTCTCCCTTCTTGCCCTTCTTGTGCCGATGTGTGGAAAGCAAAAGAAATGAGTATCACTGTATCAGTTTTCATGAACTGCCCATTCCTACTTTTGATTGGTGTGTCCAGTATAAAGAACCCAGACCTGAAAGACAAGAAGTATTTTTTTTTTATTCCTCCCACATCTAGAATTAGATTTTCCCTTATAATCTCTTCCAAGAGTAATGCAACATTATGCTCTCCCTAGCTTGGATTTAATTTCCTGCAAAAACAAGTAAATTTATGCTAGCACAAAATACTGATCTCATATAAAGATGATTTTGTAGTACCCAAACCACAGACAGGTCTTCTGGATTTAGAAGTTTTTATAGATGGTACAAAGGCATGGCATTTTGTGAGGCAGATAATGAAGGTGTTGAAAATGATGTCTTTAATTTTGTCTTAAAAATATCTATTTAACTTCATGGTTACCCCATTTAAACTGCTAGCTGCTGCTATCAATGCAGTCAGCAAACACAAACTGGTGCATTAATTTTAGGGTATTTAGTCATGGTGTGTGTAGGGATATAACAAAGTCCATTGCCACTAAGCAACCCTTTACTTAAGTGAGAGAGATTCTCTTGATACATGGGGTTAATACATTGTGTTTGACAGTTTTCAATGTAGGGTCAGCATCTAAGTAAAATGGCTACTGTAGATGAGGCTAAAAAGACATCTCCCTGTCACTCAGCCTCTGCTGTGTTGTGGACTTTGATAAGACGTGCAACTCTCTTCATTGAGTGCTTTGCTCTGCAGTGCTTTAACAAAAGGCTTCAGTGAAATTGTCTCTCTCCTGCTGGCCTGTGATAAATTCCATGTGTCAAAAGTTGCAAAGGCAAAGAGAATAGCTGTAAGTGTACAGCATCAAATAATTATTTTCCCGTGTAAATAAAAATTGCAGGTTTTTTGCATCTGAAATCAACGGGAGTGGCAAGACATCTGGCAAACTGCTTTATAGCAGTTTGACCTTAGTAAAAATGTTTCAATTTGATTGTAAAAGAAGTTAATTGGCTGTATTGATTAATGTGCCGCCTTCATTATGTAGAATTTCTGAGTACCTCCTAGTTCCAAAGGATGTCTTTTTCAATGGTGGAAATTTCTACTTTTTTCAAAGCCCAACTAATCACCACGAAAAAGCTCCCTGCTCTGTGAAGTAAGGATTACAAGTAAGGATTACCTTTGGGGGAGCAATTTAGCTGATTCAGCAGAGATAGTGGACTTCAACAGAGGAAAATTGCCTAATCCTTCTCTTTTCATTTAACTGCAGAATTTTAGTATGAGACCAGAGGAAACCAAAGAGAAAAGGACAGAATATTGATAAGTTTCCAGATATGATAGCAAAGAAGACTATAAATCTTTTGACAGAGAAATGTTTGCAATGCTAAATGATGAGAAATGTTTATTTTATATTTATTGCTGAATTGTACTCACTGTAGAGAAAATTGTTGATGCTTTTTCTCTTTTTTATACCTTCTTGGAATACACTGATATGCAACTACTGCATCCTAAGCTATTGCTTATTTGTCATCTAGAACTTGATGCCCGAGCAAGTTATAATGACAATAGGAAGATGATTAAGCATTTTTTTACCAGTAGAATGTGATCATTCTTCCTAATTATCCCCTTACACTTCCAAACTGGCTTCCATAAGACAAATAGACATTTGCACATGATGCAATAGATTGTGAAGTGACTGGGACATATTTCACTTATCTCAATGATAGATTTCCCCTGCTTATGAGTTTTATCACTTTCAACATTTTTGTTCTCTGGTAGAATGAAAAGTTTATATAAGAATACTGAGAATAGTCCTGAATTTAGTTGTACAAAACCACAGGTTAATTTTTTTTACTGTGTATGAATTTATAGCTGAACTTCTTGATCTGTCTTAATTACATAACATTCATACAATGGTAGAAATAAGTCTTAATACAATCAGTCTTACTGGGAGAGAAACTAAAGATTCTGAAAATATTTCTCATATTAGGATGCTTAAGCACAGATTTACAAAATATTTACTTCTCTTTAGAATCCATGATTATGTGTCAGATTTAGCTCACAAATTAGGAGACACAAAGTAGTATGTCCACATTCACCTCTTCCACTGTGTGAGGTGTCTCCACCTTGCTGTAATCATAAACAGTGGGTATCAGCACTGTGCCTTGGCTGCAGGAATATGGATATGAAACATCCTGTGAGATGATCTATGGCATCACAAGTAGACTCCCGATGACAATCTGGAGGAACTGAGGTCTTCAGGTAGGAAGTGGCATATTGTCAGTACCTTAAAATCCCAGGGAATCTCAAATGTGTTAGATGATTTTGTTCAGCCAACTGAACCAAGTCCCTAGCTGGGGACTAGGGGCTCCTAGAGGGGCTCAGAGAGTTATTCAGCTGACCGAACATTAGTATCAAGTTTAAATGCCTAAATTTAATCTAATGACTATCTGTTTGTCAGCTGTCATTTTTCTGTCTGAAAAATGCACCTGATACCACTTTTCTTTTGGTTTGTTGTGTTTTAGGAACGGTTTTCCCAAATTTAGTGATCCCACTTAAACTATGTGCCACACCCTCGCTGCTCCCCTTCCTCTATGCCTCCCCATGGGGTTCGATGGAGAGGAGAATTGGAGGTACAAAAGGTAAATAAAGATCATAGGCTGAGATAAGAACCATTTACTGGGACCCGCAATGAGATAAGAAAATGACCAGTAACAGCAACAATACTAATGACAGAGGGTACAAGAAGGGCAAGTGATTCACACTGAATGCTTTGCCAGCCCCAGGGGACACTTTCTCCCTGAAAGAGACTCCTTTTCCCTGCCCAGCAATGATATCAGGTGGTATGGGATCACCTCCTGTCCCAGCTGTACCTAGTCCTGGCTACTGCAAAACTTAACCCTGTCATGGCCAGAACCAGGACATGTTTCTACTAGCACATGGGATTTTTTTCAGTTGTAATAAACAGTCATTCCTGTTACTAGTAATCGAGATGAAGACAGTGGATAATTGAATTTTCCAGGATTCTCAAAACAGAGTCACCTGGGTTGTTCACAGACTTGTCCAGGTGGCTTTTGAATATTTCCAAGGATGCAGAGTCAACAACCTATCAAGGTAATCTGTTCCAGTTTTTGACCTCCTTCACAGTTAAAAAATATTTTTCTGATGTTAAAGTAGAATTTTTTGTATATGAACATCCAACCATTGCCTCTAGTCCTTTGATATTAAACCACTAGCAAGGGTCTGACTCCATCCTCTCTACTGTCTCCCATGAGGTTTTAATACAAATGGATAAAATAAAGCTGAGCCTCGTTTTCTCTAGGGTGAAAAATTCCATCCCTCTCAGCATCTTCTCATATATCAGATGATCTAATCCCTTAATCATCCCTGTATCCCTAAATCACTACATTCCTTCTATTCCCTTTAAAGCAGTTGTATTTCTTATTTACACCATACACTTTTAAAACCTATTTTAATTTGACATTTCCCTTCCAGCATTTGTGAAGAGCAAACAACATTTCCACTTTTAATTATTGCTTATTTTCTCTGATTTTCACCTCTAGCCATAGAATTTCCTAGTTTCCAAACTGTCTAAAGAAGCTGGATGCATTCCTGAAATGCCTGGCTGATTTTTCAGTGTCCACAAGCCAAATTATTTTGTTTTGGATATTTTCTTTTCAAATCGCATTAGTGAGCTTGGGAAGAGAAATTGTTTTTATGCTCAAACAATCTGCAAAGAAGTTTTAGATGTAATTTTGAATTTTCTACTCCATTCAGTAGCTGCCTTTTCTACCTAGTCCAGTAATTTGCCACCAACAAAGCTGGTATTCAAAGAAAGAAAGATGAAAAAAATAAATGCATAATATTTCCTGATGATTCTATGGGAGTAAGTATAATTTATGCAAGTTCCCTCCAAAGACACAAAAGATTCTTTGAGGTGTAAAGACATATCCCCATTGAACAACAGGCCATTGAGGACCACTAATAATACAAGAAATATGTTAAACTGCTGTTGGAAAGACTTCTCTCAATCTTTTGATTTAAATAATATCTAATCAAAGTTAAGGAAAAATGTTACTAGGTAAACAAAAATTAGTCAGGCCCCACTTTAAATTAGTCAGGCCCCACTTTCCCAAACCCAGAGTGGCTGATGAGCTTTATGAATAACCAAAGCATCTTATTCTGTCCACTTTCAGTTGTGACCTAATTTTGGTTGCTGGGCTTGTGATTGGTCTCTAGGATCAAGCGAACAATGGCTACCTCAGTCTGGTGTCTTCCCAAGGGTTTAAAGTTTATCTCTCCACACTATCAATGGAAAGAAACTGTCACAGCACCTCCTGTGTGAAACTACATTTAAGGAAATATTCTATGGTGATGAATCTGTGAAACCAGCTATGTCCATCAGTGTTCAGAGATGAGCATCAGTAGATTATATCTGAAAAGCTTAAAAGTTCATTTTCTAGTTTAGTTTATCTTCACTTTGCATTTAACTATTTATATTTTCAGCTGACATATAGATAATCTCATCCTGTAAATTCCACATGAGTGAATAAGAAAATATTTTCCTGATATACAGGCAAGGACTCTAGTCACAGGGACTCTAGTTAGCCTGTCTAGCATGAAGTTCATGTAATAACAGTAACATCTCTGGAATTGCTCTTTCACATGACTATTCCAGAGCCTTCTCTGGATTCTAATCAATAGTCTCAATATCCCTGTAAATTTGCAAAAAAGCTAATTTAGCACCTACTTTGCTGAGCCAAGTATAAAAATGTGATTCTTATAGTTCAGATAGGGAAGAGATATGAATAACTTTTTATAAGTGAGAAAATGGAAAGATCTGTTCTCATTTATTTATTTACAGAAAGATCTGATTAGATATCTTTGACAGGGAAGGATTTTCAGCTTTTTTTGATTTATGCTATTATCTTAATGGACATAAGGACTTCTGAATTCAGGAAAAGAAATATTTTTTGCATTTTAAAGTGTGCCTCTTTGGCTATCCTGTTCTTTGCGTATGTGTTGAAGCTGTGAAAAAGCTTAACTGATTAGGCTCATTATAAGACTCTTGAGTTTTGGGAAAAAATTATAGTAATTTTTAGAATTGAAGAACAACAGATTTACCTGCTTTGATGGGGCTTGTCCTGGGACAAGAAATGAAACAATTGAAATGTAGATTTTTGGGAAAATCCTGCTGCTTGATATCTGTGTCTTACCAGACTTTAGAAAATAATAACAATCCTTATTAAACAGGTCTTATTGAAATCTGAAAACTATTAGCCATATATTTCATATTATGCTCTTTATTTTCTCTTAATTGTGCCAATTATAGTGGGTTTTGTTCATTTCTACAATAATCTCAGACTTCAGTTCACTTATTAAGTTGTTTTGGTCCTGAAAACATGCAAGGAAATCAGTACCTTCTAAGAAGCGGAATGGTTTTCTGAATTCTACTTAACTTTTTCTCTGTGAAATTTTGTATTGGAGTCTACAAGGCAGCATTTGGAAATAAAAACAAGCAAACCGTACCTAAAATATCTGTGCTTCATTTATTAATTTGAGACAGGTTGTTGACATTTCTTGTATCCCAGAGTAGCTTTTAAAATATTGTGAAAATAATTTATTAATTCTTTTGTGGCTGAAAGGATCTGTTGCCTCCCTTTTTTTCCCCTCAGTTGACATAAGGGATTTCACTGAGGGGAAATTTGCTCTCTTGATTTTCATTAAGTGTATATTCACCTCTTTTAGAGAAGATGATTTCTTGAGAATCAAGATTTGTCAACCTTCTTCTAAACCAAACTGTGCTATACATTCTGTTCTGAATGTATAGTAGTAGAATTTAAAGTAAGAGGTAATATTTTTTCTGCTAATTTTTATTTGGACATTAAAAAAAATGAAGTATGAGTTTCAGAGACTTTCCAGGTGGAATCCACTAAATTTCAGGTATATTTGCGAAATTACAGGGGAATGATACAATACCAATGAATTCACATGCAGTGGTACAGCGGTGGAAGTTGTGTATAATCTCATTTAATAATTTTGATCATTTCACAGGAAAAATATTTTACAAATTGAAAACCTATTTTTGTTTTGCTCAAGTTGGTGGTCAATGAATATTCCTGGAAACTGGCTTTAAAGTTTTGTTTATTTGTTTGCTTTTTGTGCCAGAGATCCCATGGTAACAGTCATCGAAAGTCAAATATAAGGGAATGCAGACATGGTAAAGATTGCATGCTCTTACTATTTGTCTATCATTTGAATCATAGGTGCTCCAAGCTGGGATAAAAATAAATTTTGTAGTGGTATATTAATGAATCTGTCCTGAACAATTATCTTAAAATGATGAGGATAAAAATTAAGTTTTTCTCTACTGTTTGGAGGAATCTTCCACTCAATTCATCTGTCAAATCAAGTCAAATGTCAGCATAATTGGTTGCAAAGTAGTCCTTAATAAGTCCTTAGTAATCAGTATTTCAACTGTCAGTCTAATTTAGTGTGACTGAAACGTTCATAATTACAAGAAGTTTTAGAGCTGCAGTTAACCACTGGAGAGGCAGGGGGGCCTGCAGAATGCTTCAGTGAGCTGTCAAGAGATCAGAAACATTTTAAAATTTGAATGTGCTTTTAACCACTTTACTGTGTAAAAGGAGTATGTTAAATGTCATCTTTAAAGGCATCTCTGTGATAATAGCATGGACCCAACGAGATGTGAATAATACAATAATTTGCTGCCATTTTACGAAGTGATATGATAATAACACTGTGCCATTACTTGAAATACTTCTTATTAAGTGCTTGCAGATTAAATATCAAATGCCCTATTGTTCTACCTAAACAACTTATCCATCAATTTTCTGATATTTATTATCCAAAAGAAAAGAAAATTTTATATGTTACCGTAGGGGTTCCTATAGTAACAGTTTTGAATGGAACACATCCACTGTGCTGATAATAGGAGAAAACAAAACAAAACAAACATTGCTGAATTAACATAATAGGCACCAAGCTGCAGGCAGATCTGCTTGTGTGACCTTGCAATCCCTGACTGTGACTTGTCTCAGGGAAATTAAGCAGAGCATTTAGCATAATCTTACAGAAGATGATTAATTTACAGGATTTTTTTCCCTTCCTTTCCTGTGGTACTATTTAATACTGTTTAACAGTTCCATGGGAGTGATGATTCCAGTAGAATATGGAATTGTAATTCATTGTATGTGTTTCCACAGCTCCTAAAACAGAAACAGTCAGTTAACTGTTGTCACACTGGTAAGATTTGCTAATTTTTCTGCCAAATCTCACTGGCTATTTAAGAAATTTTACTTAGTGAGTCTCCCTCAGGGGTAGAGAAGTGAGGCCTCCTGGCTCCCAGGCACCTGGGAGAATACTGCAAATAAGGTATATAACTTAGGGCAATATACAGAGAATTCAGCTGACCACACCTGGACCTCTACAAACTCTAGCATCTTTAGATTCTGGAAAATAACTCACAAAATTTTTGTGGTATAATTAGTCTATCTTTTTTAGTTGTCTATTTGCAGATATAGTGATCAGATCATTAAAAGTACATATTCTTTCCATCAACCCCAATTTAGGTGAGATGAATCCTGTGCTAAGAAGCCAGTCATGTGTAACTACGCATCTGATTTGTTTGTTGCATTCATACATGCACATTCCACATTCTGTTGGAAGTTCATTTGAAACTTCATTGGAATTTCTGAAAAGAAGGTAAAGGGAGGAGATAAACATGGAAAATATAATCCTGAAGAGAAATATTCAATTGCAGTGTAAGCAGAATCATACTGTGGCTGCAGCACTACAGAAGGCAGACGCTGCAACCTATGAGGGTGGGAGAGGTTTTCAGCACTTTCTCCATACAATTTGCACATTTTAAATCAACTTTATAAATAGAATTCCACAATTAAAAGTATAGCTACAGCAACTGTATGCATTTCATACACATAGTAGTCACAAGTCAAAAATTGGCAAGTAGTTCAAATTGTACACTTGTAGCTTTCAGAAAAACTTAATGAAGAACTTTAAGACTTAGGTTATGGTGTCAAAAAAGCTAAATCTACAAGCTCCTTAGTTGTAATATTATTTTACATTTTTTAATAGATAAGCAAAACTCCATTAATTTTTGTTGTGTAGCAGGCTCTAAATGGGAATTATAGCTATGTGAATCAAACTGAAAAGAGCTGTGGATGGGTTGTGAAGACAGTGCCAAAGTAGAAGAACTTTGCCTATAAAAATCTTATTCAGCTTTTGCAGCAATTATGGTAATTTTGAAGTAAGAGGATTTACACTTGTGGTTGGTAGAAGTAAGAGCAGAATGTATCCCACCTCTTGCTTTTAAAAGTCTTGATCTTTATAATTTCCTGGAAATACTTGTTTTAACTTCTAGACTTTTTTTAGTCTCTGCAACTTCTTTGGAAAGCCTGAAAAACTAAAGTTAAGGAATTAATTCCACTAATGTAATATTTCGTAATTGCTAATGTTTGGGGCATTTTTTTAATGCTTTCCAGCAGTTAGTCATATTCCTGTTTGAGAGCCATCAGAGCAACTTTATCACATTATTACTACTTTAGAGAGTAGTAATAATTATAGTACATTAAAGGTCAGCTTTTGCTCCAAGAAAAAAAATCTCATGGATTGTGAAATGCACTTATCTCTATTAAAAAAAAAAAAAAAAAAAAGAAAAAAAAAAAAGACTCTCTGTGCTTTACTTAAAAGACTTGATTGCTTTTTTTAGACAGCATGGAAGAGGTTTTATTTTAACTCGTAATGCCAAATACAAAAGATACAGTTTAGAAATTTGAATCAGAATTAATTTCCTTTGGTGGCAGATTTGGTAAAGCTGTCAGATTTATGGTTTTTTAAGATGTTTCTTTCAAATGGATAATAGTATCATGGCATTTTCCCAATATCCCCCCAGATTCTGCCAAAATATCTTTCTAGACATTACTACACACCGTGGCAGTGTGAGGCAGGGGCAGCATCGTGGAGATCTGTCCATGCTAAAAACAACTGGCAGCTAAGGAATGTTGTATTTTAATGCTGCATTGATGTGTCATAGTAATTCAGCCAGACACCTACTTTATACCACTTACTTTTTTAGAGATGAACATGCAGCATATAATTTCCAGCTGTGAATCTGCAATCTCTCTGAGATGGGAAAACAGGAAAAGGGAAAAAATGGGAAAACCCATCCGGTATGATTTTATATTAATAAGTTATTCATGTATATTACAGAATTAAAAAAAAAAAAGTTAAATAAGCCTTCCTTACTTGCTTTGTTACTTACACTATATTGCATAGATGCAAAGAGTCAAAAACCCCTTGCTCAGCTCCTGAACTTTTTGTATCACTTTAGATTTACTGAGCATGTTAGCATTTCTCTTTAAATTATAAAGGTGCAGTCTAACCTCAAGTACAGTGTGTGGTTTTGGGTTCCACATACAAAGCTGTTGGAAAGTGTCCAAATGAGGGCTGTAAAGATGGGGAAGGGCCTTGAGGGGAAGCCCTGTAAGGAGCAGCTGAGATCCCTTGGTCTGTTCAGCCTGGAGGAGGCTGAGGGGAGACCTCACTGCAGCTACAACATCTTTGTGAGGGGAAGAGCAGTCACTGATCTCTGCTCTCTGGTGACCAGTGACAGGACCAAGGGAATGGCCTGAAGTTGTGCCAGGGGAAGATTAGTTTGGATATTAGGAAAAGGTTCTTCACCCAGAGGGTGGTTGGGCACTGGAACAGGTTCCCCAGGGCAGTGGTCAGAGCACCAACCTGACAGAACTCAAGAAGTGTTTGGACAATGCATAGGGTGTGACTCTTGGGGATGGTCCTGTGTAGGGCCAGGAGTTGGACTCAATCATCCTTGTAGGTCTCTTCCAGCTCAGCACTTTCTGTGATTTTATGACTTATTTGAAAACTTGGTACATGAGGGTTTCTTAATGTTTTTGAAACATGGTAGTTGACACAATTATAGTTTTATGAATGCTGTTCAAGTGAAAGTATCATCTATTATATCTTGCAGAGAGATATCGTCTATCACAATCCTCTTTTACTGCAGAAGTGGTATCTATTGTAGATACAATTTACTTGGCATGTCTTTGTGATTTGAATGGCTATAATTAAGTTGAGTTTTACATGGTCATAATATGGAGGGATTTTTTTTTTTAATGTCAAAATAATAAGTCACAGAAAGCAGAAAAGCAAAACTCCAATCCTTGGTGGTGATTCATGGAAGTCTGTATATGAATTATATCTTATTGGAGACAAGAATATTGTTATGGTCAGAATACAGACAACATGGTTCTCAGTGTGATTTTTTCTGCTAGATTTTAAACTATATAAAATGTCAGTGCTGTGGAAACATGAGCCTCTTACTGTAACTCTGTGCATTATTTGGATACACTTTTTATATGTAAGCCTTGATTTTGTTTCAGGCATTTTTATTTATTTTGTGCCATTGTTGGTGACTTGTTTCTGCAGACAAAAATAGTCCATTATATAATTAAGAATAGTACCAGAGTGCAGCTCTCAGGGTGCATGAACTTCTGAGTAACTATATCAATTACAAGTCCTTTCACATACATCTGAGATTTTTCAGGCGTTTCAGTTAGGCTACCGTGAAGATAACCAGGATGACACAGTGGATCACTGACTATTTAAGTGTCTATCAGGGGAAACAAGGCATAATCAGGGTAAGGTTTATTCATTGTCAGTGTTATGCACTGCATTGCTAGAAAGCCTACCAGTAAAAGTTAAGACTAAGGCAACAGGTATCTTTAAAGTACCTGGACTTGAAGCCAGAGAGTTTCCCTCCTCTACCCAGAGCCATAGCACTGCTCCAGCCTGGGCATCCTGCAGGAAGCTTTCTGCTGATGGCAGGGCCCCACCAGCTGGGGCTGTGGGGTGGGACTGAGACTCCAGCACAGAGTGTGGCACTGAGGGAATGCCTAAGTCATATGCCTTTGGTGGGGGGATGTGAGGAGGAGGGTGGTCACACATATTTTGAGGTAGGTATGTGAGATTTGACAGTGGTGAGGAATAGCTTCAGAAGTGTAGCACCCAGTGGAGGGGCTGTCCTGGACTCAGGTCTGAAAAAAAAAATCTTTGCTGCCTTTCTTGATCAAAGGGGTGGTAGGATCTTAGGATATTTCAGGTTGGATGGAACCTAAAGAAGAATCAGCTTGAGCTGACCCAGATGCTTCAGAGTCTTATCCAACTGGGTCTTGAAAGTTCCCAAGGATGAAGAGAGACTGCACAGCCTCTGTTGACATTTTCTTCCAAGATTTAACCATTCTCATGAGGGAAAAATGTGTAACCAGTCTGAATTTCTCTAGTTTAATTTTATGATCTTTGTGTTTCATCTTCTCCCCATGTCCCACTGTGAAGATCCTGATCTGTCTACAACCTCCCTGTGGGTGCTGGGGGGACTGTTCTTTGCTCTGCTCAAAGCCATTTTTCCAGACTGAATAACAACATCTCCCTGCCAGAGTGGCAGCCCTTTGCTGCTAATCCAGTCTGTCACCCTGGTGTAGTTGTTGTATCAGGCAACTACAACAAAGTACAGTGCTCTAGCAGTGCTCCAAGGAGTGCTGAGTGGAGAGGGATAATCCCTTCCCTCCATGTACTGGCTCTGCTAATGCAGCCCAGGAAAGCCCAGGCTCTCTGCTGCCAGGACACTGCTCAGCTTCTGCCCACATGAATAATTTATATACTAAAGAAAAATAGTTAGGTTTCTATTTTTAGTCAAATAGCTTATTTTTAGCTCTCTCCCTTACAAATGTAGTTTTGCAAATATAAGCTAGAGAAAAATGATGTCTGAAAGCTGAACAGAGGAAACATTAATTTTAGCCTCCAAAGCCTGGCTAGTGTCCTCTATACATCTACTTAAATATTTTCCTTTGAGAATGAGGTTATATATCACCCTATATGTTAATTAATTTGGGGGCTTATATTATCCTGCCATCATTCTTCCATTGCCTTTGTGACAATTTCCTGTGCCAGTTTCAAGAAACCATTTAAGAAAAACTTTTAGAAACAAGTAACTTCTCAGATCACCTCGAAACCCTCAGACCAGATCTGCTGTTTGGAATCTTGGTCTGGGTCCAGACAAATAAATATCAGCTGTTGTGAAAATGGTATGAATCATCTTAGATTCCTTGAGTTTAGTTATGAAACTAATATTTTATATTTCAGCATAATTGAAAATTACAGGAACATTTTCATTGTCTTTGTGTGTGTTCTTTTTAGAAATGCTATGTATGACTGCTATGGTTTTCCTGTATTTTGTAGTTTCAAAGGTCTTCTGGGAAAATTAATCATATACTAGTAATGAATGCTAGAATATATGTTAAGAAAAATGAGTATTTTGGAGATTATCTTTTTTGGTTTTTCTGAATGACAAGGATTGTTTATCACAGGCTATTTTTAAAGCTTCAAAGGTAAAATCAATATTAACCCCCAACTGAAAACTAGA
Organism: Zosterops lateralis; assembly: GCF_965231275.1. NCBI lineage: Eukaryota > Metazoa > Chordata > Aves > Passeriformes > Zosteropidae > Zosterops > Zosterops lateralis. The sequence goes on from NC_139765.1 coordinate 54,760,740, forward strand.
AGCATCCATTTTGTAATAATCTAATCTGCCACATTTGACACAATTGCCTATTTAATGAGAAAGCATCATTAATAGCAAAGAGATTTTAAAAAATAATTTCCTGAATTGGTTAATGTTCATATCTTGAAAAAAAAAAGTTCTTATATTCCTTGGTTTGGACACAATTACAGCTTTTTTTTTTTTTTTTTTTTTTTTTTTTAGTCCTATTGCAAAAATAATTTGAACTGTATCAGCAAGCAATAAATAAATAAATCTTATAGCTTCATGAAAATGATAGAATTGCAACATATCAAAAGTCACAGGTTTCAGAAATTATATTTTGCATACTTATGAAACCTCTTTTTCTTAAACTGATGTTTTATTATCAGCCTTTTTTAGCTCTTCTAAAAGATGAGGAAGAGTTTGTTGCTGTTTGGGAATTTTTTTTAGGACTTGCAATACAGATTTCAAAATCAACAAATGTTTACATCATTAAAAATTATCCCTTTTTAATAGTGAAGTTCAGGAATGCAAAATAATATTTTTTAATCTTAACTAATGTGCCTGTTTCCTCTCTAATTATAATAATGTGCCTGTTCACTACTATGAAATTTACTACACCAGTATCTTCAAATTTAAATGCAACATTTCTTATTATTTACCAGAAAGTCTCACCTGGTTACTTATATGTAAAGTGACTAAAGTAATTTAAAATTATCACTGTTCAATCTCATAATTAATGCAAAGATAGAATATGCTTTATTAGGTATAATGTGTGTGACAGTGCAAAAAAATCAAATCAAAATACCCAGAGTAATATATTGTTTACTGAATTTTTATGAGAGCACCTATCTAATTTAATAGAAACAAATTCCTTAATCCACAGCTGCATCCTCTTTCTTTCAATCCTTCTCAACCTTTAAGCATTTTTTAATAAAAAGACATTTAGGATTTTTTTTCATGTATAATCACACAAGTCTTTTGTTTGATTACAGCTACGACACTCTGAATTATGATGAGCTTTTCCCCTTCATGCATTTTGTTGAACCTTTTTTTTTTTTGTTTAGCTAATAGAATATCCTGAACTCTTACTTTTAAATCCTATCATAACGTCAAAAAGTACCACTTACCATGCTGTTTTATGCTTCTTAGTCTTTCCAATGCCAGTGGAGCTTCACCAAGCAGTATAGTTCTTAAATAAAAACAATCATGTTAGAACACCTTTCAAATGGAAATCCTAAATGATGGATTGTTACTAGCAGGGGGTCTATGCAGGCATCTTATAAGCTTTTATTAATGACCTCAATCTGAAGTCTTGCATGGTTCTAATTGCATGACATATAAATAGAGTGCATATAATAACTGCAGAACTTTCAACAGAAAATTATTACCAAGCTTTAGGAAAATTCTCAAATAAGAATAAAGTATACTATGAAGAAAATCTATTGGAAATAAATTGTTTTTTTGGTTCTTCACATTCAAGAATTAAGATCCTTGTATAGGGACCTGAAAATGCTTTTTTGCAATTTTAAAATCTACTTTGGTTATTTTCAGTAGGTAATGAGTGTACAATTTCAGAAAGTGTCTGATTTTTCCTGCTATAAGAATGACTGTTATGTATTTTCAGTGGACAGGAGTAGGCTGTAGAAAACTAAAGGAGACCAAAATCTTGTGTGTGGAACAGACTCCAAATACCTGCTCAATCCTTGGTACTCCAGAATTACATATTTTTGTCAAGGGATCACAGCCTTTTCATTACAAACCTCTGGGATGGTTTTGCAGTTGGTAAGATGGATCATTTGGTTTGTGATTTTTACTTTTTTTTTTTTTTTTTTTTTTTTTTTAAAGTAGAAGAAGAAGAAGGAGAAGGAGAAAAATCAATACTATAATCAATCAGAAAGGCACTGAATGATTCCTCCGGCAGTCCCCTACAGCAGCAGTTGATGAGGTCAGATAAGGACATGACAGACTGTCAGTGCTGGATAAGCCATTTCTCATGGGTGAATTAATACAATATTTGTAGCTGCAAGGAAGGACTGCCATTTCTGAATGGTTCTTGAAGGGGTTGCAAGAAGGGTCAAATAAAAGTTATTTCAATTAGCCCTATAGTTAAATAACAAGTCAGTTAGATGACCTTAAGTCAGTCAAGATGGAAAAACCAAAAACAAATAAATGAAAAAGCAAATCTAAGTGTGAAATTTCAACTTCCCTGAATTTTGTCATGCCCATTACTTTGGTAGTCTGTTTTCTAAATGCAGTGTCTATTTGCTAGTTGTGAAATCAATGTATGGGCTGTGTCAGTCAGCCACATCAGCTCCTTGCTTTCCCGACAGGCTGCCCATTATGCTGCATAATCATGTGTAGATTATGTATTAAGGAGTAAAGATGTCATTGCTATCTTTTGCCTTTGGTAACATGGATTCTTTCAAATCATGATGATGATAAAAGGACAGAATCATCTCCCCCATGTTACGAATGAAACTACTCAGAAGTCCCTTAACCTGTCAAACCCTCTCACAGGAAAAAAAGTCTGTGTAAGGTAAATGTGAGAAGGCTTTTATAAAACCCTAGCTAGATTGCTGCAGCCTGCATTTCAGTTGACCTTTATTTTTAACATTTGTACATATTTTTAATGTGTGGCAGCAAGAATATTACACAATGACAAGTTAAACCCCTGGAGCCCTGTGTGCTCTGTGGAGCTGAGAGTCTCCTGATGGCCCAGCTGGGCTGGGCATTGGGAGAGAGGGGTTATCACAGGGCTGCTATCACTCAGATGTGTGGTCATTTCTGAATAGGGCCCACTTGTGAAACCCCTGCACTTGTCAGCCATCTAGGTCACTGGCACAAGGGGATTAGCTGGTAGGATATCATTTTATCCTCAGCTTTCTTGATGGGTGAAACAGAATGTAGAAGTAGCAGATCTCTCACTCTAAGAGCAGGTGTTGCAGTCCTGGTTACGTGTAAATGGTGCCTGTAAGCCCTTTGCATATTTCTCATTGGTGAGGCAAAAGCCTGTAATGATGGCTTGGCAGAAGAGCCCTGGGTTTAGCACTTGGGTTTCTGAGACACTGTATTTTAGAACACAAATGCACTGGAGAATTACTGCCCTAAGGGATTTGTTTCTAAGAGAGAAGCTGTATTAAATACCTACACTATGCTATTAGAGCGTCTCACACAAATGTTCACCCACAAAACACCACCCTGAGATTACTTATCAAAAAAGAATCAACAAAGAAAATGTGCAAAACTCTATTTTAAAACTGGTGCTCTGCATTTCCTCCTCTCTACATAAAAAGACTTGAGGAAATTAGATCCTTAGGCATCTGTGTCTGGTGATATGAAAACCCTTTTTGGTGCCCAAGGTGGGGATTTTTGTCTTCTGTCAGGGACAGCTAAAAATGTGGAAGCGAGTGATTAAGGTTCTTTTACAGCTGGTGAAATAAACACCTGAAAAGAGTGTCCATATTCTGCTACAATATCTTATCTAAATTATCTGAATCACTCTCTGGAGGTGACTGTTTCATTGATTAATGAGGTAGATAAGTCCCACTTTTGAATCTGTATTTACCTAAAAACCCCTGTTTTGCTTCAAGTAATTGTAGATAAATGTCTGATATGCTCATTGTCTGAGCACTCCTCAGGCATCATAGCTACTTTCTACTTGTGTTTGTGCCTGTATATTTGTCAACTTAATCTAGACAGCTAGGATCCACTTATGAGAATCAAGAAATCAAGGCAAACTGTGCCTAAATCCTCTGATGCTCCACAAAATGACCACTGATTGCTAAGAGGGTACATATATCTCAATTTCTGGAGAAATTCCTACTCACTTGAGATGCCTTATTTTTAGGCCTGTCTCCTCGAAAGCTGGTCATACCTCAAGTTTATCTCTTGAATGCATTTAGACATGAATGAATTGCAAAGATCATCAAGTTTTATATGGGAAGCACGCTGAGAATCCAAAGCATGTGGGAGCCTGTGTCACATCTCATCCTGAAACTATATTTTTTACTTGCCTGTCAGTCAGAGGTGAAAAAAAGATCACACCTGCATAGGTCAGTGATTTTCAGAATGGTATATAATTTTTTATTAGGAACTGAATTAAAATACCACCCCAATGATCTTGCACAGCATTTAGTGGTTAAAATTCTGGATTAAATATAGGGAGGGAACATGCCCTTCTTTGTCAGAACAAGAAGTAGTTTCTAGTACGTGACAAATTACATGAGCTGATCTAAGTAGTCCAGCAATGAGAAAGTACTTGTTACAATAAGGGAATCTGATTATAAATCAGGAGAGTGTTTTCTGCTGTCCCTTTTGGTACCATAATTTTGCTGCTGTCAGCCTTTCCTTCAAGAACTGAGCTCTGAGCTGCCCTAGAGAAAACAGTTTTGCCAATACTAATGAGAAGGGTAGGAATGTTTGAACTAACTGGGGAATAATTCCTTTTTGTTTTGTTAGCTTGTGAAATAATGGCAATAAAGATAATGCTAATGAGGTACAAATCTTCCAAGCATTAGTCCTATTTGACCTTGGCTAATGAAGAGGAGACAAATCCTCTTGAAAACTGAGATATGGATATTACTGTGAGATAATGACCAACACAGTTGGGTAGCATGAGTGGTCACACACTGGGATGCAAATAAGATGTGTGAGACAAGACTGTGTATGAAATCTAAACATATTTTTTTAAGGTTAGTTATATCCCATGCAATATCAGAGACAGAAATAAAGAAGCACTCAGACAAACCCAGCTGCACGTCACTATAAAGCTCAAAATCCTACTGTTAAGATGTGTACAAAAGATCCTCCTTTAAACCCTTGTTGTAGATTGGGGTGACATTAGCCTTTTTCCAGTCTTCCTGTGTATCCCTCGATTTCCAAAACTTCTAAAATATAATAGAAAGGCCTTGCAAAAACATCAGGCAGCTCTCTCAGAACACTTAGGTGGATAATGTCTGTTCCCATCAGTTTGTAGGGGTCGAGCTCCTGCAATAGTTCACATACTAACTCTTTGGTCACTGATGGTGGATCAGTTTTTACAAGGATATAAGACTGCATTTTTTAATACTGGGGGAAAACTGACACTGCCAGCGGAGGCATCATTGTTTTTTGGAAGACTATCCCAGTGATAGCTCTCAGACTTGTGAACACCTTTTTTCCTGCCCCTAGTCTAGGTTTTCATGATTCTAGTCAGTCTTGGGATGATGGATATCTGAGCAGGGCTTGCTGTGGTCCAAGGAAATGTGGAAAAAAATAGGAAGGTCTGTTGAAAACTTAAATTATTACACTTTGGTATTTGGCATAAAGCAGCAGAACTGTGTCTGGCTAACACTATGTGTCAGTATTTTGATACCTTGGGCATGCCTGCTTTTTTCTCTTTATTATATATGTCTTTACAGCAAGTTAGGGAAGTAATGTTGGAGTTATGCCAGTGATATATACTGGAATATATATACATATTCCAGATATTCCTTCAATCAGGTAATTCTCTTCCGATCAGATATTCTGGCTTCATGATTGCTTTGTGTTTGCAGTCACAAAGAGCCATCAGAGGTATACAAAAATGCTTTTTCTGTCTTGTGGTTTTTGGACTATCTTGCTTTTAACATTTTGGTTAAGGATGTAAGGATGGGTTGAAGGAGACATCAGTGAACTTTGTCTATGCTCAAGGATGCTTAAACAGGATGCAGCAACCACATAATATTAGAGACCTACATAATCCTATGTCCTTAAGGTGTCTTGTTGGAGGTTTCTCTTGATAGTTTCAGTTTAGCTACTTACCCATGAGTGAATGTTTTTGAACCCTGGCTGCCCAACACTGATTATGTGTGAAGACAGGCCAAAAAGTTTATTTTTAGACATATATTAGCTTTTTGTTTGTTTTCTGTGCAGAATTCTTTCATAGTATTTGAAAAAATAAAAAAGCCAGATAACCCCTTGCCACACATCCAAAATCTGGAGTTCCTGATAAACTTGACACTAATGATTGTCACTGAAGTGAGAGATGGGTGCATTAAAGTGGATTGATCAAACTTCCTTAAACTCTATGGATTTTAGTGCAAACAGGAAGTTTTATTGTGTATGATGAAGATTTTCTCCAGCAGTTGTTAAAAGAAAACATCTTTATACTGAAGAACTGCACATTAGACCCATGGGAGAAACCATATTCACTGAAAATTTAAATAAGTTTTGTTCCACTTTTTTTTCCCTTAACATGCTTACTATGTCTATTACTCTGTTACTGTGAGGATTTCCTATATCACCATTTAATGACATGGATTTTTGCAATAATTAAGACAGAAATGCCAATTGATTTACAATTATATATCAAGGGTAGAGGGTGTAAGATGCCCTTCTATCCTATTTTTCTCTTAAAAATTTTAGCCTCTGCTAAATCAGAAATTTCATTATGCATATTTGTTATCAGTGATTAATTTCACAAAAGCATATCCCATGAAACCATTTTAATCTTCTGCATATGGATCATCATATATTTTAGTGTTAAAAGGCAGAATTAAGGAAGTTAAGGGAATTTTCCAATTATTGCTTAATCTTGACACAATTTGAAGAATTGAATCTTTTAAGAGGAAATATTTTAAATCAATGTGACACTTGAAAATTGCTTTAAATTACTTCATGTATTTTGATGTGTGAAATTCTTCTTGAGGCACAACAGATGAATAGAAATAATTACAATAAAAAAATTCAAGGAGTGTATTTTTTCATTAAATATTTACCAGCCATTCAAACTTTAGTGGGTTTACTCTGCAACTGAACAAGACACTTTGGGGTTTACATCTGTAAATCTTTGTGCTGGTGCTTACCAAAAATGATTAAACCCAAGGCAAGCCTCTGCCATAGTTTTAAGTTATTTAGTAAACAAATTTAGAGTGCAAATGTTCTCCTGTAAGTTTTAATGATTAAAGTAATAAAACTAATATTAAATAACAATTATTGACCAAATTCTTGAGTGCAACAGACATCATGCATGCTCTGTATTTGCATCATAAAATAAATATGATAAGCCCATGTGTGCGATTTGTCACTGGCTCTTCAGGGTCACTCACTTCTTGAAGAAGAGGAGAGAACACTGGAGAGAACTGTTTTTCCCAATGCACATCTTTTCAGATGGGCTATGCTGAACTAGTCAAACATCTTAAATTTTTGGTTCAGTTTTGGTTTAATTGCAGTCAAAGATTTACTTTACATTTACTCGCTTTAAAAGATAATTTAATCTATGCAGGTGTCCTGAGCAGCTTACTACCTTGCTTGCTCACTGGTCTGCATGCAAGGGGTACATTCTTGTACCTTTTAGGTTTGGTGGGTCTGGGCCTCAAGCAGGAACGTGGCAAACGGTGTGAAAGAAAGGACGACTCTTCACGTGGGTAGCAACCAGGCTTATTCAACCCAGAGACCCACCTGAAAAGTGAAGTCTGGGCTTCAGGTGCCAGGTTAAGTAGAAAGGGCGTAGGCAGAGCACCTAGAACCAATCCACGAGGAAAAGAGGGGACTCTTAACAGAGCAATGAGAGAAGGAGGGAACCTGAGAACTTGCCAAATCACCGAGCATCTCCACCAGAATTTTCCAGGCTTTTGGGCAGGATTACAGGGTGATTGACAAGACCCACCACCAGGGAAATGCCACAGGGGGTTTGGGCATGAGGATATTGGGACAAACCATTACAAAACAAATATCAGAGGCATACAGATTTTGGGAAACCCAAAATGCACACCACAACATTGATTTTTTTTTTTTTCTTTCCATGTGCATGTCAGTTGCAGGAATGTTGCTTTTTATTGAAAAATAACTTTATTTTTCATGAAACCTGGCATGATTAGGAGGGAACAGAGCTGACCAGAAAGGAGCTTTTTTCTTTGTGAAAAGTTTGGAGTTTTATCAATTCCTTAGATACTTTTCTAGAGATTTGAAATTTCTGCCAAAGGAATTTTGTAGATGAAATTGTCTATTTTTCTGGAAAAGTTTAATTGGAAACTTTTAGGACAGCTTTACAAAAAAATAAGTGGTCAGTTTTTACTGCATTTGGAGAAATACAATGCTGAGATAATGCAAGAGTACTTAATTCTGCCAAAGAGAAAAAGTGTGGCCATTACACCTGCACTACTACTAGCCTTGTGGTGCTGGGGAAACATTTTCCTAGAAGTGCCTCATACAGATGCAGATATGTGCAGCACCCCTGTCAGCCAAGCAAAAAGTCAGAATAAATTTGATGATAGATGGGAGGGACAGCACGAGTGCCTAGCATGTCAGTAAATAAGTTTTGAGGAAAAAAAATTCATTATAAGTATTAGAGTCCTTCCTTAAACTGTCTGCCTCTCTGAATGTGAAAAAGACAAGGGGCAAGGGTCTGCTCCATGTCCTCATATTATAATGAAAAATAGGTAGATTTTGATTGACTTGTCTAAAGGCTACTTGCCTATCAGCACATCCAGATGCAGAAAAGATCTTGATCTGGATCTGATTCTTTAGATACTCCACAAAGCAGTGTCACCTGTCTTGAGGACACCTGTGGGGAATATGTGTTCACTGCTCTGGTGTCTGCTCTTAAACACCCACAAGCCTTTCAGCTTATCAGATAAAGGTGAAGGATCAGAGGCACTGAGGCAGTCTGTATGTCCAGGTAGTTTGTCCAGTAGGGGTGTTGCTCTGCTTGCATCTGCTCTACTGTGTGGCTGGGATTCTTCTTCCAAAGATTGTCTCCCAAAAATTCAACATGCTCTTACCAGTGATCTTTATAATTAGAACAACTTACCCAATTTTTACATTGGGTGACAATGCACTAAGGCACAAGATGTGGTTCTTGGGACAGTCTTATGCAGGGCCAGCAGCTGGATTTTGATGATCCTTGTGAGTCGTTTCCAACTCAGGATATTCTATGATTCCAGGATTCATCTCAACTGAAGTAATGTATCTAAAATAAATGAAGAGACTCACCATTTGAAGACAACCTGTTTTCAGTAATGAGAGCCTGGAGAAGGAAACTAACTCTAAAAATCCTACTTTTTGTAATATAAGTTGTTTGAAAGTGATTTTCATCCTTCAGCTGGGAGAGCTGGCAGGATCTGTGGCTTTTATCAATGGTAAGCAGGAACGACAGTGGGTTCAACCAGTTAGCAGAGAGGAGCTTCCTGAGCTGTCTGTCTTCATGACAAGGGCTGACACAGTTTGCACATTGTGAGGTTTTGCCCTCTTAAGTCGTGTTCTGCCTTTGGTCAAAAGTGATTATCACTGAAATCGCATTGAAGTTCAGAGGTTCAGCACTACAAAGGCAGAGCAGTACTTGGGTGTGATGCCCTCCAGCAAAACCTTGTGCTGCAGGAAATATTTCCACACAACTCTGAAAGGTTCTCTTTTCCCTTAATAAAGTGTGGTAATGATGGCAGGATTTTGTGGGCAGCAGAGGTGCCCATGATATCATGATAATATCCTGTTAACAAGAGCATCCAGCCAGTTCACCCCAGCTGACCCCTCTGTGCAGCAAGGGATGCCTGTGGAGCGATGCCACCAGGGCTGGCTGCAGCTCTGGGGGTGTCTGGTCCCAACAGTGCGGCAGGCAACAACCTCTAGTAAGCTGACAATGCTAAGGAGAAGTACTCTTACCATGACTGTGTTCCTATTTTTTTTTTCCTCAGCTGCTCTAGAAAGTAGTCTATGGAAATGCAAATGTTGTGATAACAGTTCTGTGCAAGCTGATGAAAATGTTTGATGTTAGGTGAATTGCAGGCTAGGTTTTTTCAGCTTACAGAATATGATACAGAATTTTTTACTCTTCTCTCTTATTTTGACCCATTTTTTGGCACATACCCTGTAATTTTATTTCAGTAGTCTGCTTAAAATTTCTGGTTGACTTTTCACTCTTAATTCATATTAGTCTTCTGAATAGTGGTGTGTAAGCTGTGGTGACAGGGACTTTCTTTTGGGGGCGATTTGGAACTGTAATCACATTTTCACCTTATCGTGTCTTCATATTCTCACTTTTTCAGTGTGCTGGCCCCTGGCAGTTGATTCATCATGCGTTCCTAAGCAAAAACATGGACTGGGACATAGAAAGCAATAATAGAGTAGAATAAATCATATTACAGCCTCATGTCTGGGGGAAAAAGATCAGAGAAGGAATGCTAGCTGTGAATGTAAATGTATTGTATGGCTTCTGGTTTGTCAGCTAAATTGCTGTGGTTGTGAATTTATTGAGTCTAGGTTTTGAAAAATGCAGTGCTGTCTGCTTTGTTCAGAATCAATACCAGTCAACAGAATGAACCAGATTTGACTGGTCAAATCTGGAAAATTATTTAATGTGTATTTCATGAGAGAAACATTGTATATGTTGCTGGTATAAACTGAAATATTAAGTGGGTGCCCATTGCACTGGCACATGCTTCATATTTTTATAGCTAGTACAGGCAAGAATATGCTATTAAAAATTGAATGAGGACAAGAAATGAATGGGAAATTTTATCATAGATATTTATTTAGGCACTCATTTGTTTTGTTTTTTTTCTACCACATAATTAGGTGCCTAATTGTGTGAGGAGACCTACTGGATTTCTCTGTGTGAATAGCAGTGATTCATTGAAGAATAAACTTGCTCTAAGTATTTGTAATACATTTTCTGGAAATCTGATGTGAAAAAATACATTTCCATATTGTCTTGAAATAGTTCACAATTTAAATAAAAATTCTTTCCTTTGAAAATTCCCACCACTCAATTTGAAAATGTCATAGATGGGATTTAGTGCTAGACATAATAAAATTGTAGATAGTAGAGTTTACAAAGTGTTAGTTTCTTATCTATGTATCTAAAGCTACAGCTGTCTGTTATGATAGAAATAAATTCAGTGCAGCCTTTATTTGTAATTTTATTTCTTAAGACAAAAAATCCCCATATTATATTTCACTACCAAAATGCATACAGGAAGAGGGAAGATTTTCTTTTTGTCTGTACTCTTATATCATAGATAACGTTTTGCTTTGGAAAAATAAAAGGAAAAGGACTACCTCTCCTCTCTCCAGACAAACATGTATTTCATGAAAGTTTGATGGCATACTGTAATATCTAAATTATAATGAACACAGGCTGCATAAGAATAAAATGTTAGAACCATTTGTTGAGATGACAATGTTTTCTGTTCAAGTAAGTAAACATAACTAAAGACCGGTGTTACTCTACGCTTTTAGAGGGGCAACACACTGGGACGTGGGAGCGGACCTTCACAGAGGACAGCATGCAGCAGCTTGGTGAATCATGGAATGCTTTTTATTATCTGACTCCAATTAGCTTATATACATTTTGTACAGAGGGCCAAGATTGGCCCAAGGAGGTTACAACCTCCTGACTCCATTGGTCAATATGACTATTAGTCAAGTTCTCTCTCAGAGAACAAGAATGCAAAACATACAGATAAATTCTAAGAATACAATATTGTTTACATGAAACAGTGTGAGAAGCTGCTGCAAAGACTCAAACACTTGAAAGCAAGAAATGCAGAAATGACAGACCGGAATTATGCAGAATTGTGAGTAGCTGTCAGGAATAGTTAACCTTTCTTTTTTTAACTATATGCTGCTCTTTTTTTCATTTAGTTCTCTCTTCACTAATTTGTGTGTCCGAAAGTCCTTGTGTACCAAATGGAGAACAAAGCTGTGAACATGATATGCCAACAAGACATACAAGGAAGATATGCACATATTGGAGAATCCATTGAAGAGCCATATAGCTGATGAAAGTAGAGCCTTTGGCACAGGAGGATGGGCTGAGACAGCCAGGCTTGCTCACCCTGGAGAAAACAAGGCTTATCAATGTGTACCTGATGATGGGTGATGAAGACAGGTTCTTTTCAGGGGTGTGTGGTCACAGGACCAGAGAAGTTGTGGAGTGTCTGTCCTTGGGGATGGATTGTCTGGACATGATCCTGGGCAAACAGCTTAGACTGACTCTGCTAAGAGACTGGTTTTGGCAAACTACAAAGGTCTTTGCCAACTTCAGACTTGCTCTGATGCTGTGATTTGTCCAGACTTTCCACTTCCCATTTTCTCCCAAGTGTCATTACATGTCATTACATGACAATCTTGATTTTTCTATCTTTTCTTTATTGTTTTGTTACATAATTACATGCAGTGTATAGATTAATTTAAATTTTTCTGGAGGATTGTAAATAGATGTAGGGTCTTATGCCTTTCACTCTGTGCAATGTAACAAAGACTGATGCTTTTTATCTTCTAAGTGCTATTTATAATTTGTTTGCTTTTATCATTTTTGCACTTCAAAATGGAATTTATTACATTTTTTCCAAACAAACGTTGGTCTCTTCTCCCAGGTAACAAGTGACAGGACAAGAGGAAATAGCCTCAAGTTGCTCCAGGGGAGGTGTACATTGGATTTTTTAAAGAATTTCTTCACTGAAAGTATGGCCAGGCTTTGAATCAGGATACCCAGGAAAGAGGTGGAATCACTCTCTCTGAAAGTTTTCATCCAAAAACCCATGGATGTGGCCCTGAGGGCCATGGTTTGGTGGTGAACAGGGCAGTGATAGGTAAGGATTGGACTTGATGAGCTTGGATGTCTTTTTCAGACAATTCTATGATTGTAAGAGAGGCAAGATCTTACAAAATAGAAGGGGAAGAATCAATGGGTAAAAGCTTTCCTGTGACTCCCCCTAAGTAACATGACCCCTAGCCATGGTCAGCAGGTTGTGGAGATAACTTTTCTAGAGAACATGAAGTAGTGTTTTGTATTAGCTATTTGTTTCCTCAAAGAAGCCCCTAACAACCTACCCAAACTCATGGTTTATTTTACAATCCTTAGTGATCCCAGGTAGGCTCAGAACTACTTGAAACCTCTGGATTGGAAATCAGAGAAATGACTATTCTAAAGTGCTGACAAAATGTTTTATTCAAAAAATTATGATTTAGTGGAGTTAAGTTGTATTTGCAAATGGCCCATAAGTAGGTACAAGAGTATGCAGTTTTAATAAACAGGTGCTGGAAATACATGTATTTGAATTACCTGCCTTAAAATCCACAGGTGAGGATTATAATCAGTTTAATTTTTTGTAAGTCCCTCTCTCAGAGCAAATTGTGTGCTGCTTTACACAGGGACAGACATCTGGGGAGCAGTGACAGCAGTGAGGTCCAGGAGTTGAAGCAAAATATTCTTTAAATCAGGTATGTTTCAAGTTTTGAAATGGAACTTGTGTAAAGCTTATATTAAAATATACTGCATCTTACTGGCAGACCTGATATTAGACTTTGAAACATTTATTTAAGTTCTTTTTGCTTCTTTTGCAAAATGGACTGATCCCTCTATTTGAATACATTAGGTCAGAAACCAAAATACTGCCTCTGCGATTTCACAATCTGTACACAAAAAGAGCATGAATGGAAGTTAAAAATTCCCATTTAGTTTCCTGGATGGTGAAATGTTCCTTCAGGCTCTGCTGGTTTAATCAATGGATGAAATAGATTACATATGTTTATGGTGGTGATAGCCTGACTAATGCATTGACTTCAGCTGGAAAAAGAATAGCCAGCAGTACTTAGAGGAGGAACAGTTAATTCACCCACACTAAAAACATAGCAATGTGATTTTGAAGGAGAGGACCTTGAAATCGCTATGCAAATTTTGTACACATTTCTTAATGTGAAACAAAAAATAATGTAGTCGTGTTTTAAGTAGTAATAAATAAAACATTATCATAGTAATGACTTGCTCAAGTATTGAAAGTATTGTTTTAAAAGGTTTGCTCTTCATTCCCAAACTCCTTACGCATGTCTAGATAAACTTGCATTATATTATTTATCATCTTCTAATGAAGCATGATGGGGTTTTCTGATTTACTTGTCAAGTGATTAGCAAAAAACCTGGATTATTTGTGATTGCTCCAGTTAGGGAGACTAATTAATAATAGAGCTCTTTCTGTTTCAGGAAATAGAGACCAAACTTTTTTCTTATGTCTGATTCCAGTGCCTTTGACACTATTTTCATTAGAATTCAAGCCAATAAGGTTAGTTTTTCAACCAGCTCATGAGTCCAGAACTGGATTCATAATGGAAATTACAATATTTTGGTTTCAAAAGGGCCATGTGGTACAGTCAGGCATACTGCTCAGGCTTCTGCCAAGGAGGGTTTCTTCATCTCTGCTGGGAAATGGGAGGTGTTACAAATGGAGAATCACAGCCTTTTTGAAGTGCCCCTGAGGGTGGCATACAGTCTTGTAAAACTGAAGAAACTAATAGTATAACGTTGCATTTGGAATAAGAACAGCTCCACAGCCCTGGGAAATAGGATTCAAAACTTCTCAGCCCTTTATGCTTGTTCCCCTCCCCTGGGCTCCCCCCTGAACACATACATGCAGACGTATAAACATGTGTATGTGGTTGTGTTCAGGCAGTGAGGTTGCAGGTGCTACTGAGTGAGGAGAGGGTTTGCCTTTGTGTTACCAGCTCAACACAGGTGTCCACTGTAGGAGACCAGGAGACAAAGATCCTTCTTGTTAGAAGCTGAAAATACTCAGCTTGAAGTACAACCAAATAACTGATCTCTTTGCTACTGTTTGCAGAACTGTAAAGAAGTGTAAAGACATTGAAAAGATGCTGGTTTTTGTTGAAGATTTTGTCCATGCCTGTGGTGATAGATAGCGATTAGGGCAGGGAGATACCAAGCAGTGCAGACAGGCTCAGAGCTGGAGATTCCTCTGCAATGATGTCAGCACCTGGTCAGGCAATCCATTCCTCTGAACTGCAAGCCTCTGAGAGGATGGCGGAGTTCAACAGTCTTCAAAATAATGCTTGGAACTTGGTTCAGTTCCAGTTTGCGCTAAAATATGTTTTTGAATGATATGATAAGCCTGAGTCCAATTCATATCCTTATGTTGTTTTTCCAGAAATTTTATGCAAATATCAATTTAAATGAAAATAGGAAAGACGAGAGCTTGTGTCTCTGCTCATGGTTTCAAGTCACATTTGTTATAATTCTATGGTAGCATGTATTTCCCTTTATGCTTTTTTCTTAAGGGTCCATGTTATTAACCGATGCCCAGTGCTTCTTTTCCTATGACTATTTATATTTCAAGTAAAATTATTCCAAAGTCACCAGCACATTCCAAAGCCAAAAGCCAGTGGAAAACATTCTTTCATCGCGATCTTTTTTTTTTTTCTGAAAAAAAAAAATCCTACCCCACTTGAAAGCTTCTATATTCTTGTAACCCAAACTTTTATTTGCAGCCATGAGAAAGCTAGGTTAGCATATTACATACATAATCCTCAGGTGCTCAAGCTCCTTCAAATTTGTCACATATGTAGAGAGACTTGTACACTCTGAAGAGGTGTCCCAGGTGCCCATATATTAGACTTTGTGTATGAGACTCATGGGATACGTGATGACTGAAATCCAAGGTTTCTGCTCTTTGAGAAATGGAAAAATTCTACCTCCACCACTCACTCCCACCCTTGTCACGTGGAAATATTTATACTTTTTTGATGGAATCATTCTGTTTGACATTAAACTGTGGTGCTGTGGGAATAGTTCTGGCCTCCTGTGAGCCGGATCTACACACTTCATCCCCTGTGGTGCTTCCATGGAACATGACAGAGAGTGTGGGGAGAACACAGTATAACACTGCATGGTGTGTGTTCCCATTAGGCTCACTGATGGGGGAAAAGAGACCTAATGCATGTGAAATGGTTCAGTTAAATTACAATCATGAATATATTTTAAAACATGTTCCAATGGAATATTATAACACAATTTTTCTTAAGAGCTTCACAAATTAAATTTTATTATTTTCATTAAAAGAATAATTATCGTGAAAAAGGTAATACTCTGATATCTGGTTTAAAAGACAAATACTGAAGGGGAGTCACAGTAGTATTTATAACCAGCAAGGTGTACGAAACCAGTTTCCTTGATTTTTGGGGACTTCTAAGCATACCAGCATTGCAGATGAGATCTGATGAGATGATTGAAGGTCAAATTAAGCAACTAGAGTAGCTACAAAATTTAAGAGGACATATGAGTAAGGTGAGAAAATAGTATAGGAAAGGGTAGAAAAAAGATCTGAGAACTTTGCTGGAAAACTAAAATATTTCATTTGTTAACAGGCAACTTAGGCAATTTATGAAATCTAATATTATTGAGGATGCTTTCTGAGCTTTTATTTGAGATAGCAAGCTCCACCTGGGTATTTGTTTGGTTTCTGTGCCTTTATACTGAGGTAGAATATAAAAGAAGTAAAAGAAGATATTTCTGCTTCTTGTGCACTAATACTGAGAAAAGATGATTATACTTCGGTAATTATTCATTTAAATGGAATAATGAAATATGGCTATAACCAAAACCGCATATGAAAAGGGAGAATACTATTTTTATCCTCTAAGTTCTGTATTTTGGGGAATTTTCTCTGATATGAAAAGCTTCTTAATTTGAAATTTTCCCCTTCTGTTCTCCATGTGAAACACAGTTCTTCCCGGAGCATTTTTATAATTTTGATTCTCTCACTGATGGTACACATTCCCATCCAAAATTGCTTGGGTACTATACTTTTCTGATTAAATTACAAATTCATTAGCATTGGCAGGTTATTTGGTTATACATGATATGAAATACCACATGTATCTAATATTTGATTTGTATTTCACCCTCATTTTACCACCACAAAAATGGCTATGCCTGCTCTATCTGATTTACTGACTGTTATTGTCACAATATAGAGTTGCAGAACAAAAGCACCTTTTAGTAAAGACAGATGTGATGTTTTGAAGGTATTATCATTTATCTGCAAGACCTCAGATGAACCTTCTCTTTGCACAGGGGAAACCTGAACTGTTCTAATCCTTACAAGTCAATTATCATCTAAACTGCTCATTTCCTGCTGCAATTCAAGATTCATAAAATCTGAATGGGATATGCATTTTTAATGTTATGGCAGGAACCATAAATATTGTTGGCCTTGTTTGCCAGAATCTTAATACAATAATGACTATAAAGCTGCAGGAAGGAAAAATATCTAAGATGCATTGATTCAGTTTCATAACCCAATAATTCTGACAACCTTTTCAAATGATTAAATAGGCCTGGAGAAATCCAGGCCCTGAAGTATTATCTCAATTTGTGAAACCCTAAATGTTTTTCTGTTGATTTTTTCTTTTCCCCCTTTCTTCTTTTAAATAATGCAGGAGCAGGTGCTGGCATTTCAGTTCAACTAATTAGTTTCTAATTTACTGTAAACATCTTAGAATTCCACAAGCATGTCTCAGTGGTATCTGAGAGGAAACAATCTACTGGTTCGATAAATCTCTCCTGAAATACCACTGAGAATTGACTGCATGGAGTGTATGGCCTTTCTTAATATATCTAAGTTTTTTAGAATACACTGAAAAGTAAGATAACAGTTCCAGGCTTTTCCTGATATTGTCATTATCTCTGTAAAGACAGTCTGAAGGAACCTTGTGTTAATGACCCATTGTTTTAATTTTAAAAGCTATGAAATACTGCCTTGTATTTCAATATGCTGTTGGAATTAGTCCAGACATTAAATGTGTTTGTAGTGATATTGCCACAGGAATCTTCAACAATGCTTTGCAGTATTTTTACATTCATATGATTTGTGTATCTAATTTGTGGATCAAAATGTAGATGTAAGTATTAAAATATTTCACTTGTTTCTGGGTTATTGACCTCATAAAGTGGTTGCATTTACAATCAGAAAATTTGGTTGTAAACATTCATTAAAATAAACTAGGAACTTTATCTAAATATCTTTGTTTTTAAAATGTTTATGAACGTGTTATATATATATATGCATCAAACTTGAATTTTTATTTTTTTCAAGATAAAATTGGAAAAAATACTTGAATTTCTGTATTAGTACTTTTTATTCATATATTCATTATAGTAAAACATTTTAAAATAATGTTGTCTCCTTCTGGTTTTTCTTCATTAATTATTAATTATCTTTAAATTAAGATAAATGACACTTTAAAGATACAGAAGGGTACTAAGTTATACATGCTTATTTCTTCTGACTTTGCCTTCAAAACCAAAGACAGTTGTCTTAGCACAGATGGTAGGATTTACATTTCACCATTTGGCTGGAGCCCTAACTTACCTCCTAGTGTGTTAGCAAATCCCTTAGGAATGCTCTGGAGCTGAAGTGGGGCTGGTGACACTGAAATCCCTCTCCCAGAATTGCTGCATGTACCAACTGCTTGGCAACATATGCACCTTTCCTTTCTCAAATGCTCATCAGCATCCTTTGCCCTGGTAGAACTATTCTGGCAATTTGCAATGAACTGAGCAAAGAACTGGCTGAGGCTAAAACTATTTTGGTCCAAGGTTTCACTTATGTTTTTTTATGTTCTGGAACCAGAAACAAATTTTCCAGGACATTTGAGAGGGTGATGAGGGAGGACTGAGTTGCTTAAAACTTCAGTGTCACTAGAGAAAAGATATTTATAAGTGTACTTTTAGACACAAAAAGCAAGATATGTGGAGTCCTGCTGAAAATGTGTCAGGACCTATTAATGCAGGAGTATACCGGGATTTTTGTGCAACTAATACTTCTTGAATCTCAAAGATACTTTTTTTAATCCTATTTGAGAAATTCATATTGTAAAAATGATGTTTTTCCTGATATGCAGTTTCCTTAACATTTCATTGGTATTATGTAGGAAAAAGTGAATGCTGATATAAACGTTTTGTGTCTGTTTATTTACAGACTTTTTTTTTTTTTAATATTTTGGATTCTTAATCAGTAAAGGAAATCTTAAAATACTTACCGTAGATTGTATGAATGGCTAAAAAGTTGATACCAGCTGGAAAGAAAAAGTGTATAGACAATTCTGATGCATACAATGCTAATTTCTATGTTTTTATGCAGGTTTTTTTATCTCTGCCTTCATTTGATATCTAATTTTGTTAAATAAATTCTATCTTGCTAAGTACAAAAAAATTAACATTGTCATTAAAGTAATGTGTGTTGAGAAAAAAATAAACCAGCTGAGGGATTAGGATTTGTTTGGAAGAGAGCTGAAAAAAATTTAAAATACATATAAGCTTATGTGAAGGAAAAAAGAAAGAGGAAGAAAAGTGTTAACTGAAAATTATAGCGATATACAAATTGATCTGGAGTGAAAAATTATGTAATTGCTACCCTTTATGTTGCAGGGCTTGACACATAAAATGATAGGACCCTCAAGGTCTTTCAGAGGGGTTTTCAGTTACTCTGGAACCAGAGCTGCTGCATTCTGCACTGTCTTTGTGCCAGCAAAAGAAGCCTCAGCCCTCTGGCTGGAAACTTCTCATGGGATCATTGTACCCTTGTTTCAAGGTTTTCTTGGCAGATAATCCCCTGTCCTATACCCTAATATAAATAGGTTTAACTCTATTTAACTAAGTTTAATTGATTAAACTGAGAGTGATGTGTGTTCTCAGTGCATATTCCATGGTAAAGGAGGAGCCTCTGTTCTACTTCACAAGTTTTAAATTTCCTCCCACTGCTGATAACTCTATTACAAAACCAGAAAACAGCATCCCCTCCAAGCTTAATTACACAGATACAACTGTTGATGAGAGAAGGATTTCCCCTCCATACAGTTATGATATTTAGAAATTTTCCTTTTAATACCCTGCCAAATTTCCTGAATTATTTCCAAACTGAGCTGGACTGTCATCCAAATAGCCTGAGGAAACATTGGATTTTGTTTCCATGTATAAAGGACCAGACCAAGTTGTCAGAAGACCCTGATCTTCTTCCTAGTCTTACCATAGATGCTAGGAAGTAGCAAAGTTTTTTTGTAGAAATCCGAGCCAGAGTGGGTGTTACAATTAGACTGTAAGGTTGAACAAATAAATGAACAACCTCTGCCTCTCTGTCTGTGAAACTGGGGCAAGTAAAGCCCATTTTAAGGCTAATGGGAAGCTATTAATTAGTGTTTGTAGAGCTACTTTGAGTTCTCATAAGGAAGATTTTTTTAAATGAAATGATCAACTGGGATTCTCTTAGTGACCCTTTTTGTTTCTCACACCCAATTTTCTTTTTTATAGCTAGGAAATGGAGGATTCTGGAGTGTGACAGATGAGTTATATCTTTGTGGAGAAAATAGGAGGGCCCGAGATTAGGTAAGTCAATCCTTATGAGCACCTCAGTAAAGCAACACTGCAGCAGGAGGTTACCTGGATCTTTGCAGAACTGAGATCTAACAGAGTCATTTAGCAGAAGCTGGTGGACTGGTTTGGTGCCTGAGATTTAACTTTTGCATCTGACTGCAGTGGTTTTTTGTGTGGTAGTTGTCATTCTTTCCACATGAGTAGCTTTTGGCTGCATGTACCTCTGTTATTAAGTCCTCAAGTTATGGCTTGATGGCAGTGGACAGAACAATTTCTTAGCAGAAAATTCTTAGCAAGTGCACAAGTGACTGCTCAGTGAAGCATTGTAATTAAAGCAGTGATGGTATACAATCTACTAAATTGCTTCAGACTGTCAAGATGGTAAAGCAAATGCCAGTACAGAGTAATAAGCTGAGCAGTAAACTCATAAAATAGTCATTCTTTGTTCTGACATGGATCATTTAAATCTCTTTTTCTCCTAATTCAATACTTGGAGAGAATCCCATAAGTATTTTGGGTAAACATAAAAATATTTCTTTAATATAAAACTATCGGAGCCTTTTGCAGAAGGCAGCAACTGATAGTTGTTCAGTACTGCCTGCCTACTGATCATGACTACTAGCAGTGGGGTAGTGCTGGCCCAAACACATTGGGTTCTGTTGTGAATGTGGGAGATATGGGTATTCAACTATTACAAATTTCTACTGCACTGGGGTCAGTGTTTTTTGTTGACTATTTGTTCTGTTTGCTTTTCCTTGCTTTCAAACATATCATCCTAAAAGTATCTCCATATATACACTATAATTTAATCCATCTTTTACAGGTCTATAACTTTACTGTTTTCATTTATTTTATATATAATGAGGGTTTTAATAAATCTCTTAGGCTTCATTTTCATGCCACTGTGTTTAATCACTGTCCATATTAATTTTCAACGTATTCAATAGAGGAGAAGGTAATGAACACAGAGAGGCTAAAGTGACTGGATCAAAATCTCTGCCATTCATAAGTATGAACATGTACTGGATATTTTTAATTTGTTTTAAACTGAGGGTGAGTGTGGAGGAGAAAAGATGAAATGATATTTCTCCCTTAGGATATCCATTTGGCTTCCCATTTATTTTTGTACATTTGAACTTCTGACCATTGGACAGAAGTTATGCCATTTAATTATTTAATTATAAGTAATACTTAATTATTTAATATTATATTATTATATAATATGAACATTTAATAATCCAATTATTAATTAAATAATATAATATTTAATAATAATATTTAACAATATTAATTAAACAATATAAGATTAAGTACAATAACAAAATATTTAATTATTATTATGCCTTTTAATACTATTTAAAGGTAACGTTTTTAGCACTTTTTTCCATATAATTAAGGACTTTGGTATCCTCTTGGGTGACATGTAGGTTTGAAAGAAGAACCAATTATTTAACAAATTGATGAGCTCTTCACTCCCCTTGATTTGAAAGCTCCTGGAATTGTGGCAAGAGTTCTGCCCCAAATGTAAGTGTCTAAAAATTACTTATCTGATTCATATTCTAGGATATTCTCACAGTAAAATCTACAAACACCTCCAAAAGGTGAGTCACCATATTTTGAGGCTAGAAGTAGAATTAATCTCTTCAGATGACTGTAAATCTCCACAGAGACAGGCAGTTTTAGGGTAAGATTCATATCTCTTAAAGTAGGCATCTAAAACAGATGAATCCACATTAGGAGAAAAGAAATATGCCCTGGTGCAAGAAAAAAATTTACTATTTCTTGGCATTCACTATCCAGGGGCTTAGATGATTAGCTTAGACTGGAAATCTAGCTTGAAAATGCATTAAATTGATTGATACTTGCAACACAGACTGATTGTAAACAACCAGCTCTGCATAATGTGGTAACTGGTTTGCATAAAGGATGTAAGTCCATGGAATTCAGGAGAACTCTGTGAATTTACAACAGTGCCTACTCTTTCATTGGCATAAATCAGTGCAAGTTCATAGGAATGAAAACAGCCATGCTACTTTACAAGTGCTAAGAGGTTGATGTAGTAAGTATACTGAAAATTTTGGTTAAACTATTTTAGAAAAGCTTAAAATAAGCTTACTGTGTCATCTGACCAGCCATTCTCCAACATAATTCTCTGAATGCTGGAAACTGAGCTGTATCATCAGCAAATGTTCCTTAAAATATGTAAATGCATACTGACTTAATTAACTTTACACTAAGGTATAAAATACCCCATAGATGGATACTGAGATTCTAGAATTAACACAGATTTCTGCTGTCATTCTATTGTTGAAACCCACATGACTCTGCATTTTGGTCCTTCTGTAGCTGATAAAGGTGATATGAACCAAATGTTCAGCAAGGACTAACCTATGACATTAACCTATGTTCCTATTCACCATTATCTCCCCTCCTCCATACTCTTCCTTTTTTCCCCCCAACTTTTCCTGCAACACATGTGGGTCAGGCTGTCTGCCTTCAAAGAAGGCACTGCCTTCCAGTAAAAGTCAACTCTGGGAAAAAACATGGCACACTACAGGCATTTCCATTTAGGCTTCCTAATTTATTTCTGGTATTTTCTGGAGAGACATTCACAGGCTACGTGTAGTAAATTCAAAAGATATTTGGAATACTGCTCTTACTGTTCATGCACAGACAGCCTATGGTGTGTCTCAGTATGCCTGAGACCTTGGACTCCTTGGGTGTCCTGTAGAGTTCATGTGCACATGAACAATGAACATTATCCCTCTCGGTCAGTCACTGCCCTGACTCTACTGCCCCATTTTCCTAGAAGGCCCAACCCTCAGATGCAAATGTACATTTACTGCTTTATATGAAAATTCTCTATCCTACCTCCTGGTAACCCCAGTGGAAAGTTACCAAGTTCAATAAAAGCCTTCCTTCTTGATTTCTTGATTTTATAAATGGCCCCAAATATCTTCCTTTTCCCTTCAGTTTTTGGCTGACAACTGCTTCTCATCTTACTATAATTATCTTTTATCATGCTTCATTCATTTGAAAGTCAACTAAAGTTTTGATTAAGATGCATTGAAGCTACACTTCCCCTGAGCAGGATAAATAAAAAAGAGAATATTAAACCTGCAATCTGATTGTGTAGTCCCTGCATTTTTCTTTTGTTTGAAAAACAGAACATACGGATATTTATTATGGGGACAAGTTTTCTGGGACTGCTGCTGATACACTGGCAGTTACAGCATCTTTGCTAAAGACAGCTCTAGCAGGAGCAGGAGAAATGAAATAAGGAGCTTTAGGAAAGCTTAGTTAGATGTCTCTATTATACTCAGGTGTGATCTGTGTCATGCCAGACCTGCTTCTTTTCAATCTATGGCATTAAAAGCTTGTCTTTAGACTGTATTTTAAATAACAGAGCCTAAATATGTCCTGGTTTTGTTTTTTTTTTTTTTTTCTTTTGAAATTGGATAAATTCATTTATAAAAAGTAATGTTTATTTTTATTGCTCCAAAAATGTGTGGGACTCAATTCAACTTACACTAAATTGAATAAATGACATTTAAACATGAGCAAAACTGGTGCCTTAAAATATTAGAGTACAAAGTTTGCTACTTTATTCTAGGTGGCATCATCCATGAC
This sequence comes from Zosterops lateralis, assembly GCF_965231275.1. Lineage (NCBI taxonomy): Eukaryota > Metazoa > Chordata > Aves > Passeriformes > Zosteropidae > Zosterops > Zosterops lateralis. The sequence goes on from NC_139765.1 coordinate 54,784,471, forward strand.
AGGACTAATGCTCTTTGGACCATGTCCCCTTCCCCTTCCCCTTCCCCTTCCCTTTCTTGTCTTCCCTCTCTTCTCTTTTTTGTTATTTTTAATTTTTCTATTTTAATTATGTTAGCTGAAATCCTGCCTGTACATTAAAAAAACCTTTTTTTTTTGAATTTGGATAATGCATATCTTGAAATATACTGTGCAGTGATTAATGTGTACACCATACACATATGTCTAAGCCTAGAAAACTTCACAGTGTATGAACAAAAAATCCATACACTAGTTTTTAGTAGGATAATTTATTTTTCAGTATGTTTATAGATGCTTCCATACGTTTAAAAATATTTTCACATACAAGGTGGTCACAAATAATTCAGCTTCCTAGTTGTGATATGACAATAAAATATTTATTTATATTTTAAATGAAGGAATTCTTTTATTTAAAGATAGTCAGGTAATTTTTGTTTGATATCTTTGCTAATCAAAATTGGTCTGATTATTAATAACATATTTTCTTTGAATCTTTTCAAACTTAAAGTTGTTCACCCAAAACAGCTTCATGAAATTTAGCAACTTGGATTATGTTCAGTCCTATAAAACCTCCCAGACAGACTCATAAAAATATAATAGATCATCTGCAGGGTGAACACACTGTTGACAGCAAAAAGTGATTACATACATTCAGTGCTATGGTATTAGTAGTGACCTGCAGGAGATACATTTTCTCCCAACACACTGTGAAGCCTGATGAAAAGTCATTAATATGGTCGATGGTCTGACTGCTATAGATACACAAACTATATAAACTATTTGAGTGATGAAAATGTTAAACTAAATCTTTATGTAGTATATAACAATTTCTAGTACTTCTGCAGCAGAAAAAATGGCCAGTGATGTTGGACCTGTGCTGTCTTTTGACACATCAATAAATTTTGTTCTTTATAAATTATCCATAGGAAATATATCTTTAAGTGAATGAAGGGTACCAGTTATGAAGCAGACCTTTCCCCACTGTAGTTGTCACTGAGCAAATGTGGAGCCAAGAAATGTCTTAGATTGCTTTGTCTACCTGTAGAGAAAAAAATCTGTTACACAGATCTGTTGTTACTGTTCTCTCCTACCTTTTCCTATGGGCATCCAAATTCTTCAGAGAATTAACTCATGGCTGATAGGAATAATCTACCTTGATTTTACAGAACACAGGGGAAAATCACCCTTACTATTGAGTGCAGATTTACACTGAGCTCAACACTAACACCTGCTTTGTACAGTGCAGGAATGTGCCTGACAAATCCCAAACACACAAAAGCAGACAACACGTAGAGATGACATGACAGTGATGAAACAAAAGGCAATTAAAAGGCAACATTGGTCAGAATGATAAATAGCTGTCACTATAAACCATCTGCTGAAACAGGATAAAGAAATCTGTAGTCAAAATACTGGAGCAAGTATTTGCCTCATTTGTATGGTGTGCAAAGCCACTCAATATCATTTGAAACTTGGGCATCCTCCCCAGTAAACAGGAAAGTTAGGATATTATTTTAGGTTTTGTACTTTCACAACATAGCCCAGACCTCACTCTCACTGGTGGGTATTCCTGTCTGATCATTGAATATCTGAAACCAAAAAATCCTGCAGAGATGTTACACCTGTGTGAAGTGTGGAGCTGTCTTAATTTTATTGGCATCCATTAACTCATGAAATAAGGATGGACTGGTACTATTTTTGTTTTTCTTTTTCTTTCTCCCCTCTCCTTTCCCTGCCAATCCCCCAGCTAGATTTTATTGCTAAATTTGAACACTTGTGGTTAAATCATATGGCTGACAAAATTAAACAGGGCAGCTAATTTTTGTAAATGTCCAGCTATTAGATCACTGCTATAATTTTAAAAAGTTAAGAAGCAAAGTTTTATCTGAAGTACAATAATAAGGAGCCTGAACGTAAAGCAGAAATTTTCTGATCTTTGGCCATTCAAGGATGGTCTGTTGATCTGAGTTTGGGAGCTGTGCAAGACAAAAAGGACATTAATTGCATTCCAAGTAGCACAGGAAAAAGTCCTGCCTAGGATATCTGGGATTAAAGCACTCGTGTAACATATGATTTTCTCTCAGGGTTTTCCTCCCAGCGAAAGCCATAGCTCAGGAACTTGCTTTTGAAGATGCAAAGACACAAAATTATGTGTGTTTAAGGAAACTGTTCTTTGAGGTTCTTCTGTAATCTGAATTGTTTCTGATGTGATGATCATAACAAAGGACAATCATTATGGTCTTTGGGTTTCTCAGTGCTTTCATTTCAAAATTTAAAAACACATTTTAAATTACTTAATACTAAAAAGTAATACAAAATATAAATATATTTATATTTATATTGTGCGAGTGTCCCATAACTTGCTACCTAGTCGTTTTAGAATTCAATTTTTTTTACCTTTTTTTAATGGAAGAAACTCATGACAATATACACAAGCAAGTGGATGCACAAGAAAGTTGCCCAAATTTCTTTTTATATTTTGTTCCCTACATTTTCTCCTTTATAATTATACTTTATTTCTGCAATCAAATACAAGTTATACCTTGAAACTTTTCATCATTGTAGCCTCCTAATTCAAAGAGTAATTTTTTAAGATTTGGAAGGTTCAAACGGTACAGATATAAGTTTTTCTATATTTTGAGCTTTTAGAACCTGAACTATATTACTAGAGATATCTGAAATATGGAAGGCTTTCTGAATACAGAGAAGAAGCTGAGTGAAACAATAGGCATTGTTTTTGTTTTAAAAATAGATTCAGTGTTCAGTGTCATCAGTTAAATACCTTTTATTTTTTCCTGAAAAAACAAATGTGCATTGAGGTGGCCATTTGAAGCACAAATCCTAAATACAAATCTGTGGTCCTGGTACCAGTGTACGTGTACACCATGTGTTCCATCTAGGAGCTCCATTTTGAGGTAAGGAATGTGCAGTCTTGCACAGACAAGAATCATGGTTTCCATCCAGGAGCCCAGACTTGCAAAGAAACTGGGCAGGAAAATAGAAGTGGCTCTGCATGTATTTATGAGAGATAATGAGTATGCTGTTCTGACAGCATATGAGAAGATGGAATTTCTAGGAAAATTATGCTCCCTAACATTGTGGGTTGTGGAAAAGCCAGGTCTCATTACTAGTTCCAATTCATGGGAGGTTTTGTTCTTTGTGCTTCTCCTTTCTCAAGAAACTTTTCCTTTTGGTCTTGTACAGTGAAAGCTGGTACATGAACTTGACCCTGTCCCTAAGAAAGCTGTTATCTATCCCATGGCTGCCTGAAGTGTGACTTAGGTACAGTATAGTCAAGGAGAATATCATAGAATGGCTTCGGTTGGAAGGCACCTTAAAGATCATCTAGTTCCAACCCCTGTGCCATGCACAGGGACACCTTTCACTAGACCAGGTTGCTCAAAGCCCTGCCTGACTTGGCCAAGGATTGGGGGATGAGGCATCCACAACTTCTGGGGACAACCTGTTCCAGTGCCTCACAAGCCTCATAGCAAATATCTTCAACATCTTTATTCAGATATTCAGACAACTTTACAAGCAAACACTCAAACTACTTTTTTTTTTTTTCTTTTTTTTTTTCCCTGTGGAAAGGCATCCATATTTTGAGACAATTAGATAACTGTGTAAAGACAAACAAAATCTTTGTTTTCACATGAAGTTTTAACATACAAAGCAATTTGTATGTAATTTCACCCCACTGCATGATAGATTACCAATTCCAGCTTCCATTTACAGATTTAATTTTCCAATCTCCACCTTTTTTCTTTTAATCTTGTTCAGTGTTTTTAAAGCAGTTACTGCAAGTCAGGCTTTTAAAAACGTAAATTATCAGACACGATTGCTTTCAACCACATTATCAGCAAATGGTTAGAGTGCAATCAAACTAAGTGCTCCTTCCTGTTGCACACACACACATGCACCCGACAAATAAAATCACACTCCAATGCACTCAGCTAAAGCAGCAGATGAAACCTTTTTTCTGCTATTCCCAAGTGGCAAGTGAGAATACGATGGTGTCCCTGTGTGATGGTACCATTCCTTTCCCTACAGCACTTTCTTTCCTTTGCATGGTTGGGTTGTCAGTCCCACTCAGGGGACTGAACACCACTTTAGAGGGGTCATGTTTCCCTCCCACAGCAGCTGCTGCTGTGCTTTCCCCCCTTCACCTCTGTATTCAGTGGTCCTTTCATTAGTGAAAAAAAAAAGACACCCCAGTGCCCTTGGCCATGCGACTGTGTAAGAGTGGACACAAATCAAAGCATTTTTAATCTCTCTGAGCACAATACTGTGATCTCAATGCAGGACACCTTCAGGCAGTGGTGGGAGCTGGTAAATGTTTAGTTGGGAAGCTGATTTTCCATGCAGTGTTACTGCTATAATAGGCAGGAATCTGGAAGAAGAGAGAAAGGACGAGTACTTCTCACCTTGTGTGTGAGAAATCAGTGTCTCATACAATACTCTTAATTCTGACAGCATACAATACTCCAATTCTGACAGAATGCTTCAGTTAAAAAAATGGCCATATTTCAAGGACAGGCTGGTTTTATTCACTGAGATGGAGCAGTGTCAGGCAAGTGGTTTGTAAGCATTTGCAGTGATCTCAGTTTCATATTTTTCTTGATGATGGTGCTGATCTGATCACTAGGTAAGTCTGTAGTAAAAAGAGATATGACAGCTGCATCTACAAAAGTGCTTAAGTATGCTTCATTAAAGGTTGCAATGCTTACCTCCCAGTGTAACCTGGTCCTCTTTTTCTTAAAATCCTGACCCTATCTAAATCTTTGAATTCCTTCTAGGTCCTCATTTTGGTGTCATGTGTTCACTTCCATCTGCATTTTTCTATGAATATAATTTCCTTTAGCTTTTCCCATTTTTGAGAGTGCATGACAGTTTCTTCCCCAAGTACTGCCTAACCTTCTGTACAATTTTGTGTCTAAAAATATTGTGTGACTTCTAAATTGTTAGGTGTGTGGAAGTCAGGAACCGAGAGGCATGAGACGGTATGCAAAACTGGAGTTTACAATCCAGCTGTACATCCTTTGTGCTAAGGTGTCATGTGTGGAAATGACAGTTCAAGATACATCAAGCATTTTTCAATCAGAATAACCTTGCTTCCATTGTTTCTCAGGGAAAATTTTGCTTGCTGATATAGTAAGCAAAACAGTACAACAATTCAAATTTTTCAATTACAAATTCATAAATCTTGCAGGGACAAAAGTTTTCTTACTTCCAAAAATTTTCCTGTCTTATTTCATTTGCCAGTGTAGCAGCTGTTTTATTTTTCCCCCACAACCTCTTATACCTAAAACTGTTACTCTTCTAACAGATGACTAATTTAATTTCATAGTCAATAGGTCAATAGAATTATATTCTTTTCAATTCAGAAGTAGTTTTACACCACTCAAGTTATGCTTGTTGAAATCTAACCAGTTTCTCAAGGAAATAGTTAAAATAAAGGAGTAAAACCTGTGGAAAAAATCTCCAATATATATATTGTCATTGTTTCACTGAATTGAAATCTGTCTGAAGGAATCTAAATTCATGACTTTATTTCCATTTTGTACTTAGTAAAGCAGATGATTGGACTTGCCAGATGCTGTGCAAGGAAGATAACTGTGTAATATTCAAAATGTTGAGTCCCATGTTGATGCCCAACCACAAAGCCAAAGCTTTGCATCTGTTCAGTGGCCTAATTGAAATTCAAACTGCACTGCCAGAAATTACTCAAAAAATGTTAAATTTTATCCATCTTTACCAGGAAACTATAAATGAATATATGTCATGATTTTTCTTGAGCTGGTGTGCACTGCACAGTTTTTCTGGCAATTTTTGCTTTCTGAAAACATTTTGAAAATATCCATGTTATGAAAGCATGCTAAAAATAGGGCTTTATGCTACTTTCTTTTAAACTTGGCCCATGGAAGAGGAAGTCTGTACTAATCAATCAATCAATCTGAGCTGGTACAATGGTGTATTTTGGAAAAGTAACATAGTGTGGGTAGGAAGAGTGAATGCAAACATTAGGTGTGTGTGAGGAGCACTCCAAACTTTTTGTTCTTAAAAGAGCTTTGTCCCAAAACTGATGATGCCAAAAAGCAATAAAAAATTTCATATTGGCTCAAGCTGACCATTATCTAAACAATAACCAAGGGACTACTAATAAAACTCAGGAAAAGAATTAGCTTGCAAAGCAGTACAGGAGAAACATGAAGATCTCTAACAAGGAGAGGCACCAGGGAGCAAGTGGGGCAGACAAGGTGGGCAGGCACTGTCCATGCTATGTAAGCCAGGGAGTGCCTTTTCTATTGCTGATTCTTATCCTGAATTAGGAGTTCTCCCATTGGTTAATTACATCACTAGTAAATCAATAAACTGCTCCCATCCTGATTTCATTCAAGTCATGCAAGTTAAGCTGGTTTTCCCCATAACAAAGAACCAGTTCTGCTGTAGGAACAGAACTTCTGATGCTGGAAAAACTGATCACTAGCTACAGGGCTGGGCTTGCTGCATTGGTATGTCTGACCATCAAATGACTGGCTATCAAATCTGTTTTCAACACTTCTAGCAGCTCAGTCCCTGTGATCACACAATTATGGCTCAGTAGAAAAACTCAGCTAACTTTTTGTTCCTCTCCCCATCCCCAAAGGCAGTGAAAGATACCCTGGGTTTCCCTGAGCAAACCCAGTGATTGAATACTTGCCAAAAAAAGGCATTTAATCTGACACTGCAGAGGAGATGCAAAATATACAAGAAAGAAAGGAAACAATGCTGAGTTATGCTGGGGTGCCCACATATTTATAGCTGTGAAATGTGCTGGCTTGACAAAGGCACAAAGGCAGCCAAGTGTACTCTAACAAAATTGCAGTGTTGGCAACTGTATCCAGGGACAATAGGTACCAGTAAAAGTTCCTCATGTGGAAATCATGGCTCTAGCACCTTGGTATTTGCTTTCATTCTTTTTCTGTTCTTTCTCATTTTTCTACTGTCTTATCCAACTACAATTTATTTTTGTAACTCCCTGGCAGAAGAAGAGACTACATTTAAATGCCATGTCCATTAAAAAGTGCACAAATACTTATTGATGCTATATACGCACTGTGTTGAATCTATGCAATAGCAGTCAGAAAATACTGTAAGAAGCTGTAAGAGAATTAAATTGAAGCAAAAAACCTCACATTCCTCTTCACAGACTCTTTTGTCTGAATCCTATTTGACGTAAATTATGTTTTGTAACTATGGATTTTTGGCGGGCTAAAAATTTGCATTTGTTCTTAATTCAGAGAGCAAAATATCCATCTTATCTGTGGACATAAAAACAAGTTATACATTATTCTCTCTACAGAACAAAACCCAGACTATGAGGATTGTATTAATTTTCCATGGGTTTTAAACATGTTCTAGTCTTGTGCTTGTGCCACACTCATCTTTTCTTCCTTTCAATTGCATCATATCAAGTTTTATTATCTGTCTTGTTTTTATTTGTTTTGGCCCAGAATAATTTAATATCTTCCTTTTTCTTTTTCCTTTTTTTCCCCTACTATTAATTCTATCTTTCCAGCTTACTCTTGCAGCTGAGGATCCTCATAAAATCATTTTATAGATGTATTATGTGAACTGTGGAGGCTGTATGCCCAGCTCTGGAATCTGGAACCTATGCCATAAATATAGCACTTGGTTAAATGGTGAACCTCTTTGTGTCTCTAAACTAAAGATGCCAAAAGTTTAGATGGATTCAAAAAAGAGTATGATAAATGAGTGGAAAAAAAAATCCATCAAAGGTAGTTGAACAGAAGGATATTAAATTTGGTGTAGGAACCACCTAAACTGCAGAATGGAGTAACCCAAGAGATTGTAGCCTGAAATATATCACTGAATGCCTGTCTATTTCTTATACTCCTCTTTAAGCATTCATTACTAATTATTTTTGAATGTGAGATAGGCTCAGAGCCTGACTTGTTACAGTATGACTGTTCTTATATAATCTTATGTAGATGCTTATGATGACAGATTGCAAAAGTGAGTTAATGCTCACCCATGGACCAAGAAGAGTGCGGACTCATTTGTTCTCTGTCAGGTTATAATCATATTTTCCATTCTTTCCTAAAAATGTAGAACTGCTCTAGAGGAACATCTTGGGGGAAAGAACTTAACATTACAATTCTTTATTGTCAGCACATGCATTAAATATGAATTTGTATATTTAAAATTATATTTTGCATGGTGAATATGCATATGACTGGTATTCAGAGCTGGCTGGTGCAGTCATTAGTGGTTTCACTGCTGATAGGGTACTGACCTGAGCACAAAAATAACACTGCTCCTCACTTTAATTTTAATGTACTTTTGAGTGTAAAGACTACTTGCTATATTTCCATGTTGGTCCTTCGTTCTCTAATGACAGATGCTGGGTACCCATACAAATTTTGCTACTACCTGTTTTGATTTTATCTAAGTCTTATTAAGGGCCATGATGGGCTTTAAAGACTTTGGAATGTCAGCTATCTTCTTTATGTTTATCAAACTAAATGAGAAATAATCCCTAACTGTAGTTCCATGAAGAATGAAATATCTTAAAACAAATATGGATTTCTTTCTTATTTTGCTTCATGTTGGCTGATCTTTTTCCTGTAACACAGAATAGCTTAACACAGATGTGTTTTCTCTTCCAATGGATCTAATTTTTTGGTTAATGTTTGTTTTTTTAAGCCATAACTAAGGCATAGTCAACACAGATGTAGGACAGTCTCAGAAATGTAATGTGAAATATTGTAAAACTCAAGAGTAGTAAGGAGTGTGGCTTAATACCCTTTGCTAAGGTGCACATGGACTCAAGTAAGGCTTATGATAAAACACTGACATTACCAGAACAATGCTGTCTCTAAAACGTCAGTATCTTCCATTCTTCCATCTATAGGAGTTTAAGCTATATATATGAATAATGCTTTTCAAAGTCCATGAACTTTATTCTTTTACTTCTGTAAAATATAACTTATCCTCCTGAAACCTATCTGTTTCCTCCATATTTGCAGCTGTCAGAGATCAGAATCTGGCTCTAACTTCTTACAAGAGCTATGAAGTCAAAGGCAAGTTTTGTTCAGAAGCAGCTGCTGAAAGGACAATGGAGCTTCTCAGAAAAAGAGGGAAAAATATCTAAATTGTCAGGAAAATAGAAAGTAGTAAAATCCTGATGAATACTAAGTTGACTGGCTCTTACCAGGACATCCATTTCAATGCATTTTGACTCAGATTCCATGAACAGTTGTTAGTTGAAGAATTTTAACTGGAAAGAAAATATTACTGTTTGAAAACTATTTGTCCTTTCTTTAAGAAATAACATACCTGTGAGAAGTGCACTTTATATGTACACTCTCTCCCACATGCAAATTCTCTGTTGTGGATTTCATACTGGTTTAAAGTGTTCATTGAAATAATTGATTTCCCCAAATCTTTCAGAAACTCACTTGTGCAGAATCCAACAGATGAAAGGAGTTAGGGCTGAGAGCGAGCACCCAACAGTACTGTCAAGAGCCCAGGTCTCCCTGGAAGGAAAGGCTGATGCTGTGAGCTCACCATCTGAACTGGCTTTTCTCAGTTGAGAGGAAATCTGTGGCAGACACTCACTGCAGCTGTAGTTTTGTTGACAGTAATGATATTTCTGTTTTCAAAGGATGGAGACTAAGTTTATGGCTTTCAGATTTGTTTGCCTTTGGGTCAGAGATCTTTTCACACCTTTCATAAATTATGGAAAAATTAACTTGTCTAAAAAATTAGACCTACAGATTATTTACAATGTTTGAGTAACAAGTTTATTCTTACCAGAACTTGGTAGTGAAATATTTTACACAAACATTTTATGTTTATGAGCTAAATAATTCTGTAGTTCTCACTGTTTATTTCATATTTGCAGAACTGTAAATTATCTGATTATAACAATAAAGCATAGCTACTGTGGTATTTAGTTGTCATGCCTAATAGTATGACATTGTTAGTGAAACAATACAAATATTCCTCATTGATACAATACAATTTTTTATTCCAAACATCAATATAAACATGCAATTTCCTTGAAAAGGGAAAAATAAATGATTATAATGTCACTTTAAGGACTGAAGTTTGAAGCATAGTTAAATTAAATGACTTAATTTTGTGAGGCAGGAGTTAACTGAGATCCTCTAGTTTAGAGTCTATTGTCTGAAATCCAGCAATATGCATACAACATTCTATTTATTTTATTCTTCCATCTACCCAGCCACCCTTTTGTTTCCACTTTCTTTACAGTACTAAATAGTGTCTAATTCACAAAGATATGGAAAGAAATTACTCTGGAGAAAGGAAAAAAAAGTAAAAGGAGCATTGTAAGGACAGAATTATCTCAAAAGCTTTTTAATCCCACTGATATTACTTTTTCTGGGCGTTTGCCCAGCCTGTCTCTGTAGTCTTCCTATGCTGGAGATTTCCATCACCTTCTAAGGCTGTTCCAGTGCTTCATTATTTTTGATGCTTGAAGTTTTTATCATGTCTGTATTTCAATCTAGGTCAATTATTTCATTATTTTTTTTGTCTTGAAAACTCATGTTTGGACAGCAGATGTTACAGAAGAAGAAGGTTACCATATCTCTTCTCTGTTCTGTAGGAAGCTTGTTATAGAGAGGGCATCGTGAAGTGACAAATACAGCTACCAAAGAGGAAAACTGTTCTTAAAAGGTAAAAATGTGTTAAGAATGAAAATGTGTTTGTCTTTGTAAATGAGGAATAATATTTTTAAAGAAAGTGTAAAGTGACCGATTTATACAGGAGATGAGATGCAAATTTGGTTGCTTTATTTGAGAGTCATTCCTTCTGTGGCTAAATTCAGAGGAAAAAAAATGATCCAAAATGATTCTCAATCTACTTTACTTTATAGTAACTTTATAGTAACCATTAAAATACTAGTTTTATTTATTTGATTATTTGTTATTAAATCATTATTTTAATGCATTACCCTATCATTTTGACAGAGATTTGGAACTTTGAGGCTGGACTTAAATGAATCCCATACATTATTATTCTAGTTTTATACTGGGTAAGAGGAAAACTGGGTTCTTAATACCATGATATAATATCATGTAGTGTGCTGGTAGGATCCCTTTGCAGAAATAATATCCAAACATTTACAAAGGCATGATAAACTGATAAAATAAACCCAGAATTTTTCAGTTTTTTTCAGCAAAACAAAACAAAACAAAACAAAATTTGTAGTTGGAATGTAGCTAACTTGACCTTAGTGCTTTAGCTTTGAAACTTTATTCAGACTAGAAATTAAGTCAAATGGAGGAACCTTGTGTAATTTACACAAAGAGAAGAATATTTTAATTCTGAACTTCCAGTTTCTTAGATGAATTTTAGTTTCAGTTGGTGCTGAGATGCTGATTTTCCCAGCCTATGCTGGTTTATTCCCAGTGCAGTCTGACACTAAGTATTACTAGGATTCCTTTGATTTAGAGTACCTCAGGTCACAGCCTGTTCCACTGCAATACAGCACTGCTTCCATTCAACTCAGACCTTTTTCAACAGCAGGTCTTGCATTAGGAACAAAACCTCACAAGTAGCAAGAAATAGGTCTCTCAGAAATCTTCAGTCACATTGTAGCTGAGATGGGTGAAGAAAAGGGTGAAAAAGTGATAGAATTTACTGTCAAGCAGTAGCTGAATACTGCTCCATTTGAAACAATAGGAATTATTCTTATTTACCATTAGAGGGCATACATACCGTATAAAATACATGATTAAACAGAATTCCAGTTTACTAGGTGAAAGGTTAATACTTCTGTCACATAATACATATACAGTAAAGTCTCCTAACAATACTTGTTTCCACTCGAAGTTGTTACATCTCAAGAATCTTAGTCTTTCTAAATTGAATACTGTTAAATGACAGGACAAATAAGCCAGTGCTGCCAAAAGTTCTGTGGAGCAGAACTCTGGAGAATTGCTGTGTTTTCAGCTCTTGCAGCCCTCTTTCACATTTGCCCAGTACAACAAGGATTTGCCATTACTTTAAGTTCTGTAAGAGACTCACAATATTCTCCATCCCTTTCTAGTTGGTGTCTGAGAAAAGGAATCACAGGAAATAATTTTGTGTATCCGTAGCCCACAACAACAACAACAAAAATTAAATGGCAACATAACAAAATAGAAATATCTGAAATTCTTCCCCCACTGAGAGTGCTGAAGTACTCTAAGACAATCTGTCATACCAATGTAGTAGTTACTGTGACAAGGTGACCTGCTAAGCATGAGGAGGATGCTGCTCTAAACTGAGTGAGGACTTGACATATATTTTGTGGTCATCACATCGTAAGATGTAAATTGCCATGCTTTATGCTGTGAGACATTCCTCCTGGCTGGGTCAGAAAGGAGGGAATACACCTCAAGGCTGCAGTGAAGGAAAGGATATCATACTGACAGGGCGTGGTAGGATCATCCTTTTTGCTCTGCAAGCCTTTGTTGAGGTATATTTCATATATATACATATAAATATACCTCAGTGAATGAAATACATATTTCATTTTATATTTCGGCATGCTAAGCAGCTATTCTTGACTCATTGGGCTCAGAAATGGTCAGTGTTGTGCTTCAAATATAGGCAGCATTTGGTTAAGAAGTGGGGAAAGGGAATGAGATTAATGTACAGCTAAAGATTTCTTCCCTAAATATATGGATGCACAATTTAAGTCAGGAGGAGACCTAGTTTAGGCAAAAAACATAATAGTGGCAGCTTGTTTATGAAAATGAATTTGTGGAGGATCTGTGAGTATATTGAAAGAACTTTTGGAGGATAAAAATAAATACATTCTCTCTCATGACATTATTCTCTCCCACTTCTTAGATGGTGGTCAAGTCATCCTGACTCATCAGATAATATCTTAGTAGTAGATATCTGATGCACAAAATGTCAGGATGTCTTCGAGTTGCCTCTAAATGATACTGTTTCTTCCCTTGTGCTGGAATGGAATTTGCTGAAAGTTGAGGCAGTTATAAGCACATCCCCACAGAGATGCATACAGCAAACTAGATGATTTACTGATATTAAAGGAAATGGCTAGGACGGTATGTTGCTTAGTGCCAAGTTTTACTACAGCTTCTCTGTAGTCCAAAGAAGCTCTTTCAATTAAGGGTACTGTGGATCTGAGAAATAAACATTTTCTGTAACAGTCTAACAATGATACAGTGAAACACATTCTGGGTGGACAAAAAAAATGCCTAAAGTAGTCTGGAATTAAAGTGTAGGTGTATTAGGGATGAATAGATGCCAGACTAACCAATGTGTTTTGTTGCTTGATTTGGAGAATTATTTTTCCAAATCTACCATAATTTTTCTTGATTTCTGTCACCCAAATGAGGATATTATTAAAAAAACCCACTTGTCTGCCTTTCCAAGTCCAGCACCTGAACTTCTATATTCCAACTGAAAAAAGGGATAAGTGCAGCAGGTACTGCACTTGTTAAGAAATGGAATTAGGGGAATCCCTCTAAGTGTGGGGCTACATGACAACAGAGGTTGTGGAGGGCTTCAGTGAATAGGAAGACTAGAAATACTTCTTAATTTTTAGTAGGAATTTTATTTTTATTTCCTTGTTGCAAGGAAAACGTATTGAAATAATATAGTTTAAATTAAAACAGTATCAAAGTGGGTTATTGATCTACTAATGGCATATAATTAGCCAGTAAACAGTGAATAGCATCCAACAGAGAAGCAGCTCTGCCTGATCCAGGCTTAGGTTGAGATGCTGGAGGCAGCTTGCCCCAGTGTCAATCCAAGTTTTGACTGCTGCTGACTCTGCTAAAAGGTCTCTATCTGCAATTATAAATGTTCACACTTTGATGCTTCTTTTCAAGTTGACTCCTATTTTTCAAAAATATTTGTAATTCTCTTCTCTTTAATCTGACCTGTTTAAAAGGGAAATGTTATTCCAGATAGTTTTGAGCATTTGAGCCACTTGCATTGGATATATTCCTTTTCTTAACAAATGCTGATGTCCAGGCCATTTGCAAAGGTCGGCTCTGCATTCACGTATCACAAAGTTTCTAGTTAGTAGGTAATTCTGATGTCTTTTAGTTAAATATTTTGATCTATGCTCCTTTCAGAGTTACATTGGACTTGTAGACATATGTAGTGTTCAGGTAGGATAAAGGTCTTGCCAATCTTGTCGAACTTGACTAAAAGCTGGGAATTAAACTTCCATAGTGGATTTTAAACCATTGCTCACATAGAGTATTATTTTATTACTTACATCACTGCATGTGTCTATGCTAAACCAAGTGGAAACTGGAATTTCCATCTCCTAGGAAATATTTACAATTCTTCAGAATAAAAACACCAAACAATCCAGCTGAGAGCAAAAGGTTGGGAAATATGCTTTCCCTTTCTTTATCCTCTTTTAGGAGCCTTAGAGAGAATGATTGCTTTTTGAGAAAGGATGAAGAGAAGAAGTGAAGTTTATTTATTTTTTCTTATCAGGTCCCATCTTGTCAACACATTGCTTTAGGGCTTGAGGGCCTAAGATATGAGGAACTGAACAATCCTTTCTCTCTGGAAAGATCTTGGGAGTCTATGCTGTGTAAGAATACTGGCTAAGTCAGAAGAGCACATTTGGTAAGCTGGTTTGCAGCGGTTCGGCTTTTTCCAATGGGTGCAGTTCCGGCCAGCCCTGCCGCCACTACATCCAGGGGCCACTTTGCCAGAGGCGTGGGCAAACTCGACCAAGGTGCGGATGGTGCGCAGAATAGAAAGGCGGGACTCTCAAGAGATGCAACAAGGGGATGCGTGTCCCCGAGGCAGCGCTCCGAAGAGAGACGCTGGCCTCAAGATGGCACGGCTTTTTATTAGGTGGGTTCAGGGGTGGGATTGCGTGGGACCAATTAAAACTCTTTGCCAACGTATAATGAGGGGATGCAGAACTTTTGAACCAGTAACAGGTAACTTGGGGAGGAGGAATACATGATGAGGGGGTGGGGAAGTTATATAACTTAAAGATTGACAGGTAACCGAAAAGTGGTAAACAACTATTATGGGATGAGGTTACCAGGACAACCAAGATTTTGGCGGGAAGGTTTGAGGGGGGGGGGAAGGAAAGTCTGAGGGAAGGAGAGAAGGAGAGGGAAGGAGAGGCCATCTTAAACAATAGTAATAAATACAAAATTATAAAACACAAATTATAAAACCAAACTGGAGCAGTAAAAACCCAATTGGAATTGAATTTAAGCACCACCACACTGGTAAAATGTAGGGGCACTGCAGTGATTTTTTGTTTCATAAATTGAATTTCTGATGCAGGAGGAAAACATCAGTCTTCATGAGTTTTCCTATTTGACATAATCCTTACTATATTTATCTCAGTTCAGTTATGAATTGTATTTTCTTGAAGGGAGTGGAGATAGAGACAATCAAGAGTAGTGCAAACGCAGTAAAACCCCTGATATTAGAAACAGGATTAGAATTTTTTTTTTTTTGTTAAAACCACCCTCTCTGCTCAAGTTTTCCAAACCTGGAGATGCATTTTCTTTCATTGGCTCTATAATACAATGTCTGTCTTTATGGGTAAGATTTTCAAGGTTGAATTTATCCAGATCTTCCTTTCATTTATTTCCTTATGCCTTTTGTCAGCAAGGCTGAAGAGTCCCTTTTGTCACGGGCTTTTTTTTTTTTTCTTTGAATGTAAAATATCTCTACAGAGTAATCACTTTAAATCTTTTCTTTTCTGATAACTCCTGAAATCCTCCCTTAGAGACCTTGTTTTTTCAGTGCTTGACCCTTCTTCATGAGTGTCTTTTCTCTGAACTCTCTCCACCTGATTGTACAGCTTTCTTGAAATGAGGATTCAAGGCCAAGCAAGAGAAATTTCCACACTCTTTAATTTACTCTAAGACTGTCAATTGTAATTTGGTTGCTTTTCTTCTTTCTTATCAGAACAGTGTGCTGGATGTTCATGTTGAAGCTAAAAAAACCCCCTTTGACATGTATCAATTTAAAAATTAAACAATTTTTTCTTCCTTGAATTTGTTTTAATAGATAATCTTGAAATACTGTCACTTCCTATGGGATAGAAATCCTGTTTACTTTTTCAAGGCCATTGTTCTATTAGATGGGCACCAATATCTCTCCCTATAAAAATGAAATCTCTTTTCTGCTTTGTAAGAGGAAATAGGAGAATAGCATTTCATCTTAATTAATAAAAACATAAGAAAAATATTCACTGAGTTGAAGAAAAAGGAGGAGGATGAGAGGGTAAGAGAAATAGTGTATTTGTGGTTTTGTTATGAAAATAACAAATGATTTTAAAATAAGGAGTGAATTTTAGAATAAAAAGTGGACTTTACAATAAAAAGTGTCTAGACTATAGCCTGGGCCACACCAGTTACCAGAGGACAAGGTAAAGTGCTGACCTTGCTGCCAGCAGCCCTCATCTTCAGTACCTGAGTGCAAAGCTGACCAGCAAGTGCCTTCTCAGAGCAGACACTTGTACTAAGAAATGAGATGATGACAAATAATGCTCTGTATGGATGTTTGCCAGAACAGTCCTTACATTAATACATAATGTGCTCTTACTGAATATTTCAGGTATGATCCTCCTCTAATCTTGAGCAGTCTTGTTGATAGAGCAGAGAGCTGAGTGCAGCCCATGGAGCAGTCTGCGTGCAAAGACAAGGGTGGGGTGCTAAGAAATGCATTGGACAGCATCTCCATCTGTTTGAGGGGCCACTCAGAGGCCTTGCAGTGGACCCTGGCATTGCTGAGTGCAAGTGAGTGTGTAGGTTGGAAGAACTTCCTGTGTGGGAACCGAACTAGCTGGGATGAATAGTGGATCAACCTCAGTGGCTTATGCAGACTTCAACCCGAGACCGTGGGAAGAGGGATACTGAAAAGGAGGTCTCTGGTTAGGTTATGGTGAACAGGGTGTAACCATGGGAATTGGTGTGCTAATGGAATCATTCCATAATAGGCCATGTTTGTAGTTCTGGTTCTCAGTTGGTTTGGAACCTGTCACATATAAGGTCATGTTCCTTATATATGAGACCAAGGGATCCAATCCAAGGGATTGGACCCTTGGCCTCAGATACCCCTATTTATTGTTGAGTTTGCCATGCCCCAAGTCTTTGGATGCTGCCCCTCAGATCGTGCAGTTTCCATGGCTTGCTATTTTCACTGTTAAAGTTCTTTATTTTTTGGGCAACTCCATCATTCCTGCCCCTCTCTCTCACCATGCTCCCCTGGCTGCACCGGACCTGGAGTCACAGTGAGCCAGACCAGGATACCCCTGGGTTCTGTCTTCTTTAAGCACCAAGAAAAATATCGGAAACAGATAAGCCCTGGAGGAGCAATAAGCACAAGCAAATTACAAAAAAGTAGGAAATATGACATGTACAAGTGGCTCAAGCAGGAACTGGCAATAGAGTTCTTTGAGCTCTGCTTGTGACTTAGCTATCCAGCTTTATGACATTGTGTGTTCCTTAAATTTATTAGCGCTTGTGTTATGTAATATATGGCCATATCTGACCTCAGAGGTTTACTTCAGAAAATCATTTGTGTTTCAATAGAATTTGGGGATTCTCAGGTGAAAAAAAATAGAAATGGGTATTTATTAAACTATTGCACATCCAACCTAACTTATTTTCTTGTGACATTTCTGCTAAAAGTTTTTTGTGTTTTTTATAATGTATACTGAGAGATTCAAACATTTTAAATCTTAGCAATTCTTGTAGGTGTTATAGGTGGCTAAGGGCAAAAGCAAATTGACAAATATAAATAATGCAAGGCCATTGTGATCACTGTTTTCATTACATGCTCATTTAAGCGATTATTTGGTACAGAATAATAGAAAGGACGCCATAAAAACTTGCCATAAAAAGAAAAAAAAATCTTTACTATTCATAAAGGTTTCAGGTTAAGAGTTTCTTTTTCTTTGCCTTTGCTACCAAAAGTTGGAAAGAAAAGTGCTAAATATTCAGTTTGGTCACTGGCAGTTCCGTCAGGAGAATAAAACAAACAAACCAACAAACAAACAAACCCCTCACCCCCCAAACCCCCCAAACCCCCAAACTTAAAATCCAAGTTCCAGCTATTTGGGCAGTGACACAGCTAGTAGGAAAAGCTTTGAGGGTAGGCAAGGAAAGGTTCAGCAACTGGAACCAGGACTAGAAACAAAAATATTTATGAAGAATAAGAGTGGCTGTTGAAGAAAGGTTCACTGCAAGATCAATGGCAGCTTAAACCAGATCTTGCTACCCAGCAGGATTTACTAATTATGCTGAATGTGATACTGCTGCAGAAAAGGGAAAGTAGTTGGTGTGTTTGTATCCAGTGGTTGCATCTGATGATTTCAAAGTAATATAGCTGTACTGTAGGAATCAGTTATTGCATGCTGCCCTGGTATGTATAATCCTTTTTTTCCTTCCTGTAGAAAATCTACCGGTTTTAAGGCGGGTTTTAAAACATTAAGTTTTAAAATTCGTACTTATCTTAGAAATAACTAGCTCACAGAACACCAGAAAGCTTAATATGATTTCTGAGTATTCTGAACCAAATGAAGGTATGTTAGTAGTGATGGGTTTAAATATTAACTCAGCCATTGATGCTGTTTATAGGTTACTGCAAAAAGACACCAACAATTTAGATCTATTATTATACATGTGAGAAAAACATGAGTGACAGAGAAAAGTAAAATATTCAGTTCCTCAAACCACTGGACCTAGTGATTGTGACTAGAGGTTTAATATAAATTTGAAAAGCAAAGAGAATACAAGTAAAATTGCTAATTAAAGAATATTTAAATGTGAAGTATGGCTAAGCTAATGACATTCCCTTTTAGCATCAGTGAAACAAGATGGTGTATTTTTTGCGTTAGTGATAACCTTTGACAACTTTTAGAGAACAAATGGCTGAAGAGTAGAGAAGAGTAAAAAATTAACTCTTCCAAAGAAGAGGACAAGACTAGCCTTTAAGACAGAAGTCTACCCCAACCAGAAAAGTGCAAATAAAAGGTATGATCTGTCTATGTACATCTAGAGGGTCATATGGTTATAAAAAGCCAAAATTGGTCAGTCAAGCAGTCTCATTAACTAACTGGCTGAGTAATTGGTCCAGCAGGTAGAAGAAAACAAGGATAAGATTTATTTTGGCTTCAGTAGGACTGCTGACATGATCCTGCACATGTAAAATAGGAAGACATGGTTGGGTAAAATTAGTGTAGATTAGATAAACAGCTGTTTGGAAACCTATGCCACTATCCTTAGCTTTTTGCCCAATACAAAATAGGCAATAACCAGCTGATGATCTGTGCTGCAAAAACTGAGCTGAGCCTTGAGATGTGAGCTCACAGGTGGTAGTTAATGAAGTGTTCTCTCAAAGAGGCATATATTTTCCTGGGATGCATCACTAGAACATCCAGCATCCAGTTACACCTCATCCAGCAGATAGTTCTGCCACTAAACAAGTGCAGTATCAGCTGACATCTCCAGATCAGAGAGGAACAACAATAGAAATAAAATGGCACATGAAGGAAGGTTAACACAGTGAGAACAGTGTAGGGGGGTGGATGAGGTGCTTAAGAAACTGAAACCCCACCAAAATCTTCAGAGGGAGACAAGGAATTTGAATATTACTAGTAATTATTAATTAGTCTATTAACTAATCACTGGCTTCATTGTCCTTTACATTTATTGGAGTGGGAAAAGGAACTGGGTATTTAGCAATACCAAGGGTAAAGGAGAGACGAAAGTGGGTAAGAGCAGGAGCTGTGAGACAGTGTGGAGGCTGCCCAGAGCCGAAGTCTAAGGTGATGTGACCCAACTGCAAGCTGTCTGGATCACTCCATCAATTCCAGGCTGGGAACCATGGTCAGGGAGAAAAGGGGATGATGATTGTGGTGGATACAGGAAACGACTCTCAGGGAAGCACAACAACCAATACAGTCAGGAACATATGACAGAATGTCTAGGCCTGATATTCACAAAGGAGTTTGATCACCTACACCCCTAAAAAGCTCAATGATCTGTTCAAGGTACAGTTGATGCCTTAGGGCAATTTCAGAGGGATGCAAAGTACATTTTTTCCTGCTGCTGCAATGCTGGCTATGGCATTAACAGGCTTTGCAGGGGGATCCTGGGTGTGGTGCATACTAGACAATCTACTTTCATCATTACCTCTAACATGAGATTTATTATTTTTTAACAGATGGAGGGCAAATCGAATTGGGATGCCAGATCCTTTTCTGCCTCCTGGCCAGTAGGGCTGAAATTCCTCCTTATGTCTGGGAAAAGTGGGAAACCTGGCTGACTGCCAGCCTGCAGATTAGGGCTGCTGGGATGCTGTCAGCAGCAGTCTTGATGGTAAATATTCATGAGCCAAATTGTGCCAATATTCATGTTTGGTGTATTGCATATTCAATGTTATTATCTATACCACTTTGTAAAGGTCATCCTGGCATCTAAAGTCAACGGAAATGACTGATTCACTGTAAAAGATCACTATTCTCTTAGAAAGTGCAAAACCTGTGCATTTTTGAGTAGTCTATGTGGACCACTCGTAAACACTTCTGTTTTTATTATCAGGTGACAGTCTCAACATATAGAGTAGTTTTAATTTAACAAGAACAGCTGTTAGTCCTGCCCAGCCTTTCTTGATTCTTGCTATGCCTTATTTGACTTTGAGATCACACAAAACTGCATCTAGAATCTCATAATTTCTCTGCCTCGTACAATGGGCTTTTATCTGCAATGCGACGCAGCAAAGCTGGCTTTCCAGTTTTTGAATACTGAACACTTTTTATTAAAAAAAATTAAAAATTACTCCACTTAGTTTTAATTCATGAACTTATTATTTTGAGATGGAGCAGGGAAATCCCATATTAATTTTCAGCAACAGGAAGATATTGCTGGGGGTGAATTTCTGTCAGAGCCAAGGAAATGATTTTTTCAGCCACAAGAATTCAGTGCGGCAATGTCATAAGAGCATGTAGTTATTATTCTGAATGCTATGCAGACTGTAACATAAGACAGAAAAAAGTGCTCACGAGGAACATATTGAATTATAATAAATCTGTCTCGTCTGGAGACAATGATGATCTGGCACATTTTGTCAAGTGGCAGTCACATAGGATGCTGTGCACTGCATACATATTACTGCATTAGCCATAGGCAGCGAGAGGATGGCACCAACAGGGAAAGTGCTCAGACAGATAGGTTGATCATTTGTATTCCAGAGCTCAGCAAGTGCTCAATTCACTGATCCAAACCAAACATGTTGAAGCCAAGGCCTGTTTCTCTAACATGTTTGATATACAGCTGAGCAGTAACTGAATCAAAACAGCATCTCACTATTGCTGTCTGGTGCCGTACTGGGTGGTGAAAGCAAGTGAAGCTTTTCCTGGCACTAGGGGTATGTTGTATGCAAATGGACCATCTCAGTGGTAAATCTTTAATGTGGCAGACAGAACATTAATTGCATAGCTCCCCAGGATCATGTAGCATGCCCAGTTTCCTTAAGTTAAATTATTCCAACGATTCTTCTCTTGATGGAGAATTCCAGGCGTTGCAGTCCTACTGTGTGCCATAAATTAACTCTTCTGCTGTTCAGCTTCAAGTCCTGCCTAAATCCTGGGGCAAATGCCATTCATATTCACAGTGTGTATCTAACTGAGGCAACCCAGTGTGTTTGCTACAGTCCATATTAACGTTCTGCAATACAAACTAATCAGTAATGTGATATGATATTGTCTGCATTTACATCTCCTTTTTGTCGATACCAATTCATCTTATGAAAACAAAAAATTTGCTTATTCAAATCTTTAAACAAGAGAATGCCTCAAGTGCTCTCCCCATACATATTATAATACCAGTTCCTGACATGTATACCATAAGGATCAGCACTTTGCCCTTTGAGTCTGTACTGTATTGAGGCCATACAAACATAGACAGATGTGTAAACGAGTATTCACATGCTTTGGTCTGACAGCCCACACTGAGACAACCTTCCCTTTTACTATCTGCCCATTATTTAGCACAAGCTTAGTTTTTGCCATGAGCAAGGTACAGCAATTCACTAGAGTCAGGGGTTAACAACATGGCAATGAAATCCTTTATTTTCTCTGAACATTTTCACCTCTTCTAATCTACCCCCATCTCCACAGAAATGTGAAGATTTCTCAGAAAGAAACTCCTTTAAAAGCTGCTCAAATTTCTATGTATATGTAGCAAACAGTCACTTTACTCTGCTAGGGAGAGTTCTAATGTAGTCCTTTGCACTGGAATGAAGATGCACTATTTTAGACGATTAGCTCCATTTGCAAAATGAAAAAGAAAGTGCAGTCCTTTTCAAAAAGAAAAGCTCAGCATCTCGTCAGATGGATTTCATTTGATAGTCTATTACCTTGGCCTTGCTCCCATGGTTCTTTATTACAGTATACTTTTATCCTTCAAGAGAATTTGTCATCTTGAAAACACAGCAGGTGGAAAAGAAAAGCAGACAAAAAACCCAAAAAGGAATACTTTTAATAAAAAAAAAAGATGTGTTAGAAATGGGGAAGGATGAGGATTCTATAGAAATTATACAAATCTTATTTACCAAACAAATATTATTTTTAGGTTCCAGTGAATTTCTTCTTACACTCCTTCAACTATACATGAGACAGAAGTGCAAAGCTGTCCCAAGTATCAAGTAAGCAAGGAAGCCATGTCTTTCTGACAAAAATGTCTGGTAGAATCTGTGACCAGAATTACATCAAAAACAAGTAGCAATTGGAACAGAAGTGATGAAAAAAGTTTATTTTCACGCTTTATTTATAAATTTAGGTAAACAAACTAACTAGACTGCACATAAAAGGCCAAGAAAGCCTAAATCAAAATGGAAAGTATTCCCTGACCCTACGGCTGTGGGCTGAGCACAACATAAAGAGAAAAATACATCTAGTAAATGTTCTTGTCAGCTTGACTTAGTTAATCTAGATGTTTGGAAACACATAAGTGCCTTTAGCTATGCAATGACCTGTCTGCTGGATTTGGGCCTGCAATGTTGAACACAGGTTCAGTCTATGGTTAGCTTGAACTTCTACAACAAAAATAAGGGACAAATAGTACTTTTTGCGAATATCTACCTGCTTGTAACTTGTCTGGTAGTCAGATCAGCAGGTTTCAATTGTCCAGATCATATAAAAGACAATGTCTGTTTGCTTGACCAAATTAAGCTCCTTGTAGGAATAGGATGCTACAGTATTCAAGCCTCACTTTCTTTGGAACTGCTAATCTTACACCCATTAAAGAAAATTTGCAGCTTAAATTGCCCCCCGCATTTATGTCCTGCATTACTAAATATTTTCCAGACTTTCGGTAAACTTCCAGTGGAAATTATTCTAATGTATATAAACATTGTGACAGATTTTTTCTTCATTGCCTAGAAAAGACATGGATCTGTTGAAGCACATCCAGACTAGGGCCAGGGAGTTTATAAGGGCTGGGATTTTCCAGTCTGGAGAGGTGAAGGTTTCAATGAAACTTTGTAAGAAAGATGTGGACAAACAGTAGAGCCTGTTGTGAAAGAACAAGGGGCAATGGTTTTAAGCCAAAGATTGGGGGATTTAAGTTAGATATAAGGAAGAAGACTTTTTTGTAATGAGATATTTTTTAATAATAGTAGACACTGAAACAGAGATGTGTTGGATACACCATCCCTGGAAACATTCAAGATTAGATTGGGCTCTGGGAAACCTCACTTGCCAGGATTGGACTGGATGACCTCTAGAGGTCCTTTCCAACACAAACGATTCTGTGAGTCTATGATTTATGTGTTTCTATATCTCTGATTCATGTACTTGCGGTCTCAGGCAGGGGAATCTTGGAAATGGCCTCTGAAATGATACAAAAAGAGATAGTTTGGAGACACCAATATTTAGATGTCAGCCAATTCCCATGGCTGCCCGTAGTGCTAGGAATAAGAGGAAAGAGAGGAAAGTGTGTTAACTTCTAAAGCCATTTATTCAACCCCCATAGTTCCCTTGTGGATGTGCTGCTCCTTGGCCCCTCTAATGCAGTCCTGTGCCTAAAGGTATTTGTTATAAAAGGCAACATCATGTGTACAACACCGGAGTAATTTTTAAGACTGCACAACATCAGATTGAAGAGGTTTCTTTATAACATATTTAATGGCTGACTATGTAAATAGAACAAAGTTTTTTTTATATATACCTGAGTATGTAATCTCTAAATGTTTACAATCCAAACAACTTGAAAATGTTGGCTTTTTTCCACTTGTAAAGGTTATACACCCCAGTAATCTCCACAAATACCAAACTGCAATAACATGTATTTAAACTTCAAATGTCTCTGGCAAAAGTTCTGGTTTTAATCATACCCTGGAAAATGTAAATGTAGTTTCAGGGGAATAAAGGAGGGAGAACCTGTCTTGCCATAAGCCATTTGTCAAATGGTTTATGGCAAGACAGGTTCTCCCTCCTTTATTCCTACAAATTTGGCCTTAGAAAAAAAAATCATTCTATTTAAGGAGTAAAACCCTTCATAAGTGAGTAAAAGTGGTAGGAACACTTTCCCTGTTAGCAGATGGTATTTTGATAGCTCTATATATGGCTCTAGATATCCCTCTCCCTGGAGACAAGAGCTATAATTTCATTACAGTGTTCTGAAAAATGGCACAGAGATATTGCAGGGTCTATAAAACCTCTAAATACAACAGTAATACTTCTGCCAGCTCTTCCCTTTCCTCAGGCTTTATGCGAAATATAGACATTGTGAGCTGGAAAAATTGACAATCCCTATTAGTATCTGATCAAGTTGCTGAGATGACTTTATTTGACCCTGTGTACCTGCTTGGATCCCAGTCATGGATGTGTGTGATTTCTGAAACAGGATATTCTGATCCCAAATCTTTGTTTCTCCTTATAACTACAGGTGCAAAAAGAGGCTGGGGAGATGGGAAGGAATCACATTTACATGAATTATTTCCTGTTGCCTCTGTAGGTCCCTTCAGTTCTTCCAGATTTGTTCAAGTTGTGCATGGTTTTTATTTACCAGTCTAGGGGTAAATATAAATTTGAAATAGCAGGTAACAACCTGACCCCCACCCAATGGTTCTTGAACAGTTTCTTTCCCCCTCTAAATTAATCTCTTTTCCTTAAAGGCGAGATTAATGTGAATCAGAAGTGAGAACAGAAGACATTGGTCACTCCACAGAACTTAATTCTTATTTTTTCACGTGGATGTAGAGGGAAATGATGAATGATCAAAATATTTGGTCTTGAAACTTACCGAATTAAAATCATGTCTCATCTGCCTTCAATATGTATTGATGTGCTTACTGAGAGTGACTGGTTCTGTCCTTTTCACTAAAATTATCACTAGCTATTTCATAGATGAGGAAGAAAATCAGATGCTTAGGAAACAAAATGCAAGGCATTTTAAATCTTATGCTTTCCTTCATAATTATATTTTTTATATAAACTCTGTTTTTTTAAATTTAAACTCTGTTTTTAAAGCTTGAGTGTAATTCCTGTTTCAATAAGCAAGTATAAAAAAGACTACCTCTATGTGAAGTATGTATTACGGTAAACCAGGGCCACTCATTATTTTATCACAGAGCGGGAATTAATTTCAGAAGTTTAAAAATAGGACAGAATAATATTGATGACTGTCACACTGCGCAACATGAAAGAACGACACTCACTGTCAGGTTGAGAAGTGAGGAGAGAAAGTTTATTATGATTTGGGGTTTAAATAGGATGTGGAATTTGATCAAGGATTGGGGGACGAGAGGAACCACCCCAGTGGTCAAACCAGCAGTCCATCACAGAGAGGAATGCAAAAACATTCTACTTTTGTTTATGCTAAATGTGTGAGAAACTCCAGTAGAATTATGTAAACAAGATCAGAAGGCTCGAATCGGGGTGACAGATGACCACTTTGGTTTTTTTAATTAATATTACTTTTGAAAAATAAATCTGATGGCCCAGTCCTCCATAAAGCATGTGAAATAATCAGTTTATTAGAAGAAAGTTAAAGATTTTCATCTCATATATTTCATATATTTCTGAAATATTTATTAAATTTATGAAATATATATTTATATATTTCATAAATTGCTTATGAGTTTCTAAAGCAAAGGAAACTGTCAAGCATGTTTTCTGCTACAGAAAAACATACAGAAATCTCAGAAATATATATGTACTATACTGGAAATTAATTTTTAAAACTGGGAATGAAATAAATGGACTTTCTCTAATCTGCAAATATTTTTCATCAGGAAAATTTATGAAGACTCGCTAAATCTTGGCAGTTTATATATCCTATCAATTTGCTTTAGGAGATGATAAAATCTCTAAATAAGGCAATCAGAAATTATTTGTAGATAATTGCTTATGACTTAATGATAATCTCTGCAAACTGAGACCCCAGGCATCTGTTACTTTTTGCCACACTGTCAGCCATCTTGATCAACAGATTTGAAAACTCAGAAACTTGTACAGCATTGAGAAAACAGTGACAGACCCAATTTTTGTGAGATGGTCTGTGTGGAAGTGGAACATTTAGCCTGAACACTTGTCAAAACCCAACAAAAATAGAAAAAAAAATTCAAAAAGTTTCCTCTCTTACTGAGCCCTATTAATATTTCATTAAAAAATGACTTGGTGGAATCTTAGTCAAACTGTCTGTAACTACTCCCATATCATCCAAATCAAGATTAAATCTTGACAGAAGAATCAGACCTGTATCCAGCCAAAATTCTGTGGGGCAGCTATTGGTACCTTAAAGGCTTTATCCACCAGGACTGGTTTTATCCACCAGTCCTGAAGCTGGGACAAAGCACAGGTTGCTCAACTGAAACCTTAGCTTCAGTGGAGTGCATAATGTATGCTAAAGGGCACAAGGAAATGAACAGAGGATAATGTGTCCTTTGTTCTGCTGTACCTGTCAACCATTTGTAAAGAGTTGTTTAATTCTGACCAATTTTCTCTTGATATCATGTCTGCATGTTTTTAACCTTGTCTATTCTAGTGAGCTTTTAAATCAGTAGTGGACAATATTCCACTGAAGCTGAATGCTTATCCTGCAGTTTTCAAGTTATTGCATGGAACTTGCAGAGGGATCTATTTGGTTAATCTCTCAAGTGCATAAATACTATTAATGACCAATGGTTCCCTCTACTAGACTACTGACTTAATACTGACCTACTGACCATCTTTTCTTCATCTTAAACACTAAGATTTTTATTTTTGTGTCTTCCTGCCACCCCAATGGAAAATATTTTCAGAGCCAAAACCTGTTTCGACCTGTCTCACAAAACACAGAATTACTTGAGGATTCTGAAGCTCAGCATTTGCAGATTTCTGTCACTTTCTACAAAATCTGCCCTGACTAGTCATATCAACAGAAGTGCCTTTGTGATCCATAGATGATATAAAAAATACAAACAAAGACATAAATTGCAAAAAACCAGAAATTAATAGATAGTATATATGTATGTATATATGCAATTTTCTTTTCTGAAATGCTAAGCAGTTGTATATCTTTTTTCTTTAAAACAAAGATGATTCAAACCAGACAACTTTTTCTTGTTTTCACATGATATGATCAACTCCCTAAAGAAATGAGTGATCATATGTTAAGTTCTGACCACTGGCCATGTGGTATCATTTGTTATGTCACTTTCTGCACTCTCTTTTATTTCTAATCTTAACTCACTACTTAACAGGACTTTTTTAGATACTCACTACTTAACAGGACTTTTTAATATACATATAATGTATTATCACTGGTCATGTTTGAGGTTTAGTGCCATTTTAGTCCCAGGAGGTGACCCAGGGATTCTCATTCCATAGTATTTTATTTGCTCCTATGAAGAACAGCTCTATCATTGAAAATAGTGCTGTGCTAGTTGTGTTCAAATTTGTCTGTGTTGTTATATTCAAATTGCCTTTTCTCACACAGAACTCATAGTTCCCATGTGTTTCATTTTGAAGAAGAAAGAAATTGTTAAACTTCTTAATGGTTGTATACACGTCAGTGTTTGCTTGATCTATGTTCATTATTTCAACCATGTTTGCCCACTAAACATGTCCCACACATTATGCTCTCGCACCAAATTAGGTGGAGACACACTCTTTAATGTTGATAGTGAAAACTGACTCAGTTGACATTGTCAGTTTTGAAATACACTTGGCTTCCTAATCTACTAGAATTCTGCTTATTTTTGTATACAGTGTAAACTTCTTAGAACTATAGTTTTGATGTACACAAATAAACTTTTTGTATGGATGGGTCATGACATAAGGGAAGAATTTTTTTTAATGGTGTATTTCCTGGATCATTATATTCTGTGAAGGACCCTATAACCTAACAGAAAAAAAAAAAAAAAAAAAAAAAAAAAAGAAGTTTAAAATGACTAAAATTTAAGGTCAGACCTCAAATTGGAAATCAAATTTTCCTTTTTTTTTTTTTTTTTTTTTTTTTTTTTTTTTTTTAAACTGAGAATAACCATATATCAAACATAGCTCCCAAGGTAGGCTAAATCTCAGGCAGGGAAAGCCTTTTAAATCTGGGGAACAATCTAGGTAGATGGAAGAATCATACTCTGAGAGCAATACATGAGATTAGGCTGAATGACCATTGTGATTCCTTTTAAACTCACCTATCTGTGAAAAAGAAAAGGATGAAAATTACTGTCTCTGATTGTCTGGTGGCAATTTGGTCTGTCACATACTGTACACTATCTTGAGACAAATAAAACCACAGGAAGGAAATTAGGAAGCCAATATTTGGACTAGAAAATGCAACAGATGTTAAAAGGTTAATATCCAGTTATATGCCTGCCTGTGCAATGTATGGCAAATCTTCAAGAATCCAGACACTTGAACTTGTAGTGATTGAACACAGAATTTTTTGGAAATAAAGCTCAAAGTTCTTTTAGATAATACAATAAAAAAGACAAAGCTCCCAAACTAAATCTGATGCTTGGTCCTCTCTTTGCCCCGCTGGGTACAAAAATGTGCTCTAGATATCCACATTCTTTTGAAGTATCTGAAAAACTTTATAAAAAGCTTTAATCCTGTAATTACTTAAATTTTCAATTCAGTGCTCAAAATTAGAAGTCATGTCTCAAAACTGCATCTGTGAACTTGTTTTGAGAGCTTGTGAAGTATTACAAAAGTCCAAAGGACCCTGTGTTCTATCCATGAGAAGAAGAACAGCATCTCTGCAATGTCTGCTTGCAAAGATGAGGACCTGATGCGAGCACATTTCTTTTTTATTCTGGACAACCTGTATTAACAATTATAAGAGTTGGAGGCAATTACACTAATAAAGAATGAAATGGTAGTTTTGAGGTAGCTGACCATCCTTTTTATCTCCTTATTCACATCTGCCCAGAACAGCTAGATGTGAAACGTTGCATTAAGTAGATTAAGTGACTTGTCTCCTCTTACTGAACTCTGGAGCCACAAGATTTGTCTTGGCAGCTACACATGAATGTTGCCAACATCTGAGCTTTCAGGATCCCAGAGGGGCAGCTTGCCCTCTATAGCAGTACTACTGGTCTATACAGTCTTTGTGGGAGGCAGTGTGTTAAAGAGAACAAAACTCTTGAAACTGCACACAATCCACCACACGTTGGCTGGTGACTGGTCACAAGATTAGTCACAACCAAGTTGCTACTGCAACTACATCTTCTGCAACAGGAAGCAGGTAAGCAAAGTGGTGCTATTTTTTAAAGGTCATCATTCCCCTTCCCCCAAGCTTCCAGACCACACTGGAACATAAAAAAGCTGGTGGATTTTTATTTCCAGGGTTGTTAGGTGGTCCTTTCGGTAAACAGTTGAGAAATACCATTTAGTGTATTTGGTACTATTCCTATCCAAACCTATTTGCTGGTAAGATGCACACCCATTGCTGGAAGCAGGTAGGGTGAACAAGAGATAAAAACTTAAAAATCCTACCTTCTTCAGAGAAGTAACTTAAGACATAGATCAGGGTAAAGAGAACAGGTTTGAATGAAATAAAGAATGGTGAAATGTCTGCTTTAAACACATAATTGGCTGTGCTGCACTAGGAATTTTAAATGTTGCCTACCCTAGTCATGCTTAATAGTTGACCTATCTTTATCTGTGAGTGTTGTCTCCATTATTTAATGATTTTTACTTTCTCCTTTTTGGTTTGTCACACTGACATTGACCCAGCCTATTCACCCTCTACCAATCATCTAAAATAGCTTATCTAGGAATCACGTCTCATCAGGTATTTGTGCAACACCTAGCACAATAGTGTAAGGACCTAACACAAACTGTGAATAAATAAAATATAGATACTTTTCATGTCTAGTCATGTTCAGGGGTGAGGGAAGGTCAACATAAAATCTAATTTCTACCTGAATCACTCCTTTAAAAAAAAAATCATCTACTTTAATAGTACCAAGATTTTGTGCTTAACATTAAAATTACAGCCAAAAGTATTCCCATTAAATTCCATATTGGGCCTTAAATTCATGGTCTTCGTAAAAGAAAAGGATTTTTAAACTATACTTTTATCTTTCAGTGGTGGTTTTGAGATATGAAACCATCCTTGCTGTCAATAGGTGTAATTAAAAAAAAATGTAGAAAGGGGAATGATCTAGGTTATTTTGATGAAGAAAGCAAAATAAGGATCCTGTATCTGATATACCATAATTAGAAGTTTTATTTGGAAGTGTGATCATTTCCTTTGGTTAAATTTTCGGCAGAATGTATTTGACTATATAGTAATTTGGGTTTTTTTGTCTTTCAGGCTGAACTTGTTCAGGAAAGAAAACCCTTTGGAAGGTTCATTTTCTGAATCTTCTGAAAAAGCGTAATTAAAAAAAAAAGTAAAAATATGCAAAGACAACTTCAAACAAACAAACATCCACATGTACACACACACTCACACACATATATACTCACACACAAACACGATTATTGTATTCATTGCAGGCAAGGGGGTTGTGTGGAGCATGATTTTTTTTTTTTTAACTGATAAACGAGGAATGTTGAGGAGGTTTTAACCCCAAGCCACTGTCTATTTCTCAGTGCAGCAGTCTCACCCAAGTGAAGCACACCATATCTGCAAATGCAGAACTGCAAAGCTCTCAGCTCCCCAAAAGCAAGAAACCTGACCTAAAGCTCCCATGGAGCTTCCCTGCAGCTTCAGCCCCATACTGTGGTTAGGTTGGCTTTCTTTAATGCATCATCACCTTCTTACTGACAAATGATGTGGCCCTCTTTTCATATTGCAAATTGTGTTTTTTACTTCTTTGAGAAGTGGTGGCCCTACTTTCTCCATCTTCTTCTTAACTAGGACATTTTTCAAGGCAGTAAGGACTGCAGAGTACCAAGAGACTTGATTTTAAGAGGCAGGTGACCAAATTAAGCACTAAGTTTGAACATTCAGACTAAAAAGAGGACTACTACTTTCCAAGACTACTTTTGCTCTTTATAGCTTTTTCCTGACTTTGTTTCCTCACCACAGATTATCAACTTAACTACACAGAGCTGTGCTGGGTTTATGAAGTCATTAGAATGGACAGACAATATTTTTGTACATGTAAACCCGATAATAATTGCTTTTTCCCCATTAGTAATCTTTCCACTAGCATGACTGGATTCCACTCAGAACACCATTGTGCATCAGGCCTTTATAAATGTACATGCATAGAACTACAATCCATTGTCAGACATTACTGTTCAATGTTTTTCAAGGAACTACAGCAGTTTTCTACAGGAATTTCTTCAGCTAAGGTTACCTCAGAATTGAAGAGTAAGGAGAGAGTCTATATTTCATAGAATCCTAGAATCATTTAGGTTAGAAAAGACCTTTATGTTAAGAGATTCCAACTGCAAACCTAACATTGCTAAGTCAACCACTAAACCATGTCCCTACGAGCCGCATCTACACATTTTTTACATAATTCCAGGGATGGAGACTCAAGACTGGTAGAGATGTGGAAAAATGTCAGCCTAAAAATTGTAACCCAAATGAACATATAGATCATATTTCTAAAGGAAATGTCTGTATAAGTTCAGTTTAATAATGTTTATATATTTTCAATCAGCCCATGATTTGGGTTGACTGTTAACATTTTTTTTCTTTCTCCAAGAAACTAGCTGACTCCTGAGCAATAAGTAAATCAATTTTTGGCAGCTATGTTCCAGAATTGCAAATCATGTAGAGTAGCAAAGTGACTCAATTACCTTTCAGTATGTTCTGCATAAAATCCATACCTGTCTGCATGCAGTTTTGCAGACTTAGCTTTCTGTATGTTTGCCATTATAGAATAGTCTGTGGAAGCAAGCCTTTCAACTAAAGGAAAGCTCCAAGATGGAATTTACAACAGGCTAGGATATATTTAGTATCATGCACTAAAAGTGCTGAAGACTGAAAAAAGCTCTTCATATTTATTATTATCACCACACAGTATAAATCATTAAGAAATGTTATAATTATTAGATCTATAAGGCTGCAAAATGTTGGGATGATTACTATGAGGTAAAAAAAAATCAATGATATCCAGCTGTAAAGATAACTTTTCTGTCTCTTCTACTAATTGCCATCATAGAACTCCACAGTCCATTTCATGAGGACTTTAGCAAACAAAAGCAACAGAAATTGCATTCATAAAAATAAACAAAAGTAAAGGATGTTTCATGTAGTCTCATACATGTAATTACATTTTGATGTCCCGGATTCATGTACTTGAGATCATTGTAGTTCTAGTGGATTTATTTTGTTGTTGTTCATAAACTGCCAATGAACAGAAACTGAAGATATACTGCGGATTATTATATTGTGTGAGGATTTTGTAAAGGGATGTCTCTAATGGAAATACTGGGCTGTTCTGAACTAGGAAAAGGTTTAAGCAGTATAATCAACTTATGCCCAAGCCTGCTGGGCATAAAGCAAGATCTCACAATAGATCCAAAAGAGTTTTCATATTTTCAGTGTCTCAGCTGGAAACCCAGCCAAGCAACATAGAAAAGCAATTATACTTTTTTAAATTAAAATGTTCAGACTAGTTCATGTTGTACTGGTTTTTATTAAAAAACTCCATCTACTCATAGATCTTCAATGCTTATAGATCAATGGAGTTTTAAATCAGAAAGTTAATGTCTCTGCAGGTGACAATGGATCCAGTGGCACACCAAGTATGTGCCCAACTGCATGTAAAATATGTGCAGCCAATGGACACGTAATTCACAACAGCAGTGCAAACTGAAATGTTCTTCATTTTACTATCAAGACACTGTAAATACCTTTTATGAATTAGAACAAAAATAGCCAAGGACTAAAAATTTTCCAGCTATCTCAGTAATGTAGAAGTTGAGTTGGTTTGGTTATACTGCAAAAAGTACTGACCCAGCAAACTATCAGCAAATAACAACTGTTGATATAAACCTTCACCTCATGGAGGCATTTTCTGTTTCTTATAAAATATTGCTGCTGAAGCCTCACTGTCACCTACTGAACCCCAAATGCCAGACTGGGCTCTGTTCTGTGACGCTAAATGTCATGAGGTGTCTAGTTCAGGATAATTCTCTGTACAGAGGACATGAACTCCTGATCTGACACAGTTTTCTCCTAGACTACACTAACAGAAGTTATTATTCTGTGTTTTTCAGCACCAGCTCATATCTTGGGACCAGTCATCTATTCTGACTCCCCAGTCTCTAGGAGGTATCATCTGTAGAAGCGACACTCAAATTTTATAGGGAATTTCTTCAACTCCTGGGATAAGGATCTTGGGTATTTTACAGATCAACAGCCCAACTGCCTCTTTTGAATTTGCTTAAGCTGATCTGCTGACTGCTCCTAAATAAAGCAGGACAGAAGTTGTTCCTTAGCTCTGAGTTTGTGTGCTATCTCACATTGGTCAGACTTGCACCCTTCCCAAACACAATGGTCACACATCTCTAGGAATAGTTTCTGATATGTACAGCATATCCAAATAATGTCCAAATGTAATCTGAAAGAGGAGTAATTTGCATGACTCAAGTTTGTGTTAGGGACTATGCTGATAGTTAGCCAGTGTGGATGTTTGAGAGCTGTGGGCTGTTTAGTAGTATATAGCCACAAGAGCTTATGCTCAGTTCTGCTGCTGTTTAAATAGATCTCTGAGTGGGCACCTATGTGATCCTGTTCCCAAAGGGCTTAAATAATGAGAATATAAGCACGGCCCCAGAGACCTCAGCTGGACAAAGCCTCTATGTATTGGGCCTCACACAACCTTTTTCTGTGCAAAGCATGTCTCAGCACAGTGAGTCAAGAGGATTAGCTTGCCATTCCATGGGTGGTGAAGGAAAGAGAAACTTTAGCCCCCAAAAAATTTAGTGATGAGAGAATCTTGTGTCAGCAAAACCTAGTGAAAAGAAAACAGCATTGTCCTAGATGGCATTAATACAGATATTACAGTGAGGGCAGAGCAATAAATTTCATCTCAACTTTGCCCCTCTTAGCACAGACCTGAAAGTCAAAACAAGTTATCAGTCTCTCATTGCAAGGACCAGGCCAAAATAAAATAAACTAAAAATGTAGGCTTTCTATATTTGCTCTACAAAAAGTGCCAGTAAAGACACTGGAATTCTAAGAAGGTTCCCTCAGTGAAAAATATGTTAGTTCTGGTTCCTAGCCTCCAAGGGCATCCTGTCACCAGGCCAAATGGGGCAATTGCCTTGGGGACAGGGAAGCTGTTGATAAAGTTTGCAGAGCAGTGGTAGCTATGAGAGTGCAGGAGGCACAAAACGATTTCTTCAGGGTGGTGAACCAGGCAAGGTTCATCCAAGGGTCCTCTGTGGATGGTGTCCTGTACCCTGTTGTGCTTCTCATAAACCAAATTAATGAATGCTTCCATTGTCTAATTACTAGAAGATAATTACAAAAAATTAAAATTATATATACAGGCATATCCTTATTTGGCTTACTTATTTCAATGATTAACATATTTTTAGGCGTCTGTTAAGCAGTTAAAAGAAACCAATAAGGTAAGGAAAAGTGGCTCATTTTGACCACTATAATGAAACTCCTTAGTAGCATAAATGGAGAAAGGTGAAAAATCTAGTGTGGAGGTCTCTTTTTCTGCCTTTTTCCAATAGTTCATCTGTCAGTTGGTCTTCTGTTTACTTTATTTTTAAACTGATACATACAGGGAACAAGTATATATGTTTTGGTATGTCTAGTCTAGTAGAATCTTAAAAAAAGAAGCTGTAGCTCACAGTAGATTATAAACTAAAAATCGGTGGTGATGGGAACAGAACAGAGAAAATGAAGACAACAGTAAAGACAGTAAGGATATGTGGGACCTTCAATTATAGACATCCCTATCTTGTGCTGTGTGTTCTATTATCTCTTGTGGAGTCTTCCTGGCCCCAAAGGTGGTGTTTGCAGGAGAGTAATAGAAGCAGAAGTAGCAGCAGATGGTGTGCTCCTCACAGCAAGTGTTGCAAGTTGCCTAAATTTTGGGTGTTTTGAGTGTTCTGTTGAGTAGCAACAGCTCCCAGGTTCAAACTGAGGTTGACAACAAGTTCAAGAATGTGAGTCAAAAAAATTTTGTGCTGCTTATGAATGGCAAATTAGCAGTATGAAAGAAAACCAAACTAAACCTGATAAAACTCAAAGACTGTATTTGGGAAGAATTTTGTTTGCCTTCCTTGGTCTATTTTGGGATTTTGCAGTAAGCAAACTAATGCTTCGTCATTTTGCACTAAATTGGAATGACAAAACAAGCAATTTATGATATTTAAATTGTTTTATTTGCTTGCTCCTTTTTTTTTTTTTTTTTAATTTAATTTAATTTTATTTTTCTTTTTTGTCTTTGGACTAGTTACTTACCAAACTCTTTCTATAAGGTAAGCTAGCAGATGTAAAATATGCAGGAAGGAAATTAGCCATTGGAACCTGCAGGTAAAAGCTCCTTAGGAAATAAAACAACACAGCATCATTCTTGGAAGACAACTACTCCTCTACAATATAGATTACAATTCAGTATGCAAAGCATGATTTTTTTCCCTAATTGATCCATAGTGAATTAAATACCAGACTCAAAGCAAAGCTTGGGGCCTGTTCTGAAAGTAGGCTGATTTTTCTTGTAAGTCAATGTCATATCTGGGAATCTTCTAGAGAAAGTGAGCTTTTACTTTAAACGATTATAGATGACATTTCCTCAGAAAATAAGGAGAATGTGCATTCTCAAGAAAGAACATTTCAATTTGCTGAATTTATAAGCACTTTATACAAAGTAGAATTTTTTAAAACTGAAGTCTATATTAATGAGTAATACACATTAGTAGGAGCCGATGTGCAGAATGAAATAGTGACAAGGAACTATTTTACAAATATAAATTTCATGCTTCGCACCTTATCTTCAGGCCCACTGTAGTATGCTCCATTGGACTGAATGCCCACTGGTGACTAGAGGGCACCTGCTTTGATCCTGGATCATGTTCCAGATTAATGTCATTCAGAAGATTCAAGGTCAAGTTTGCAGAACTCTGATGTATGACCAATGTCTAGATGACTGTCAGAAATGCACTCCTTGCCTGAAGTAAAACACCTCTGTCAATGAGTCCTAAGCTAACTTTTAGGTTAGGTTAACCTGGCCTGGGTTATCAGCTGCAGAATCTAAAACTGTTCAGAGTTCATTATCAGAGCCTGCAAGACTTTGTTTATTTACTTCTCAGAAGCAGTACTTGAGATAATAAAAGACACTAATTCTGTCATCTGCAACTTGCTTTTTTTTGCCTCTTCCCCTATAATGACTTTATGGGGCACATAATATTTACTTATGTGGAACCCCAAAAGAAAAATGTAATTCCCAGATGGATTTTATCCAAGATAAAGATTATGTAAATGAATAGATTTTCTCATGTTTTCTCACACAGTTTATGTGTGCTGTACTGATTTTTGCTTAAATAAGGTTGTGATTAAAATTGCCTAGTCAAAGCTATTTTAAATTTTACAAATAAAAAAAAATTAAAAAGTAATTTGAACTTAGACTAACTTAAATTTAGAAAAGGAAAATTCAGAGGCAAGGCCTTAAAATACCTTGAAAACCTTATTTCTTATACTGAACTAGAGAGGCTTATAACACCTTGTCTGCACTTGCAAATGACAGAGATGGTCTTTTAAATAGGGAAATGTAGAAATTAATTTTTGCAGGTGTCTTCCAGCTCTACTTGCTTGGGTGTAGCTGCATAGGATTCTTTTGAGAACTTCATACTTAGTGTTTATCATAATAAAATTAATGAACTTTAAAAAAGTTATATCAGTGATACTTTTTTATAATGTTTTAAATATCCACTTCCAGGTTTTTATAGGAGTTCATGCTTGATCTTCATTCCACTGGAAGATGCAGGCAATATAGATTTTTGCAATACTCACCAAAACCAAGCAAACCAGAATGACACAGATGTAATATGATAGATTATTCTGATTTTCACAGAGATAAGTATTTTGCTATTGATCTCTCCACCATTCCTAGACAGTGGACTTAGGTCCATGTGTATGTTAGCCATAATCACACAGATTTCATAAAGCATTATATGTGGTCCATATGGGCATCTTATGAATGTTTTTTGTGCCCACAGAGTGATCGCCTACCATAAGATAACTTACATTTTGTTTCCTCTGGAGTACATGAAATGTTGACAAAGGGAGCAGCAGGTTGCTGAGCATTAATTGGCACCAGACAAACTCATTATTCTCTGAAAGATATTGTTCATCAATAGGGAACCATCTGCATTGTATTTACATAAGTAACTATTGGTTTCTCTTTTAATTCCATGCTGGATCTTTGACAAAATAGCAAGATGTTCCTAATACAACCACTTTGATTATAAACTCTGTTGAACAAACCAGGCAGTGAAGATGTATGACTGTGAGTTAATTTTCTGATGGGCAAATGAGTTTCTGTCAAAAATGTATGAAAAAAATGTAGTAAAATGTAAGAATGTTTGGTAAAGTGAGGAGTCCTTCTAGGTCAGAAACCTGTCCCTGGTTGTGACAACTAATATATATTGAAGTAAAGAATATAAGACAAAGGCAGTCCCTCTTTCAGCTTTCGATATTTTATTGCCTAGAGGTTTCTTTAAAAAGAGATGGGATCTATGACACTGCATTTGATAGTCCATGATATTGTTTTGCCTACATATGCTTTTTGACATGAATGAGAACATAGTTTTTAGGTGTTTTCAGTTTTCTAGAAAATTTCTTTTACTTTGCATAATTATCTCCATCTTCAAATATATCTATTGCTGTATTATTTATAAGCAAAATATCCTTGTGCCCTTGTGCCTATGGATCTTAATTTGTAAAGCTCAAAAATGGTCATTCAAATGTTGGATTCAGTCCTATCCTTTCCTCTATTGCTGGTATTCAAAGGTCACACCTAAGCCTCTCCACCCTTATCTAGATAACTTATGAAGTATTCCACTCATTCCTCATGCAGGTGAATCTTTGCCTAGTCTTCTCTGGCATCAGAAGCCCATCTACTTAACTCTACATCTACTCACAGTTTAGAATTATAGGTCAGGATATCTCAGCTACAATTAGTATAATTTGAAAGTAGAGAATTCTTCCTAGGAAGTGTGTTTAATTTTGTTTTAATTTAAAAATATAAGATCCCTTAATAATAAATTTTAAAATGTAACCTACTATTTCTGAGCCTTTATAATTTTTTGAGACTGAGAAAAGTATTTATGACCCCATTTTTGAGAATAGGAAATGCTTCTTTTTTACTGGGCTTTTTATGGACAATTTCTATTTTAAGTTCATGTCAGACATAGTGCAAATCACATAGGAAGGTCATATTGACATCCTAGTTCATTGGACAGTTGGAAGAAAATTCCTATGAATGAAAAATTACTCCACAATTGGGTAACACCTTTTGTTTTTATCAAAGAAACTATACATGACATCTAATGTTCAATTCTATTGATTGGTTTAAACTTTTTTAGAGTTCACTTAGCTGTTAAAAAAATGTGTAAACCCTATACAGTTCATTGGTTGCTGTCAATTTTTACAAAATTTCCTGATAGGTCCTGAGGGGAAAAATGTCTGAAGACCCTTTCAAGTTCCTTACTTTTATTATTCTAGTGCTCAAATTAACAATTCAGAAATTTTTTTTGAGAAAGAGCAATAGAGAGAAGTGAAAAATCCCTGTCAATCTGCACTACTTACTGTGACTGTACAGTGCTAATGAAACAAATTAGATACTGACAAATACGGTAGATACAATGATGAGCTACATGGCAGAGTTCACACTAAAAAAACCCATATCCTAATTAGCAATGTGGGTACACGAACTACACTTGATAGGCTTGGTTGGCATGCTTACATTTGCCTACTATTAAAAGGCATGGTTTTTCACTTAGTACTAGTGATTTCATTGTGAATGGTATCTTTTCCTCCTGGTTTAATATGATCTGGATCAGACATCTTATGTGGCTCACACTGCAGCTCTGCACAATGAACTTTGCTGAACTAAAAGAGAGAAAGAGGCATAGGAAGCAGACGTTCAGTTATTTACAGTGCCATATTACAAAGTTTTATTGTGGTGCTGGAAATACAGCTTTGCAGTTCCTCATGTCACTGTTCATCTCTAATACCTGAGTTTCTAAGCAAAATAACACCTATGGCACATTTCCACAGAGCTTAGCAGGAAAAGTAGCTTAACACTATTTCATTTAAATTTGGTATGCTAATAAAAAAATAACTAACACAACAGTTTTCAAAATTCAGGCATATCCTTTTGAAGCCAAATAATGCAAGGTGATCTTGGGAGCTGTGTTTTGGTCTTACACACATACACCTTACAGTCATGACACGATGTTAGTGTGATACTGTACCTTGTCTCCAGTCTTTGTATGGACATTATGGAAAGAAGTATTTTGTCCTAAACTTGCAGGAACAATGACAACGTGTAGGAGATGTTCCTTAATTAGGTCATAACTTTGTCATTCTAACTCCCCCTGGGGATCACCTCTCAGCGTTGCTTACAGTATAGGTCTTCATTTCTGTCTTGCACATTTCCATCTCCTAGCTGGTGGGGGGGGGGGGGGTGGGCAGCTGTCATTCTTCACCACTCCAAACCCAATTTCAGTTCTTTATTTTGACCCCTACAGTCTTCCCATCTATAGAGGTTAAGAGGTGAGAAAAAAAGAGGTCATTATTTCATTTTCAGTGTGAAGTGCAGTGTTGCTGCATACTGTTATCTTTGCCTGAATATGAATGAGAAGTTGAAAAGAATTGTTGCTTTAACCCAGACTTACCTGTTTTAATGCATGTAATTAAATAATGAATATAGCCTGTTAATGGGAATCAAACTACTACAAAAATGCAGGGTTTTCTTACTCAGGATGAATTACAGATGGTGATTTCTGCTGCTCTCCATTACTTCTTTGATGCTGTTAAAATTACCTTTGACAGGAGTGCTGATGATAAAAGTTTTTTTCAAAATTTTTAATGAAGTCTAAGAATCAGAGCATTCTTAAAATTATCCTTATAAATCCTTATGAATTTATTCTCCCATACAATTGCTTTTCAGAAAATTTAATGCAAGTCAAAATGTCTAATCCCAGAGAAATGTAAGGGTCCTAATCCTTCTTAAATGAGACTAGAAAGCAAACATCTGGTTTAGAGTTTGAAAAGAATTTTCTTACTGCAAAACATTAGAGTAATTGATCTTTGAAAGGCTTTATTGTTGGAATAAAGGTAGGAAAAACATTTTTGTACCCATACCTACTCTTACTTTTGAACTTATTCTTTGCTAGTGCATGTTCTTCTATGCATGAAAAGGAAATAAGGGATGGGTATTGAGAAACATTTGTGGGACAGAAGAAAAATAAATTCACTTATGGAATTTGAATCTGTGGGGGCAGAAGTCTTGGAGACCTTTTGCAAACAAGGAGAATGGTATGATGGTATCTGCTTTTGGTGGTGGTCATGAGAAGCTCTGTTGCTGATTTTTGTGTTTATGTCACAAAACAAAACTGGGTTGTATTAAAATACAATTTTAGTTTTACTGTCACTGGCTTCTGTTTAAACTGTGAGTTTTAATAATTCCTCTTTTCTTCTTGTAGCATAGAAAAAGAGTATAAAACCATAAAATAGACAAATTGATCAAAAGGTTACATTCTGATTCTGTTGTGTCAAGTTTTATCCTGGAGTTCTTGTAAACTCTTTATCAACTGAGTTTGAAGAACATAACAGGCATTTTTAAAATGGGATTTTTTTTCCTACAGCCACTATAATTACTGAAGAATATAAATTCAGACTTGATAAATTATTCCCTATTTACAATATTCAGTGAGTAGACCATGTTGCTCAAAGCTCCATCCAACATGTCCTTAAAGACTTTCAGGGATAGGTCATCCACAGCTTCTCTGGGCCACCTCTTCCAGTGCATCACCACCCTCAGAACAAAGAGCTTCCTCCTAATACCTGGTCTAAACTTACTCTCTTTTGGTTTGAATTCATTCCCCTTTTCCTGTCACTACATGCCTTTGTAAAAAAAACCTCTCTCCATCTTTCTTGTAACTCAGAATCATCCTGAGTATCAGTTGTGAAAGTGTTTTTATGAATGGATTACAAGAGTAGTATGTGTATGTACAAGATGTTCGCAGATTAATTTTATTGATCATGGAGCAGTGTAGAAGGCAGACAGCTGAGACACCGCTAATTTTGCATTGAAGCTCAAAGTTTATACTGGAGAACATCAATAGCCTGAGAAATTTTCACTGATATCTTTCAAACACACTTGAAGTTTATTTATCAACTGTAGTATTTGAACAAACAGCTCAGAAAAGTATGTGTTGCCCTTGCTGCTTGGACATGAAGTCCTGTGCTGGCTAAGCTGATTCTTTATCAGGAAGCAAGGGCATGCTGCCGTCTTCAAATCCTGCTGACACTTCAAAGCCAGCCTGGTGTGTCCTTCCTGAGAGCAGAGAAACAGGAGAAGGAGTTTTGCTGTATCAATTCTATTTCCAAAGATGTATATTTGTGTTAACAAATCTTCTTCCATCTTCTCCTAAGAGGCAGAATAACAGAGTTTATTCTACACGGGGAGGAACCTGCATACCTCACTCCAAATCTGCACTGTATTTAAATAATAGTAAAAAAAACCCCAACAACAACAGAAATTTGCTTTCATTTAATTAGCTTTTCATCATTACTTGTGGTGCAGTAAAAAAGCTCAGAAGCAAAGAGAAATCCCAGTGCCTGTACCTACTGATTACATATCACAGTGAATGTTTAGACGCAGCAGTGCTCTGCTACCCTGGCAGAGCTCTTGTGGATTCTGCAACATGAAAAATAAGTGCCACTGATACTCTTTCAATCTGTTTAAGGGCCTCTGTTGCTATTTTCAAGAGGCCAGTCTTTTATCATATACATGCTGTCTTCTTCTTACTGAACCTTGGGAGCTGTAAAGTTTTGAAATAAGGGGTATTTCGTCTGAGTAGGGTAAGTAGATTGGAGATTAAAGATCTAAGTGCAGTTTAAGCAGCATGTCTTCTGCTCCTGACACTTTAGGAGAGAAATGATAACACAAGTTAGGCCCGAGGCCCCAACACCTTTGGAAAACTTTTTAAAATGTATTTTTTCTTTTGCAAAGTGAAAAAGCAACAAAGTAAATCTGCTGTTTTCTTTTTCTGGAGAAAAGAGCTGACAGCAGACATGGCTGGTGTATTCCCTTTCTGCAGTAGTATCTTTTCTCTCAATATCTTATCCATGTGTATGTCCTTCCTTTCCTTTAAAGTCTAGCTCCTCTTTTTCTCATAGGATTCTTGCCCTTCATTCTCCCTTCCTTATGGGAAATTCAACATCGACTTCCGCCTTTCTGGATACAATAGCATCCGCTCAGTTTTACCTCTCTCCATATAATGTGTACCAGCTGAAACTCCCTGGAAGCCATGAATTTTGTGGTTAGATGGATATATTTTCTTATTAGAGGGTTTCAGATTGGGATATAGGTTGGGGCAGGTTAAACAGTGTTCAGTGCCTCTCAGGTGCTGGGAGATAAATGCATTTTTTTTTAAGACTATGCATAGAAAACTTACGTAAGCCTGTGCTAGACTGAAGACTAACAGATGTACAGATACATAATGGGCTGAAAGGTAGGATAC
Organism: Zosterops lateralis; assembly: GCF_965231275.1. Lineage (NCBI taxonomy): Eukaryota > Metazoa > Chordata > Aves > Passeriformes > Zosteropidae > Zosterops > Zosterops lateralis. The sequence continues at coordinate 54,827,645 of NC_139765.1, forward strand.
CTATCCCTTTGTTGGGAAAAAAAGGGAAATTAGTAAGATGAGTGGAACTGAGCATGGATGGAGACAGTCTTTACTCAGAGAAGTTGGAACAGAGAACTTTCTACTAAGATGTTGGAAATGCAAATTTGGAGTAAGATACAAGTTCTCAGAGCTGCACAGTGCCAAAGGACAAATGTTAGGCTTTGAAATTTCTTTGATCCCTTTGCATCCTCACACATTTTTGGTTAAGGAGAGCACTGCAGAACATTTGCCACTGGTACTGTTGTGACAAATTTGCAAACATCTTACAACAAAGCAAGTATAACAATTACCAGACATTCTTTTCTACTTACTGCATCCCGTATTAGCAATAGAATATCCAGAAAATACTGTAATCTCTTAGAAAGGAAATGTTTCAAAAGTTTTAATGATGTTTTAGCATGTTGATGTTTTAATGTTCAGGATTAAAGCCTGATACTGAGATTGCATTGATGGCCTTTAAAGAAGATAAAATTTTATTACTAACATTAAAATTACTAAGATTCCTGAATATCTCTAGGATTTGTTTTGGAGAGTGAATGGGTACTTTTCAATTTGACACCAGAGTCCTCTCCCTTTTAAATGTAAAAATACTAATTCAAATAGTATTACTGAGCACACACTTTAAGAGTTGCAGTAATCCAAGCAAAAGGAATTGTGCACTTGCACCCACAAACCACGGACCTTGCTTTTTGTTGCCTGTCAAATGCAAGGACATTGCAAGTTTTAAATAGTGGGTCTGCTCCAGCTGTAGGAACATTTCTCTTCATCTGTTGGTGCCTTTGCCACATTCACATCAGAGAGTCTTTGCAAATATATTTCTATAAAAAATATGCAGATGGCTAGCTCTCCTCTAGATTGTTCCTGCTCCTCAGATATGGTGAATTTTCTGGGTCCTCTACAAAAGATATCACTAGGGATTTTGATGAAGACTCAGAATATTCTTCCTTCCAATAAAAGAGAGTATGTGTCCAGCTGTGTGTCTGGCTTTTTGAGCTTCAGGCTGATTCTTTAACTTAATTTTAATGTGTGATTAAGTTCCTTATGGGGGTTAGAGGCTTTCAGGGTCCACATTTCAGTCCAGCTAAACACAATTAATGAAACAGAAACCATGTTAAAATAATGTTAGTTTTGTTTTTGTCTTTTTTTTTTTTTTTTTCCAGGAGGAGCAGAAATCTAATTATCTTACCCTCTGCTCCCATTCTTGCACAATGGAACAGTTGGAATGGTAATTCTTTTTTTCAAAAAAAAAAAAAAAAGAGCTGACCTGTCACTTACTGCCCATTAAGGATTGCTTAGGACCTTTGTTCCAGTCAGATCCAAATAATGTAATACTTGTTATAAACTTAAAGCTATTTGAAGGCCGGTTTGCCAACCAGTGGATACTGCAATGAACTCTCTGGGCCTGAGTATGAGATCCTGAACTTGTACCAGTCAGAAACAAACCTTACTCAGCACTTTTGCAATGCATTCAAAGAATAATGAAAGAGTTTTATTACAAAAACTTACTTTCTTTTGTTAGATTGAAGAAAAGAGAGAATTATTTTTAGACAATGCCATTCAGATAAAGACTGAGTGATTTCCAGCAATTTCCTGGATATGTAAACTTATGAATATTTTTAGCCTAAAATATGCTATACAAAACTATATACATTTACAAAAAATAACCTGGTACTTGAGCTTTGTTAAACTGCTATTTTTAAAAAGATTTATCATTTGTGAGGAAGATGGAATTAGCAGTTTACCCTCATAAAGGTCTACTTTGTGTCTGTCAGTCAGGTGAAATCTGATATACTGCTATGACTAAATATATACATCCATAATGTGGTGGGGCAGCTTAAAAACTCAAGATAGAGGCTTGTCTAATGTATTTTTTTTTTATTTATTTGCATCATCTGAATGAGTATCTTGCTTCAAAAAAGCTTTTTTGTCCAATATAATTATTAAAATCCTGTCTATAGGCAAAAAGATAGTACACCTACATGTAACGGGAGGATTTATTAGTAAAAATGAAATCTTAGCAGTCTAATTAAAGAATAATTGCTAATCAAACTGTTAGCCAAAGTTGTTTGTAATTATTGCAAAAAAATCCAAGGGAAAAAAATCAATTAAAATTGTTATACATATCAGTTTCTATCTCTCATCATGTTGTTATATTTATTCACCCCCATATTCACCTGCTGCTTTGGTCACTAAAAAAAAAAATACATTGTTCATGTTACCAGTTTCTCCTTTCTCATTTCTAGGGTCCATCTGGAGTAAATTTAAATGCTTGCTGATGGGCTTTCACATCTTTGTTCCTTCTTCACTGGTGTGCAGCCGCATGTTACACCTGAATTTGCTATGAATGGAATGAATTTGCCTTTTACATTTGTTAAGATACGATGTGTTCTTCTCCTTGTTAATTCTAAAACTAGGTTTGTCCAGCTCCAGGTTTATATTTCTGTTAATTCACCACTGGCAAATTGGTTAAAATCATGAGGTTTCCAGTGCCAAGCCCATGTTTCACTTCTTATCACCTCAATTCCATTTTGCTAGATAAATTGCTAGGTAAATATCTCACCAGTATAAAGCAATGTTTTAAAGTACAGTAAGGTTGAAAAAAATGCTCAGTTGAAATTCTTATTATTAATTGCCATGGTTAACCCATTTTTTACTAACTGCCAGAACAGCTGGCTTTTTTGGAAGTCATATCTCTTTAGCTGGTTTTTACTGCTAAGCAACACCAACAATTTTTATGTGATTTTTACTGTGCAAGGAAATATGAAAAAGAAATGACAACCAAACTTTGTTTTGACACTTTTTCCTATCCTTTCGTCTGTTTCATGAACAAAATAATGGTTTCAGAGCAAGAAGCAATTTGGGCATCTCTAGGGACAGCTTGCTGAAGTTATTTTGGGGTGAATTCTTTCATTTCTGGGATATACTCACTTATCTGAGCTGAGATGTCTGCAGAGCTACCTATTCCTTTGTCTCCTCTTTTCTACAACCATTATAACATGGCTTGGTTTTGAGAACTTGCCAATAATAAAAATAATTCAAAAGGCACCTTAGTAACAGTAGAAAATATCTGTTTAACAGTGATGTACAACTGATTGCTTTTCCTTGGTAACTTCTAAGAAGACAGTATGAAATGAGGCTAACCTATGACTAAGTAGGATCTTTATTATTCCAAAAGGCAAGGAGTCAAAGAGCAGGAAAGAGTAAGAGATAACAGGAAAGATAGGAAGAGAGGAGCTCCTGTTTTTCTGCATGTGTAGACGTGATGTTTAGTTTTCCTTCCTCTTTAATTTTATCAGTGTGCCTTTTGACTTTAAAGAAAATCATATGGTTTGTGTGCTAAAATGTCAACTGCCATTTTAAAGTGGAATATATTTCCATGCCATTCAAAGTCTGTAGCTATTCTGACATGTTTAATTTATTCTTTATAGAAAAACTATGCCAATTTTGTTATTTATGAGAAGAGGCTGACGATTGGCACAGAGACACTTATCAGAATAGAGTTTTCATTTGCTATCAAAGCTCCCATCTCCTCAGTCTGAGAAAATCTTAAATCTCAACTCAGGTTTCAGCTCATATAACCCGTATAGATACTTTATCTCAAAACTTTGTAATTTAATACCATAGTTATAAGTAAAAAATGGCCCTGTTCTTTTGCTACCAGAATTCAGGGCATAATATAGCAGCCCAGAGGACCATGTCTGCTTGAAGGCCTTATATTTTGATACATTTTTTGTGATGCTCTGATACTGTGTGTTGCAGAAGGACAGGCAACAATTTGAATGGACAAAAAAAGCTATTAATTCAATTATTTCTAGTCCATTGGTAATTTAAAAAGTCTTTCTCTGAAGACAGGTAGATCTCAGTGCAGAGGAGAAGTTTGAAAGAAATGCTGTCAGACACTTTCATTAAATGAGTCATTTTGTTTCAGTTCTGCAAGGATGATGAAGTGGCAGGAGAATTCTGTTCAATCCCACACCAGAAATATACTTTCAGACTACACCTATTCTATATTCCTTGCTAGGCAAAATTTGCACCAAATATGCTACTTCCTTCAAAGTTTATAAAAAAATTCTTTGTCCATGACTGCAGTCAGGAAGATGAAAACCCAGAAGTAATGACAGCCTGGTTAATGGTCATTGCTCAGCGGAAAAGAAGGAGCCATGGGGTATCTAATCATGGGAGGTGCTACTGAGTGATACATGAATGTGATAAATGCAGTTGCCCTTCTACATTTCATCTAGACTTACAGCCCACTACAGTTCTTGTTCAGTAACTTTTATGCTCTTTGTAAAGGCCTCTATGCTTCTTATTTTAGTATAAACTCTAGCTTGACTATCTTAATGGACTCTTCAATTGTGTCAAGGGGAATAATTTAGAAAATGTCTTTTTTTGCTATAGTTTTATTTACACTCTAAGTTTGGACTGTGATGAATAAGAATAAAACACTCCCTGTAATCTTCTGTATAATGAAATCTTGTAATAGATCAATTAATCCCATTAAAGTAATAAACTGTAAGAATGTATTTCTTTTATAATGATTTTATAGCACTGATTGTTTATATTGGATTAGATGTGATACTGCCTGAGCACAGTTTTCTTAACTCCTGATTAAGAATCATGTGGAAAAGCATTCGTGTAGTTAATGATAAACTAATCTATTCAGGAGGACAGAATGTTTATAGCTAATTCATCAGTGAACTGCAACACAGTGTGGAAATTATTTATTAGTGATGTGCAATGCCCAATGCACAGGAAACAAGCAAAACTATTTTTAGATTCTTATTAATTTTCTGTGATTATAAATGTGTGCCTCTTCAGTAGCTACTGAAGACACATTTTATAGTGTGACTGAGCATTGCTTTTACACTCTGTCCTCTCTGTTTTTAATTATAGTACCATCATGTGAGTGGATCTGGAATTAGAGCAGTGTAGCTGTAGGCCAGCAATAGCTAAATTGTTCAAGATCCTACATAAACTAATTGTGGCTTGTGATGAGCTTTCTTTAGAAAATATTGCATTTCCAGATTGAAGGAAGAAGGAAGTAAACAAGAGGATGCTAAAAATAATTATAATAAAAGTCAGAAGCTTTCTAAATTAAGTTCCAGGAAGCTATTTAAAATCACTCATATGCTTTTCCATTTAACACTGCCCTTCTCATAACTTCCATTTGACCATATCAATGATAGTATATGTCTTGTGATGCTGTAATATTTTCAATATTCAGGACAGACATTTCAGACTACTGATTTTGGTCCTGAAAAGGAACATATATTTAATTGTTTAGAATTATGTAAATATATATATATATATATATATAAATATAAATATATGTTAAATTTAATTCTTAAAATTGCTGAAATTGGGAAAGTATCAGGAAAGCAATCAATTATCACAAAAATTTAAAATTTAGCAGCAATATCTAAAAGCCTTTTCAAAATATTTAATTGCTAAACAGCAATTAAAATAGATATTTGCTAAACAGGTTGATATGTACATTTTGCTTGTGCTAATAGAACCCATAATATTTACAAAACAATTTTTAAGGCAGGCATCATATTACACCTGCTGAGCATTTTGACACTTTAGGCAATACCTGGCATTACACGATATTTATAAAGCATATTAAAAATGTTTTCCTATGAAAAAGATATTAAAATAGCACTGAATAAACAGCAATAACTGTTTATACTGTTTGCAGGTAATAAAGGATATGATTCATCACATACTGAATGTGTAAATGTGATTTTCTCTTGATAATTGCAACAGAAATGTGTCAAGGACATTTTTGCGAACAACATTACTGAATATCAGTTTTTTGAAGGTCTTTAAATCTTTTCAGTTAGAAAATATCACTTTAATAACTTTGATTATTTGCTGTGAGCCTGTTATCATAATCTGAAAAGTTAGTTGATTAAAATTACTATTTTTTGTAGCCTTGTGAGCAGCACACCTGGCCATGGAACACACCTGGCCTGGCTATGTGTTAAAGCATGTAATAGAAGATAAACTTTTATTTCTAGTCTTACCTAAAAATAGTATGAAGTCTTTTCCTTCTTCTTTGCTGATAGTTGTGTATGAGCCATTTATGTGAGCACACACAACTAACCTAAATTCAGCATCAGTGGCCTCTCTGCTTTTCCCACCATGATCTATTAATCTTTCTTTTCTGAAGTGCTTTACTGCTTTATCTAAGGGAATGAATTTGTCACTGACACTTTCTTAAATGGCTGCCAGTTCTCTCTTCACACAGACCACTTCAATAGCACCTGTTTTTTGGGTGAATGCTGTGTCCAGCTAGCTGAAGTGTCATCCACTTCCTCCTTCTCTACTCTGTATTCTGATTCTCACAATTCTGAGTTCAGTCCTCAGGCTTTCATCCTCTCAGCTATATTTATCATCAAGTTTTCTCTCCCATCACTACTTTCTGCAAGGTCAGGTTGACCCATTCAACTAAATATCAGGATTTCATTTTTTTTTCTCATTTTCCTTTATTTTTTCTCTCTAGCATATTTGACTGCAAATAAATTTCTATTCATATAATTCAAATCACTGGGAAGGGCTGATCAGTAACTTTTGAGGATCCACATTGGAGCTGTTCATGGACTGCAGCCTGTGGGGAGGACCCACATAGCAGCAGGGGAAAAGTGAGAAGAAAGAAGAGCAGAAAGGATCTCTTATCGGCTTATCACAACCAACATTAGCCACTTTGAGCTGAGAATGAAGGCATGAAATTAAGCCTGGTAAAAAGATGAAGAGAGGAGGGTATTTAGTTTTTGTCTATTTCTTGATATCCAATTCTATTTTAATGAGCAATAAAATAGATTAATTTTCCCAAGGTCAAGTCTCTTTTGCCTATGATTCTGACCTCCAAGTCTTCATCTTGAACCATGGGCTTTTTCATGTTTTTTCTTCTTCAATTTTTTGAAGATGTGGAATAAGAAAGTGGCTGTGGGAGTGTCTGGCTGCAAGTCAAAATTATCCATCACATGTGCATAAGCTCAGTAATCTTCCAGATATGTTTGTTGCCTTTCAACTTCATTGAAAATGAAGCACAAGTGCTGTTTAAATGGAAGCATGGCTGAATTCAATTTCTCAGCACTTTGTAGGTGGAAAGATTGTTGATTGAATTCTGAGTCCAAGTCTGACATTGAATCTTCCCTGCCTTAGTCATGTCACTTGCCTTCAACAAAATTGCTAGCTTTCAGGGCTTACACCGTGCTTCATAAAGATTCATTATATGCTACTTGCAATACTTTGCTATGTAAGAATGAAAATCCATCACAAAATTCCCCTGACATTTGTTTGGTTTGTAATACACAGCACACCTCCACTGCTGTAAACATGGAAGGACCCTGAGTTGCTCACAGTTGCCAGATAGATGTTTTTCCCTTAGAAACACAACTGAATAATACACTACTCTTAAATTCTATGGATTTTTTTTCTCTGCATAAGAAAAATGTTAAAATTGTCCTAGAGATGCATGACCAACAGAAATTTTCCTGTGCTTTTCTTCCTATTGATTCGGATTTCTGACCAAATACAGCAAAGGCATTGGAAGAGCCTCTGAAGAAAACTAAGACAAAGACCTTATTGGGGGATTTGGATATCATAAGCATATGAATGCTTGAGTGGGCATTGTTAATTATGCATTAAAGGGACTTGAAATTAGTTTCAGTATAGAGTAATTTGCCAGCTAGAACCTCATGATCTTGGAAAATTTGAGCACTCATCCTTTTCAGATGATGGGAAAGGCCAGAAAAGTCTAGGTGCCAAACATGCAGGTTGCATATGACAAGCCCTTGTGTTAAATTTTCAAACCTGCAACGTTTGTTACACTGCTTGGAAAGAATATTTTTTGTTGCTCTCCTCTGAGGAATAGTTCTCCACATTACACAGCTGCAAGGTCTTATGATTAACTTTAAGCACTGTAGCAGGACTAGCATTCATATAGCTAAATTTAGCTATCGTGGTGCTGTTGGTTGCTGATAAGCTAAAATTATGTCTTTTTGATTTGTCTGCCATTTAAAAAATATTTTAGAGGATTATTAAGTTTGTAATCAGAATTATCACTGTCTCTCCACACTGAATTTAGGTCCTGTGGCTGACATGTGATTTCATACTTGTCTATCTTTGTTTTTACAGACAATATGCTTCATAAATTTAACTCAATAAATTAACTTTCAAAAGATTGAGAAAATGCATTCTATTTCTTTAAAATTTAAAGAGTTCTTCAGCATATTTTGTCAGAATAATGGAAAAATATGACAGACTATTATTAAATGTCCAGCAATCCCTACCATATGGAAAACAGTAGTAATACTTCTATAGTATTTTCTGGATGGCTGCATATCTTATCTGTATAAATTAATAATGTCTTTGATAAATATGTGCAAAGAGTTTTCTTGGGCAGAGAATTTCTGGAGCGTGAAACCTGTTTTTTACATCTAAATGATTTGCCAATGACGGACTCCTTCCTCTTCCATTCCTATCCCTTTCAGACATTTTCATAAATGTAACTCTAAGAAATCTCTAATAAATCGTATATCTTTCCATTAGTTTCTGAGCTAAAAGGAGTCAGCAGCAGATGTTCTAGAGGTCAGCTACTTGGTGTTTCTTTTGTGACCCATTTGTCTGTCACCTTTTGCAGACAGGGTGATAGCAGACCATGCTACAGGGACAAGTGATGGACCTGTGAAATCCTTAAGATTACTGAATAGATGTAATAGTCCACTATACAATCTCTGGGATATTGCAGCATTGTTCATGACATCTTTTCATCTCAGTGAACAGCCCCAGTTTGTGGAACTTTTGAAGTGGAAACACTTAAAAAGAAGGTGACAAATTCTTGTCTTCCTGCTGCATAGTGTGCTAAAGGTGGAATGGCAAAGAGGCTACAGCCCTGACAGTGCACTCTTGCCTAAACTTCCACCTCTTCAGCCTTGAATGAAGGCATGCTAATGTTCTAACATAGCAAAAGATAAAAAGATTGTGTAATTTTTGCAAAACATAAAGAAGACTAAGGCTGGTTTACATGAGAGACTTCCAGGCTGTGCTTTCACAGCAAACAGGATTTACCCTCAGCAGCTGTGTGCAGCCTTTCAACCTAGTGTAATAGAATCTGCATTATCTCTTTTGAGGTGGAAGAATGGAATATGTTGTTGTTTCAGTTATTTCTAAAAGCATCTGTGATTCTACTTAGCTTGGAATTTGAAAGTCTGTAAAATGACTTTTCAGTTTTAGAGCTTCTCAAGTGCTTCTATGCCATATTAACCAGATCTCCTCATCAGTTCTGATCCAGTTCTTAAAATTGTTAATAAAGCAGATCGAGACTACTCTGTTTACAAAGGCCAGTCTGCCTACTCACCAAAACATTGTGTTCTAAAATAAGGGGGCATCTTTATCACCAGTTGGCTTTTTTTTTTTTTTTTTTTTTTTTTTTTTTTTTTTTTTTTTTTTTTTCTTTTTGGTTTGGCTTGGTTTTGGTTGTGGTTTGGTTTGGTTATTTTTGTTCCCTCTCACACAACATGTCTCATGCTGAAGCTTTCTGCACCAGAGTTCTGAACAGGTCTAAATTAAGAGGACAATATATTTAATGTATTTATACTACTAATAGTCCTTGGTTATAAGTAGATGGTAGATTAAGTTACCACCAATAAAACTTCTAGACTGAAAAATGACAAGTAAATTACTTCAGGTGAAGAAATAAACTCAGAATTAGCCTATTTTTTAACTCTGGAAAATAAAGCAGGTTACTTGATATTTATCATAGCTAATATGGAATTTCTCAAGATATTCCGGATCATAAAACAGTCTAGGACAAGGGTCACCTGACAATACTCTGCTCCCAAGTCTTACCTTGGATGTGGGGATAGATTTCACTGGAAAACAATTCTTTCTTTTGTATTGTAGAAACACATTGAGGTAAGTAAATAAGCTTTTGGACTTCATCTTCACTAAATAGGATCATGCTGATGCTGCTCTGGTATGAGTATATCTGAAGTCTGCCTCTGAATCTGAACAAAGAACTCCCTTTACATGAAAAACAACTGATGGCTCAGAGGAAAGACTTTAGCTGAGCTTAAATATCAGAGCCATCTTCTTGAAAATTAGTCTTCTGTGTTCTTTTGTGGTTTGGTTTAGTTTGGTATTTAAGGATTATTTTTTAGTGCCAAAGTTTGCTATTCAAATCATTGTCTTAACACTGAGGCAATAACTACTCAGATTAAAAATATATATATATATACTGTTGAACTTTAAAGGGTAGGCAGAATAAAAATAAAATTAAGGTTAGGAATTGTCATGTATGTTTTAAGGCTGAAACAGAAATTTACAGGAATAAGGAGTTTTCTTCTTAATCTGTGAATTTATGCCATAAATTATTTAGCACAGACTTTAAAAGTAGCACAGTCATACGTTTTCAATCCTAATTTGAGGATCTTTGATATGATTTATAATAAATGCAGGTATCTTGAACAGTTTTCTCATCTTAGAATAATCTTATTTGAAGGCCAGTTGTAGATATGATAATGACCAGTAAATATTACCTGGACACCGTAGAGTTTAAATATCAGAATTATCTTTTCTCATTGTCTGTGCTTGGTTTGTGTTACAGTAGAATTTGTAAGTGTATGTGACCTTTACAGGGAGAAATATATATTTTTAATATATGTTGAATACCTGCTGTTTGTTGCTGCTGCTTTTTATCTCCAAGCTGTGTTTCTCTACCCTTAACTCAGCTGACTAGAGAAAGGTAAGCTCTGAATATTTTATAGCCACATCTATAAAATAGATGTGTAGAAACAGAAAATGTAAGAAGTCTCCACATGTTATTTGGCTACAATTTCTGTCAAGGTATCTATGACTGTCAGTTATTTTGGTCATCTATCTTATTTTTTGTCTCACTGGAAATTAGGAACAATGTATCTCAGTATGTGGACAACTTCCTTCTTCTTTTTTTGTAAATAAGAGTCCTTTTCCCTCTCATATGGTGCAATGCACCAGATCCTAATTTGGTGAGATGTAATACGTTTGCCTTGTTCTAAAAACTGCCTCATAGCCACAGTCAAGAGGCTGGTCATCAGTGAGAAGAACATGTATAAAATGGGAATTTTGGATCAAAATCTAGCTGAAGTATGCTAGCTCTGATTTGACCTCACATACATCAAAAACTTAAAGCCATCTGGATTTGAAGGAAGACCTTCAATCTTTCTGCACTTATTCACTTAAAAGCTTAAGGAGCACCAAGCCAACAGTGCTGTGGATGGTGGTATATAGCATGAGGCCCAGTTGCCACTCTTGATGCTGATGCCTTGGAAGGCTGACCTGAAACAGAGTCTGGACAGAGCTAGAGAATAAAGTAGGTATTTATTGAAATGCCTTTGGGATCCACCTTGGGCAGGACAAGAGCCTGACCAAGGCTGCACTCAGGGTCCACTACGAATACTCACACACAAATGGCTGACCGGTCATGAGATCTTACATTTTTATCAGTTTTGATCCATTTGCATGTTGGGGTTTAATTGTCCAGTTACAACTTCAGGTTGTGAGGTTTCATCCTTTTTGTTCCTCCTTTCAGTCCACTTGTTGTTTGTGGTTTTGGGCCTGAAAGTTGTCCTTGGTTCTCAGTAGGGAAAGGATTTGTTTTGTCTACCTACCCAGTGAAGAGAGCTTACTGGTACTTAATATGAGTCTCAGAACTGCATCCCTAGGCAGCACAGAATCTGAAAATATGAAAACTAAAGCTTAAGGCACCTATGCCTTGGTGATCATGTCCTTTTCAGAAAGTTTTTGGAAAGGATTTTGATTGTCCTTATGGTTTTCTGTTCCTTTGCAGGAGAGAACTGGATGATGTGAAGTACATTTAATGCTTAAAATTCTGTACTAGCAAGTTCAATTAGTCCAGGTATATTCCTGAATTAAGGGAATGTCCTGCACCTATGGTAGTATTTGTATCAACCACCAAAATGGACAGGCTGCTCATGAGCCACTCATGTGCTGAACCACGACCATCTGGAGGAGTGTGGATCGGCCCAGGCCAAAAGCTCACCAGGGTGGAGCCTGTGTTGGTGCTGGTGCTTTAACAAACTGTGTAGATGTGTCTATACAGTGTCTGCTCTTGCACCCAATTGTCCCTCTCTCATGCTCTCCAAAATATTCAGCTCACTCACCAAACTGTGGCATGGCTGTAGGAATTCTACCTTGCTGTGGCCACATAGCAGCTACTTTCTCGGCTTGCCCTAATGATGTAGGGTCAAAAGGCAACTCAGGGCAATGAACTCAATTGCCAGTGAGGTTTCTCAGGTATCATTTGTTGTTCCTCTTCTTTATACCTGGATTCAAGCATACTTATTTTTTCAAGAGTGTTGGGGTATTTTTGTGTGTGTCTGTGGGGAGGGGGGCATGTTTTTGGTTTTTGGGGTTTTCTTTGTGTGTGGTTTTTTGTTTGGTTGGTTTTGGTTTTGGTTTTTTTGTGCTGAAGAGTACTAGATCAGTCAGACAACACAATATCCATCATTGCAGGCCATACACAGTTACAGATGAGTAAATCCCTACAGGTGAGTGGCAAATTGACCTCTGGTACTCTGGGCTTTGGACCAGTGTTTTGCTCTTGTGTATCACCTACGGGCTTAAATTTGTTACTAAGTTTTAAAAAAACTGACTCTGACTGGTGTATGGCCAACCTTTGTAAATGAGGCCTTTTTTTCAGCTTGAAGTTACTCTTTTACCACTATTGCAAGTTTGAAGTTTTATTTCTCTACAGTGAAACACCTCCGATTGAAAGTTTTCCTGCTGGTTGGGTAAAGTTCCATTTCTGCTTACTCCCTCCACCTGGGACTTTACCTTGCTTGTTCTTTCATTCCTTTTGATTCCTCTGCTTATCTTCTTAATTAGTTGTGATTCAGGTGAATGCAGGCTGAAGATGCTTCCCCTCTGGGAGTGCCATTCTGTCACTGGATCAGGTGCAGATGGCAGAGCTCTTGTTACCTTAATTGATTATTAAAAAGCTGACATATGGAAAGAATTGTTTTCTTTCACTTTTCAGCTTGGGGAAATTGTCATGCTACCTGAATAAACAACTTAGGAATTTCCTAAAAATAAGAATTATCTATTTGTTAGAGGGATGCTTTTGATCTTCTTATGAGTTCTCATCTCTAAAAATTGGAAGCTGGAATTTGTTACTACCATGAGGAGTTGCATTTCTGATCAGCTATGTATGACAGGAGTTTGTCTGCAGAATTAAAGAACTTCCAGCTGTCTTCAGGGTAGTTGGATCCTATGAAGAAAACCAAAAAAATTAAAGATGTAGAAGTAGTCCAGGGAAAACAATAAAGTTATAGGGGAGATATTGTAGACAGACTATGTTTATTTTGTCACATATATTGTCTGAAATTTGTAATTCCTTATTGTTGGTAAAACGTTCTGATTTTCCTCACTTTTTATAACCAAACTGACTAAAGCTGTCATAAAGAGGTTCACTGGAACCTGAATGTGTTGCAATTGTATTCATCTAGCTCATTTCTGGGTATCTACCTCTGCTCACATTACACATATAAAAAATATTATCATCATTAGGACACTTCATGGACTATCCTCATGCGTATACCAGGACAAGTTGCAGGTAACATCCTTCTCTGATGTCAATTTGGATCACTTGAATTTTCTATTAGCTTCACACTTTTTGTCCTATTGCCTCTCATACTTAGGAAGAACTTTCTGTAATACTCAAAACCCCACTACCTTCTTTGAATTATTGGTGAAAATTTTCCTGTGAGAAATCTAATAGCCACTTACCTCTCACAGAACTGATGTTAGGGCTATTATGCTGCGATTTGTCTTTTTTTAATCACAAATTTGTTCTTGGAAAGATGGACTGTAAACTCTGGGGTGGAAAATAAGCTCTTTCATCTGTAGCTTTTACAAGAGTTGGTATAGGAGGATCCTGATAACATAGTATTGCACGAACTTGCAGCTTTCATCTTCTGTCAACAAATGAATAAGAAAATATGCTCTCAGTGTCTTTCTTTTTCATAGTACCTAATAATTAAACAAAACTGATACATTTAAATTGGAAAACTCTGTCTATTTTTTGTTTTTGCTTTGCTGCTAAAGGCAGGATACCCATGTATGATTGTGAAGTGAATTTAAACTGAGTTGATACTGGGTGAATGAGTGCCTGGGCAGTTGGAAAGAGAATCTGACAGTGCCATGGTTTCATTATTCTGGCTGAAATCTCCTGAGCAATGTTACGGAAGGGAGAAAAATCCAGTATCTTCATACAAAATTCTGAAAGTGGAGAATTTGCACTGCACTGACATTTGGGGGAGGAAGGATATCTTTGCTTTAACATAGCAAGTCAGTAATTTGCCATCCCTATCGAATTGTCTTTAGACTTGGTGGGGAAAGAGGATGATTTCTGGTGTGTAGGAACAAAGAAGAAAGAATGCACTGGTATGTACCATCTTAGTGAGCTGGGAATTTTACAGAGTTTCTCTCTTCTGTTATTGTCCCTCTTCTTTCTCTGTGCTTTGCTGATTTCTACCATGTTGCATGTAATGGCCTACTAAACTCCAAAAGAGTGTAGAGCCAGTTACCTGTCTAATAAAATGCTTTCTGACTATTTGCTTAATTACCATATGACAATCAAGCCATATTGTCTAAATGGGACTTTCTGCAATTTGAACCAAAGCCAAATCTTAAATGTAGAAGTGTCAATGTAGAGGATTATTCAATTTAAGAGAAAGATAGTTAGCCTCTTTTCATACTTGTGAATCTGCAGCTGTAGACAAAAATATGGAAGCATCAATTAAGCACAACCGTGACTTGTTGGTAATAAAACCAGAAAGGTATTGAATGATTTAATAAAAAATAAAATGCTGTATATTGAATTGTTAGCCAGCATGTTGGATCTATCATCTAATCTGAAGTTCCAGTATGCTGAGCACAAATCCCTACCTCTGTGTGACTGACTTAACATTCCTTACTCAGTGACATTAATACATTGGAGTCAACACAAAAAACAAGGTCAAAATGCATTTTTTTTCTTGTCCAGGGAAAAATGAATAAAATTTTTATCAATTAATTGAGAAAAATTAAATCCCGGAGAGATCCCTCTATTCTTTATACTTCAGTGAGACCCAGTGATATTGGGTGCAGTGCTCTGGTTTTGAATGAACAGAAACTTTAGATTAATACCTATAATCCTGTGGAGGACTGTACCCTTGAACAGGACTCAGACAGAGTGGTGCACCCAGCCCTCCCTTGGAGGGATACAAAGGTTTGAAAGAGTTTATGTCAATCTCTGTTCTGTGATTGGTTGTTATGGTTCTGCAGTTCTCCCTTTCTATTGGTTCAGTTTCGATCCCCTAATTTGTTTATTAGTCTCCCCCCTGATTGGCCAAAAGTTTTGATTCTCAACCCCATTTGTTAAAAAGTTTCCCAACTATACCCGATTGGTTGTCATGTAAAACCCCGCCCCCTCCCTGGGAGCATAAAATCCCGGCAGTTGGCCCCATTCGGGGTCTTCAAATCTTCGAGCCCTTGAATAAAGAAGATCTTTGGAGATCATCCCTGGCTCCTGTCTTTCTTTGGCGCTGCCTGAGACCTGCCTCAAGGAGCTGCATCCGCAGCAAAGCCTGGAAAGAGCTGCCAGGCTTTAACCTCACAAAAGAGCAATCACTTTCCGAGGTGCCTGTGTCACCTGGGCTGGGGCTGCCCTGCTAAGGGCGGCTCGCCAGGGAAGGTCGCGGCCCTTGAAGACCCATCGAGGGACCGGAGCGGGTCGTGACATAATCCTTTTTTATTTCTCAACATTAATACCCAAGGAAATCACAGATATGCATTTTATTTAGAAAGTTGAAGAACAGTCATTGAAAGTTTTCCAAAACAAATTCTGATCAATACAGTTGTTTTCAGAAAAATACTGTGCATAAAAAAGCTCCAAATTAATGCTATAAATACAACTGGTTTATAGAAAGGCAAACCTCCCAAACCTCACTCTTGCCTGTGTTTTCGTCTTGCAGCTGGTCTTTTTGTAGTGCCTTCATGCTTGTGTTCACAACTCTGCCAGCAGAAAAGTTTGTGTTGGAAAAGGTGTGCCAGTAAATCTCTTTCCCTGATGGTTATTGGATCTCTAAATGCAAAGTTCATTAAGCTAGTGTAATTTTTATAGGATGTATTAATGTATCAAATCATGCTCATGTCCATGAAAACTCTTCTGTTCTGTGCAAGAATTTTTAATTTATTATATTAAAGAAAAAAGTTTCTTGTAGTAAGGAAAAGAGATGGCAGTATTGATTGTATCAAAAGCTAAATTATTAAGATGTGACACTGCTCATAAAGACAGTCTGGGTGGGAAGAAGGTTTCCTGATTACTGTCTCTTGATAATTTACATACCAAGTATGTTCAGATTCAACAGAAAAGGATTTTCCAGTTGTTAAGCAATACCTAAACCAAACAGCAGTTCTTCTGAAAGAGTTTTCATCTCTAATAAAGGTACTGAAGATGATAACCAATACCAACTTCATAGCATATTCTGACAACTAATTAGCAAATATTTTCAAAATAGAATAGATTCACAGAGTCATAGAAGGATTAGGGTTGGACATGGACCACTAAAGTTTACCTAGTTCAACCCCCCCATGCCATGGGCAAGGATGTTATTCAAGGACTGTGGAGTAGTTCCCAGCTTTGGGCCCGACACTTCAAGAAAGACATTTTGGTGCTGGAGGGTATCCAGAGAAGGGCCACAGATCTGGGGAGGGTCTGGAGCTCAAGTCCAATCAGGAGCAGCTGAGGGAGCTGAGAATGTTTAGCCTGGACAAAAGGAGTCTCAGGAGAGACCTTACCACTCTCTGCACCTGCCTGAAAGAGTGCAGCCAGGTAGGGGCTCTTCTTCTTCCAGGCGATAAATGACAGGACAAGAGGAAATAGCCTCAAGGTGCTCCAGGAGAGGCTCAGGTTGGAAATCAGGAAGAATTTCTTTACTGAGTAGATTGTCAAGCATTGTAATGGATTTCCCAGGGTAGTGGCAGAATCACCATCCTTGGAAGAGCTCGAGAAATGACTGGATGTGGCACTTCATATTCAGGTCTAGTTGACACGGTGATGTTTGTTCAAAAGTTGGATTAGATAATCTTGGATGTCTTTTCCAGCTTTAATGATTCTATGATCTCACTAGATGATCATCACTTGATGATCATCACTAGATTAGATGAGGTTGTTCAGGGTCCGAAGCAACATAGCCTTTAACACTTCCAGGTAGTGGAAGGGGCATTCACAACTTCTCTGGGCACACTGTTCCAGTGTTTCACGACCATGTGAATAAAGAATGTCTTTCTAACATCTAATGTAAACCTGCCTTCCTTCAGTTTAAAACCATTGCCCCTTGTCCTGATACTGTCTCTGTGTATAAAAAGATCCTCTCTCTCATTTTATAAGCTCACTTAAGGTACTGGAAGGCCACAATGAGGACTTCCCAAAGACTTCTCTATTCCAAACTGAACACCCCCAGGTCTCTCAGAGTGTCTTCATAGGTGAGATGCTCCAGCTTGCTGGTCATCTTCATGAAAATTCCCCAAATGCGCTCATTGGAAAATTTCTGTTTGAAGGTGAATATCACCACAAATAATAAATACTGTTATGAGTAAATGAGTA
Organism: Zosterops lateralis; assembly: GCF_965231275.1. NCBI lineage: Eukaryota > Metazoa > Chordata > Aves > Passeriformes > Zosteropidae > Zosterops > Zosterops lateralis. Next base: position 54,845,319 of record NC_139765.1, read on the forward strand.
AAAATGTTGACTATTGCTCATGTAGTTATGGAGCCGTCATATATTCTCTGAGAACCTTAAACCCTGGTGATTTCTCTTTATCTACTGGTGGTTGTCAAATGCGAAATATAAAATTTCAGCTATGTGTTTTTCTTCACTAATTCTTCGTAAGAAGATTATAAAATAAGTTAAGAGGACAGAGAAAAATTAAAAAAAAATCCCTTCTCTGCAAAGCTAACCAGACTGTCCTGCTCTCCTAGGTCAATGGACAAGAGCTGTTAGCAGAGGTTGCAATAGAGGCTGGCCAGGGATGTTGAGGTCCACTGCTACACTCAGGACCATAAATCATGCAAAGAATTATTAGTTTAATTCTAAAAAAATATTGCTCTGAAAGAATGTAATGTACACGTGCCATGATATCAGAATATTCAAACTAAAAGCACACTTACACACTCAGTGCTGTAGTTGCACTGCAGGTATCCTCAGGGTATGAGACAAGCACATATGCCTGAAGGATTTAGCAGTATACGTACAAACAGTTGATTTGCAAACAAAGCTAAAACCATTTTGTTCTCCAATGATACAGCACAATCCAAAATGTGGCATAATAGATATTTGAGGAATCTTGCTCTCTGTTCAAAGTGAATGGACTGTTTATCATTGAGTTAAGCGTGATTAGTGTAAGGCTTATGCTCAGCTGAAACTAACCCTTGTTTTGCTAGCAAAGAAAACTCAGTCTCCTTGACGTATTTTAAAATAATTAAGGGGTTTTTGGCACTGAAATTTGAAAATAAATTCAATATATGTAATAGATGAATTTTTGTGCAATTTAGTTTAATATTTATGCAGCTTGAAGAGGATTGTTTTATTGACATATAGGCCTTTTCAATGTGGTTACACATTGAACTGTGCATGTTTTTCTATAGTTTACAAGAAGTTCTGGTTGTCTATTCTTTCTGGAGAAAAATAATTACATTTGTTTTGAAGAGGAGAGGAAAGTAAGTATTCTTACCCAGAATCATGCAGCAAATCAATTATGAGCAGGGAATTGACCAAGCTCATAACTGAAAAGAATGCTCACACTACATATTTAATAAGTGATCTTTTTTTCAACTAATGGATTAGATCCGGTACTTATCGATGCTTGGAATAAATCCGTATAAATTATTCCTGACAGTAAGAGGATATGAGTGTGGCCAAAGGCAAAAAACCCCCCAAAACTCAACACCTTACAAGGGAAGCAAAGAAGGGTGGGAAAGGCTTCCTCAGGCTGAGAAAACTTGTCACACATAGCATGTATGTAGTCAGGAAAGTGGCAAAAATATTTAATACTGGATATGATTCGCTATGGAGTGTATTCATGGTTTTCATAGAAGGCAGATGCACATTAAGCAAAACAGACACGCATGAAAAGTGATTTAAAAAAGAAAAAAAATGCTGATAAATATTCTATATGTTCTGTGGAAATGCACTGTCATTGTTCTTGCATCCCACTTCTCTTTCCAGGTTCACTTAAATGACTGTCTTTTATGAGATGCATGCTTCCATTTATGTGGAAGTTAGCGAATAATTCAATTTACTTGACACATCTAGCCTCTTAACTACTTTAGCTTTCCAGCAGCATAACGTGATACCTATGAATTTACTTGTTAAAACTTCAATGGCTTGAATATATGGAAATAATGTTCTAACTTCACAAAAAAAGCTATTTTGCTGTTTTCTTCAAGTGTTAAGTATGTAATGTTATAAATTCAAATACATATTATGTTGTTTCTTTTTGTAATCAGAATTAAAGTAAGAGGTGCCAGTGATTTTATTTCTGATGACTGGCTAGATTTTAGGAAAAAAATACATACAATTTAGAAATATTAAAATAATACAGCATTTTATATAATGAATAGATAATGAGTAAAATCAGTGAAAATATTTGTTGATTTTTCATCTATCTATCTATCTATCTATCTATGTATCTACAGAATTGTTTCTTTCCCTTTATTGTTAAAACTAGTAACTTTTGAATCTGCCTTTTTATTGCTGGGGTGATGTGTTACATTCCTATTCATACCAGCTATAAAGTCGGAAAGAGAGAGTTCATTTCCCTCTCAGTTTAAAGTAGTGTGTATATCTTCACTTTCATATTCATCACAGGGATGCTGATATCCAATTCTTGAAGTAGCTTTTTTAATAAGCTATTTTATGTATATACCCTCAGATTAAAAGCATGTATCCTCAAATTTAAAACATTTTCTGAAATCATCAGTTTCTGGGCTATCTTTACCAAGAGAACAAGATTTTCCTGAAAACTTGGCAACAGGACCAGAAGACAACACAAAAAAGAGATGGAGGAATGAGAGACTGAAGGACAGAAGGAAGTGCCAAGGGAAAACAGCTGCTGGATGAGGCTTCAAGGGAAACATGAAAAGACTGACAGATGTGCTGCACTTGTCAGAATTCAGAAAGCCCTCCATGGACTGGAATACAGTGCTCACCTGCTTAATAAGGTCAGACTGCAACTCTGTATACTTTTTTATCCTTTTGATAAGACTCAGGATACCTGTATCTACTACCCCTCTGCCACATCCATCCTCTTATTTTCCATTATATTTAAACATGTCACAGTCTCAGACCACAGTTTCACCTGAAACAAAAGTAAGAGCTGACACTCAGCTCAAGTTCTAATATGAAAATATTCTTTTGCTTTTTTTGTTTTATTTCTGGTGTGGTAGGGTTTAAATTACTACCTCTGTTACTATTCTCCATTTTTTTGATTATATTTTAATAAAATTGTCTCTCTTTGTGCATAATAGAATTGACTTTTATTGTCCTGCTTTTAGGTAGGGTAGAGATAATTTCTTCTCTTTAGCTGTTACAGTGTTTCATTTTTCATTTGTATTGAGGATGGTGTTGATAACGCACTGATGTTTTGATTTTTTCTAAGTAATGTTTATCCTAAATCAAGACTTGCAAGTATCCTAGTTTGTATAAATATTGAATGCTTATATAATTCTGTGAAATATTAGATGCTTTTATTTTGGAGATGATTTCTAAACTACAGAATTAAAATGTTGCTGTAAAGTTCTCATCAATCTATTCCATTCGTTTAAAAAGAGGTCCGTTTTATACATACAATGTGAGCCTACTTTTTAGTTATGAGCTTGAGCTTGGTCAATTCCCTGAACATAATTGATTTGCTGCATGATTCTGGGTAAGATACTTGCTTTCCTCTTCTATTCAAGACAGATATAATCCTATCAACCTTTCTACTTTTTTTTAATATTATTTTTTTATTTTTTTTGCAAAACACTTTAGCTCTTTGTCAAATAGAGAAGTGAGAAGTGTTGAGAAGTAGGGAGGTTTCAGTGTATCAGATTCTCACAAAATAAAATAAGGAAATGGTGGTGAAGGCAAGAGGAGTAGTTAACTCCTTCTCTGAAGAAAGTTGGGGAAAGTTCTTCCTCTTCATTTGGAATAAATGGAGCAGCGAAATATTTCCTCTTATTTCAGGCAGATTGTAAAACCATTCTTAACACAACTATTTACAGCAAAAATCTTGGAATCTCCAAAGTATACTTACTGAGTGATACTGGCATTTGTTCCATCTCTGAAAACTTTCTCATAGCATAGCTTCATACTCTGAAGCCCTTTAGGCTTTTGCGTACCATGTCTTACCATTTTCTCCAGTTCATGCCCTCCCATTTGTGATGGTGTTCTCCCAAAACAGTCACATGCCCCAGGTCAGACAAATTGACTCCAGCTTGGTGTACAGTATCCAGAGCCAGATTTGTGCCTTGCATAGTTTCTTCTCATTTGTGGGAAGACAGACAGTTTTTGATAATGAATTTACTGAAGTACTTTGATAGCTCTGTATAAAAATGCAGATCTGCCCGTTATAAAAAGTTATAAAAGTATTTTTTTAAGGAGCTATGTATATTGAAAGTATAAGGATAGGTTTTATATTTAATAATATACTCGTTTAGGAAAAAAAGGTAAATCAATAAAAATAACTCACCAGAGTAGTCTGAGGATTGTCATGCATGCAGAGCAGAATATGTGATAAGGTTCTGGCACAGACTGGCTTTGTGACACTGTTGGTGTTTTTTTTCAGTCAAGAAAAAGCTTTTATTTCTCTCAGACAGGAACCCTTTCCTGAGTTTTTAGACATAATATGCTGGCTTTTGTGCATTTATAAAGATGTGCTTGAGCTTGTTGAGATATCTTTCAAAGAAGAGGTATACTCACTCAGGGGTAGCTCTCTGGAGAAGGGGTGAAATGGATGTGTTAAATTTAGAAAAAGATACCATTTTAACACCTTTTGTAAATGCTACCCGTATTTATTCTAGCACATAAAATTGTTACAAGCTTCTGGAAATTATAAGTATTCACAATATTATTTCTACATAAAGTAGTATCCACACCAGAGTAATATGTACAGTATGTATCTACACTTTTGTAATAGTTTGAAATTAAGGTGGGTTGAATGCTAACATATAATGGTTTATTGTTAAGACTACCTACCAATAAAACACTAATTTATTTTGGAGAAAATCAATGTCTTGGCCAGCCTGTGTGTGTGTGAGTGTTCAGTTTTGTTCTGATGGCTTATCATTGTCTCTCTGATTAACGTCAGTCAGCTAAACTCTATCTTTGTATCTAGATGCCTCCAGATAAAGAATGGAAGTTTTTGCTTGCATTCTTACTGATGTAAAGCAAGAAACTTTCTGGATTTTACCCTGTACATATGTTAACAGGAAATGCACGCACTATGTAGCTTTGAACACATCACACATAGCTACAGCTCTTCTGTACAATCCTGTACAAATCTGTACTGCTGGCTCTAGCAGTTGCTTTGTCATGTGTTATGTACGATTTGCAGTGTGGAGTTGTAGGATTTTTGTAGTCCTTCATTTTTCTTTCAAAGTGAAACTGGAGCAGGGTAGAGAAAGGTGCTAAAGGCAGGTGGCATTTCAGGAAAAGGGAAAGCAGAAAAGCACCAGTGCCCCTGCTAGGTGGGCAACACAGATCCTCCAGGGTCCTTCTGCAGGACTGCCTTTCAAACCACAGCCTCTCCAGGGTGCCCCCAGGCCTGGGTCACAGAACAAAAGGCAAACCCTACTTAGTTATGTCTTATGAAGGGGATCTGCACACACACAGAGCTGCTCCCAGGGCTGTCACAGGCGGGTGATTGGCTCATAAGAGCCTCATCCACACACACATGAAGGAGCACAGATGTGCAGTGTCAGGGAGAACAACCTCAATGGCCCAGGCAGAGGCAGGGACACTGTGCCCTGGCTCCTTCCAGGAGAGCTTCAGCACTGATTATGAAACACTTCAAGTTAAGTCAACAAGAGCAGACTTTTGGAGGACTGTGCAGACTGAGTGACATTAGAGGATACAATGAAGAACATTCAGGGATTGTTCAAAGCTTAGTATGGGTTGCTCAGGAGAAGGAACCAAAGGTGAAGAAAGAGAGGAATGAAGGTAATTATGGGAGGATCAGGCAAGGGGAAGTCAAAGGATAAGAGTTTAAAAAAGTCTGGATGAGTTTAAACTGGGCTTGTTGGTACCCTTATCCTCACAGTGTCCTGCCCCCAATCACTGCCATCTGACCTGGCATCTCATTAAACTCCATTTCTATTTTCCTAGGTGAGAGGGTCTCTATTCCATGTGCATCTGTGTTAATGGAGGTCTAGGTGCCAGCAACTGCAGTTGGAACAGCTATCAAAAGGCTGGGACTTCTGGGACCAGCATCTGGAGTGAGGATATGCACCATCTGATGTGTTTGCTGGTAAGTATCAAGCTGGACTAGCCCCCAAGTAGATTAAGTAGCTTGAGGGCTGTGTTTTGAAGTGCTTGTTAGTCTAAGACAGATATGTGTGTGTGTCTGGGGAAAGGCTGACTGCTGGAAGGACAGGTACATGCCAGCTACTGGGGAGACTGTGGAGTCTGGGAATTCCTTAAGACACATTTGTATGCACCTGTGTGATGTTTTCAGTGTTGACATGATTTTATGTAGGTCTATAATTTCCTTTGAACTGGACATACCAACTCAAATATATTAAATTGTGTGTAGAGTATGTAACACAGCCATACAGTTCTTTCACTAAATACTTTTTCCTAGACTTGGAAGCCTAAATACTTCTGCCATCAGAAGTCTTCCCATTTTCTCTATCTACTCTATTAATTTTTCACCGCATCTTTTCAGATTTCAGTATATCTTTTCTGACCATTAGTCATTCCAACTGTACTGGTTCCAACTGAGGTGTCATCAGTACTTCCACAAGACACTGAACTTTGAATTGGCCTTTTTATGGAGTCACCAGGTGATGATGTCAAATATAGCACTCTTCTACACAACCCCCCAACCAAATTCATAATCAAAAATGCGCCATTATATGCACCAAGAGGATAGCTGGTAAAATAGCATTCCACTAACAAACTGAAAATAATAACAAACTGAAAATATTGCAGATTACAATGTAATTTAAAAAAAGTTAGAAAAATAAAATCAGTTTGAAAATGATAATTCAAGTGCTCTATGAAAAATTTTCATGTTTCCAGTAACCAAATAGAAGCATCATATATTGTATGGCTTGCATTATTTTTCCATGTCAACCAAAATGAATGAAACCTTCCCTCTACTACCAAAGAAACTTCAGAATTCATAAAATAAAAAGAAAGAAGGTCATATGAGGATGTATTTGTCCTATTTAAAATATTTTAACAAAAATGAATGCTACTGCTTTTCTTCTGCATACATAAAGATTTTGTCTGCTGCACAGCCTGTGGGATATCTTAATTCCTGTTAGAAGGGGATAGCTTCCTTTGGGAGTCTAGGTCCCAAGAAAAAGCATCAAGCTACTGGGCATGCAGTTTTGGGGGAAATTGTTTTGTGAAGAGGTCAAGGTTCCAGTGGGCCTACAAAGGGACTATTGGCAGAGAACTCAGAGTGCCATCACAGGTTGCTAAAGCTGGTCACTGTACAAATAACAGTTATCATACAGTGCTAGTATTTAGAATTCTTTTGGGTTCCACCAGAAGCTCTTTTTTTCCCAATCACATGTGATTTATTTGCTCACATTTTTCAGTAATTTCCAACTATAGCTTATTGACATCAGAACATGTGTATTGATATAATTTAATAGTCAAAATTACCTTATAAGATAGGTGGCTACTTTTTCTTTGCTGGAAAAAAGAAAGAAAAAATAAAATAAGGTAAGCACTGCAGCAGTAAGGAATTAATTCTTCATTTTTAAGTAGTACTAGAGAGCAGAGAGGACTTTTTTTGAACCTCTAACAAAACCTATTTTTAGGAACTGGAGTTCTTTTGCTTAGTATGAAATAATACTTTGTGCGAACTTGTACTTAGTAAGAGATGCTTCAGAAAAAAACTCTTGACATACTTTTATATGAAGATTCTTTCCTGTGAGAAAAGGCTGTAAGAACATTTTAAAACTATCCTCAGCTAAATAAGGGCTAAAATAAGGCAACCCTCGAAAGAGGAAAGAAAAATGTCTGTTCATCTAACACATCCTATTGCAAACTGACAGTTGGAGAAACAACTGAGAATGAGAGGAGAAACCTTGATTCTAATCCTCCCAGTTCCAAAGTATAGAAAACAATGGCTATACCTCAGATGGGAGGAGGTCACTTATTGCTGCTTCTTTCTCAGAATACAGGTGAAGGAAAGGTGTCAGTTCTCCTTAGAGATCCTCTTTGCGTGCCTAAATTACATTCAGCTCAATTCTAGTTGCACGAGACTAGAAGCTATTCATTAAAAAAAAAGTCATACTCTTTTAGAAAAATATAGAACATTTTCCCCCCCTTGTTTCTATCTGTTTAGGGAAGAAATAAAGTGAATGCAAGGGTGGGGATAAAATAGAGATAGAAGTGAGGGGGAAAAACCTTAGGAAGAGAGAGATATACTAAAATAAGAAACCATGCTCTCGATTTTCTGGAATACATGGGAAACACAGACATGCAACAACTATTTTTACTCTCAAACCTTCTTCAGTTCTTAGTTAGGGAGAAATGGGAGTTTGTGAGAGGGATTAATCATCAGGTAACCTTGCTGAAACCTTTTCATTTTGCAGAAGATGACTTCAAAATAGTTTTCCTTATCCTTTTGGAAGAAGTAAAACCTATTCCTTCAAAGCTGCCACAGTGTGAAGTCTTGCTGTTCCACATCATATCTACATCTACCTAAGCCATCTTCACATAATAATAGCTGAAGTATGGACTAGTACACGTCCTGAGAAATCTTGATTACTTTTCTTTGAGTTGGCGCATGGCTACACCAGTTCTAAAGTGCTCTTGGTTACTTTTCTTGCTTTTAGAATTCTATGCTAAGCTGGGTATTGTACATGAGCTCTTCTAGATCACATTTCAATTGCAAAAAAAAAAAAAAAAAAAAAAATTATGCACAATTTTAATTATGCAGAGATATATCTTTCTTGCCTGCTTGAACTCTACATTTATTCAGATACATTAACTATAATTACTGTACTGGCTTCTCATATGAAAATATCACAAAACTATGGTTAGGATTTAATCATGTACAAATAATCATTTCAGCAGACACATTATATGAAAACAGAATTCCATGTGATACTCTAGTACTCCTTGCAGCCAGAATAAGTGTTTCCATTGCCAGATTCTTACTTTTGGTTTCCATAGAAACCTTTCGCTATTGAATGCAATTTCATTATTAATAGACTCTTCATGTGTTTTGTTTTGCAGTTTTGGGTCAGTATTACAAATGCCAGCCAGTTCCGAATTTTGCAGTTAAAATTCCCATATGGATTTCCTTTCTACATCTGCTGCCTTTAAAAGTAGAAGGAGGTCTAAAATACTAACTCAATAGTCCTCTTGAATCTAGATAGGCTGCCTCACTACCCAAACTTGATGTACTTTCAGGGTAAAGTAGCTCCGTGAACAGTGTGACCTATTGTTCTGTAGTTCTACTTGGTCTCCCCCTCTGTCCTCTGAATACATATATCTTTGTGTGGCTTTGTGTGTTTATATAGTCATATCTGACCTTCAGCTGGAGATTCACTAAGGAGAAAAACTGGCATACAAAATTGAAAAGGTTTGGTTTCAATTTTCTGTGGATGATTCCAATTGTAGCTTTCTTGAGTGTGGAATGGTTTACCATTTGAATCCATAAATTAAAGAAAAGCTTAGTTCTTGGGAACATTTGGTCCTTTCTCAGTCTAAATATAGTATTTTTTCAGTTTCTAAGAGAAATACCCTTATTGCATCAACTGGCTATGCATTATTATTATTATCTGACATGACATATAACTGGACAAAAGGGGTGGTTCATTCTCTAGAGCAGACTGTGACCCAGCTCCACAGAGCTGGCCTAGTAGGGAATAAACAGTGGTTGCTCAATTAAACATCCTTCCTGCCTAAAACTGAGCTAAACTACTGTTGATTTCAAATCTCGATAACTGCTATACACTGATACAGGGCCTTCTGGGGCAATTGCAGAGTAGATTGGTCTGCCTGATGTTGGACACATTAGCAAATAAAGCAGAAAAGAGAGATGTCATGGAATGCAAAATTAAATGTTTTTCATGCCTTTCATAAAAGAAGTTTATAGAGAAAAACAGACTGTCTCAAGTTTCATTTTTCTCATATGTTTTAGTATAATTCGAATTAGATTATAGATTATTGATATATAAAAATTATAATTCTTACTGTTCTTGATCAAATAAAATGCAGTTACATCTTTTGATGATGTAGTGAAACAGGGTTGAGAAACAATCATGCTCAGTGTCCAGCTGCTCATCCACAATGTAGATCTGCTTGTTGACCAGTGAGGCTCCCCTTGATGGCTTTAGAAACAGAGTATGGCATATATGACTTGGATGTTAACAAAGTTTAAACTGATATCCCAGAAAAAAAAAAGTGATTCTTATGGCATATTTGAGATTATAAATAAACTTATTTTGTATTCAATAGAAGTCTAAGTTCTATTTTGATTGAATTGGCTTCTTTCCCCCCTTCCCATCATTGTTAAAATTTTATAAGGCACTAAATGAATTTAAGATGTATGCCTCCCTTTTGAAATTTACAGCTGTTGTTTTGTCACTTAGTCAAAATAATTCTGTCATGGGTTAACACAGCTTGGTTTTAGTTAAAGAGGAACACTGCCCTGTAAGGACCTGGTAATTTCCTGTGGAAAGGACAGGGACTTACCAGAGGCCAACTTTTAGATACTGACATATTGTTTAACTACTGAGGAAGCTGGATGTGACTTTGGGAATACACATAAAGCCCTGACGGTGTCCGAGCCAGCCCTTTCCCCTCTGGCCGGGGAAGCAGTTGTTGAACCGGCCCCTGTGGCCGCCCTGTGCAGTGACCGAGGCCAGCCCGGCCCCGCCGCTCCTCCTGCTGGGGGAGCCGGCCCGGCCTGGCCCTGCCCCGGGGGCTGCCGGCAGGGGAAGAGGAGGCTACAGCTTAACATCTAACTAACTTTACAGCCTACACCCCATCCCCTGCCCGGCCAGGCCGAGGGGGATGTCTGCGGGCCCCTGAGAGCGGCTCCGGGCTCGGGCTGTCACCGAGGGTGGGCAGGAGGCGCCACCAGCCCGGGCGCCCCGAGAGCCCCCAGCGTGAGGGGCGGCACCGGCAGAGCCCGGGACACCACGGGCCTGGGCAGGATGTTAACGCTCCCCTTGCACAGATCAAACTTCCAAAGCCCTAACCCTTCTCTGAGTGAGAGAAAAGGCCAAACGGGACATGTAAAAGGACAATATGACGATATCAAAGTTAGTGAAGGGAGAGTTACCCCTTAGATGGAAGAGATGAGAAGATGCCTAGGCTGAAAGTCTTCTGTGAGCCGTGGTAACAGACTGTACTGTGCTAGAATACCCCTTTAAACCATGGGAACAATATGCATTTTGGGGAGATGATTATTCAGATTTGTGGATTTGAGCAAAGGTGTCTGTTGTTGACTGGATGAATATTGAACTAGTAGCTGTGATCCTGTGATCCCATGAAATGTTTGAACAGAGGATGATGAGATAAGAAGCCCTCTGCACCAGTGAAAAAGTGAAAAGAAATCTCTGTCCCACGAGATAAAGAAAATTCTTTGCCTTTGGAGTCGCTAATTTAAAATGACACCCCAAAGCATCCATGACCCACATGCAGCTCGGGAAAGCTGCTGATATGAGGGACTTCACAAAAGCAGGTTCCTGGGCCGCTGTTTTTGTGACAGAATATAGAAATATTCTATGTTGTCAGAGGGGAAATTCCATGGTAAACTAAAGAGACTTCTCCCTTTCAAATGAACTGATGAAAGAGTATTTTATGGGTGGTAACTGACTAAGAGTTCTAAGTTTTGTCTCTTTATGTCGTTAGTAGGAAAGTGAACACCTGTGGGGTGGACGAGGAGGAGGACATGTGTTTTGAAAGTTTCATTTTGATTCTTATTTTGTTCTTGTATTGTGTGTTTATAAATCTATCTTTATACCTTTAAGTTTGGGTCTGCTTTGCTTTTCTCCTGATCCTATCTCACAGAGGGAAAAAGTGAGTAAACACTAAAACCACTGCACTAAATTTGAAACCATGTTGTTTTAATAAAACCCATTTGGGTGTTTACAGTAGAGAAATGACATGACCTTGAAAGATGATCATCTTTCTACTGCAAAGGAAAATATTCCCTTATCACTCACTGACCAATTCATCCACACACTTTCACATACTGTATTAAAAGCTTCTATCAGCATTTAATGTATTCACTTTCTCCCTGTTTTAATAAATGTGTTACAGAGAGAATCTTTTGTTTGTGCTTGGCTGGAGGGAAGCTTGTCAGGATAAAACACAGGTGAAGTTTCAGCTCATTTATCTTCAACCATCTAAAATTTTGATGTCTAATCTGCACAATTTGTCTAGGGCTCCTCTATAGGTAAGAGCTAAAAAAAGAAATTTCAGATAGTGTTTTTTCTCAGATAAAATGTGTCTCAGATGAGATAGGTTAATTTCTGGACATACAGATATATATTTTTTTTCCTTTTCTGTTTTACAGAGGAAGTCTACATGAACAACTTAAACTAGACATGGAATTTTTGGCTGTTGCAGTGCGCTGGTTTCCTCACCCTGGCCAGTCCTGGCACCACGGCAAGAAAGGTACTGTCCGGTGATATAATCACCTTCGGCATCGTCTGGGACTTGGTTTGTCCTCAGGCTGGAGGCAACGATGGCAGGAGAAAAAAAGAGGGACACTGTTGAGGGTTCACCAAACTGGGTTTATTGCTCCACAGGGGAGACAACTGAACCCCATGACACCTTCCCCAGCAGAGCCAAGGAGCAGCCGTGTACAGTACCTTTTATTCGGGGACAGAACAGGGGGATGGGTTCAGCAAAGGTCCAATCAACAACAATATGGGAGTGGCTCTGAGCATAACTGACAGATATAGTAACAAACCAAGGTAAAGTGGGAGGGGGAAGCTGGGATCCTGCCCAATCACTCAACGCTCTCCCTGGGGAGAGGCCCCAGAATGATGGACAGGACCTGGGGGTTATGTAACACAAGATTGACAAATAACTGTAACAAGGGAGAAACCAAAGGGAACTAACTGAAGGGGTACATGGAATGAACCACTTACAAAGAAACAGCATATGAATAAAACAGGAATACTTAACAACTAGAACCAGAGAATGCACCGCCATATTTGGCAAACTGAAATAAGATGCTGCTAATTTTAGGCATGCATCTTGAATTAATTTTGGTATAAACTAGAGTTTCTGTGCTGTAAATAGTGCACTATAAGTGAGTTGCTGTGTAGGAAAAACATTTCTTAAAGGATATAAGATTTACAAAAACAGGCAGAAGTGAGGAAAAGGGGGAGGGGGAGAGCATGATTTAAAAAAAAAAAAAAAAAATTAGAGGATTAGGTAAAGCATTCTATTTCCCCTTGTCCTCTCCATTTCCTGAGACAGACTGCTCTGTACTTCAGCTGTACTTTGCCTAATAGGAATTCTGTGATTTCCCACAAGAGAGCTATGGTCAGCAGAAGAGCCAAAGTGATGTGAAGCAACCAGCCCAAGAGCAGTTGAAAGGTTACTGTGACTCACATATGAACACTTTGAACCACACTGACTGATTTAATTGATTTGGAGTACATCAGAGTTTCATGAAAATGGCTGGTTCTGTCTCCCATCACAGTTTGGTGCAAAACATGCTCATTCTCTTATCAGTTTGCTTCACTTTTAAAGACTTCAAAATTCTGTCAGAAGTTTCTTTTTTACCTCTTAAACTTCTAGCTGCTTATAATGTACCTCAAGCTGCTTTAAGATGCTTAAAACTTCGTTCATGGCAGAGATTTGAACAACTTCCAAATACCAGCATGAGAGACAGTAAGGGGAGCTGTGGTAGCATTTCTTTTTCATTTTCTAGGAGAAATGTTAAAGTTTTCAGATAGACTGAAACATCAAGGAAAAGAAAACTAAAGTGCTAGTATAATCAGTAGGCATTAATAATGTGTAGAAATGAACATGCATTAGTAAATTTAAGGGACAAACTTTTACACAATGAATGTATAAGAGAAAATCTCATCAGAGTCAGCCATAATTGCTTAATTTTTAACCAAGTTGCATGTTAAATTGAGACTATATGTTCCTTGCAAGCTTTTATTCTGCAAAGAATGAGTCGGAAAAGAATCCTGATTTTCTCTCTTAATGTATCCTACCTTTTTAGTTTTATCAAAGATGAGAAAATCCGTATGTGATCCCAGGGCATCTAAATCAGGGTTTTACAACTTTATTACATGTAATAAATTTAGTCAGGAGGGTTTATATACAGCTAATGTTCTGGGCAAAGAATAGCTTTAATAAACTAAATTTGAAAAGAAGACACAGCTTTTCTTTGCTTTATCTCTTATAGCAACCTGACCTGGACACTAGCAAAATGCCAGAAAGCCTGAAGTGGTAATGAAATCTGGCTGCTTGCCAGTGCCACTGACTCAACTCAGTGCAATACTAAATCTTATGTAGGAACCTATGGCGCGGTGACAGAATTACTTTCAGCTTGGCAAGAAGAGTATAAACAGACCTATGGACTGAGACTACAAGTGCATAAGAGAAGTGTAAACAACTTGACTTCAAGAATCCCAGCTGAATAACATATCATGTTCTACTACAGTTACAATGAATGTAACCTTCACAAAGGATAAAAGCCACAGAGAAGGTGGCATGTTTCTCATTTCTTTGTGTATCAAACATAGAGAAGAAAAAAGAGATGTTGCTTTGAAAAAAAAACCCAAACACCTCTACTCTCTTCTACTCTTGCACACACACATGAAAACAACAACAGCAACAACAACAACAGAGGGGAAAAAAGCTTATACAAATAGTCAGATTTTGCAATGGTAATTAAAATATTCTTCTATTTAAATCAAATTCTAAATAAATTCTGGCTTTATGTCTTTACTATTTACCCAGGGACAAAAAGGGCTAACTGCTTTCTCTAGAAGACCAGGTAGGAAAAGGCAGATAATGATGTGTATTTGCCATCTAATGATGACTGGGGGGTTCTCAGAGAATAAACAGCCTATTGTACAGTGATATCCGAACAATTTTTTTTCTTTTCTTTTTTTGGTAAGATTAATATCAATATGATACCATTTCTTAAGCTATACTGGAAAGTGTCAGCTTTTGTTTTGCCTAAACAGTATGAAACATGTCTGCAAATACTTTTGCATTTTATGATCATTTAATGATTCAGCAGGAATCATTAGAAGGAATGACAAATAAAATACTTATAATTTAAGAAAACATCTCTATTTTTTCAGTATTGAACTGTAACTGCTACAACTGCAAGTGTTTCCAGTGAAACTATTGAGACTGAAAACTATTTAATGTGACCTGCCTGCAGGTTTAACTATCTAATAGTGCATGCCTGCAGATATAGACAGCACCTGCTAGAAACCCCTGAAGTGTGCAGGGGCAGGCCAGCCTGATATACATCCTTCAAAACAAAATATATGTGACATTATTCATGTGTTCTGAAACCATACACCATAAGCAGTCTGTAGACAGGAGGCTGAGAAACACTATTGTGCTGCATCTTATTTGAAATCAAGTTGGCATTTTCAGATTTGAGGCTGACAAAGGAGTGATGCAGCTAAGAAAGTGTTGAGCCACTGGAGTGATCCTGTAGGCTTCTAAGAGTGAGTTATATAAGTTGCAGCTTACTCAGGTGATTGTAGCCCCTAAGTGGCATTGATATAATTTTAGTCATATATATTTCATAAAGAATTCATTATTTTTCAGAGTTTTACTTGCCAATCAGCTCTAGAAGCAACCAATATAACTCATTTAGTCTGAAATCAGCGTTATAGAATGGCTTGAATTAGAATGGACCTTTAAAGATCATCTAGTCCAATTCCCACCCAATGAGCAGGGACATCTCCAATTTGATCAGGTTTCTCAGAGCCCCATCCAACCTGACCTTGACTGTTTCTAGAGATGGAATATCTACAATTTCTCTGGCCAAAACTTGACCCAGCACAAACCAATAGCTTGCATTTTCTTCTGAAATGATCATGATAAATAGAAAAATAAGCTATGACTTGTCATAAGAAAAATGATTGTTAAAGATGATTTGGGGGTATTATAAATGTCACTAACCTACACAACAAATTTTTATCACTATGAATTCAGCAGCACAAAAAGATGACTTGTGAGTCCTTTATGACTCACATACAATTGATGAAGGCCTTACTGGAAATTCTGTTTAATAATTGGAAAATTAATGATCTACTGTGAAATAAATAATTAAAGTATTGCACATAATAGCAAATACATTTCCAGGCAAAATGAAGAAACCATAGAGGAAATACAAGTGCTGATTTTTCTGCTATTAATTTGCAAATTATCTTTGATAAATAAAGGCCATATGTACATACAGTGTTTTAAGGATGCCTTTGTAGATTGATTTTTAAATTATCACACACAATTTAAATCACTTGTGATGATCTGTTTACTTGGAGAAGTGCTATTCTTCTCCTTCCCTCCTCTTTATTGTCTTTTTGACTACTGCTGATACTCTAAGCAGTACTGAGGACTCTGAGCCGTGGGAGTAGGAAAGAGAACTGACAGTGGTATTGGGATATTTTTCCATGTTTGGCATCTCTATTCAAAGATGATAGCTGAGGGTCTTTAAACTTTTTAGGAAATTAAATTTAATATATGGAATAAATTCTACCTTTGCAATAGAAAGAAAATAATTCTGATTTTTAACTTCTTGTAAATAAAACAAAACCTTGAGGAACACTTTTAAAGAAAGAGTACCACTAAAAGGAGCATGAGGACAGTCAGCTGTCGTTGGACCTGGTGTTTCTTAACTCTTTAGATACTAACAGATTTCTGCTTCATTGTGCAATAGTCACTGTAGTTTCTCTCTATTTGTGCCCCCTTAAAAATGAATTGTGATTAATTATATAAAAAGTTTATGAGAGATGCTTAAAATAGGTACCTTCACATTATCTTCTAAGTTTTGAACTGAAAAAAGTTCCATGCTTCCATTTGCATATAAGTTCTAATGGACAGAAGAAATGTATCTTCCATCTGAGATTCTATGTACATATTTATATAGAGAAAAATCAGGTTAGCTATGTTATTAATTATTAATTAACTAATGTACTACTGCACTGCTATGAATTTTAAGCTAACACTTAAGATATATCTGTGTCTTTAGAATCATCTATGAGATAAGAGGACTTATGAAAACAGGTAAAGTGGGAAAACTTCCTTTGCTCATTGGGACAGGGTTATGTAGGGTCTCAGGGAAGTTTCTCAACCTCCTTTCCACCTCTTGGCAACAAAATAGGTCCTAGAAATTGAAGGAAAATTTTTTAGTTCTCTAATTGGTGTTCGAGGGAGGAAGGATGTGTGGAAAATTGAGATTTCTATCCTTCACTATAAAGAATATTTAATCAGGGATTTTCCAGGAACATTCACGTAGCTTATTAAGAAGACAGAAAATATCTTTGTCCCAAATTTTTCATATCACTAAATTTTCCTTCTGTCATCCAGAACTACAAAAAAATGCTAGAGCTCAAAAACCTGCCAAATTTTTATTAACTTTGGCAAGATAATATGTGTTTTTGTGTCTTAACCTTCTAAAACCATTGCCTTTTTGCCAAACTTTTTGTAAGAGGTAAGAGTTGAGAAAGGTTTGAGAAAGAGTTTTAGTAATGAAAATTTCATCCCTGGTGATCAGGCAAAGTAATAAAAACTAAAGAAATTACATGTAATAAAAAGTATCAGTAAAGTAATTTTAGCCTAGCAGAATCTATAGTTCTGCCTATGGACACAACTGGAACACCTTGTTCTTTTTTTTCCCTCAAGTTTGTTTTATAAATTAAAATAGAAAAGAAATGTCTGATATATATTTATGTGGTCTTCTTTGTACTTTATGTATATGAGATATAGCTGCATGTTGATTTTGTGAAAAATTGGAGATGTCTCAAGGCATAAAAAAAGACAAAACTGAAGAAAAATATATTTTGGGATTCTAGAAGGGTAGGAGTGAGTTAAAATGAAATTTCCCATATTGAAACTCACTTTCCTGGTTGTATGTTGAAGTCAAATTAGTGTCCAAAGCTCACAGAGCTGATTCCAAGTGCCAGTTTCGTTGTATCAGAAACCTCTTGAGACAAACTCTTTTCATAAGCTTTTGCCTGACCTAAAGAACCAATGTCAAAATTCACTTACACAAGCTTTTGCCCTTTTTTGTGTAGCAGAAATCTTTCAAAAACTGGGCAATTTCAAAACATGTTCTATTTGGGACCTCTGTCAGGGAACCATGAAACTTAGCCCTGATAAACTTAATTTACAACATATTTCATTCAAAAAAGTCCCCTTTTGCCAGAGATATATGTCAGTCTATAATGTAAATTATCTTATAAAATTCTTTCTTCTAGAAACGGTAATATTTAGTTTAATTAAAAAATACTTAGCAGTCTGCTTGCTATTGCATGGAATTTTATTTGCACATTTAAATGCAGTTTTGGAGTAGTATGGAGTAGTATTTAGGAAGCAGCAGATTTTTTTTTTTTTTTTTTTTTTTTTTTTTTTTTTTTTTTTTTCTTTTCTCATGTATTGTAGTATTTGAAGTGGGTAATTATTAGGGTTAGGGTACCGAAGTGGAAATTTTTTTACCCAGTCTCTCAACTCTATGGCAGAAATGTGATCTCAGTTAATTCATTTTGCACTTGAGTGAAATACAGAGTAAAAAAACTTAAAGCAAAAGCTTATCTGATTAGTTTCCCTTTTATTTTAAATTCTTCTTCACATCTCTTTATATAAAGGCAGAAACAGATGCAAAGGCATTACATACTATCAGTCAATCATAGTATAAATGGCCTAAAATTCATTGTTGAAACCACAGAAACATAAATATGCAAATAATTACCCCTCCTTTTTTCCCCCTTATTTTTTGTTGTTCTTAAGTGCAATCTACTGAATTATTTTTTTTTTTAACATTTTAAGAGTTGCTGTTAGAGAAGACTACACATATGTGCCTTAGACTTTTGCTTTGTTCTGACCACCCATCTTACTGTATTACATGTATTATATGTAAAGTTACTTTCCATATCAGTTAGCAATATATTTTTGAATAAATTGAATTAAGTAGTTGCATAAGTTCATTAGGTTTTCAGAAATGTGGTTTTTAATGCAGCCTGTGATATAAATTCAATTCCAATAGTAGTGCTTTTCATTTAATGCTAATATAACAGTTATTGTAAATGAAAGTTTTCCCACCACATCTGTAAAATTCATAAATGAAACCAAAGCAGGGTTGTCAGATAACCTTCAGTGGTCTAGAAGATAATTTTCAGAAACACGTATCATAACTGAGATTTCCAAAAAGCCTTTAAAGTAGCTTTCCCCCAGGCTTTCATTCAGCAGGCAGGCTGGAAATCAAAGCTATGTAAGGAAAGATGCTCTTGCCTGCAGGATCTTGTGTCATTTCTTACAGAACTTGAACTTGATGGATATAAAAAAGGTGTGGTCAGAGACTGCACCACAAAGCCTACCCTGTGAGTAATATCATTAAATCCTGCCTCAATCACTAGGACAAAATCTTTCTTGGTTATGCCTTAGGGTTGCTTTGTATTGCTTAAAAGTTGCCTTAAATTTTTTCTTCTGAATGGGGTCTTTGCAAAATTGTTGATAAATGATCTTTGAATACCTATAGCCCTGAGCAGAGCTGCATAGTTCTAAACATCCAGGAATTTTCAAGCAAAATTAATGAGCATTTTGGTCTCCTTACTACCTTAATTCCTTATCTGCAATACTAATCCTTATTGTTTAGCTCACAATACTGGGATGAAAGTGTATAAGCATTAACAAACTTTCAAATATGACACTGGTGCTAGTGGTAGAAAAGGCTGTGAGCAAAGGGATGCCTTTTACTGTGAAGAATTTTAATGGCATGCAGTAGACAAAGCACAGAATGCTGTGAGGAACAACAAAGAAAAGCAAAATATTAAAGAGCTTCTTATTAAGTGGACCCAATCATCCTGTGGATTGAGCTTCCAGTCTTACAGAGAAATATTACACTAACCAAGAATAAGGCTTTTTTATGCTGAATGTATAATGGAGAACTGCATTATAAATACTTAGGCAAACTGTCCTAGCTTGACTTTGCAATCACAATGTGGGTTTTTTTCGCAGCAGCTTTGCAAGTGTTATACACTTATAGACATGCATATAGAACTGCATTTTTTATGTTGTAAATGTCATCTGTTATAGGTAGGAGATAGTTTTATAGTAGTCTAAATAAAAAGACAAAATGTTTTGGGTTTGAAAGTATATAAAGATTTGAGAAATAGGTTGATCCATCCAGTTGTTAATTCCTTCAGGAAAATGTGGATATATTTCCTGGCATAGACTTCTGATAAATAGAAAGAGATTAAACTGTTTTTTCCAAGTTTAAACTCATAAAGAATCCTATTGCAGAGGTCTGGACCCTATCTACTGTTGTTAGGAGTTTGGTGTTTTATCATTTGCTTCAGTTTGTAAAACTTTAATCTTACTTTAAAGAGAAGGAATTTACTATTCTTGATTAGTTGCTTTGCAAATAAAACAAGTAAGTGCTGACTGTGTTTTGAAACAGTTGGGGAAAACAGATGCTCATCCCAAATAAATATTATAGAAAGAGCTCTATATAATTACAGCACAACTTTCTAGTAGTACATTGTGACTTTACTATGAAGGCATTTCACTTCCAATGCAAGTGCTGTGTATTAATCAATTAGTATGCTTGAAGGGTTTTGAAGAGCTACTTAAGTGCTGATCATTAATAGTAATTTACAGTATATGTTTTACTATATGCTGGACAGAAGTATGGTTGCATAGTTGTGTCAAAAACTTGCCAAAGCTGTAATTGCAGTGAAAGAAAGGACCTGGCCAGGCACCCAGCAGGTAGATATTGAAGACCTTGTTTAGTGCGTCATGCTTGCAAGAATGAAGATTTATTCAGAACTGGCAAAAATTGCTAATGAAACAAACAACTGAAAATCCCCCAAAAAGCACACTTACATATGTATTGTCTGGTAAAATTCAAGTTCTGTGAAGATTCAAAGACTTAGATTACTGTTCAAAATATTTTAAAAATAGGGTACTGGAAGTTGTCAGATACCTTTTTTCCATCATGTCAGTACAAAAAGAACGACTACTAATTAAAACAAGGGAGATGTAAGACCCTGAGACGTGACAGAGGCCAAGGACTTGATGACATTTTGAAAAGATTATATGTATGTATCACAGCTATAAAAATACTCATTTTAAAAAGGAAGACATGGAGTGTAAAGGAGGATAATCTTTGAATTATAGACACGTTTTTTAAAAATGTGTTATAATTTTTTACACAATACAAATTTATAATAGTTGTTGAAGATTTCTTCTTGTTTCCCTTTCATAATTAATTCCCAATAATTTTTTTCAGTTCTCCTTCAGATGACAGCAGACACCACTGGAGTCACAACGGTGACCTTGTAGTGATGCATTTGAATCCTCTAAACCTCATTCTGCAAAGGATACCTGCCAATATATTGGACTTATTATATTTATTGGCAGGAATACTGTCATGCTTGATTCTGTCAGAACAAGCAGAAACCTTTGATTTAGGCATAGGATGCTTGCTCACTCACTCACTATGGTTATTTAATCTAATCATTATGTTCTTTTCATGTTTTCCTGTTGGCTTAATTGAGGTCATTATCTGTCAGTATAACTTACATAAAAATACAATGACATTGATGATGTTGGCAATATTGCGAAGAATAGAATTAAATAGTGGATGAAGATATGGACAGGAAATGACAATACATTTAGTGTAGCTATACTGGACAAGGTTAACAGCTGCAATAATTGAAAAAAAAAAAAAAGGCATATGACCACAAAAAATGCTACTTGTTTTGCAAATATCACAATAAATTTGTATTTATTAATGGACCGACTTATAGAACTGTTAACACATTTTAGATTATTGAAAACTCAGTGACGTGACCAAGAAAGTAATTTTAGAAAATATAAAGTGCAAATCTGGAATATTTTTGTTGAAATTTATAAATTAGAAGCTTTTTTTTTTTTTTCAGTGGTTTAGAATGAGATATCACTAAACCATTCCTTTGACTAGGACAAGGTTACAACAATACACATGAAAACAGCTGTTCATAAACTGCTTTCTTTAACAGATGAAACAACTTTCATTGCTTTTGTTTCGGAGGGAAGAAACCAAACGTGACCATTAATGATTGGTAATACCTCCAAAATTGACCTGTCATTTCTTGAGTATATGGATCTTTCAGTTGAATATTACCCAATGTAACACAAGGCTAAAGAGAGGTCAAAGTATTGAAGGAATATAAAACATTAATACTCCATAAAAACAAAAGAGATCAGATAGTTAAAAATCTAAGAAATAGAACTGCAGAGGAAGTAGAAGTGATTAAAGAAAAAAATATGACATGCACAATACATCAGAAGACTGGATAAGGAATAACTTGTATAGTTTTGAAAGTGTGTTTGCTATTCAGAGCACAAACATTGGATTATATGTTTTCTTCTTTTTATCTTTGTTAATGTTCATCACTTGAGGAACACAAGAGAATGAACAGTTCTTGCTCTTTTAATTATTTTAATTCTAACAGCATTAAAGAAATTAGTTATTGATTTTGTTGACATTTATAGCTAATCAATTTCTTCAGTGTTTCAGAATAAAGTATCTGTTGCAATGCACTTTGCACAGTGAAATTCTTCAAACAGCCTAAAATAAGGTGGACCCATTACTAGAGCAGGCTAAGATTGTTTCTGTTTGGAAAATGCCAATTCAGTTAAATCAAATTTTGCAATAGCAATGCATTGCTTCCGGCAGTATATCTGAGAAATTATTTTGAAGTTCTTGTGGCTTAACCCCAGCCAGCAACCAAGCCTCACACAGCTGCTTGCCCCCTTCCCCACTAGCAGGACTGGGGAGGGAACTGTAAGGGTAACTGTGGGAAAAATCATAGGCTTAAATACAGTTTCTTAAAGCAAGAGCTGCACGTGTGAGCAAAGCAAAACAAGGAATCATTCACTGCTTCCCATGGGTAGGCAGGTGTTCAGCCATTCCCAGGAGAGCAGGGCTCCATCACCATCAGTCCATGTTCCTCCCCTTCCTTCTTTTTTCCCCTACTTTATAAACTGAGCATGATATCATATGGTCTGGAATATCCCTTGTGTATGTTGTGGTCACTTGTCTAGCTATGTCTCCTCCCACCCTGCCATGCAACCCCAGTGGCAGGACAAAGAGCAGGAAAGGCCTTGGCTCTGTGTAAGCTCTGCTCAGAAATAGCAAACCATCTCTATATCATCAACATTGGGTTCAGCACAAATTCAAAAACAGCCACTGTGAAGAGAATTTACTCTACCCCAATCAAAACTGGCCCAGAAGGGAACACATATTTGGCCAAATATGAGGAAAAAAAATCCCATATTAAAAACCAGTCTGGTGGTTTGGTCATAAGCGTGAGGTACAATAACCAAGATGAAATTCCTCTTCTCTCAGATTCATAGCAAGTACTTAGATGTCTCACAGGGTGAGTGCCCTAGTCATTAGCTCTTCTATACATTGGCTTCCTCCTGTCTAAGGCTTTGTAAGCAGTTCTGTACTTTCCCCAGTCTTGAACCAAGATACTAATATCAGTGTTTTATAGACTGGAAAACTTGTTTCCCATCCATCTGTAATCAAGTATTTTATTTCTCCTTAGGTTGAAGGTCTTCCTTTAAGTTCTTGGAACATGATGAAATGAAGAGAAGCCTTCAGATACTATTCCATTCTCTCACTTTCCAGTAAGAAGACTCACAGCCACTTCTTTTTAGCATATATTATGGGTCTAAAGAGAATTACTCTCTTTCTGTGAGTACTCTAAAAAGCTCTAAGAGCCCTTCTCTAAGCTCCATAAAAAAAGTTCTTTGATGCAGCTGACTTCACCAGAGTAGGGACTTACCATGACTGGCAGTTCACATATATATCAATTCTGGGCAGATCAGTTGCAGGCTTGACACACCAAACCCTCAGTTCATCTCCATCATAAATGCCAGCTTTTTGCAGTTCAGCTGGTGGTTGGTAATTTATTCCCTATTAGCTGACCTGCCATCCCACTATCTTCTTGACAGTTTTTCCAGCTGAACTGCTCTCTGAAGTTAGATTCTTCAGAATTTAAGGTAGAATTAGGAGAAAATATACACTTTTGGGATCAAGGAATACATGTTCTGAAAATACCACTTGTAGGTTTTTTTACAATTTATAAATAAGAAGTTCTGAGATGATGAAGCTTTTTTTTTTTTTTTTTTTTTTTTTTTTTTTTTTTTTGGGGGGGTGGAGACAGTAAATATATCAAAAGTGTTTATTGAGTACTTTTGGAACCCTGTCAATAAGTTTGTGCTGGGAAACTAAATAGTTCAGGAATAGGTTCAAGAGCTCTCTGTGTTTAACAGTACCGTTAATTGTTAGCATGATCCTTAGCTTGGTTTTGTTCTGTGCCAGCTGTGCCTGGGCACACTTAGGGAGTCACTAGGGACAGGAGTTCATTCCTAATAGGCCATTTGGACTTGGCTACTGTGTTCTGGGAGGGAAGAGTGCTTACCTCTATGGACCAACAGGAGCTGTGCACTGCCAGCTGGCCTCAGGTCCAAAGAATGATCCATGGCACATTTAATTCACTGGTGTAGATGCAGCCAATAAAACTGTGGCCAGCACAAGAACAGATGAAGCAGGAAGATTTCAGTAGTCAAGATTGTTTTCACCTCAATATGGGCAGCACTTCAAATTGCCTTTTCCTAGACCTGCATAAAAGCGTCTATTCTTGAAAATATAATTTTGAGGGTAAAAAGAGTTATCGTAGCCCTTTTAATTTAAACTGTCCAAGCTAGAGAGTGCTCTAGGGAAGCATTTATATGGTGTTCTGAGTGATTTCATACTTATCAATTTAATCATCTTCATAATAAACTCCATCTTGTAACAACAGTAGGTAGTGCTCTACCTTGTTCTAATTAATGAATCAGTTATGGACAGTTAATGGACAACCTGCAGAGTCAGAGTATGCTAATTTAGAGAGCATCTAGTTAATTTGTTGAAACACTGATGATGTTCAAGCTGCCCAACAATTGGAATGATAAAGTAATCCTTCCAGACAGAAACTGATAGTCACTGACAGAAGAACTGGAGTTAAAGACAAAGTACTGTTTCTTTAAATCTATCACAGTGCTAAAACATATCACCCTTCAAAATGATGCTTCTTTAAAGACATTTTATGAATAATACATCAGAGACATGAAGAGGATACCTGTGATTGTGTACTAGGGTATAGTTCTGAGGCATATGGCTCATGGTGCTGAACCCTTTCTTGTGCATTGACATCAGACAAGTCTGGGATCTTGAGACCACAGTAAATGTGCAACAACCACAGGTAATAAACTGGGACCAGAATACAGTGCTGGCAAGCACTCAAAAGTTTGTGTGCCTGTTTTTTGAGAGGGAGGGTATCATGGGTACCAGACAAGGCTCTCAAAATTAGTCCAGTCAAACAGATGTCTTCCAGGGTATGGAACTCAAGTGATGTGACACATAAAACAGGCAATGAAAATTTGTAGTGGTAATATGGAGTTTGAATAGCAAATAGCTAAATAGAAAAAAATAAATAACATTTAGTGCTACACTGTAAACAGAAAAGCTTCTAGGGATTTAATTGGTTGATTTTCATGAACATCAGGGAGAGCAATTAAAGAGAACATTACAGGGAAGATAAATTATTTCTACCCCTTCCAGATGATAACCTCTTGAAAAATAATAAGGATCAGGTATTATTAGAAATAAAGACACTCAGACAACTTGATTAACTGATGAGCAGCAGGCCCTGAGCACAGGGCTGTACATGTGTCTGAGTGCTGGAGTTTGAGTGAAACTGCTGAGAGCATAACAGAGGTTTGTTACTTCTAATTAAAGTGATTTGTAGTACTTATTTCAAAAGTTTGTGTGTTTGTGTGCATATGTCTCCAAAATTGCTTAGAGAAAGATCTGGAACACTGAATACTCACAAGTTTTCTTTGAATGACTGGTACAATGTTGAAACAGTAATTCAAATATAATTTCTAAAACTTCCTGGTTAAAGGAAAATAAACAAGCTTGACATCACACAAGAATACACTGGGGGTTTGGCTCTAAAGACTTTCCAGTGTGTGTAAAAAAATGGTAGACAAAGTAGGACTGGAAACATTGAATGGGGTTTTCAAAGTGCTTGCTAAATCTCATGTGGAAAGTCCTTGGGGCAGCTAAAAACAATTGGTTTACAGGTTTGCAGAACTGTCACGGAGTAATAACCTGGTAAAGGATTCAAAAGGCATTCAAATTTCATCAAAATAAAGAGAGTGAGGTTGCCTGACCTTTTGTTTCATTTACATACAGTTAAAAATATTCATACAGAAGAAAGGAGCAAAAAGGTATAACATGTATATGACACAGCTATTAATATTAACCAGTTCAGGAAACTTCAGAAAGGCCTAGGAACATTAGAATAGCTATACTGGGTTGGATTATAAATTAACTTTCTCCAGGACTCTATTTCTGATAGCAAACATGTAGGAAAAGAACATACCAAGAAGAAAGGCAGATGTTTATATTTCTCCTGGTATACCTTCCTAACTTCTATCTATCTACAGCATAGAGACTTACCAAGAGAGAATATCCATCTGAGACTTTGTATTTAACAGATTCAGGGAATCTAATGAGTTGTGCAGCTTGATGGCAAATGAAATTCAATAAACACAAATGCTAAGTAATGTATATTCCAGTAAATAATTTGATTTATACATATTACTGGGTTTTAAATTAGCTGAAGTCACTCTGGAAAAACAACAAAAAATTTTCTAAGGCACTGGTGTGAACCCTTTATTCTTTGTTGTTTGTATATGAACTATTTGTCTGACAACAAAATCTCCAGACACTGATCAGGCCTCCACTGTGCACATCCATTACATACAGAGAGTAAAAAGTCCATATTCTGATAAACCTTGCAATCTGAGTGCACCAACGGGCAGACAGATGTGGGAGAACAAGGAAACAATGAGGCAGTATTGATCAGAAGGATAAGCAATGGTGTCAGATTAATTGACCTTTGCTCATTCTGCATTGGTGGTCAAAAAGGAAACAACATGTTAGCATGTATAATGCCATTACAGAAATCAATGAGTTCTAATCTTACCATCTCAAAAGGCTGCAGTAAAGCCAGAAAGAACTTAGAGCCAGAGGACAGAAATTCAGAAAACAGAAATGTGGGATTCAAAAGTTGGGAATAGTTAATTTAGATGGGAAAATATGGTTTCAAGATACGAAATGATAAAAGAATGAGCAATAATAACATGCAAAGACTGTGTCAAGTGGAAATCCCTAATTAGCTATTTACTCATGTAGGGCATAGCAGACAAAAATTCAAAAAAACAGCATTTGAAATGTAATTTTTCCTCTCATACTGCTTACTTACTATACGGAATGAGCTGTTATTGTCTAATGTCACTATGGCTGATGTCACTTCAGTTCTGGTCAGACTGGAGCTGCAGGTTAGTCTAGATAATGCCATGTTTAATTGTGATTCTCTTCTTTTAATCTCTATGCATCCAGGCATTGTCCAATCACCATCTCCTTCCATGGAGGACAGGAAAATATTTTCCTCATGGACAGTTTAGCACTGGGTTTTTTGCTGCTCTCTCTGAAGCTCTTAATGCTAGATACCCAGCATGAAAGTAGTGATCTGATCTAGACCCAAAATTGCTGTGACCATTAATGAGAAATATTATTAAATCTCGGAATTGAGGTTGTAACATATACCTATCGATAACTGGCAACATTCAAATTTAACCTGCATTTAGTTTTCAGTTATGGCTCATTGCTGGACTGCAGTGAGCATTTCGGGAATGTCTTTCCTTCTCCCTCCCTTCTCTAGTACTGTGGAACGAGGGAGAGGAGGGAAAAAAGGCAATGTTGAACTGATAAGGCTACAAATGGTACCGCTAACTTGAAGAACAATTAGAAACTGCACAATGAATAATTCAGCATTTTGTCACTTCAGGGGTTTCCCATTCTGCCTTTATAATTCAGAACACTTCCTCCCCTCCCCCTTCTCATTAAGGAGAAATCGTAGCTGGGGAAGCAGTCTCCAGGGGCTGCCTGCTGCTTATCATGCTGGTGGCATTCCCCGGGGGCTTGCGGGCAGCCCCAGCTGGAGACATGGACCGTGTGCATGTGGACCTCTCTGTGACACACGGCCTGGCCATGCTCATGCAACTGCCAAACTTAAGAAGGCATTTTCTTTTAAAATGTTTTTTTCTTTCTTATTCCGGACATTGTTTCAGGAACAGAATGTAAAATGAAATTAAGGGGAAATTGCATTATCTGAGAATCCTGCAGTCCTAGTAATTTACAACAAAATATACATATATATGTTTAATTTTATATATATATAATTTTCTTTTCTCTAGCAGAGAAAACTGTTACTCTGTAACGACAGGGTCTGATTAAAGACAGGAAAAGTGAGTGAGAAATGAGTGGGCAGACAAGCACATACTATAAGTGCAACAATTTTCTAGCACTTATTTTATCTGAGGAGCTGAAGACCTCTTGTTGTCCTTCAAATGAAATTACAGCCATTCAATGATGTTTATATGTACAAAACACCCAAGTAAACAAACAAAAACCTTCTCTGCAAAAACTCTTTTCTGCTCCTGAGACTACTCTCAATAGGAGCATTGCATTGCAGTGACAAAACATTGAACAAAGAAAAGAAAACCTGCACTTAAAGAAAAGCTTTAAAATAAGCTTCCAAGGACAATGTATTGTTCCGGCTCAGAATAGAACTCTGCTTTTTAAAAGTCAGGGTTTGCAAGTCAATCTATTTATAGTGCCAAGGTTTATTATTGTGGTGTTCAAATTTATATACAGAACGCTAAATATTGTGTTATAAGGGGATAGTCAGTGTGACCAGATGAGGACCTTTATTTTGTGAATTGTTTATGTATTTTTAAAACAATTATACAGGCATGAAGCATCGTTTCTAGCATATGTTTTAAGGAATTATTCAAGCGACATTGTCATCCATAACAAAAATGGAACCAAAATCACTGCACCTGATTGCTGCGACTAAGATATCAGTGAACTTTTATTCACTCTGATATTTTTCTTTCTACATATATATTCTCATATAAACATTCTTCTCACATAATAATAAAGTGGCTCATCTTGCTAAACATCTCTTCAGAGGTCATTGGCCACTTCAGTCCCTTTGGAGCACAGAAAATATGATGCAAATTCTAGGGTGATTGCTGATTAGGGCATCTCAGCCTCTTAGCATCTCTTCTGCAGTCCTACCTTCCTAATGTGTCCATTTGACAAAGTACTTGGGTGATATAAAGGAAGTAGTTTGTTGAGTTATGTTAGAGCTGTGGTTTCATAAGCTAAGGCTACCCTGTCTGTGAAAGGAGCAAACTCCTCCTTTGCTGCCAGATGAGGACTCTTGAACCACTCATTGTGGTCCTCCAGATCATGAAGTTCATGATCTGTCCTGTTAAAAGGCAAACCCAGTGGAAAGTAAGTGGTTTTTTAGCAGAGCCTAAATGTCCCTGAAATGTCTGATTGCTTGGTGGCACAGTGCTGTCAAGGGGTGGGGGTGGAGAGGAACACCACATGGGTTGGAATCAAACTTGCATTTCAGGTCAGCTTCCAACATTAGGCAGCTGCACCCTCAGTTACTTCCTTTGATATGTCTCTATTCCAGGACTCCACAGCGTTCCTAACACACCAACTAAAGGTAGAAGGTGACTGTTTGTACTCTTCAATGATGCCGACCCTTAGTTTATAAGATGTTAAAACTTGTGAATATTGAAGTCAGAATATACCCCTGTGGCATTTCAACACTGCATTTGGTAGGATGTTATGCTACAGAAAATGACTTTCAGGAGCTTTTAGATACTTGTAAGGCTATTTGTAATGTGAAGTTGACTTGTCTAGATAGTAGAGAATAACATATGTCTTCAACATTACTGACAGTTTTGCCAACTTTTAGTATTGCAACACTTCTGCAGATAAGGCTATAAGAGTATGTTGTTTGAAGAACCACAGAACAGATGAAATTAGTCATTAGCTGTGACTACCCAAAGCTGTGCACATTTGTGTTTGCCAGTCAATACACTTGGCTGACTGGCCAGTAGGTACATGTGTTCTGCTGCCAAAACAAGACATGTAACAGATGAATTCTGCCTGTCTTTCCCTTTCTGGTGTTCTCCTTCAACCAAGCAATATTCTTAATGGAATTTGCAGGAATTTAATTTTCTTTGACACCTCAGCTTCTCTTTCCAATTCACTGAAAATTAATCAATAATGCAAAATGTCATGAGTGTGGTCTGACAAGGAAATGAACCATCAGTTAAGCTGTATATGCCTCAAGAAACTGGTGTCAAAATACAAATTTAAAATAAAATGTTTTAGCAATATTGCAGAGATTGAAACATAATGTTCATATCAATTGTTACACAATTGAGCAGAAAACAGTCCAGCTTTGAAAGGATGTTCAACGGCTTTAGTTTCAGTCTTATCTCTGTGTCTCTTTCTCTATATGTTCTTACTGATGTTTAACCACTCTCTTATATATCTCCAATTGCTGTTTTTTACTGCAGATCACATAACTTTAGGCAATGACAATATTATTATGCTAATATTGTTATAACATGCTATTAATCAGCATTATATAAATATTTCATAAGTTAATTGCCTGGATATATAAGCACCATAAAAATCTTTTAAGAGGAACTCCATAAGAGTAAAGACAATGTAGTCTGTTTTCCTGCTCTGAAAGATTTTATCCTCAGAAGCCTGTCTATTGCTTCCCATTATGTCAGGTAACCTGATAAAAATAATTCTTTCTACAAAATCCATTCTTCTCATGGACCAACAACTATTTTGTCTCCAACACTGCTGTGTGATGACTAACAGTGCAGTCAGCCCCTGAGCTATGCTGTCTTATGTGGGGAAACAAGTTACCTGATTTTGGGACTTCTGAGGCCAAGATGCAGCTTAGGATAACATTTGTATCACTTTAAATTATTTAAAAGGCAAATTTCACAGGAAAGTAGGTCTTAAGCTTTTTTTTCCCTGTGGTCCTAGCATCTTTTCCTTCACTTTTGCCCCAAATATGTTTCTCCCCATGTATGTATTTTCAAAAGGCCAGCTTCATTCTCTTACATATTGCATCTCACTGTGGATAGGTTGTTTCTAATGATGTGCTAAGCTCTCTTGTGTTTCTGATTGACAGCTAGTATGTCAATCTTTAAAATGTGCAAATATTTTCTCATTGTCTCCCTTAATTTTCGTGTGTATTTTCATACTAATATCTTTTCTCTTGACAGATCTTTTTTTCTCATTCTTGAATAAAGAGAATGACCATAGGCCTGGGGCCTGCATGTGATAGAGAACTCCAGTATATTAGTACGACAATGGGACAATGGATACAGGAGGGTAGAATAAACCCTCTATCTTGGTGGTGTTAAAGAGTAGAAACAGAAATGGAACATTCTCATCAGTTTTGTATTTTTTTAAATCATAAAATCATAGAATATTTCTGGTTGGACCCATAAGCATCACCTAGTAAAAGACCCAGCTATATAAGTGCATACATGGGTGTATGTGTGTGTAAGAGAGAAAACAATATTCAGTATCTCTCTCCTTATCTTGAATTTTGTTGTGGTGATTTTGATTTTTAATTCCAAAGCCCTGTGAACTGTGTCAATACCACTGACAGATGGCTGAGGGAAAGACTCTGAGATCTACTCAGTAAAAAACATTTAGATGGAATGGCTGAATTAAGCATGTGCTTTGTGAAGTTGGGAAGAAGATAACAGAATGTTATGACTAGCACATTTCAACAATCCATTTTTAGAAATGTCAATTGCTCTGAGTTAGTCAGAAAACAACAGCCCGCGGCTGTGCCCAAACCCTAACCCTGAGTTTGAAGGACAGTCATGGCTAGCAGTTGCCAGCAAGTAGTAGGTGTGATGCTGAACTCCTCAGAACTGTTTCTTATTCTATGTGTGGCTGGTGGGACCCACTACTGCAGGTATACACCATGTGCACAGTGAGCTCAGATCACACATGAGGTGCAGACTGATGTCTGAGATTGCACAATATTGTAATAAATTTAATAGACCTGGATTCCAGTGTCTCAGCTCATTCAGATTCTTTAAATGGTCCTGTCTTTCCAATTTTGGATCCTTCCGTGTCACAAAAACCGACCTGTCCTTACTGAACTAGTCCTATTAGCACCTCACTTTGTTAATCTTGGGACTAATACATATTTTTTTAAGTAATTCAAACAACAAATCATTAGAGAAATAATTCTGCCCATCATATAAATGTGACAGATCCAAATCTGCAGAAAGTGGTCAGAGGAAAATATAGGGAAAATGCAGTTATTTCCCTGTCCTTGCACTTGGTGGCCTGTTCTTGCCCTCTTCTTCCATCCTCCTGGTGTAGGCTTATGGTTACTGGGTTAGGTGAACTCTCGGTCTGAAGCAGTTAACCTGTTCTTGCCTACTAGAACTGCTTAGTCCCGTGAGCCCCTGAGTCCTGTAGGTACCTTTTAGTCTAGTGTCATTAAGTGTGTGTGTTTTTCTTAGTGCAAATGCAGAATCAGATGAACCTCCAGTTCCTCCAAGAAATTCATTCTCCTTCAAGATTTCCAAACAAGTCAGCTAATCAACAATTCTCATAGTGAGTAAGAACATTTGCTTAGGCATTGGGTGACCCTACTGCCCAGGTGACTTATTGTCTCTGACACTCCTGAATGCTTGCACATACTCAGTCTCCTAATATGTCCTCAAATCTGCAGCTTTCTTTTTGTGAACAGAAAAGCTTGTTTAGATGCCAAAAATATTTCTGCCCAGACTGTAAAAAATCCCTGATTTTCAGCCCTCACTAAGAAGTGGAACTATCCTGTTTTGTTCAGGCTTTTCTCCTTGAGGCACTTAGCATGTATCACAGAAACCCTGAAACTTTCTCTTCCACTTGTCTCCAAATTTACAAGCAAGCCTACCCTGGCAGACTGTATCACAACTACCAACCTTGCAGCTTTGGAAGATTAACTGAGAAACCCCACAGAGCCTGCTAACATCATATAATTGACTGAGGAAGCACTTCTAAGGAGTAGTATAAGGAACTCCCTCCCCTGTAGACTCTCAGCATTGGCTGTTTGGTTTTGAAAAGCTTTTTTTTTTTCAGGAAGGGAAGGGCACAGGCAGTGGGAAGGAGAATGAAGGCTTGACTGCACTTTTCACTGCTTTCAGAAGGAAAAATCTCAGCTGTATTCATGCAGGCTGTTCCTGTTTTGTCAATTGTCTGGATTGTTTCCCTCTGCTTGGAAGAATTAAAGCATTTTCAGAAAAGTAATCTTATCACATGAGAGGGCAATTAGACATTTCGTAATCCTATCACCCCTGTGCTGAAATTACCATGCCCAGTTAGCAATAATTCTGTTTCTAAGAACAGAGTGAGCAGCAGCACAGCATGAATTATTTAACTCGATGCTGCGCTTCCTGTTTTCAAGTCACTGGAATAATACTGGCACCACAGACAGTAATTACCCCGGCATAGAGTAGAAACAGTTAATGGAACCTGCCTTTTGAATCAATATTATTAATTCAAGGAAAGAAACAGCATGTACTATCTGACGCCTATGGAGTTTTGATCTGGGCTTGATGTCACGCTGAAGTAAGTGGTTACCATGGAGATTGGAGCTTGTGTCTGCGTATCCCTCCCTGCCAGCGAGCTGTGAGGAGTGTTTTTGGAGAGGAAGTGCCCATCTGTAGTCAATCACTATTGTTCTGGCAGAGCCACATGCCAGCCTCGCTGCAGCCCTCCGAACTGCGTCATGACACAGCAGTGTCAGTCCCTCTGAATAGACTCCCTGTTGAACTAGATTTATCTACCCTGCCATTTTCACTGTCAGTTGATTATCTGCTTGTATTTTCTGGCTGTGTTAATGCAGTCTCTTAGCACTGTTATCATAGGATCCCTACAGCTTGATACCTCACAGTTCTGGATGGATCTTCTTGTGTTTTCTTGCTTTCTTTGTCGCACTCTTCACTTAATCAAGGGAAAGCACCCGTACTACATCAACCACTTTGCTTGCTTCCTTTCCTCTTAGATGCAGAGGATCTTGAAAGCCTGAATGTGTATTCTCCTCTGTACAAATTCATAGCAACCAAAACCTGCTTGTAATAGATCCTTTTATTAAATTATCATTATTAATTGCCCACATATGTTTCTGGAGCAAAGACTGACAGTTTGGCACAGTCTGCCATGATTATTGAATATACCTGTTTATTAACCAATTAAGTAATGGGCTAGTATGCCAGTGGCATATGAAATCAGGGTATTAGTTCTAACTGGAAGATGACAGACAAAATTACTTCTGCTACCTGAAGACAATGCAATGTGACATCTTTCCAAATACCAGGTGGAGTTTGTGTTCTTATTTTATTTTCCTCCTTACGTACAACACTCAAAGTAAAGTCTGATAAATTTCTTCCAGAAATTCTGTGAAGTGACTGTCTCAAATACTGTGCACAGAATGAGTCAACTGTGATAGTAAAAGAAGATTTAGTTAACTATTTTCCCCTTTTATTTTACTTCTCTTCACCCTCATTTTTCTCTTCTCTATCTTTATTTTGTTTATCTCTTATGTCAAGTAAAGATGCATTTGAGCTATCTAGGGCTCTCATTGAAAGTGATGCAGGAGGTTTTTAGAACAGCCATTATGTCTCCTCTTCTGCTATCATTCTTGGAAATGACTGAACATTTTTATCAGAAACATCAAAATGAATCAGCTTTAAGCAGATACCTGGCATGAAAAACTGCAGGAAAAACAATCAAAGTTTAATAAATTCTAATAATGATAAACATTTTGATTGGGAAGAATGTGCCTGCCAGGGATGCTGGGTTTTTATGTAGCCACTGAATATCGCCTACATACACTGCTACCAGTGGTAGGTCAATTACCACTTGAGTACTCCCAGCCTGGGTACAGGTGTAGCATTCAAACCTCAGCTTGCATTATATGCTAGTATCACAATTACATGATGTATGCTGTTTCATATTTGCAATCTGCCTTACTGCTATAAACAACACAAACATTTCTTTAGTTCTAGATGGGGTGGTTCAGGCAGGGCTGCTGTGGAATTGTGATCAACAACTGCAGGGATGCACAGGAAAAAATAACTTTCTCTCACTACCACCCTCTCCAAAATGTTTTATTTATGTCTCTTCCATTCCAGCTGGCATGCACACTGGCATCTCTAGGATCTCTGACCCTGAACTAAACTGCTGCAGGGCTGATCAGGAGACTTGACAGGTACTTGGTGAAGCTGAACTGCTCAGCCAATGTTCTAACTATAGTGACTCTATGAATTTAAGAGAAGTTTGAAAGGGATGTTTCTGACCACCTATCAGTTCTATAAGCAGCGTATTTTCAGATTTCCAAAAGAATTGTCATATCACATGATTTTTCATTATAATTGTGGGATTTACTGTGTTGTGAGGGTAGAGTGATGATTTTTCAGCTTTTGAGCTAGCCAGTTTGGATGAAAAGTCCACCCACAACTACACATACAAAGCTAATTTGCAAACAGACAAGCCGTATATCTAAGCTAAGCAAGGAAACATAAGCTTTCACTTCTGAAAGTGAGTGGTAAGTTTGATTCCTAGTCATGGAGAAAAAAAAGAAAGCATTACTCTCCAGGTGAAAGCGCCTGGTGCTCACATAAGGTTAACAGGGAAGTAATATTTGGAGAGATGGATGAATGTATTTTAAAGTATATTTAACCTATCCACCAGAAATGCATAGAAATTGGCATATTCTCACAGAACATGTAAATGTTACTGAATTTTCATTTTGACAAGGCTTTCAATTTGAAAGTATCTAGACAGGTTTACTTTCTTCTATACAAGTTTGGGAATTTTTCACCTGGTTGACTGAAAATCCTAGCATATCAGCTACAGGAGACCTTTGACTATTTGTTTTTCTTTTTTAAAGTTGCTCAGAATGACCACCTGACATCTGAGATAACTAGGGTTTATTGGATCTTCAGCTTTAATGCAACCTGCCAGGGGGAGACTCCAACTCTGTGTGGACAATCTATAAATAATTTTGGTAACCAGTGTAACACTTTTGGTAAACCAGGACACATACAGGTAAAAGTCTCATAGGATTCTAGACAAGGATACTTAATCCTCTAAATCAGGAGTTCTCACAGAATACTTGTCACTCTTGAACTCCATTCATGGATTTAAAATAAATGTTTCTTGGGCAATGTTTACCTCTTGTACAAGAGATAATTAATTCCACATAGAGGAAAGTCTTGTTTTTCTGGCCCAAATTATTTGGTTTTATTGCTCTCCTTTTCTACAAAATACCACCAGGAAAGACATACAAGTGCTGAATAGAATTGTAATTTTTTTTTTTTCTGCTTAATCTTTCTGTTCCCTGCTGTCCATTATACAGCAGGGAAGTAAATTTTTTTCATAAACTGAAGGAGTCTGTATGAAGGCTAAGAAGCAAATATGATGGTGTTGGTCAACAATTTTGAGACACTGAGGTGTGAATCAGCTTTCTGCTTGCTTTTTCAGAAATTTGACTTCAGAATTCCTCTAGAGTAATGCAAAACATTTGAGGCCCTTTGTGATCCTATATCCTGTAAGTCCTAGGACTCAGGATTCTAGAAATGCTCTCTAATAAGAAAGTTCCCTACCTTTGTTGGAAAGCTTTTCTATTTCAGTATTTACAAACAAACAAATAAATATATAATGGAATTTCAATTAATGTAAATACTTATTAAAATTAACATTACCAATTTATTTATTAATTTTATTTTTAGGAAGTCAATATTTTTAAAGAAATGGACAACTCTTAACTTTTATATTATAAACATAACAAAGACTTGAAGCTTTGCTCCAAATTTTGCTCCAAATGTATGAAGACTATAACTATATGATTTTTTTTTCTTGTTTACATTAGGTTTTTTCAGTCCATTTGTATTCTTTAGCATCTTTTCAATGCACTAAAAAAGACATGTTCAACCTCTGTCAGCAGTCATGGCCTATTTTTGTTCTGAAAAGTCTTGCCAGAATGGACCCCTCAAGCAAAAAATGGCCCAATTTATTTATGACAATGCCAAGAAAACTATTTCCAGGATGTTCGTGGGTCAAGAGCTCCTCTGAAATAGAGAATGCCTAAAAGACCTATTGCACTGTTTATTATTTAGTGTGTGTGTGTTGCACTCATGCCCCGAGGCCACAATCAAAATCAAGGAAGCTGAGGGAGAATGAAAGAATTATGATCTTGCTTACATTTTGAGACTCTCCTCATAGCTTTATCTATCTATGTACTGTCATCTCCTCTAAGTCATCAGTTTACCCTTCAAACAATTTTCTTTTTTAAAAATCTCCTTTCATTAGCCTCCTATTTCTGTTTTTTACCTGACAGCTGTCTTGAGACACCTATTTTACCACAGTGGTTACATCCAGTAAAAGGATGCTTAAAATGGATGATTCATGATTTGTCTTTTTATATTCCTTCTTCTTTTACATTCACACAAAATTGTATATGATGTCAATTAAGTATCTCAGTAAGTTCTTGGGGTTTAAAAAAAATCAAGATCACTTTTTTTAGGTAGTCTTTGGGAAGGGAGGAGCTGCACTGTGTGCAGATCCGCAAGGCACTTAGGGAACTCGAGCAGTGTTCAACAGTCCTAAGGAGAAAGCCCAGCAGATCAACTGCTTGTAATAAGATCCACCTAATTCTGTTTCTTTGTTTACCCATCTCCCTCGTAGTCCTCCTGAAGTTTCCTCATGGTTTAATCTTTCCTTCAGTCATGCAGTGAAATCATTCTGGGTGACTAAGACCTGTCTTCCTGCACTGAGACATTTTACAGGGAAAGTGGAGAATTTGTGAGCAAAGCACTGACATAAGAGTATAAGAAGGATCTAGTGGTAGTGAATTTTTCAGGTTGTATTTTTTGTAGGAAATATAGATTTCCCCTTTTTAAACAAATCCATAGGAATCACAGTACATATACTGCAACAATTCAATAATGTGAAAAAAGCCTATTTGTAAGTATTTAATACTTGCTAATGTTTGTGAGATACTTCTACTTGCTTAGTCCAAATTTTTAAAAATATGAAAATATCTAATAGTGAATGCAGGATCAATTTGTCATGCTTATTCTTACTGATAAACACATTGCAAGGAAAGATGTAACAAAATCAAACGTCAAGATTCTATAGTGGAACAAAAGATATGTGAAATTGCTCAAGCCTCTAAAATTCACATTACTGTTTCCTGCTTTTGAGGAGGAAAGATGGATCTGAAGGGATGACAGGATGAAGGGGAATATTTGGTGTAATTTTGGAGAGTTAGAAGAGTTATCGGGCAATAGGAATTAATCTATATTTGTTCTGGTTTAGGGATAAATTTTGCAGAGGTTAACTAATGTCATGCTCTGTTCAGTTCTTGTTTGTGCACTCTGTGGAAATGACTGTTATCCTTTAATTTATTTTTTCCTAGTGTAAAATTTTGTCCACTTGGTCAGACTGGAGTCCAATTACTCGTCGTGGCTGGTATTTGTATTTCTAAAGTTTGACTCACTTGGACTCTTTTTATGCTTACATTCTGAGTCGGCATAAGCAGGATGAAAAATGAGACTGCAGAGCACTGAGACCAGCAGAATTTTCAGCATCTGCATGCAATAATGTGATTTGACTGACTTGTATGGACCTGAGCCCAAAAAATACAGAAAGAAATCATTTATGTCATATTAGCTGACATGTGGAAAATGTTCCTACTATAAAAGTTATGTTGATTACAACAGGCAATCATTTTCAGAAAAGTGGATAGGCTTGCCTTGGTTTTGTGCCTTAGCTTATGTTCCTCTAGCCAGTTTCCATCCTACTGTATGTAAAACAGCTTGTACATCTTTAATAATCACATAAAATTGGTTAAGAAAAAATATCCAAAACTCTATTCATCTGTACTGCATGGAGGTTTGGTTCACGAGCCTTTGAAGAGAGGCAGAGAGAGAGAGAAAGAGAGAGAGAGAGAGCATGCAAAGTGTACTGTGTCTTCAGTACAATTCAGGTTACTACACAGAACCTCCTACTCGCCACACTTTAATGACTCACGCATACTAAGCATAATGATTCCTTTATTTTTATATGTGCTCTCATGCTAATTTTCTCATTTGCAATTATAAATGTTACATTCACTTCAAAAAATTTGACAAAATCAGACTTCCAAAAATATATAATGTGATGGAACAATTTTCACTCA
Source organism: Zosterops lateralis (assembly GCF_965231275.1). Taxonomy (NCBI): domain Eukaryota; kingdom Metazoa; phylum Chordata; class Aves; order Passeriformes; family Zosteropidae; genus Zosterops; species Zosterops lateralis. Next base: position 54,884,216 of record NC_139765.1, read on the forward strand.
TTCTCAAATAAATTTTTTTTATTTTTGTACATTATTGTAGCTATTTTACATTACCTTTGTACAGTATGTGCCATGATAAAATATTGGGAAAGTTGCTATTAACTATATTTTTCAATGTTCTTTCTGTGTGATTAAGTTTCATATTACTGAATTTGAATAAAACGTTGATCATAGAATAGACAAATGAAACTTCTACTAAAATCTTGACTGAAAAAGATTTCTCTTCAATTACACCTTACCATTCTTCTTTCCCCCCTGCTTTGGAGTTATGTAACAGATTTCCTTCTGTCCTTTTTGATGTACTGTTCTTTCTTAATATTCCAGTAAAATGAGATTATGAGTTCACTTGAATCCAAAGACCTATTTGTATGGTAAAATGAAACCAGAGAGCTATAGAACATATATCACTTTCAATAATTTGCAGTGATGTACAGTGATGTAACTCTATAGTTTAAAAAAAATCCCCCAACTCTATCAGCCAGAACGAGCTTTTAGGTGATTTTTAATATGTGGATAAATGTCTACCTACAAAATCAGGTGAGGTGCTGAAAAAGGCAGTAGTATGCAAGCAGAAGGCAATGTATTTCCTTGACTGTCTTTGAAGGATGATAAAATTCTGTCAGGGTAAATGGAAGTTTCGCCCCATTGTATCTGAACAGTCTTCCTAAATATTACAGAATTTAAATTCAAAATATTACAAGAGTGTAACATAGTGTAACATAATATAACAGTTTTGCAAACTTTAAAACACTATTTTTTCAAGTTCAAATTTTCAAAGAGCCCATGCAATGAAATGGTGTTCAAAGGTGCTCACTGTTCCTGTGGCAGGATGGTAGCACTGAAGCCTGTCGGAGTATTCTGTCCCCATTGCATGAAGCCTCACAGAGAAACAGAAATTCTGAGATATTTGAAGTTATACAGCAAGTGATGCTTAGTTGCAGACTTGACTAGAATTAATGAGAAAGTTTATAAAGTTTATTTTCTTTTTGGAGAAGACCTGAACTTCCTTTACCTGTGTCTGAATTCAAGATAATACAAACAACTTCTGGTCAGAAGGGCCTGTGCTTGATCTGCTGCGATAAGCTCTGATGGGTGTATGGCAGTGTTTGCTTTGGAGTTTCTAAACCCCCTGTTGTGATGAAGTGCAAGCAAAGCAAGCACGGGTCTAGGCACCAGACTGAAGGTTTACAGTGCATTATGTAAGGCCAAGGCTCAAATACACAGTAGTCCCTTGACCTGGAGGCAAGACTTTTGGAGATTGAGGGTTTCCCTTCAAACAAATATGGAAGACAAATAATACGAGCTAAATTAGAGAAAACTAAACACCATGATATATCTTTAGGAGTGTTCTACAATAACCCCTTTATTCAGAGACTATTTGCACTCAGAAAAGACTTTGAATGAGCCAACATAATTCATAAATCAAGCATTTTGTCTTCTGGTGCCTTTTTTAGAGCCTTCACGGTAATAGCACCCCATGTGTTCTGCTGCTTATTTTCCCTAAGAAGTCCTTCTGCTGCTTCTGGTAAATAAATTATTTGTACTGAGGTCCTCAGTTTGCCCCACAACAGAGGCTAAGTCAATACTGGTAATGATTCCTTGTGAAATAATGCTAGGTCTCTTGGACCCTCTCACCACTTTTGTCTACCTGAAAATGGGTTTGTTTTTACTCTCAGCAAGTTGTGTTATTATCCACTGTGCTCAGTAGAGAATCAGTTTTAAAAATATGTTAAACCATTAAAGTAAGATTAATAGACCCAAGGAAGTATCTATGCCTTTCTGTTGTCTGGAGAGGAGATTTAACAAATAGCTTAGTTTAGAAACTAAAGGCAGGCTTCTATGGACTAAACATATGTATTTGTGCAATTTCTTGCCTAGAGTATTTCAGATGTCTGCAAAGCTGGCGAATATGATTGGTGGTGTAAATAGAATACAGAAGGACATAGAAATTGCTTGAACAACTCAAAAAGTATTAGATATCCATGTTAAGACAGACTAAGACACTATTACATGAGTACAGGAAGGTAACTGCATGTGAGCCAGCTGTTTAAGTTTCTGCTATAATCAGTGAAGGTGCAACTCCTTTGCCTAACATGTTACCCGAGGAGCCCCAGGGTACACAGTATAGCCTCTGACAGCTGTAACCAAAGGGTGTGGGTCACCCTACAGGCTCCATGCCATACCTGATGGCCTTCAGCTGGCATCCTGGACTTCTGGGAATCTCAGATGGTGCTAAACACCAAGGGTTATACAGAGAAGAATGTCAGATCTACTCCATATGATGAGCAGAAATTAGAAAGTTATTCATCTCAGCCTGAAATAGTCACCCACTTTTGACCTTCTCAGTATCTCTCTGTACTGCCCTGAATCAGCTGACTACATTAGGAAATACTATAACTCAGCTAAGACACTGAATGTACACCTGCATGTCTGCCTCTGGGGCTGAAATCCACCAATAGCTGATGGGGTTCTGAAGTTAGGTGAGATGAGTCCCTTTCCCATCAGCCATGACAAGAATACATGACAGGCAATTCTCCCACCCTCCTGTTAGCGCTATCATCCTCAGTTTGAGGAGGCTTGTCAGGCTGTTAGCAACAAGCTGTTTATTTAAAATGTCAGTTATGTAACTTATTTAAATAGTTTTTTCTTTATATTACAGTAAATTAACATCATTTAAGAATTACTCTCACTTCTCACATTATTCACTATGAAGTTTATGGAGTTCTGATTTTTGCTAAGATATCAGTGAATACAATAATTTATGCAGTCTGAAATTTCAGGAGCCACCTTTTTCTCCAGTTTCCGTTGTTTTGGGGTTTTTTTGGGGGGGACAAATACAGTGTTTGGCAAAAAAAGATCATATGCAATAATGCTATGCAGCTTTGCAGAGAATTTTTTCTGCAGTATTCTCTGTGTGGAAGATCCTGAGCATCCCTTAAACACATTATTTAGTAGATGAAAAGCTAGCAGACTAGATGACAACACCTTCCCCCCAGTCTGTCAGGTATTGAACTGTACACTGGATTAATTCCAAAGAGTAAAATCCTGTGAAGTATAGCACTAGCACAAATCAATGGTACAATTCACTTCACCTAAACACTAGTTAGTTCATATAGCCATACTCAGAAAACCTCCTAACTTTTATTAGACTTGCTGGCTTAAGGATTGTCATTGCTATCAGCCTAGATGTAATTTCAATGAGTTAATACAGAATTTTATGCACATAAGTGGAGAGTATATATGCTTTTGATAACATGGGCACTTTACTTAGAGCAATGATAAAAGTGAAGTAGAGCAGTCACATGATCAAGCAAATGTTTTCTCTTTAAGACTAAAACTGCTTATCCTTAGTTATGCCCCCATTCTTGCTCAGAAGTGTACCTTTAAAAGTCACTTCTGATTTAATCAAGCTGCTGAAATTCTACATATGTGCACACAAAACCAGAGTGCAGGTAGAAACTAGAGAGGAGATTTAGCTACACAGGGGCACAGAAGGAAGCAAGGACCTGACCTTTTAAATTTATATGTCCATTTAAGTAGTTTGGAAGTGTATTTTTGTCTTCTCTGAAGAAAGGATGTGTAAGATGCAAGCAGCTCTCTTGGTTCCTTGATCTACACAACTGTGGTAGGATTGATTGATTAATTGTGGTAGAAGGTATGTGATTAGCAGTAGCAAATGAGACCTAAAAGCAAGGGGGAAGTGGATTAAATAGGGGCTTCTTAATTTCTTTCCTAAGGCACTGATGGACAAATGCAGCCATATGATACTTTGTAATGTACTACACTGAGAAAACTAGCTCCTAAAGTGTAACAGATTTATTTTTACAAACAGATTTCCACCTTTTTGCTTTTTCCTAATCATATTGGTCTGCAAAACCCACTGTGGTGTGTGCAGTACTGTTCGGTAAGAAGATGATATTCTACAAAAAGGCTTTTAAAGTATGTATAAAATAGAGATATGGGAATATGTTTTGTAGTCATGCTAAACCTGTCAAAAGGCTTGAATGATACCAGAATGTCAAAAGCAGTAAAAGACCAACTCTGTTTATGGATGTAAACTGTGCTACAATTATCTCTGTATACAAACATCTTTCAATAAATTTCCTATCATTTGTACACACAGACATAAATTGGACTCTCCCATTATAACAACTGTGAAGAAAAGTTCTTTTATATTTAATTCTGAAATTTCTTGATCATTATGCTCTCTTAGAGCTGTCTATGAAAGCTTACCCTGCTTGTAACAGTTGTGCTCTACTTCTTCTATACACTTTAGATACACAGTAAGGAACATTTAAACTTTTAGACAAAACACGCAAAGAGCTGATAGAGCAAAACCTGTTGCAAAAGCTGTTGAAAACAACAAACTGACCCCTCATATCTAAATAAAAAAAATGAATTACATTTTATCTTCAAATTGCACGTTGAGAAAGGATGAGGTGGAAGGAAAAAGACAAGACAGTTTGAAGGGTCTTGTTCCACGAAAGTCTGAGTTAACTGCAGCATTGTGTGTCTCTGTGTATCAGATCCCTTGGCCAAAGGTTGCTCTATAGAGTCTAGGCTTCACAAACTCTTTCTCTGTGCTCTGTAGTACATTACCTTGTACTAATGCTATTTGAGATCTAGTTTAGATATACTGCCAACCTAAGTCAAGTGCCCTAAAAATCTGTTTTCAAATTACTAAGGTAACCCATTTATTAATAACCACAGGACATAATTTAGACTAATTTTATTAATTTTTGAAATTACTGTTGTATTCCATGGTTGCTTGTGGAAAAAACCTGAAAACTGTACAGGAAAAAAAGGATTAATTTTTTCCATACTACTACTGCAGAATTTGAAATTTTACTGTATTTCTTGCCCTCACAATGCAAATTTGCCAGTTTTTAAGGATAATTATTATGGTGCTCAACAAACAAGAAATGAGGGACAAGTAATACGATTTGATTTAGGAAAGCTGAGATAACAATAGAACCATTTTCCGTCAAAGATGAAGGAGGAATATAAGTTACAGGTTACAGGTCAAGGAATGAAAGAGGTTTTAACTAACAAACAGAAAATTGTTAGTGAAATCACATCCACTTGGACCTCTTAAAACTCAGTTTTACTCAATAGGCATGCAGAAGACAAATGTTTATATAGTTGCTCTTTGCAGCCATGTTTGACTCCTGTATATATGAGAGATTGTATTTCTACTACAATATTTGCCTCTTCATGTGTTACCATTCCTGACTTGTTTGAATAAAAAATCCCCCCAAAAGGAAGGTAGGACCAAAAAGGTTCCTTCCCTGACTCCTTGCATGGGCAAAACCTTTTTTCCATTATTTCTTGTCCCTCCTAGGTTTTCTCCTGTCCATTAAGGGATCAGTATTCTAAAAACCCTCTTCAGATACTTATAAGGCATTACTCTTATTGGATGCTATGCTGCTGGTCCTTCTGCTTTCTTTGACTTTTTAAGGTCGTAATATGCTCTCTATTTTCTGTGAAACTTGTAGCAGGAGATCAGATTCAAAACCTGTTTGGTGCTATTGCTATGTGAAGGTAGTGTGTGTGTGCATGGAGATATGGACTGGGAATATTGCTTGTGAATGTTAGTGCCTGCTATAATCACAGAGACAAAATCTCTGTGGCAATCCCAGCCTCTGCCAACCTTTGTGCACTGACTGGTTTTGGCAGAGACCTATCCCATTGCCTTCTCATTACTCTCCTAATCATACAGTGCTGAACATCAGTTTCAAAGAACTGAAATTTGTCTTCAGAAAGCAGCACAACCCAGGAAATAGTGTGTCACCTTTTTCAGCGACCAATATTTCCATATTAATTTTTTCTTTCAGCTGATAGTTTATGTTACGAAATTCTGCAAAGCCTACAAAGACTCAACATACTCTGGATGGTATGTGTGGCTGCAGAAACACAGAGCAGTTATAAAACCAACTCAGTAATCTGAAGTCAGTGTATTTATGCCCGTTAACTGAGACAAAACATTTCTTATTGATCACTGAGGACAGTGGATGTCTGCTTGCAGTCCCTTACTTCCTGTGGCATCCAGAGATAAATATGAAGGTTTTTCATCAAATTGACTTCTACATAAATGCAAACTTTCTCTTTCTCCTCCTCCTCCCTGTCTCCCAGTACTGCTGAAGTACTCTTTTACACACTCAGTGGTTTCAGGAATTACTTTTCTGTATGCCTAATTTGGGCTCCTGTTTTTGAAAAACTTGACAATGTAATGAATAGCTTATTGGTCTGAGCTCTGGCCTGGATTTGCTAGAGCATACTTGCTGCAGCAATCACATCTTTCCAATATCCATGTACTCGCTGTTAATGTGAAGAAGAGAGACAAATTACTCATCACAAAAGAAACAAGCACAAGCAGGCCCCAGAAATGCTGGCTGTTATATTTAGATTATAATATTAATATTGGAACGTCATAGTCATGCCCTCTTCCCTAATGGCAGCCCTGTGAGATTCTATCTAGATTTTATGATCTTATATGGAAAGTAATTCAGCTATTTGGGGAACTATGCTGAGTGCATACAAACAGTGAGACTACTTACGTCTGTTCTCTGTGTTATCAGCACCATTAAAAAGTCACATCAGTTGGGAGGATATGCTGCTTTATAGTTTCTGCTTTTAATGTCTCTAAGGAAACCACTTTACTTATCCACACTTAACTGTGCTTACCACATCCACAATCCGCACACAGGCAGGGCAAAGAGAAATAGTCCATCAGAGATTCTGTTTTTTATGTAAATGTATCAGTAAATGTATCAGTATAAATTGTCTTTATGTTTTTTAAGTTGGAGACTCTGGTTTAGCAAAAGTCCTGCATATATGTCGGTTTCCACAGGAGTGAGCTGGTATGGAGATACTGTGCCACAGGTCTGGTCAGCACTTTTTGGGGAATTTTTCTGTTACTGAAGGCCAGAAGGACTAGAAAGAACTCTGTTTTGGTAAGATATACAATGAATATAGGGGGAAATGATGAAACAGTCTTAAAACAATTTGAGTTTTCTCCTTCCTTTTTCATTTCATAGAAAGACTCCTTGTATTCATGAAATTTAACGGGAAGCAGTTTTTTTTAGAGTATAAATTCATACCCATGACAAGATAAAGAGAAATATTATTTTCACCTGAATCTACTTCTCCGTGATTTATCAAGTGTCTTGAGGGACTACTTTTCAAAATGACAGCTTTTGTCACACACTGCTAGTTTTACATCTTTCAAATTTTTTTAAAGCTTAAAACATTTCAGGCCCAGCAGAATCTGGATGTGCCCATTATGTGAACAAGGTAGGCTTCATAACCACTCTGAAGCTGCCATGGACATTTTTAGAAAAGTACAGCAATTTGGACAACACTGTCGGGAGTTGGAGGAGTTGGAGGGATCTGGACCTTCGTTAGTGATTCTGGTCTCCATGATGAACTTCAGTTTAGTAGCGCAATTTTAATAAAGGCTAAGCTAATACACTCTTTTACTGAAGAGAAGATTTACTAACCTGTGATTCTGTCTTTAGGAGTTCTGAAATATCTTGAGAGAGATGGTGTCATGTCCCTTCGCAATGGGACATTAACTATGGCAGTTAAAACTTCTGGGTTTCTGACCTATTGGCCAGAGACATACTGGTCTTGAATTACAGTAAGTTTTCTATAAATATGTTTACCCAAAACAAATGTTTTTCTGACCAAACATTTCAACCATTCCTTCCAGATGGAAGCTGTAGAACTATATTGTAGTCATGGAAAATTTAATTTCAACACAAGCCAAGCAGAAAAGAATTTAGAACCAGAGATTTTCTGACAATTTTTTTTTCATGGAAGGTAATTTATTTAAATAAATGTATAAGTGTGTAAGAAAATATTTTTATTTTAATAAAAGGTATTCCTTTTTTTTTCCAGGAAAAATAATATTGTATTTCAATATTAAAAAAAAATAAAAGGGCAATACATAATTTATTAGTGTAGCTGAAGAGGGATTGACATAAAATTTTCTTAGGAAGAAAAATATCTTTGTTTCTGGCTAACACACAGTAGAATCATTGATAATAACTGCACATTGAAAGTCATCTATCTTCTAAGCAAACATTTCAAAATGATGATGGAGGAAAGGTAGCACATCAGTGTATGTAGATTCCCTGGGTAGGGTTAATGTGAAGCTTCCATTTTCAGGGTGCACAGAAATATAACAGTAACATATGAAAGAATATTGTACAGGTAGAGATTACGTCATAAGGGTTTACAGCTGCAACCTAGCTTGAGTGTACATTTATAGGTACAATAAAACCTTAAAATTGCCTTTGTAGCATTTCATAGTTCCTGCATTTAAAAGCATAAAGCTGACATAATATTAAAAATATGACTCACAAAAAACATTTCTGAAAAAGAGTTAAATTAATTTAATTTATGAAATATTATGTACTATAGGTATTCAGTCTCCATATAGTATATTTTAATATGCTTACAAAAGCCTACAGCTGAATGTAATTTAGTATGAATGATTATCTGTTTGAAAGTTCCCTCATTATTAGCTGTTTCTCATTTGTTATTTCAGTCATACTGTCATGGAACCAAAAAATGCTGCAGTTCTTAGGTAAGCAGTAGCAGTAAGACTCACTTCCAGCATGTGAGGGGAAACTATGTCCTATGGGACAATCATAGATTATCAGGGTGATGAATCCCATGTTTGTAAACCATTATAATGCTTGCAGAAATAGGGAAAGGTTTACTGATAACCTGAGAACAAAACTGCTTGTAACCATGCCGGTTGTTAGCTGTTCTATAGCTGTCGTTTAAACTAGTTTCATGTTTTAGGATGATTTTTACTCTTTTTCCACACTTTGACTGTACAAAGACATTTTGGAAACTTCAAATTCCTTGACAGAAGGAGACTGCATTAGCTAGTTTCTCCAGGTCCTTTTTCTACTCTCCTAGACACAAGACAGGACAATTTCAATGCTCCAAACTGAGACATTGTGCAAACTTGTTTATTAAAACATATGTAAGCAGATAGGGGTTAGCATATTTTGCCTGGGACATGACATAGTCAATGATTATGTAATGCAGACCCTTTTTACAGGCAATAATATCATGGAAAATATGACATTATAAATTTTTAATTGAACCCCATATCATTAACCAGTAGAGTGAAAAAGTACATGCAGTATCCCTGCACAGCTTCTTGATGTTTATCTGTCTGCCCTTTCACATAAGCCAGGAGGAGAATAAGAGCATTAACAAATAGCTTCTATTCTCACAACTTGAAGCAGGGGAAGAATAACAAGTTGCGTAAATGGAAGAAGAAATATTAGACTTTGTGTTATTCTTTTCCTTTTCCCTCTCTTCTGAAGTGTTATTAGTAACAGAGGTAAGTAAAAATGTTGTAAAGGTTTAGTGTCCTGTTACCTGCTAATTCTTATGTCATTCTCAGTCACTGAGATTTTACAATCAGCTATAAGGAGATTACTTTAAATCCTTTTCCATCACTACGAAGAATATTCTTAAAGGGACCCTGGTAGGAGTTGCAGGCTCATAGTTTGATTTGGAATTTTGGAATCTCGTAGAGAGCTGGAGTTTGTAGTGTCTTTTCAAAAATAATTACTTTTTCAGATATTGAAAATAAACCCCAAACCCCCAATCTTGTGTGTTGTTGCGTTATGTTCCTTGCTTAGGAGAGAGAGGATTATTAAAATAGATGTCTTTCTTTTTGTCTATACCACACTACCTTGCTTTATGTTAAAGATTTGTGACCTAGGACTTATAAAACCCCTAAAATGTTGCAGTAGGACACTCAATTATTTATCTAAAATAAGTAAGAATTGTCCTGCATTTGCCAGCAGGATCTACAGGACTCGTCCTGCATCCCACCAGCCCTAAGAAACTCCTTTGTCTCAGACACTCCTGCTCACCACTGAAATCTGATGGAACCAGCTGAAGAACAGTGTTTTCAGATACTTTTAACAACTGGAATCGCATACTCATTATCACTCACTGTGATTACTACTATATATACAAATAAACACAAACACAGGAATACATGCAAAAATGATCTAACCAGGGTTTTTAATAAAAAGATAAGTAATCATTACAGAGATGGCCAGTCTGTTTCCTGTCAAATAGATACAGTGGAACTCACTTTTGAGCTCACATTTGCCTACAAGACATATTACATAGATCCATGGCAACACATTGATCTGTTCTCTTTTTATAAATATTTATAAATTTCCACTAACAAAAGTATACTTTTATGTATATGTATGTAAGACAGAACTACTGTCTGCTGTGTAAAGTCTGCTTTTACTATCCCTGTCTATGGCCAAAAATTAAATGCAATATGGCTCATGCTGAAGTTTCAGGCATGTCCATCTTTTAATTGTTTTTTGATGTCATATGGCCAGAAATACTGAAATATAATACATTGTCATTTACTGACCTTAGGGAATTCTTTCTCAGTTTAATTAAACAGAATAACTTGCTAATGCAAATGCTGCCTATTACGCTTGAGGAGTCTAAAAAGATAAATGAGTTACAAACAAGGCCCTTTGTGGAAGTTGAGACAAATTCTTTTGACTGAAGAGATGGGCTCTCATCTGCAAATATTTTGTGTTTCTACTTTTCTGACAGGCAGAGGTGAGCTTACATTGATAAACACAACCTTTTAGCTGCAGAAAAACTTGCTGGTAGCTTGCATTGGATTAAGATGGATTAGTGTCTCTTTAGTTAAATTCCTATTGTCATTTTTTCAGTTGCACACTTCACACTGGCAAAAATGATAATCATAGTTTACATTTATTTGACTGAGATTTTGTATTTTAAAGAATCCCAGTCCAGGATATTAGTGTCCAATTTTCTCTGACTGATTGAATGGGATCTCAGGTGCATTATTGCACATGGATGCAGGAACAGCACAAATTTAAGCTGACGTCTTTCCTTTTCTTGCCCTGGTATCTTCAGTGTTCTTGATCACTGTCCTTGAACCCCAAATTATATAGTGTCAGAAGGCATATTAGAGTCTACCTGCTCAGTACCAGAAGAGAACTATGAACTAAACCTAAAGATCAAAAGAATAATTGGCATTATACTTCAAATCTCTTTTGCAAAATGTGTAGGGCTTCATATTCAGGCCAGTAGCGGAATAAAATATAAGTCTAAACCCTAAGAAATTTAGTAAAATAAGATCTTTGTCCTCCAAACAGCTCTAGTTTGGGTATCTTACAAGTATCTGAAATGCCAAATACAAATCCCTGGAATGTCCCCAAAGTGGTCTATGAATACGTAATTACAGAAACACAGACCACTTTGGAGATATTCCAGGAGATTTATTTGGCATTTCAGAGAGATACAAGCTTTCTTAATTTACCAGAAACAATGCCAATGGAACTGGAATGCCAAGAAGAAGTAACAAGGCATGTGAACTGTGATGCCTGGTGATTCCAAATATGTTCGAGTGGTTTGTGGCTTCAAATTTTCTATCATTAAGTTGCTTTATTGTCCAGCTTATGTATGAAATAAATTGGTAATGTTTAGCTATGTTCACTATGAAATTTGTCATTAAAATGTATGCCTCTTCAATGAAAATTGCCCTTTAAACTTATTTCAAGGAGTTGACTGGAAATTGTCAGCATGGCTCTTGCAATGCTCTTCTGAGAGCCCACAGTCTGTGACTAAAAAAAAAACCCTCAGAGAGATGGCAGCCAGATTTCCACCGCTGGGGCCCCATAAACTAGGATTACTAATTTAGGGACTAAAATAGGAGCAATGGTTGCTACATCTGTCTTAGAATACGGGCTGCCCCCACTTGCCCCAGTGTCTCTGACAGCATGAGAGCATTATTTCTCAGTGCCACCTTCTAGCCATTGCCTTATGAAGAATTTATATGTTTTGAGTTTTCCTTCATGGCAGGCGTCCAGCAGTGCTGTACTATAAACCTGCCACAAAGAGTGAAAAAGACACAGTTTTCAGTTCAACTGGGGGCCCAGACTGATTAGCTCAGACAGGCCGAACTTCTAAAGGTTAGTGAGTCTGAACCTTAACTGATTCACCGAGCACCATCAAATTATGTACTTCAGAGGAAGTAGCAAACATTTTAAAAGACTAATTACTTGAGAAGGTTGTGGAGGGTGTTTAATACACTCAAATCCTTTATTAGAGTTCTCTTGAGGAACCCTAATGAAATAACAAATTCAGAGAGAGAGAGAGGACAAATTATTTTCCTTTTTTGGCAAGTAGTTGTTTGAGCCGAACAATGCTGCCAGCTGAAGGCATCATTAAGGGATGGCTTACTGTTGCACACCAAAACCCCTACTGTGATAAATGGCAAATAAAACATGTCTTTCATCCACACATGAAGGCAGCCGAGGACGTGCAGAGCAGGGCTGCAAGGATCAGGCTCCTGGCGTTACCAGGCACAGATCGCCTGTAGAGGGCTCTCAAGGTCCTCTGCTGAGCCTCTTAACCCAGATTCACGGGCTGCAGCTGGAGGTTTTCTAAGGTCACCGAGGTCCGTCTCAAAAGAGCTAAACAAAAGGATCCTTCAGCATAAGCATGCATTTTTTTTCCCTTTTCTATGGCCTTGCTGTTTCTATGTACTATCTCTAGCCACAACTTTGCCTGCATTATTTGCTTTAGCAAACAGATGTTAGAAAGTCACTGCTAAATATAAGTCTCCCCTGTAACAGTCACTGTGGAAAAAAAAAAAAGACAAAATGCAACAAGCTTGGAATAGGAATGAACACCATCAATATTTTTTCCTTACTGTCATCTTTGAGCCAACAGTACTATAGACACACAGAACACGGATTAATTGTTTATATTTAGTTAGCTCATTTTGTTCAGTTCCTAGAATGATCTGGGATGTGCAGGAACACAAATATTGCATCGAATATCATTCTTTAAAGCTGACTTTACTGCAGAATGCATGCAATTTTTGACACATAAAGTGAATAGCAGAACTAACTACACAGCTTTCATATTAAGATGCTTGTGCTAAAACCCAAAGGCAACCTACAGGCAAGTGCTATACATACACAGGAACATGAAGCCTACAGCAAATTAAATTTACATATATATATTTCATGGCAATGAAACCCTTGTCTTGTGAGTTAATAACATGTTTTAATTGCTTGTATTCTTTTTTTAAGAATATGGCCTGTACTGGAGGAAGAAAAATGCCCTTTCCCCCTTTGACATAGTGTTTTAAATCCAAAATTCCTGCTGTGATTATCTCTCCATGTAGATCTGGAAAATTCAGAAGGAACAGATTATTACAGCAACCTTAGTTCCTGTCTTTCCTTGTCTGGTTATACTGAAAGGAAGAACCCTCTAAAATTAGGATAATTGGGCTGTTTTTCATTTCTAGTAGACTTCCTTTATGGAAGGGGACATCCTGTAGCAGTCCTTGATGATACCTTCTGGCATTAATTGTTTGTTTGCCTTTTCAGGAAAAAAAAGGGTTTTTTTATTTTATTACCTTTACTTCATGCTCCTATTTCCTTTCCTTGTAATACCAGGGTGGCTTTAGCTAGGAAAAAAAGTTATATAGAAAAAACTTACATCCTGTTTTTGTCCCAATATGCAGAAACACAGCTGTGGAAGTAGTCTTGTAGTTTTTCTTTCTTACAGGATCTCTGAATAAGCCATTCAATGTACTAGTTGGTTTTATTCTCCCTAACTGTAGTCGCAGGTGTCACTGAGTTTTTGAAACTGAATTTACTGGGACTGTGCAGTAACCACTGGAAAGAAAATATGCGCTATTAAGAGAGAGAATTGTAGGTAACAACAGGAAGCTGTGACCATGTCACCAGGTGTTGGAGACTGCACATCTCAAGGCACTGAATGACATAATAAAAAAAACCCATGACTCTTCAGGTGTTCCCAACTTTATAGACTTTTACTACTTTTTCATGTCTTTAGATCAGCTCAGGGTGGAGAACCATTGCTCTCCATGTTAAATGGTTATGGGTAGTGAGATCTGTATGTAAGACTGTTAGGCCCATGTGCAAACTCCTTCTTTAGACTGCTATATAAGCATCTGTAAGTACCTACTGACTGGTACTGTTGAGAAGCTTTTCAGTCCTAAGTCTGCAATATTGTCAATTTTTATGCAAAATCTCTAATCTCCTGAACTGAGGGAAACTGAAAATTCCTTTAAGTGGGCAGGTGCTGTACATGTGAGGAGAAATAGTGGACCTTTCTTATCTGTCATTGCTCAGGAGTCATACAGCACATGCTGCTGCTGGAGGCTGGGAGAAAGAGTAAGGCAGTGGCTAAATTTTTCTGAAAGTGTTATAGTATATTTAATATTTCTGTTCTGGTTATTTTCAACATGTTCTGGTTATTTTGGGCAGAGCTTTTCTATACAAGAATTTTGAAGACTTAATGTATTTTTCCAGGCCGTAGTAGGTCATAATCTGCCAACCAAGAACCACACATCTGGAATTCTTCAATATACTGCAAACCAGCTCTATATGCATCAAACCATCTGCAGATGTGCAATGTGGTTTGTTCTGTGCATGTCCAGGACGTTCAACATGTCCTAAAAATTCCGAGATGCTGTGCACTGGCAGTGAGAAAAGTTATATTGGAATTTTTTACTATGCAGAGCTTTGATCTGAAGGATATTCTAGCCCTCTCTATTTCAAGCACTAGTTCTCTGTGTGATTTTCTCTAGGCATTCCATGAAATGTCAGTGGTCACCAGTGATGCCCTAATACCAGTGGAGCTTACTAACATCCATAGTGTCAGCTGGATACTGTCAAAGGCACAAAGGTTCAGATTCATGGTGTTTCTTCCATTCAATGCCCATTTCAAATACCTTCATGGGCATTACATGCCCACTCTCCTTGCTAGATCACAGAGAAATGACCATTGCTTGGAAACATGTTGTCTTGGGACAATATGATCAGGCATGTTAGAAGAGGCTTTAGGAGATATCAGTCCAACCTCCTGCTCAAAGCATGGTCATCCTGGCCAAACTACTCAGTTTGGTCTTGAAAATGTCTGAAGAATGAAAAGTTTCTATTCCTGAAACCACTGCTGCTCCAGACTGCAAATCCCAGCCCTTGGCCTCTCCTCATGGGACATGAAGTGCTCTATCTCAATGCCATCCTGATCTCCCACTACTAAATTCACTCCAATTCACTGATTAGTTGTGTACTCTGGGGTTTCAGACTTTACAGTTTTTCTGAGCTGTTAAATGTCATGGAGTAAGAAGTACAATCCCTTCCCTGATGAGTGTGCTGCTTGTTGATACAGTCCAGGAGGCTGCTGTTTTTCCTTGCTGCCAGGACACACACAGTGGGTCATACTCAGCTGTCCATGTCAGGGCACAATGAGGGCTGGTTGTGCCCTGAGGAACAGGAAGCTGAAATTTGTGCTCAAGTCCCAAGCTTGCAGGGCAGGGTCTCTCCAGCCAGTGTCCATCCCACACTACAGGGGTGGGGGTGAGTGGGGCAGGCCTGGAGATATGCACAGCCTCAAACACAGCCTGGTGGTGGCCAGATAGATCTGTGGTGACAAGGCAGGTTCTAGGAAATCAGTCAGGCCTTAGCTGTTTTGTCCATCAGGTGAGGATCAGGAGGCCATGGACAGGCACAGGCACAGACCTGGATAGGTAAGTGTGTGACCACGAGAGACAGAGCCTTGACTGAGAGAAGTTCCCAAGAGTCAGAGGGTGGGAAATCTGGCTGTGTCTTCCTACAGCTCCTTTTCCACTAAAGCTCTGCTCACCCAGCTGGCCCCAAACACAGTCCCTCTGGCACCCAGATCCTGAGAGGGCTGAGGAGTGCATCCAGGATACTGACAGACGTCTGCGGAGCCCCCAGATCCTGTGCAGAAGAGCTTCTTCCCAAGTCAGTCAGCATGTACAGCTGAGTACACCTTTCTATCCCATGTACAGGATTATGGATTTGCCCCTGTTGTGTTTCATAGACTTCTGTAGCGTTACTCCAGTTTGGATACGTGCTTCTGCCCCTAGATGGGGACCCAATGATCCATGGAGCACTTTGCTGTTATCCACAGACTGCATGAGTGTGAATTCCATCTCTTCCAGACCAATGATGAAGATATTACGCTCAGGCAATAGCAGTATAGACCCTTAAAGAACCTCGAAGCATGAACCATCACCTCCATGATCTCACCAATGTTCAGTGCATTAGCTGTCCATCCAGATCATAACATCACAACCTGGATAAAACAGTACTGTTGGGGAGCATATCTAGAGACCTTTTGAAGTTGAGTGAGTGACATCTACCAGCTTCTCATTAGCTAAAGAGCTAGCTATTTTTCACAGCAGATGATTATATGGAGTCTCTCATGACCACACAACAACTCTACTTCATTCCTTACTTGCTGTCTTTTGGACACTTGATAAAAGATTAACTAATGACTCTTTAGCCATTTTTAGCCATGTTATTGTACTTTATTTCTCTAATGTTATCTTCAGAAAAATACATGAGGGAAAAGGAAGGACAGGAACAGATAACAAGGGAACATCTTGTGATAAGCTTGTTAAACTTCTAGATTTAATAAAGAATACAACAACGTGGCTTTATGGATCAGATGCTCTTGCATTCATAATTCAGAGAATAAATGGGAACATTCTTTTTATTTCAAAGGGATAGGATAATCACTCGCTATTTTATATGCTCAAGTTTTGAATTTCATTTTAGAGACTTTGAAGAATATTCCTCCTTCAGCCTGAATGGCTTTTAATTTCACTTTTCAAACTTAGAATTCTAAAAAATGCATAACAACATCTCCATTTCTTGTATATCTGTACTTCTGTGTGATGACGAAGTCATCATAATAGCAGTGATCTAAAGCCCATTGAAGTGAGCACAATTCTTCCTTTAACATAAGTCATTTCTGGATCAAGTAGTAACTGAAAGAGCATTTTTAATTCTTTTACCTATGGCTTTTTGATGAGGATGTACAAAGCCATATATAGGAAAAGAAAAATCTGTGGTGAATAGCAGCTTCCCTTCTCGTCCCAAGTGCCCGAGCATAGACTATTGTTCTTGAATTACTTGTTATAGAGATTTAATTTTAATGTTTGTATAATAAGGTTATTGTCTAAAAGTTCTTTTGACTGTTTGATACCTGATTGCAGGCAGAAATCTGCTGTCTAGTTGTGAGTTACCATGTTTGCCATATGTTGATTCTTTGGCTAGAGTAGTAAAGCTCAGACTGAGCTTTACTGTGTGAATCTGAAATATAATCAGGAAGACTAGATATCTTGCAAACAGCAGACAGAAAAACAGGACAAGGCATTTTAAAAAGTGCTAAGCTGCTCAGGGTAATCAGATGCAGTTAGCTCTATAGTGCTGTGCCTGAGCTAATAAGCTCTGCATAGAGGAGGGACTTAATTGTTTAAACAACACTAATGCTGCTAATTGCACTAATAGCAGGTGATTCTTGTCTGGTGAAACAGCAATAAGTGAATAGTATCTGCACATGGCCAAGAGGATGACTGCTGCGTATTGAATATATAAACTGACCATAAATTCCCAAAGTAGTGTCACAAGGAATATTATGTTACTTCTACTTCAGTGGTTTGGTAGGTACTATAGAGAAATATACATTGCCATGTTTATATGGCAAAAAGGTTGAATTTCTGCTTTGCTGGGTTATCTTCAGAACTTGAAACATTAGAAGAACTGGGCCCTCAATCCCTAGCCTGGTACCCTTCCAGAAATTCAGGCAGGATTCCAGTGAGATCTTGTCAAAAGCAGATGTATTGGATTAACTGTTTGGGTTGAACAAATCATCACATACCAATGAGATTTTTTTGAATTTGAAAATTCTCATCAGCACTACTGGTGAGTTCTTCCAGCTGTCAGTCAACATTGCTAAGATGTTATTCATAAGGAATTTCAGGGTGGTTTTTTTTTTTTTTTCCTCTCCTAAGCAGTGTCAAATAATACATTTGGTACAAATATATGGAAGTAAATATTTGTATTTACCTTTAGTAAGTATTTCTATGGACAAAAATCAAAGCATGTCTGAAACTAATTTATTTTGGTCAGAGCATCTTTTTTGATGCTTACACAACTATAACATCAAACCACTGGGTTATTTTACTATAGGACAAGTCACTTGAAAGCAAAACCAACAAAAACCACCAAGCATTACTCTGAGTTTAGATTAATGTTTCAAATGAATACCAAGGGATTATGATTTCTGGAATTTATTATGCATAGTTGCTACCAAAATGTATCAATGGTCTGAAACCCAAAGCTCTGCCATTTCTAAATTTTAACCCAGCTATGAATTCATTGTACTTTCCTAATGATGTTATAGTTTGGCACTGGCTTTGAATAGTTCCTTTACTTTTCTTTTGTCTTATAAAGGCAACTGTGTAGCACTCTTTTGATGTAAATTCAAGTAGCAGGCTTTCTGTGACAGCTGTGTGTACATGTGAATGCTGTTAATGCTGTCGATCCCAGTGCCATGAAATTTTCTTCTTGTAGCAAAGCACTGGATAAAATTTTCCTGATGAAGCCACTCCAGGTTGCTGTGTATGGGCCAGATCGTATTAGGAGCCTTGGGAAATTCTTAAATTTTCCTTAAGCTCAACAAACTGTTCTATCATCTCTCCTTTAGAACTCGATAGAATATCAAGTATCATAGAATGGTTTGTTCAGTGTAGGTTATGTGTTAATCTTGCATTGAAGTCAGGAAAAAAATAGGGGTAGGACCCAACAGCAGTGGATTTTACAGAGGGTAATCAAAGCAGGTTTTTTACCTTGCAGTAAAGTGTGATGTTGTGTCTCAGGCTAACCATTGTATAAACCAGTCTTTCCACATCTATTGACGTGTCAGCTCCAATCTTGAAAACTATCATTGATTTCTGATGCTATTTGGCTGTTTTGTGGTTGGGCTGCTAGAATTCCTGATTTATGGTTTGGGCCAGTGCTACCTTAGATACTACATAGCATATGAATATGTGGATAAATTCATAGACAAGTATTTTTTGTGTTAATTAGTAGAAGGGATAAAAAATAAGAGATAGATTACTGTCCTTATTTTTCTGACACACTATGATATTTTGACATACTTATGCAAGTCAATATTTTCTTTTTCTCCTTTTTTCTTTTTCTACTTCTGTTGGAAATATTTAAGGGTGCCTGTAAAATGAAAAATGGAGAATTTGTTACCTATGTTACATTTTGTAAAAGTCCTAGAAATTTTCTCAGAAATTCCTAGCTATAGGGTGTACAAAAAATTTCCCCTTTGCTGTATTTTTCTGCCTCCAAACCACACTGCTTAAGGTTTCCTTTAATCTTGTTTCATGTGAACTGAAAATATAAAATAATCTTTCTGCAAACAAGCCTTTAATGACTCCTCTTCAAGCTTCAAATTTTTAAGAGCTGCTATTTGTATCCTCCTTTCCCCAGCCTCATTGCTTCAAGCCCAAATCTGTGTTTCCTGTTAAGTCCTTCTGTATAAACAGAGTCTCCAGTGGTCCTCTTGCTTTGAGGAGACTGTAATACCATCCTTGCTGACGTATGGCTTATTCCACAGCTAAATGGTTGGTTGTTAACATGAGAGTTCCATGCTAACTCTGGGACTTATAAGTTCTACCAATGGATTTCCAAAATCATCATGGTTTTATGAACAAAGAAAATGAGAAAGACAGGAACACTTTATTTGCTTAAAATGAATAGCTAATGTCTAGTAGCCATACATGTCAGAGCACATATTTTTACAACAAACTTGAAATTATTTGATGTTTTTAATAATAACTGTTGCTATACAACAGCTGAAACATCCTAATGGATAGAGTTAGTTTTTTTCTTCCTTGCTTTCAGCTAATGGAAATGAATAAAAGAGAAGCGGAGAAAGAGATATTTTATATCTGAGCAAAAAATAGGAGACTTCTTATTAGATGATTTTAAAGTGCCGGAGAAGGTCTTGTGATGAATCAAATTTCTATAGAAAACATTAGGACAAATGCTGTTAGAGCTAATACCTTAACCTGCCCCTGCCTTCATTCCTTATTGTCTGAGAGTGCTTTAGATTGTGCTGTGAGGGAGCAGCCCAACTGCTGATTCATAGAGTGAGCTTTGGCATCAGCCTCTTGACTGCTCTTAGGACTTGCACATGAGCATTGGAAAAGAATAAAAGGCTGTGTTTGGCAACCAACACTACTTTAAATCATGCAATTCAAATCAATGGCCTGCGTAGAGCATATGAGTAGTTGAATGGAGGAGGATTGAAGAGGCAACACTGAGCTCAGGTGTTCCAGTAAGAAAAGCATTAAAGAGTAGCCCTTCATATTTTTACTTGATTTCATCTCAGATTTGCTGGAGGTTTGAGCAAAAATTGAAATCTCTTTTAAAGAAACTTATTTGGATCTACTTTACAACTCTCAAGTATTGACAATGGCTCCAAAACATATATGATTTTCATGTCCACTAGAAATATATTTCTTTATTTAGACTTTATTATTTCTAGAATTATTTGTTTTTATAATTGAAATTATTTATATTATTTATAATTGGTTTATTACTGAAACTGCTGTTCTTGCATGAAGTTATGGGAAAGTAAATCCATATTTGGTATTTAAGACTGACTTTGTACAGGATTCCTTACTACTGTTTTAAAAGAGGTGTGAACAGATTTTGAATTAGAAATTTCAGCTAGCCAAACCAACGCCCCCACCCAGTGCTGCCAAAAAAACCCCCAACAAATCAACCTCACAAAACACCCAAAACAATAACAAAAAATGTGCACAATTATTAGGTGCTGTGACTTCAGGGTGCAGCTCACAGCATAATTGCTGGGTTAAGAAAGATCCTGGCTGGTTGGTATAGCTGTCCAATCCAGGGCAAAGCATTTCAGAGATTTGCTTTTGCACCAGTCAGTTTAGCTGATTTAGTCTTGCTTGTCTGCTTGGGCTAATTAGCCCAAATTAGAGATAATTAGTGAGCTAGCTCAGGTGGAACAATATCCTGCTGCAACTATCTAGTTTCTGGTTCTGAACCTGGTTTCCCCTGAGGCAAGTCAGTGCTCTCTGCTGAGCTGTGCAGTGTGAGCTTGCCCTAAATAACTCGTCCAGGTTCAGCTGAGTACAGTTCAGAGCCAGGAATAGAACTGCCATCAGTTGACTTCATGACCTGCCTGAAACCATGCTATTGTTGGTTTTCTTAGAGTTCTTGATTTTATTTTTAAAAAGCCTTCAATTTTTCAGCTGAGCAGCTTGAGGCATAATAAAGAAGTCAGTTAATGGCACTACTGGGAGTACACCTGGTATCCTTTGGAGAGACTATTCCCAGCTCTTTGGCTTCAAGCAGCAGAACATGCACCCTCCTTTAGACTTACTCCAGAAATGTTCTATAAATACGACAGCACCAGGTTTGTTTTGAGCCCACACATAAGGAGTTTATTTGAAGGCACCCTCAGGCAGCCTTTTCAGTTATGAAATAAGTTCTGAAGCTGCTCTGCTGTGGCTGAGACTTTTTAGATAGTCTCCAGGTTATACAGGAAGTTGTTAATAATTTTAGTTGCCGGTTAAGGTTCCAGAATGTGGCAGTTGCCCAGATCTGTAAGATAACAAACTGGAATTCTTCTTCCCACGTATTTATGCATTCTGCCAATTGCCACTCCTCCTCCCCCCTTTTTTAAATTTCTCCTTTTTCCTCCCTGCACTCTATTAGGAAAAGGAGAGCTGACAGAAGGCAAGAAGGGTTAGTGTGAGCTCCATTACAACCAGTGCCTGTTGATGCTTGCTGTTAAATGAAGTGTGAAACGGATTGTTAATGCCCCCCCCCCCTTTTTTTTTTTTTTTCTCATAGGATCAGCTTTTTCCTTTTATGATAAAAGAGTGAGTCACATACACATCACTGTTCAGATCCAGACACTCAGATTTATATATTCTGTTTCTGAGGTTAATTAGACAAGTGAGGTTTATTTACTAGTAAGGTTTAACAGAGTGCATAGCAAACAAGATTTCATAACTGTTTTTTGCTGGGTCCAAGGCAGCTGGAGGCTAAAGCTGTGAGTTTATCTACATTACCTGATGCAGTGGCTTAGTAATCTTTTCACTGGTGCACTCAAGATACATGTGGTCTTATTCATCTTGAAAAATAATAGGAAAGAACTACATAATGGACAAATATATCATGCATCAAGTAGCAGGTAAGTTCTCAAATTGTGGTGTCTACATCGTGGATGAGCTATTGCAATACTATATCTGGATAGAAATCTTTCCAGTTTAAGGATATTTTTGGATTTAGGCCTATGCATAAATCAGTGAAAAAGTCATACAGTTCCCTGTTTTTGCTAAACAGAGATGGACTATAAGCCTATGTCCCCTAAAATATTTTATACTGAAGTTCTGCTTCTGGATATCGCAGACCATGGGAAGAGCAGGCAGCATAATGACTCAAGCAAATCTTACTAGAAGATAACATATATATATATATATAGATATAGATATAGATATATGCATATTTAATAGAGGAGGGAGAAATAGTTTGGACAAATATGAAAGAATTCACCCAACCTCACTTTTAAGCAACCCTACAAATTATTTAAGTGAAAAATTAATGAAAGATGTGAAGTTTTGTGGAAAAGAAAGCAAATATTAAATGAATTTGTTGCAGGTAGATGGTACAAATTGTGCTAGATGCTCATTTACAAAATAATTGTTACTTTTGGACAAGGGAGACAGTAGGTTTTATCTACCTATAAAAAGCAAAAGCCAATGCTGTGGTACCAGCCAACAAAAGGGATTAGTACCAAGATTAGAAAGTAAACCTGAGACTGGTTGAAAAGAATGACACCAAGTTACCATTATGAGAAAACCTGAAGAAAGTTAAGACTGAAATTTCTCAAGGCTCAATCTTGGAACCATTATTTAATACTTTCACTAATTTTCTTTTTGTGCTGGAGTCATTAATTCTTATAAATAGTGTTGAACACACAAAGTTAGTTACTGTCATCAAAGCAGAGGTGTGCTGGGATATCTTGAAGAATGAAATAGAAAGAATTGAGGTAATTGAAATGGGATAAAATATTAAAATACAGAAAGCAGTCTCTATACAGAAGAACTAAAATGAATTTCTGTTCAGGGTGATCAGTGGACTAGAGGGCACATTTTACAATAGCAAATAAAAAGATCTTGGCTTAAACTCACAGAATGGAGGCTGAGAAGGGACAATTGCTCTCTAAATGCACCAGAGAGGAATAAACAGCAGGGAGGGAAGAGAACTAATTAATCTAAAGGACATTGCTGGCACAAAAACAAAGGTTCATTATAAAATTTAAGTCAGAAATTAAAGGAACTATCAAAGGAATGAAGAATGCCCTTCTGACAGAAGTAATGGAATCAACTTCATTGAAGTAGAATCTAAGTTTATAACAGTAATTCTATGTTAAGATTGTCTGTAATAGGGAACAGCTAGACCATGTGAGTTAGAAAGTCTTGGAGAGTCTTATGCCTAACCTCATCTTCAGCAAGTGTTGATATTTCTGTTTCGAAGTTCATAGAAGGGGGAACACAATGATCAGCCATCCCCAGGTGTAACCTGTCTATACAAAATTACACAGCTTTTTTTCATGTGTTGTTAAATTTCAAGTTCACAGACTTCCCTAGAGGTAGGATGGGCTCAAGGCAGAATATTACCTTGAAATAAATAATAAAAAAAGGATCCAAATTTTAATTAGATCCAAAAACCCCTCATAAAGTTAGTCAGTTATGGGTGTAATGCCCATATTTGAGAATAGACAAATATTTTCTCAGAGGACATATCATAGTGTAAGTCAATCTTGCACTTTGTATAATTACTTTTTCCTAATGAGAAAAAATATATCATGTCTAGGATTCTGTCCCTTATGTTCTACTTATCCTTTCTTTTTTGCCTGCTTCCCCCTCCCAGCTCAAACACTCTTAAAAAAAGTTGTCTCTGATCTTTTATGGATGGACTGAGGACATTAAAACATTTTTCTTTGCTTATTATTTTTTAGTGCATTGAAAAGTCAAAATGAATGGAAATCACAAAAATAACTGTGATTTTGCCTGTTCAGTATCCAGACTGTTAGTGTATCAGGTTGCTTGCATTCTAAAAGTATAGAAAATAATAACCCCTTTTTTTTCGCCTTGGATGAAGCAGTTTTTTTTCTGTAGAAGTTAGTGATAATATGCCAATTAAAAGTGGCAGAAAAAATCAGAACTAATATCCATAGTTGCTGCTGAACAACATTTATTCCATGGCTAAACAAGGGTTTTCAATATTTTCAATCTGGCAATTTCTGCAAGTCATACATTGACCTTTTCTGTAAAAGTTTAAGCATTTATTTCCTCTTTTAAATGTAAAAATGTCCAGTCTTTGTCCTCAGTTTTATTCAATGTTTAAAAAAGAAAAGCAATGAAAAAGGGTTGATCTGCCTGTCACTACACATGCATTGACCCTTTGGTGCTCTCTTGATCTTTATGAGGTGGCAAAATAAAAAATCAGAACTATGGTATTACACAAACACTGGTAAATGCAAGACATTTAAGATTCCTTTTCCTTCACTCTTCTACTTTCATTCCTCTACCATTCATGTAGCTTTGATTGACATTGTTTTTATGATTACCATTACCTTATATTTTGTGATATATAGTTTATTGGAAGTAGTGACCTGGATTGTGCAAATATACCAAAACATTCTATAATTCATGACAAACATACAAAAACTATCTGTTTACATACATGTTTTTTTAAGATACACATATGTGAAAGTCATAGCTAAAAATAACTTAAGGGTTTTAAAAATGTTTTAAGTTTTTCATATGTTTTAAGAAATCTTAGCTTGAGGATGCCAAAGATTTCATTCACCTTCTCTCCTCTGCAGACATATAAGAGAAACGATGATGGGAGAATAAAAATCTGAAACTGTTGTTGCCATGCAGTACAAACTCCTAATTAACAATACAGGATTAACTGCGTTATGTGCCTCATCTTTCAGGGGATTTATGTTAGTATCTTCAAAGAAAGAACATACTAAAATTCACTGTTCTGCCTAGTTTATATTCCTATGTACAGTCCATACTTTCCCAGCCGTGTGCAGTAATTTTCACAGAGACAACATTCTGATCTCAGAGGTTTCACTATGAATGGGAGATGCAGGCATTACTTTCAAAGGGTGTTAACATACTACTTGAAAGGCCATGAATTAAAAAAGACAAGGACCAGCTGCTAGCTAGAGGATTACAAATCCAAACAGTTTGAATTTATCACAAGAGCTGAATAGAAGGAAAAAAATCAAAAATTGTTTTACAAGACTTGAATTATGATCAAACATATAAAGTGAAAACTTTTTTTTTTAATGAACCTACTTCTATGTTTTTATATTTGTTCTCAGTACACTTACAAAATAATTTTTGAAGGACACAGCCTTTAGTAAAACTCAATCCTAACACTAGACAAAATGTGCACTCCAAATGATACTTATGCATTCTCTGCAGAAAAAAAAAGGTGTCAAACAGATGAGAATTTTTTGTGCTAGTTTTCATTAACCTTGTAGAATAAATAATTAACTGTTCTCTCCTATACAAGCTCACTGTCTACACTTCAGCAGATTGTGTTCATAATTGAAATATAAAATATATACTACACAGTGTAAGAGGTTATTAATTTTTAGTTATATGCAACCAATGGTCTAATTGAAATGTGATGTATGAATGCACCATCTTATGAAATTAAAGAGTTTTGCATTATGGGAATTTTTGAGTAAATAGGTTTGTAAAAAAAGTAAACATGAACAAACTTAAGCTACAGAACAACTTCTCACCTTGAGCTATGTAGATGTGTAGTGACAGTTGTGCACTGCGCTATTAAGCCTAATACTTACACTGGCAGAAACTTCGCCCTTACTGGGAATACTGGATTCAGTCAAGATGAAGACTCTAAGCAGAATGCTTTTTGCTGGAATGTGAGAAGAGCCAGCAGCTGTAGGAAAGGATTTGGAGCAACGCTTAAAAGCACTTAATGACCTAGTATACTAACAGTATATACATGAAAGTTGTAATTGTACTGACATTACAAACATGTGATACATAAATATTGAGAACACTCTGTTCAGGGACATTTGAGAATGTTGTGTGCTGATTTCCTAATAAATGACAGTATAACGTGAGAGAATGCTGTTTCAGAACTCTTTATGAATTCAGCTGTTTAAGCTGATGAACTCCATATTAAAGCCCAGTAGAAGCTGAGGGTTTGTTGTTGCTATAACTGTTCCAAAGTATTAGGAATACATCAAAAGTGACTTTTGGAGGCAAATTTTGTTTGGTTGTATTTTGGGTGATTTTTTTTTGTTTGTTCATTTTTCATTGACCCAACAAAGATCTGACTTGTGGTAGGCTTCCAGGTACTAGCACTCTAAAAGAAATAACTGCTTTAGTCAGAATTGTTGGCAGGTATTTGGGATACCCCAGTTTATTTTCAGAAAGAGAAGAATATATTCCTAGAGTCAAATCTCCTTAAATGCACATCAATATATTAAGAAGAAATGTCAAAAGTCCAGTTCCTTACACACAAGAAGACTCAAACATTAAAATATTTGTCACAGGCTTTCCTCATTCCGAGTTATTTCCTGAATGATCTCTGAATATATAAATGGATAGAAACTCTTAGATGAGGAATCTGCTAGAAGAGTGAAGGCTAGAACCTCATGCTTGTTTCAATTAAGGAAAGTGGTAGGATTCCCTAAGCTTTTAACAGGGCAGAAAAAGTGTATAATTGCTTCTTAGGCTTTGCAAAGTTTTTACAGAAAATCATGGGAGTAAGAAATTTAGAAG
Organism: Zosterops lateralis; assembly: GCF_965231275.1. Lineage (NCBI taxonomy): Eukaryota > Metazoa > Chordata > Aves > Passeriformes > Zosteropidae > Zosterops > Zosterops lateralis. The sequence goes on from NC_139765.1 coordinate 54,910,998, forward strand.
TGTATTGGTTTTGCATGGACTGGTTTTTGGTAGTGGAGGGCCAAAGAGGTGGCTACAGTGAGAAGCTGCTGGAAGCTTCCACTATGTCCAGCAGAGCCAATCCCTGGTGGATCCGAAGGTGGAGATGCTGCTGGCCAAAGCTGGGCCAATTAGTGATGATGGTAATGCCTCTGTGATAACAGATTTCAGAAGAAATCAAAAGAAAACTTGTGGAGGAATTTTAGTTGTGACTAGAGATGAGGGGAATGAGAACAAATGAGGAGAACAACTCTGCATAGATCAAGTTCAGTGAAGAAGGAGGGGGAGAAGCTGAAATTCCTCTGCAGGCTGTGGTGAGGACCAGGGTGAAGCAGCTGCGCCCCTGCAGCCCATGGGGATCCACGGGGGATGCAGAGATCCACCCACATCCCATGGAGGACTCCACGCTGGAGTGGGTGGATGCCAGGAGGAGGCTGTTATCCAGTGGGAGACCTGCAGAGAGTGGGCCCCTGTTCCAATGCTGGAGCAGCCTGTCCTTAAAGGAGTGCGCCCCATGGAAGAGTGACCTGTGCTGCAGGAGTTGGAGGGGTGCCGTTTCCTGTGGGATGGACTCACGTTACAGCAGTTTGCGGAGAGCTATTACATGTGAGATGGAGACATGTCAGATAAGTTCATGGAGAACTTTCTCCCATGGGAAGGACCCCACGGTGCAGCAGGTGAATGATGACTCCTCTCCCTGAGCAGCAGGAGAAACAAAGCATGATGAACTAACTGTAACCCCTGTGATAAATTTGGTGTAAAAATTCGTGTATAAAATAATAATCCAATGTATAATAAGAACAATGTTAATAAAATGTAAAATCCAGTAGGCAGCAAATCGTTCCCCCCAGCCTGCACGGCTTCAGTTGCGAAACAGGACAAGGATCATCAGACTGGACAAAGACGCTAGCCAGCCCCGATAAGAATCACTTCCTCGCCAATGCAAGGAGAATTCCTTCTTGACGACGATGCAGATTTCATCAACGCCCTGGCACGATATGCACACTGAAATCAACATAAGACTGACTGGTATAATTGGCATAAGAAAGAACCTTCCCGGAATGGATCAACAGGACTTGACAAGATCCGGGAAGGCCATCGAAAAGAAATTCAGACTATTCAGCCCACCCTGGACACCTGGACTGCCTAAGGGCAGAAAAATCCTATAAAACGGTGGACTGAGGACTGCATGGCGTGGATTTGGGCGTCTTGTACCCTGGTGTGCGGACCCCTATCCACCTGGCACAGCGCTGCTATTTTCCTATTTTGTGGTTTTCTCTTTTTATTGGTGATCGATATCGTGTTATTTAATAAATTGTCTCTTTATTAATCCGATATTTGCCATTGCATTTATAACACCCCCATTCCCATCTCCCTGTGTCCCTGGGGTAGGCAGTAGAGCTGGAAAGGAGGGAAGAGTGGAGAGAAGGTGTTTTTTAAGTGCTTATTTTACTTCTCATTATCCTGCTCTGATTTTGTTAGTAATAAATTCACTTTATATCTCCAAGTTGAGCCTGTTTTTCCCTTGATGGCAATTGATGAGTGTTTTCTTTCTGGTCCTTTTCTCATCTGAACCCTTTGTTAAATTTTCTCTCCTCTGTCCAGCTGCTGCCGAGGAGTGAGTGAGGGGCTCTTGTGGGTACCTGGTGTCCAGCCAGTGCCAACTCATGACAACAAGGTTTGATTTTAAATAACATAACCAGGCCTTACCCATTGTAACCTGGGAAAGAGATAGACAGGCATAGTTAGTCATCCTACTGCAGTTTACACCAACAGAAGCCTGGTTCTTGAGCACAGAAGCTAGTAAAGTATCTCCAAATAAAAAATATATTGCAGCAGTATAAGCAGGAGACAGGAACTCCATTGTAAATTCTCACCATAACTCCCTCTGTAATGTTGCATGAAAAAATTATATTTGTCTGGACAAAATACAAAAAAAATTGTCTGATTCACAAAGATAAAGATTATTTTAACACAGGTAAAAATTATTAAGGAACATTCTTTGGACCTATAAAAATCTACAAATTTAGTAAAAGGGAACTTTAATGTACTTTCCATTATTTTAATTCTTCATATTTTGATTAAGTCACTAAAATTCTTTATGAATTATAGAGGTTAAGGATTTTGAACTTGATTTTATATCTATTTAGCCATATGTATGCCTGTTTAAAATGCAAATGCAATTGCACGCCTAGTTTCTACATGTAGGCAATAATCTTAACAGATATGGAAACAGCATAATTATATCTGCAAGTATGCACAATTCACTGTCTGTGTATACAGTTATCTAATCTGTTCATGTAGCTGCAATAATTGCACATGCATATATTGCTATGTCTGAATTATCTGAGAAATTTAGCCTGATGTAGGTTTTGTGACTTCCTTTTTTATTATCTAATGAAAACAGCATGTAAAACAATGAAGATGTGATAAAAGTATCTTACATTGTTACTAATCCTTTCCATATGACTGTATTTTCTGTGTTTGAAACAGAGTATTTAACTTGAGACTATTGTTAAAATGTTAGGTATAAACAAATGCAGACTTTGCTTGTTCTGTAAACTGGACAATCTATTGGACAAAGAAATCTATTATCCTTGACAGATGTTTCCTAAGGCACTCCCACACAATTTATAAACAGGCTTATAAACATAAACTGTGAAAACTGAATTTCCTAAGCCTTGTTTCCCTACTAAAGAAATTGCAATTGAAATTTTTACCAATGTCTTTTTGGTATTGATTTTAATTCAAGACAATTCAAAAGTGAGGAAGAAAGCATAAGCAATTTTCAATCGAATTCAAGTGGCATGATGTCAGGTTGAAGTTTTTAAGATTACTTTTTTTTTTTTTTCCCCTGGTGTGCATCCCATGATTGTAAATAAGAGTCTGGTAAATCTTTTACTCTGGTAGACAACAATATGAAATCGTATCTATGAGGCTCATTGTTTCTTTGTACATTTGCAGAGACACTAAATACATTTCCACCACAATATATTTTGCTAAAATTTCTATTTTTTCTAGCTGCTCCTGTTCTTTTAGATAAATCTGATGTATACCTCAAACACTGCAAGCTCATTCAAGTGTAAACTAGATCAAGTGCATTACTATGTAAAACTTTGCATGTTTTATATTGCTTAGAAAACGTGGTTAAAAGATTGCTAGATACTTTGCTAAGTAGTTAATCCACTGTTTGGCTCTCAGGAAATATAATTCTTGCCTTTATTCCCATATGTATTATTCATTTACTTCTTCTAAATAATTTTTAAAAGAAAGTTCCCAGTATTGCATGTGAGAAAGCACTTGTCAACCAAGTCCTGATACATTTATTTTAAATTCTGACCAGACTCCCTCCTTTTTTTGATATTACTGGTAATATAAGCGCACAAATAGAAAAAACTTTCTGGAAAATAGCTTTTTAATGAAACCTCAGAATATCCGTAATGTGGGAAAAACCTAAATTAATGGAAAACTAATACTAAAGATAGAGAAAACAAAGCTATATTTGATTCTGCTGGTATAGTAACATATGGAAGAAAGTATTTAATAGTTCTTTTCAGAGTCTAATTTCATCTGTCATGCAGAAGATAAAAATCTAGTATCAGGCAGAGACTAGTGAAAATGTATTGGTGGGCTGTGACTATGCATTTTTCTTGGTAAATACATTGCTGTTTGTTCATTCCACTGAAGAATAGAAGGGCAGTACAGAAATTCCTTGCATTACATATCCCGGATGAATTCCATTAAGTATTTAAGTCATATGAAAGCAGCTATTGTAAACCATTCCTTTATTGTCCCGTTTAAAACCACCAATTAAGACGAGTAAGGAAGTTATTCAAAACATTTCTGAAATTATTAGCATTCATTTATTGCATTAAAGCTAACCTACAGACAAAGAGATATGAATTATGTTATCACATCAATTAAGCATTTGAGTATCTCATGAGATTGATATTAGAGGGAAAATTAAAGAGAATCTCAAAGTCATGCTTGCATATTTTAACTGCTTAAAAAATCTTTAGCTGCATCTATTCTAACTGCTGGCCTTTAGAAGTTTCATTATGGTTTTTGGCAAGATCCATATTCAGTTCACAAGTTTAGCTTGCTTGCTATTCAGTTGCATTCTTTTTTAATGTACATAAAGTTTTATGCCTATTTGAGAAAAAAACATGCATATACTTAACTAATTTCCCACGTAAAGATGAAAATTTGAAGGAAACAAACTCTGTGTCTGCATTTTGCAGCTGTAAAGCTCTTTATATTGCTAAGGGATTGAGTTTGAAGTGTCACCTTAGACTAATTTAAGGTGTCACCAAGGACAGCATGTGTTAGATTTTGGTGTGTACCTGCAACTGGGAATCTGAAGGGCTATGTAATTTTGCACACCCATAAGATGAAGATGTGTCTTTCTGACAAACCAGTTCATCAATTATCAGTCTCCATTTAAAACTGTCTACAACAAAGTGAAACCAACTTCCCAAGTCTGACTAGATGTGCAATTGGTTTTCATTCAAGTATACTCTCCATATATATTTACTCAGTTTCACTTTGTAAAAATAAAATTTTCCCTATTTTCATCTAAAATTTTCATAGCCACTAACCCTTCAGATTTTAAAAATTACTTGCTCTTTCAGTAATATTTAATCTGTGAAATTTGTTTTCAATTATTTTGAATATTCCAAATACCCATAAAAATCACTGAAGTCTCAGGGTAAGAAGTTGTTTTCAAGTATTTCAAATCAAATTGGAAAACAAAAAAGAAATAAAATGACATCGCTAGTTCTTCAGCTCAAGACTTGACACCTCTTTGAAAGATAGGTGTTAGGTAGAACAGAAATTGTTGAAAAACTGTACAAGAATAAGGAGTTGTAATTCAAAGATGTGTCATGTAAGGGATCTAATGGGGCCTTCTGGCCTTGAAAATGTGAATCCATGAGTATAAATCTCTGAAACATAAAATGAAATGTTATCAAGATTTTGTCAGGCAAAATATTTTGTCACTTTTCACAATGTCAGCTGCAGCATTTTCCTAGAATATAATTCTGAAGAAGATGCCACTTTATTTGCAGTAAGAAGTTTTCATTTTAGCTGGTTAATGAAGCATTGTGTTTAGAAGTGCTTCTTTTTCAGTAAGCTGTCAATCTGCTTTCCTTAAAGGGTTATAAAAGCATTTATCCATTGTGTGAATTCACGCTTCCAGGTATTTTCAAAATCTGTTTTCCTCATCGCCATCTAGGAGAAAAAAGAGGAAGGGAAGGCCTTAGGGACGTCACAGACACTCTGTGATATGCTTATTTGAAGTGTGAATGGACCTTGGCATGCCCTGGCCCTTCTCCTGTATCTTATTTGTCTTTTTGACAGTATGAGGGAGACAAGAATGCCAGAAATCTTGTCTGTCAGTGCACATTACCCAGTCTGAATTCTTACTGGAAAAATGTGGAGAGGTGTAACTAGATTTTGGAAAGGGCTCAGGCTTAAACTACCGCTGAAACTAAGTAGGACACCTGAAAAGGAGAATGTGGCTAGTTTGGACACAGCTATAATAAAAATACATAAATGCACGATATATGAGGTCTCATATTTAATACCATAAGGGCTTTGAAGACTAAGAACCATCAAGAAAGAGTTTGCTGTAGTGCCTGTCCAAAATATCTTGTACTTCATGCCAAGATTTATATTTCTAGACATATGTTCCTCTAGTTCAGCCTTCTTGATCAAGGTCTTTTCCCATCTGGTGGATTCTGCATTAGAAGGTGTCAGTCATCTCCTTTTGTGCTCCTGAATCCTATCTGAAATCTTGCATTTCTTCCTGCAGTGATATCAGGGGTGGGAAGCATTGAACCCTTCAGTTCAAGAGGCAAGCAGAGCCACTTCTGGCAGCTCCTCCTTGGACACACAACAGCGAGAAGGGAGCTGGTCATCCCTTCCTGATGAAGGGCTTGGAAATTCACATTCAAAAAAGACAGACAGACAGCCCAATGTAGTATGTGACCAAATTCCACGGAAAAGGCAAAATTTCATTGTTCATGCTCTTTAATAATTTTTCTGACCAACCTGACCCTCTGCTCTTTGTGCTAGCTGTAATAGTCCCGTTCCCAGCTTTGGTCCCACCACTTCGTGGTGTGCTGTTGTACAGTCTCTGCGGGGTGGATTCCAGACCAGAGCCACAACTCCAAATCCAGACATGGCAAGACTTCAGGCCTTGAGTCTTTCTTGAGCTTTTTGAGATTTCTCCCAAAATCTTTCTGAAGTTAATTTGAGCACTACTTGTTTGGTATTTTAATGATAGTTGGTTTCTACAGCACGAGTGTTATTAGGCCTTTTCTTTACAATATAGCTGTTTTAAACCACATATTTGTGTATTTGTACTATATAAAGTATACCATACTTAAATTGTTAAATTTGACACATACATTGCTTTCTAGAAGTACTGCCTTTTTAGGAAAATCTTAAACATTAGGAAAAATATAGTATTGGGAAGGGCATGATAGAGTAGATAGAGATAGATATATGTGTGTGCAAATTCCCCCTGCACTAATGCAAGAGGAGTCTGTTCCAGAAAACTACATGTTAAAACCACGCTAATATTTGAAGCTCTAGAGTTTTATTCATGAAAAAAAGAGATTATAATGTAATTACTTTTAAGAATAATAGGCAGAGGTCTTCTAAAACAGAGAATATAGTGAAAATATAAGCCTGATAATAACCTTTCTTTTGTCTACCAACAACCTCTGATCTCCAATGTAAGAGGCTGCAGATGTTTCTTTTTACTGAACATTGGTCTAAGACCTGTACCTTGTTAAGAGTAACACTGAAAACAATGTTAAAAATAGCAGTTCAGTTAACACAGGACAATAGATTTTTTGTGGTTGGGTGATGGCATGTAAAAGCCCCCAGGCGCTGAGCTGAAATTTTTAACAGTTTAAAGCAAAAAGGAAGCACTAGATAATACATTTTACCTTGATATGTCAGATGGAGAGATTTCACCCAGTAGGGCATGCTCTGGGCTGAATGAGGGATGATGGTGATCTATAACTTGGTTTTTTTGAGTTGAACCTTCCATCCAGATATATCAAAAGTTATGGAACAAACATTTTATCTTGATAGTTTTCTTCATTAACTTATTCCTGCCAATGTTTGAAGAGTGCTCATAATTTCTCATTTGAATTTGTCTGGTTTAAGTCTTTTGACACTGGATTGGACACTTCAGAGAATTTCTCCACAAGAAGTTTTTATACAGTACATTCAAATTCCCTTTCTGTCTGCATTTTCATAAAGTAAACAGAAGGACTTGTTACGGTCTCTCACAGAAAGACATTTCCTCCACCTTTAAATATGTTTATGGCTTGTTTTCTGAATGATGTGATAATGCCATTTTTAAAAAAATAGCTAGCTAAAAAATACTAGCCTTAACTGACTCTGCAGTGTTACAAGCATGCTTTTTTGCCATTGCAGAAGACTGTTATGCAAACCACTGAAAATGAATGTCAAATTGCTCATCCAGCACTTCCCATCTGAATCTCAGCTTTCCAGGATATAGTCCATCCAGGATATAGTCGTCTGTAAGTAGTCACAGAAAAATCTTTCTAGATTTTTTACTTTGCATTTACTAGTGTTGAAATTAATTTTGTGAATTTACTAAGTGATACAGGAGTTCTTTATATGATTGTCTTGGTTCACTAATTGTCCATTCTTTCTGAATGACTTTGCACAAGAGACTAGAATCAATACTGTGTTTAATTCTTGGTAAATGACAGAGGTGCTGAATAACATAAAGGACTGATCACCAGTAAATGGAGTTCTCTTGTGGTTTGAAAACAAAACGAGTGAGAGGCTCCAAGTCAGAGATATAATTTAATGAGAAGAAAGGTAAAAAGGTAAAAATAAAATAAAATAAATGCAATAACACAAAGAATCACTGACAGGGTCAGAATACAACCTGAGCAGGATGGTGGAAGCAGTCCAGGTGAAGTGCTCTTCCTGAAGCAGTGATCCTGTAGAGAGGTCTGGGAGCTCTGGTCCTCTAGGAATCCAGTGGGTAAGTGCTCCCTGCACTGTCCCAAATCCCAGCTGATATCCAGGTGAGAATGCTTGGCTCCTCCCCCTGGGCAGAGCACCTCACGATAGCATGAGAAGTGTGAAATGTGTCCTTGATGGCCCATTAACAGAGATAACCCCTGGAGGGAGTTACCTGTGACTCATGGGCCATTAGCAGGAGACACCTCAGAAGTCATTAGCAGAAAAAACACCCCAAAGGCGTTAATGGGCCATTAGCAGAAAAGGCAGGGGGCTTGGGAAAACACTAGCCCACCTGGTTTCAACAGTTCATGAAGATGGTGATAGAATAAATACTTTGTGTACATCCTACACTGCAACCCAGGACAAGTTCTCATACTGAAATACACCTATAGTAAATTCATAATCTGTTCAATGTGCATCTTGAGTATTTTGTACAGATCTTTTGTTAAAGAAGTGTGTAGTACAAAGTTGAATCCAATGCTCCTGACAGCTTATGTTATGCAATTCAGAGGCAGACAGAAATAAAAAAATGAATGGAAAAGAACTTTGTCAGACACTTTGCTTCACAATGAACAGCTGAGAAATCATGCTGGTTTGACAAGACATACTTTTGAAATAAGCATTCTGACTGGCCTTAAGTAAATCTTTATCTTTCTTGACTTTTGATTCCCAGGTCAGATTTTCCATTAGTCTTTAGAATATAATAAAATATCTTAAATTAGAATTAAGTACCCTAAATTAGGATTAGATTCATGTTTACTTTCTGGAATGCTTGGTACACTTTTTGATCCCCACCAGTATAAAGAAATATAGGATAATTGACATATTTCAACTTTCAGTCATATGCCAATGATTTGAAATAGCAGTTTTTAAAAGAAACCTTGGAAACACATTAAAATTTATATTAAATCATTTATTTTCCTTGTAAGAAAGGATCTTCAATGTATTTCACCCAACTTTTTAAATTATTGGGGTTTTTTTGTTGTTTTGCCAATTATTACCAAATGTTTGCTATGGGCAAAGAAAATCTGCTTCACATTGGCTACAACGGCCAAAAATGTAGTTTTGTTGGAGATACAGAATATTTAATGTGGTACAATATCAGTTTCATATGGGAAAATACAGTATTCTGCTCCCCTCAAAATGTAGTCTCACAGTATGTCAGCTTCCACAAGGACAGGTTAAAGGATTTCCAAGCTCCTCGTCTCCTCTGCTGTGCTAACATAAGCTTTCATGAGGTTGGACTCTTGGCTGAAACAGTGAACCAATGCAGGCCAAAGACCCCTCCAAGGGAAAACCCTTTTACTTTCAAGCCAGGTGAGTTCAGTGCTCTTGGTGACAGTGAAGTCTCATAAAGAATTGTGTCAGCTGAGCTGTGCCTGGAGGTGTGGTGGGGGCACACATATAAGCAGCTGGGACAGAGATGCACACGGGGAACTTCTTGCTCTTCCAGTCTGGTTACACAAAACTGGCAATGTTAAAGCAGTGTGAGTTTTAGTTAAAGTTAGGTGTCAGCCAACAGCATGCCAAATTCCAAGCACAAACATTTCAGATCAAGATTTGCCTCAATTTCTGGGAGGGGAATTTGTGATTAAATGACTATCTTAGTTAGATGAGCTGGCATGCCTGAATGCAAAACATAGAGATTTGTGTTCAATTGTGACCAAGAAAAGTAGCAGCAGAAGCCTTCCATTCATGTGTTGTTTAAATCATTCATATTAAGGTCATATTAAGGATCCCGAGATCTATTCTTCTAATGTAAAGGAAACTTCCCTGCCTGATCATCTACTCTGGAAGTTACTCTTGCACTTCCCCAAGGCAGTGATATGGGATTGAACCCCTGCTGCACCTACACACCCCATACTCAGTCAGATCAGGTCTCCTTATTGCCTCCACCCCAGGTTTCCCAGAGCACGGTCTCAGATGTTCAGATACTTACGACAATTTAATCATGGTACAACAACTAAATAACAAAATAACAGTTTGAGCTGGGGACTTTGAGAAGAGGCCCTGAACAAAGGAACTCCCATGGGCTTTTATACCCTTACAGGGCAAAGGTGACAAAGTCTGGGCTCAGGCTTAGGCTCCTGTCCCCAAAGTTCAGCCTGCAGCTCTCACTGCAGCTGCACACAGAAGTTCCTGCACCGAGTGTGTTCCTCCACACTAAACAACATCATGCAGTGTTAATTTTAAGTGCAGTGAATGTGGCAGCATTAAATAAATGTGGCTTAAAATGCTTACATAAACAACTCAAGATCTGATATCATCTTTCTAAATTTCTGTATAGCTGTAAAAAGAAAAAATTCTTTGTTTAACTAAAGTTATTCATGTTTGTTTGAAAACTACCCCAAGATATTTAACTTGTATGGCCAGTGGACATATGCCTGCATAATTTCTGCTATTTTCTGTCTATTACGGCTAGTTCAAAATGTAAAACCCCAGGATCAGAATTTATATTGGATCATAGCCAAGTTATCTATCCCAATTTCAAAGCATCCAAATTTTATATTGCATTTTCCAATTAGATAGCTTTTTGATTTTTTTTCAGATTTCAATGATGTAATCTTGTCCAGACGATTCCATACTAATTACATATAATCAGATTACACATGTATGTGTGGCAAAAAAAGTTTTTATTCCCTTCTGCTACTAACCAAAGAGATAAGGAATTCATCTAGTAGGTGGTTGAACCTAAAAACCACTTTCTTGCCACCAGAATAATACTCTAATTACCCTGTTAATTGCTGTGATTTTTTACTTTCCATTTGCTCAGAACACTTGTGTGTGAATGAACATAAATGTATATTTTCCTTTATTTTGCCAGGCTTAATCACATAATTCTTCAGAGTGATGTTAACTAATGTGAGAATAATTTATTATAACTATTCTTCTACCTCTCTGTCTTTATTTTTATGTGTTACTATTATGATACCCTTTTCCATAATGAAATAACTTTTTATCACCTTATATAAATTTAGCCACTCATCCTTCTTTCAGTCTCCTATAAATATTGAAAATGAAACTGGATGTTTGAAACAATTTTTAAACTATGCATATTGCATAGATTTATGCAGAAAATAGAATAACTTCAGTAATAACTGCCAGAGACACATGTATCATGAAAAAATTTTAGTGGCATAGTTTTCCACTTCATTATATGTTTTTTTTTTCTCTTCAGTTGAGGTAAAGTCCATTTTCTTTCCTTTGTTTATCAACCTGTTTGTTTGTGTGAAGCACTATAAATACTGTATCAGCATGTTGCCATAACAATTGTTTTATGTTTGCGCATGTAGTAGAAGCCTGATGAGATTGTGAAACTACCACAAAAACAGTTTGAAGGACAATTGTCTGAGATGTATGATCACAAATAAGTAAGGGTCCATGTTTTCTATATTTTCTATGCTGTTTTATTACAAGACTGAGCCTAATTTGAACCATCTTTAAGCTTACTAATAACTTCATTTTAATGGTGTTCACTTGAAGAAACAGAAAGCAGACTAAATTTCATAGCAGACCCTATGGAGACACATGATGGTTTAATTTCTCTCCCCACCCCCTTCAAACCCCTGATGAGAGTATGGCATCTGTGGGTTCAGAAGTGCCATATGTAAATGACCAAATTCTTCTAGACATGGTGGTTGCTGTTTAAAGGTCTGGCTGACACTGTGATGACTTATGTATGTGACAGCTCTGTTGATTTCAAGGCCATTTGAAGTCAATGGGAATACTCACAATGTGTAAAGACAAAATGCAAATTCTTCCTCCATCACAAAGTAGTAGCACATGAAGAAAGGGCTGCCCTGTCAAATGGCAAACATAAACAATAAAATGATAGTTTTCTAGAAAGAGAGTATCTGAAACCAGAAATTGTTCATTCAGTGCAGCTGATCACTGCTTGAATAATTTTTCTAAGTGAAAAGAATATCTGCCAATAGTCAGTATGGAAATCCCAAGCAGAAATGTTAAACTGTGTGCATATTTATCATGTGAATTATGTGAATGAATTTATGTTTCTGCTTTTGTGTATTTTTTTAGTTAGATGTTTGTAGGGCAATATCATACTATTCTTCCTAGACAAAGTGAGACATTGAGTCAGTTTTTGCTACTGACCTAGGAGAGGTCTACACATCTCTAGAGAAACAGTACTGCAGAGTGTCCCTGTGCCTGAATTGAAATCAATTACACATTAATACATTTTGAGACAATATTAAAGACTAAGGCACCTGCTGCAAAATCACACTTGCTCAAAGAGAATGATAACAGTGAACATTAATCCAGCAGTTTACCAGCCAACTGAGCATGAACTTTTGTCTTTGTGTTGGTGTTTTGGATTGGAGAAGGGATTTGCAGATTTTGCCATTCACACAATGATAATCACTTTCTTGGACTTTAACATCAGAAGAGATCAATTCATGTGGTCAATGCTGCCCACACAAACCCATAGTATTTCTTCTGAATCTGCCTTCACGAATAATTGTGATGGATTATCTAGCAAACACCTTTTAGAATTGCAGACAATCTAGATACTTAAAATTCTAGTAGAAAAAAAAATGCACATATCTACTGGTGAATTATTAATTTCAAATATTTTTTATCTTCTTTCTTGCATCTTATCTAAGCTTCTCTTCACCAAGATCTTTTTCTGTTGCTATTCAGTCCTACAATGGACTTCATTAAGACTAGAGGCTTCTACTGCACCTCCACAACAGGTTGCTGTAACTCATATTTTTGTGTCATTACTTTATTTTTTCCTCTTGATCAGCAATGTTTCAGGTAGAAAATCTGCTATATTTCTCTACCAATGAAAATCCTTAAAATAATGTGTATTTTTTTTTCATTTTACATGTACTTCATATAAGCATCTACAGATGTAGTCATCCTATTTCTTATGTAAATGAACAGATGAAACCAGCACTAAATCTGACCCAATTAATGTTCTACCTATATGAACATGACCTGTAAGCACTGCTTATGAGTTGTCAGCGACAACTAATACCTCTTTATTTTCCTTCCTCCTTTTGTTATCTGATCCCTTCTAAATGGTTGAAGCAGTGGTTTCTAAATATTTAATCACACAAAACTTCCCAGAAGGATTAAACAGTATTATTTAGAATTTAGAGCAATGAGGGAGCAATTCTCCTTTTCTGTTTATTGTATTGGTGAATAGGCAGCCAGAACTGCTGGGAGATTTTGTTTGCTGGCTTGTTTGCATGTTTTTGAGGTTCCTCTCAATGAAATCAACATTTGGGTAAAACAATTAAAAATTTCTTAACCTAAGAAACTGACTGTGCAGTCAAGTGGAGAAATGACAGATAACAGTGAGGGCACAGCAGCTAATGTGTTGTGTGCTGGTGTCACTCACCTTCAGGGAGGCTGGACATGTGCCAGAGATGCTACTGAAGTTCGTACTGAAACTCAATAATGCAAGCCAATAAACACCCAGTTTCCAGCAGTTCTTTACCTTGCAGACACATCTAAAGTCAGCCATGGGAGGGAGAAGAGAGTTTAATGCACAGTATTTGGATCAATGCATTGAAATGTAATAGCTGTGAAATTGGGAAATACGAAAACCAAGAGCAAATGGCTGAACAGCAGCATAGAGCATAAACGCCTGATTAACCTCAGGCATTTTGGTGATCATGGTCAGGACAAATTTTAGGAATCTTCCCTCAACAGCAAAAGAAGCCATGAAGAAATAGTTCTCAAATGGTAGTTTCATAATGGTAAGGTATTTTACAGCAGGAGAACTTTCTGCTGAAAAATACATCATTGTGAGTTGGAAAAGTATGCTTAGGACTTTTAATTGTCTTTTACTCACTAATATGACATACCTGTGTGAGATATTTACAGAATAAAATATATTAAAAATTAGAAAATAGGAAATTATCATCATTTTGCCATTACTTTTAACTGTTCTAAATCAGGAAATAAATGTGAAAAGAAAAAAAGCATTCTACTTAAAACTGTTGGGGCTTTGTCCTTTTACCTTTTTAATCTCCAACCTCACTTAGACTTCAGCATTTATAAAGGTTTAAGAAGTCAGGTTTAAAACCTCTTTAATGAAAAAACAAAATTAATTTCAAGATCATGCAATGAGAGAGGGTTTCAACTGTTACTTATCTCATCTGTTTACAAAGTTATTGAAAGGGTTAAGTGGCATACTATCAGTCATGCATATAAAATTTGTAGTGAGAGGAGGCAAGTGGATTTGAGGTTGTTCTCCTTCAGTTCATTCAAGGTTCACTGAACAGGAAAGTGAATTTTTATTATCACTTCCTGTGAATGAGCAGTTGACAGGACCCATCAGGGAACTGCCAGAAACCTCAAGAGTTTTGAGTATGAAGCCCAGAGTCCACTGCAAAGTTTCCATGACAACACACTCATTAAAATAAAAGGAAATCATGCCTGATATTTACAGCTTTCAGCATACAGTTGAAAGCCTTGTATCTCAGATTTCCAAAGTGTTTACACCTGGGACCCAAGAATGCAGGCTGTCAAGAAATAAAGGGTAGTTGTAACATTTAGCTGTGGAAATGGAAAGGTTGTTTGCAGGTTAGATTTCAACATTCTTCAATTTCTTGAATTGGAGTGAACATCTCTTCTATCTCTTTCTGTGGTGTGTTAAAGGGTGAAATGAAATTAATATTAGCTTGAAAACAGACTTGAGGGAAGGTTTCAGTGAGAGCAGTTTTACTGAAGATAGGGATATTCTTCCAAGACAAGGGACTTAGCTCTGAAAATAATCAAATTAAATGTATTTAGCTACAAATATCTAAATTGCAAAAGATAAATCATCACTGATACTTCCTCAGGCTTGGTAGCAATCACCTACATTATGGTAAAGAGCCAAAGGGACAAAGGGTGACAATAATAACATAGGTTGTTTATTTGAGGACTAAAGTCCCACTGAGTTCTTTTCTTTAGTATTCCCACTCCTTACACTGCCCTTTTCCACTCTCTCCCTTAACAGTCATGTTGACTTTGTTTTTGTGGCTTTATGCCAAGTTATTTTATTTTTACACAGTTGAGAAATCTCAAAATGGGAATAAAATAAGTGGAAGAGAACAGGGATGCCAAGCTAGTAACAGAACTAGAAAGTATTGTCTGACCTGGGCCAAGAACAGCTCTTATTGTCCTGGATTCTTCAATTTCTGCAATCATACAAGAGATCAGGATATAAAATTACTGTTGTTTATTTTGGCCTTTGAATGGATGAATCTCACACTTACCAGTTAACAATAATCAAGTACATGGCTCTTAATAGATATTTTAACAGAGTTAAAGAAAAGCAGGACACCTTATAAATAAACACAGTTACATGTAAATATACTTCAAAGCACATAATTTCCCAGCACAGACCTTAATCATATATTGTACTGAGTCTTCATCTTCCCTGACTGTACAAGTGTCTTTATGATGGCTGCTTGCCCAATCAGGTATCAAATTGTAGTGTGTGAATAACGTCTTAGATGAACAAAAGCATCAGTGAGGGATGTGTCAGCTGCTTGGGAGGATATGTTTATGCATGGGATTATATCAGAATCAGCCTGTTTATAGCTCCTGAATTGGGAAATTGCCTGCAAGGTCAGACAGTTGGACTCCTCTCTTTTCCTTGGTCCCTGTGTTTGGGCTCTGATGTCCTTTGGGACTTATTCAATGCAGCAGGGTTTCTTGCTTTCTTTTTTGCATCTGGTCAGATGGAGTAGAGACAGAGCTCAGCAAGAAAACTGCTGTTACTGACACTGAAGTGTCAACAATTCTGTGTCTTCAAAGGAAAGGAACACATTTTGCTGTCTCCCCACTTCATCAAATTTAGCCATTTCCCCAAGCAATTCTTGAAAGAATCTTGCAGTTTCTCTCTTCTCTAGCTTAAGTTTGTAGTCGTTCCTTGTTACTGATAGCTGATTTTGTTCATTTATAGGTGGCTGACTTAGTTTCTGTGGTTTTCATATTCAGTTGCCTTTCCCTTGCACACTAAGAAAACACCCTCTCCCTGCTGACTTCCTAGAAATCCTTGCTCCAGTACTCTGGTCACTGGTTGGTTGCAGAGAGAGTAGAAGCATTGTTTTGCCTACTGGAGGATGGTAAAAGTCCTTTTAGTCTCAGGATGGTCTTTTTCTCACCTGCAAACTCTCTCTGAATGAGATCCCCCTGCCAGGACCTCCCTAGAGGCACAGACCCCACTAATAAGCCTGTGAACTCATCAGCTATCGTTGTCAAAGTGTGCTCCATCACCATCTACTAATTTTCTTAATTTTACTGGCTTCTGTTAGACCACAAACCATAGCCACTGTATCCACATCTAGCAGGTATGTAATTCTTTCTGCCATATGTACAACTGTGACCCTCTGGTTCCTCAGACAGGAAAAAAGAGACAAGAATATTACTAAAGTGGTTGGTTGTATATTAGAAAAGAGTCAGCCAGTTCATAAAACCCAAGTGTAATCTCAAAGTGTTCACAAATCAATTCTCAAAGATAAGCAAATAACTTTTTCTCAGAGTAGAGATTCTTGGCAATGTTCTTCCATTTCTAGGCGCTACACAGAAGAGGTTGTATCTCAAGACTTTCTGCTTTATTTCAAGGCTTGTCTGATCTCTAACACACATTCTGACAATAAATCTTATAGGAGCTAAAAGACCTGTAGCCCTTTGCCCAGCGCTGACTTTTTTTCCTCCCTGTACATGAAAAGTGGCATCAATATTTCCATCCTTCAGTCATAAGAAATATATCCTCAAGATATTCTAGAAAAGAACAGGAACTGAGCTTGGAAAGGCAAAAAAAGTTATGAAAGTTTGTGTTGGAAATGAGCTGGTCATCTGGAGAGCAAGGGGATCTTGATAATAAGCATCTTCTTTATGATTCTGATATTTTAGGACTCAGAAGGATACTTAGAATAAATTAGCTGAAATATTTGGTAGATTGTTTCGAGTATTGAAATGGGTTTGAAAATATAAATGCTGACAATGTTTCTTTAAATGTTCTTTACATGCTTTTTAACACAGAAGCCACTGACTGTGTGGAGGTAAGTATACAAGGAGAATCTTAGTGAGAGAAAGAAAACTTTGATACATGAGGTCTTTTAATATAGTTCAGGATTTTTAAAAATTACTGTTGTCAGATGAAACCATTTGGTATCCCATGGAAAATGTTTTTACAAGTTACATCCAGCCGAGCTAGTATTAAAAAAACAGTACTCTGTTTTTACAATGATTTCATTGTCTTGATGGTGTAAGTCAGTGCAGATTGAGTTTCTGTTTTCCCAAGGTCATACATCAGTTTTGTGGAAGCATTTCACAGAGTGGAAAAGAAAAGTTAGAAAGCTTTAAAATATGACACCACAGTGAAGGGATTCACTAACAGTCCCACTGTATTACAGATGTGGACAGTTCCTGGAGCTCTAGTGTCGTGCTTACTGTTTGCTGTGTACTGTAGACTACCATCACCCACTCCATGGTGCTAGGGGGAAATTCAAGGATGTACACAGAGTTGCTCAATAAGTTTTCTAATGGACTTGAACAATTAGGAGATTGTAAAGAGCCTGGATAAATTCTATTGCAGGGATTCTCATAGTGCTGGGGAAGGTCAATAGATGTTGCAAATATTAGCAAATTTGTGGAGATGGACTTGCTATACTTGCTGCAAGCAGACTTAGAGGATGAATGTAGTAGGTGTCTGCAAGGTCAGCTGTCCCTTTGCCAGCATCTTTGGAAGATTCCCCATTTTCTCAACATCTCACTTCTCTGGCATTTGAGCTTTCTCTCCATCACAAGCATCATCTGACAACACTCATGCAGTTACCAGCTTGTAATTAGCCTCTTCCCATACTATAGGGCCCCCAGATCTCAGGGAGCAACCACAGGCCTCACAGATACTGTTTTTCTGTCTGTGTATAGCAGATTCTAATAAAAACATCTGTTCTTATTCTTTTTTTCCCTTCTCTATCAGAAAGCTGTCCACAGAAGTCTGTGAAGTGATTTGAGACTGAGATCTGGAAGTTTTGGACCACAGACAGAATAAAAGCATATGGCTTATGAGGATGAGAGGACCCTCACCATGAGTGAAGAGACATACACTTCATGCACAGAAATCTATGTATGCTGTCTTCAGTACTCTTCTAGGATGTGGTGGATAGGCACCAGCATATTTTGCTGATTTATTTTATGGAGTAGTGACCAGGCTGATAGACAAAAATGCCCATTTTAAGCTGTAAATATGTTGGAAATGCCATTTTGATGTGCTTTAGATAAGGCATGATTATAAGACAAAATCCTGGTGTCACAGGGGTATTAGTAAGGATGGTTTCTGCTAGAATTCCTTGAGACTCAGGCCTTCCCCAGGGCTGTGCATATAAGGAGTAGGAGTCTGTGAACAGAGGAAGTCGTATTAAGTTCTAGGAAGACCAGGAGAGCTTCTCTTTGATGTCCTGTACCCATAATTACTCTCTGCTGCAGAAATCTTCATGCTGTCCCAACTACAGAACAGTAATTGTCATTTGATTCAGTTTAGTGGTCGAGAGGGTGACCTATCTCCTACATTGCTGGATCTGAAATGGAAAATGATGGTTGCAGGAAGGAGTGTGCTTAGGGCTACAGGGCTTTTTCATCAACCTAGAAAAGCAAATTTTTGAGGTTAGATATTGTCTAACTCTCTAACATGAAATTTAAAACCTCTTTTTTTTTTGCATGACCTTATTTTCAAGTATATATTCTGGATGTGTTTTCAAAAGGCATTTTTGAAAGTTTTGATGAAAAATGGCTGTACAGAAGAACTTCACAGCACCAGCTATCCAGTTCTGGCTCACGCTAACCATATGTTGGTACACCTTGGAAAGAATACTGTTCAGAGGAATCAAAGTGATTGGGAACTGGATTTTTAAACTCCAGTACATTAAAACAAAATTTGTCATTGCTATTTAGTTGAAAAATACGAAAACTATCAGGATTGCCTCCTGGTTTTGAATAAACCCATAGAGACCTGTGTTTTGTTTACTAGGATTTTTCTTTCACTATTTAATTTTTTCCCCTTTGTTCATGAACTTAACATCTAACTAAACCTTTATTCACAGATGGGCACTTGTGTATGTCATTTTCCACACATACCATTGTGCAGGCGCTGTAAAGAAAAGTAGTCCCTCTCCTTACATTATTTATGGCTTTTTCGTGCAGAGAGGTGAGACACATTAAATGGTTCAATAACTGTCTTCTATTTAATTGTGTCAGCAAGAAGAGTTTATTCTTTCCTGTACTTTCCATTCCCTGGTTCTCTGATTTTCTTCTGGCTGTCTTTGATCTGTAAAGACACAGTCCTGTCTTCCTGAAATTGTATCTGCAGCAGGGCTAGTAGGTGAATTGGATCAGATAAAATAAAACCTGATCTGAACACAACCCTAAAACTCAGGCTGAATCAGAATAGCTCCAACTGGCACCAGTGGCTCTTTGACCTTCAAAATCAATGCAGCAAAGAAGTTATTACATTCCTAAATTACATGGATGTCATTGTGAGTTAGGCACATTGCAAAATATAAACATACACAAAGCAGTTTATTAAATTTCCCACAGACCTGGAAGCTCAGAGTAAAACCAGCCATGAAAACATACTGCAGATGTATTAGAATTCTCATGGCTTGGGGGAAGATGAACAGACACAGAAAAAACGTTTAAAATCTTCTGTGGTGCTTTTGCTACTCTGGCTACAGTCCTTAAAATGCATACAAAAATGTTTTTTTCTTTAATTTCTTACTAATGAAAAAATCTGTTTTCTGGTCAGTATCATGCTACCGTACGTAACTTACTCTTAAACCTCATCCTCACCTATAAGGATAGTACTGCAATCACTAATTAGTATCTTTCATTTGGGACAAAATTATATTTTTCAAATTCCAGTCCTCTATCAGATGCGAAAGCCAGCATTGAGAAGGGTGTAACTGCACCCATTCTTCCCTGCATCATGAGAAAGCCTCTGGAGGTGAGTCTAGTAGGTGGTGTGACCCCAAACAATGGGATTTCTTCAGTGTCATAGATGTGCTCATAACTCATGAGTGTGCAGGATCCTTTTATATGACTTTTTAGGAAAGAAACTGATAAGAGTATAACTAATAAAACATAAGAATAGTTTGAATAGAAAAAAGTGTGATTTTATGTTTCCTCATTCGCTAAAAAAAATTAAATTGTTTTTATAGAAGCTGTTAACCAATTTGATGCTCACAACATTAATTGTAGAAGTGATAATAACTGTAATCATTGTGCTATGAAATGAACATTGGGGGAAAAGGCTGTGCTAACAATGGTCACTAGAATAGATAGCCACTGGAGCACATAATCTAACAAATCACTGAAGAAATCACCGTAACACTTCTTGGATCAATAATACAAATTGTTTGGTACTTACATAAGTGAAAAGAATGAGAGCAATTAATTCCATTGTTGCAAATCACTGATCAGCTGCCTCAAAAAAATGTGTGACTTTTAAAACCTAAAATATGTGTTCGTGTCATGAGTCCTTGTAATGAGCCACTGAAATTTAAAGTATGTCTTCAGCTGGTGCCAAGATATGTAACTTCATTGAAGTCAATGGTATCATGGCATTTTAAATCAAGGACTAAGTACCTTCAGTTTTGATAGAGAAGCCTAGGAGAACACCACTAAGTGTGTACTTCACTTCATCTTTGATGGCAATGGCTGGCTGGATGTTTTTTGGCTCTTTAGCTAACTGGATGGGTTAGAAGATTTAGAAAGATCTCTGAAATAAGGGAAATAAAACTGACAAATGGCTGCAACATAGGGAAAAAAATAGAAAATAAGTATAATTATAACTGACAGAACAACAGGGAGAGGAGGGGAGAGAGAGGGAGAGTGAGCTTATAGTACAGGACTTTCCAAAGCACCTTTGTGTATCTACTTACCATAAAGAGCAGTGTGGTTTTCAAGAATGTGCATCTTTTGGGGTGGTCACATTAGCAAAAACACCTCAATGTCTACACTCCATCCTTGGGCTTGATGTAACAGAGGTTAAGGCTGTCTGAACTCTTGTCAGGTCACTGCCAGTCCACTGGCAGCTCAGTTTGGAAAGACGCTAGTTCTCTTTTCTCACTCTTTTGTGTGGACAGGAAAATGTTTGGTAGCATTTGGTCTGTGCTTGGGGCCCAGGCAGAATGGGAATGAGACAACACCTGGCATTTAAACAGCTGTGAAAATTAAATGCCTTCCAAGTTTAACAACACCTGACCAGTGATCTGGGGATTTAAAATCTGGGGTTATGCTCTAAGTGCTAGCAGGATGCACAATGTTCCTTTGTGGATCATATCTCAAAGGTCTTTGAAAATCCTACAAAGTGTTTAATTCATGTCAGCAACATTTTATTTAAGTTTAGTTTGGATCTTTGAAACCCACATAATAAAACAAGCAAGCAAACAAATAAACAAAACCCCAAAACCCTTAGTTGAAGATTATTTACTAACCACTTCACTATGCTTATATATATTCTTTGTGCAACAGTAATATTAATCCAAAATTGTGAACTGTTTTGTTTTAAAGGAACATTTGTTTTTAAATATCTTAGCTTTGATATTTTCAGCTCCTGGTTATAATTATATCTTTAATAAAATTATTGATTGGGCCAAATAGGTAAAAAACCTTACAATTAAATGGCAAGGGAGTCAAGACCAGTGATTAGGAAAACTGAGTTTTAATGAATTTTTACAATGAATTGTTTTGCAAATTATAATCAGCTAAAAATCAGAACTTACATGTTTCAATGGTTTGTATGATTTCTAGAGTTACTTAGATCCTATGTAAGTCTAATCATGGATATTCAATCTTGGATGGCTTTGTCAAGAAGAGCAAGTTTCCCTTGGTATAAAAAAAAGCTAAAATGAAAGGGTTTTCATGTATATAAAGAGACACCAAACTTCTCACTTTCTTTCTGTAATATGAAAGACAGTAGAGGTAGAATAGTAATTTTTCAATGGTCAATTACCTGTATATACACTGCCACAAAAGCAAAACAAAGCTGTAGGAGATTCTTTACAATAATTGCATTAGTTGGGTAATAATAGCAACAAAGATAAACAGCATTATAACAGAAGCAAAAGCCTTATTCTTCCAGTTATATTGGATCCAAATGTTGAGTGGAACATTTCTCTTTTTAGCAGCTTTCATAAGCAAACAAGATTGATGATAACTAGAATGGGGAACAAAGGTAAAACAAGTTGTTCATGATTACAAAACAAATCAGTGTCACAAGCTGGGAAAAAGGTAGCCAGTCTTCTTTCCTACAGACTTCTTTTCATACTGTCCATCATAATAAGAATAGCATAAAATGATTAAAATGAACCAATAGAATGCAAATTAAATTAGCATCTGTAGGATTACTATTTACAAATCATGCATGATTTTTTCCTAATTGTTATTTATTCTAAATGTAAAAAAGAACTACTCATCTGCTTAATGTTCAAATCTTGATTCAGTATTATCTGAAGCACTGCAAGTAAAAAATAAAACTATGCTAAGGGCAATTATCAGCTGGCTAGATCAAAGATCGCATTTGTAGAGATTTTAGGTATTTATTAGGTAGCTTTCTGGGCTCTGATGTCCACCTCTCACTGCTTTATTAGTGGAATGCATTGGCAAATGAAAGAAAAAAAAAGCAGAAGCAAAAAAAAATTAAGTTTTAAGGATTTAGGGAGAAATAATTTTTTCTGTAAGTCAACCTAAAGAACTGTGGTTTCCTATTGATCTGTATGCTTTAAATTTCTCTACTGCTACTGAACCACTCAAAATCCTATTATGTTGCTATATTATCCTCTCTTAGCTCCTCTTCTCTCCAGGCTCATCTAAGCTGTGCATTAGCTGATTAAACAGCTTGTTGGTGGCAAACAAAATGTGTGATAAGCAAGCTTATTTTACCTTTCTTCAGTAAGAGCTGAAATTGGCCTTTATTTTGCATACTTAGGTAATTTCCACACATTTTTTTGAAGTGTGACTTTGTTACCTTTAATCTGCTGTCAAACTGGGGTAAAATTGTCCATTGGGCTCAAAAGTCACTGCAGACAACTGAACAGATATCTGCACAAAGAACACAAACCACATCAAGATTGTTACTTTAGGAAAAATATAGTAGGAAATAGACATAGCAGATCTTGCTTTATTTTTGCATTCTCACAATTTACTTCTTAGTTTCATTTTGCAAATGTGAATCATAAAAGGATGGTGATTATTGTTCTCACGGAAGACTTTGGTTTCATCTTATTCATGCACTAGGAGACCAATGTGGCTTTGGTTTTTCAAACCAAATATCCAGGGTGATTCAAATACAGCTCCTAGATTATACAAAACACTGAAGTCTAATCAATTAATGATTGTTGAAAAAAAAGAGTGAACTAAATAATATTATTTTTTAGACCAAATGTCCTAATTGTATCATGAACATTAAGTAACCAAGAATGATCATCTCATTTTCTGTTTATTAATTTAAAAATAAATGTGATATTTTGCCAAATTATGGATCAAATATTTTCTTCAATTCTTTCATTTCCATTCTTTCTTGAATGTCTGGAATTTATCTCAGGACCAAATGTGCCAAAATAATCAGGTATGATATTTGACATGATGAGGGGATGGTATTCAAACCTAGAACCATTACAAGAACTTTGCATGACAATTCCAGCCCAAATTTGCCAAACTGACAAGTATTTGTCTCAAGTTCTAAAAAACATGCAAAATGCTGATGGTTTCCTGAGGAGGAAGGAGCATTTAACAAAGGTGGCACTGAGAAATATAACTGCTTTTGAACAAAAATGGGATTTTACAGAACACAGGGAAATGGGGACTGAGTAAATGTTGCATTTACTAACAATAGTCCTATTTGGTAATGAAATATTCTGTCCAGAAAAGTGTTAAAATAGACTGGATGAAGCACTGAGGAAAATATCAGAGGAAACAATCTTGTCCTAGCAAAAAGGACAAGATGATCTACCCAGTGGACACTTGTAATTGTTACAATTCAAATTAGAGTCTGCTGTAACGGAGAATGTCTGGAGTCATTGTGTTCCTTTAAAAGAGGCAGAGCTGCTGCTAATTATGACAATTGTTGTGAAGTACTACATTCACTGAAAATCTTGGACTTTTTTTATGTTTTTGAAGGGTAATGCAGACGTTTCTCCATTCAAGACTTAATTTATTTTCATGTGAAAAGAAGGAAAGAAAAAGAGTGGAAGAGAGACATTTCTGTTCATGTACACCATGTCCTTCAAAGGTGGAGACAGGGCAGGAAGACTCAAAAGAATAAATTCAGGAATAAGTAGTGGAATCTGACATGTATAATCAACAGCTCATCCTGAACCTGAGGAGGAGAATTTCATTATTTTCAAATTTGTCTTTATAATTCAAATGGTTTCACCACCGAAGAACTGAGCTGCCCAGGCTCTCCAGTGGGAAGTGTTTAATAGTGATATAAGAGCTCTATGCCATCTAAAGCCATGTGCAGCTGGTGTTTGTTTAGCCTCTGTAATGCAGCAAACCTGCTAAAATGCTCCTGCCCCCAGCTCTCTAAGGCTCCTGCCCTTATATCCTCACCTGCAGAGCAGATCCTGGCAGGGACTGAAAAGCTTGCACAAGTGATGGGCTGACAAAAGCTGCTTTTTTTTGCACAACAGCAAATTAACCTCAGTATCTTTGTTCTGTAACCACTGTCCATGTCCAGTATCTTGTGATACCTGTCACCCAACTTTCTCTGTCCCTGTGCTAGACAACTAAAGCAAATCATTCTGTCTGACACTATGATCCCTAAGGATACAGCAGGGAACCATTCTTCTCATTTGAAAGCAGGTGTTTGAATACAGTGAAATGTTCTCACGATGTGAACAACTCTGCTCCACTGTCTGTAGATCTGTAGCTCTACAGATATCTGTCTATATCTATCTCTATCCATCTACATCTTGCTCTCCACCTCCATCATCTCCCTATCCCTCCCTCCATCCCAGTTCTCCACCTTGTATCTTCATCATCTCTATGAATGAATTAGATGATGCAAAAAGTTTTCCGAAAGTTAAAGGTACCTGAGGTAAATTTGAGCTTCATTTCCATATTCTGCTTCCACACAGGATAATTTGAGATCACTCTAACAACAAATGGGTCAAAATGGTAATTCAAAAATTCTGATACAGCAGTTTGGAAGCCTTTACCTTTTCCCTGTGACATTTGGGAAACGGGTCGCATGCTCTTTCAGGCATACAATAGCACAGGGAGTGGTATACTGAATAAACTGGACCATTTCCACTGCTTTATGCAACACTTGGTTTCTAGGAACTGCACTGAAAAGACTTTCTAAAGGGCAAAATGGTGATGAAAAAGCAGGTTTGCTTTCCCATAATATTATATGCACTAGCTCCTCTCCAAGAATATCTGTGCAGAAGGACATAGGGCAGTCAGCTGGGAAATAAAAAATGAGAGTACAGAATTAGATTAGCAAGGTAAAGATATTCTGATCACAGAGGGATCTTTTACTTACAAAGTAAGGGCACTGCTGAAACCTGAATCAAGGCTAAAGTAAATTTGGCCAGTCTTTTGGCCACAGACATCCTAATAAAAACCTGAAAGTCTCATGTTAGCAATCAAGAGACTGTAATTTGCAGTACAAAATAAATTCATGAAATCATTATGAAACTTCAAAACAAGATCTCATTCAGAGTCTCCAAACTGCCTTCAGTAACTTTATTTCCTTTACAAGGGAAAGAAAACTGTGAGGCTTTCAAGCAGAATAAAAATGATGAAGGTTTTTCAATGGGCTCATTGTAGGAATAGAGAAAATAAACTATCAAACTGGCCTTTATTGTCAAGGTAAAGAGACATTTCTGTGCTGAACATTTCTACACTGATTTGTGAGACACACTGTCTCCATGTAAAATTTACATCTATATCCTATTCACATTTTGGTCCTGAATACAGCAAGAAAAAATAGGTTAAAATAACTGGGAATTATTCTCCAAAAAATTATGTCACCATTACCTCAGAGTAAATGTGTCTTTAGTTTTTTGTTACTCCTTAAATAGCTTTTTTGTGCTGCTGGAGTTTAAGCACTGCTGGAACTCTGTCAATTCTTGACCTTATTTTTTTTCTTGCCTAAGTAAGGAAAACTCCCAGCTGATTGTAAGAGTCCTCTGTTGCCATCACAAAAGACCCTCTTCTTTGGGAAAAAAAAGCTGAATTTCCGGTGTGAGATCATCAGGTTCAAGAAAAGGAGAAAAAATGCTCTTAAAAAAATAACTGAAGCAAAGAGCAGAGCAGGAATTGGTGATTATCTGGCAGACAGTCAGATCAACAGTCGTGGCAAGGAACGAGGAACACTGGCTCTGCAGCTGCAGGCTAAAAAAAAATAGTGAGTGTAAACAGTGAGCATTTATCAACAACTGGAAGCATTTAGACAAAGGAACTAATTTTTCATTGTTCTCCTTTATAATCATTTTTTTTGCTTCATTCTTCTCCAGTCAGAAAGGCAATTAGCATACAGAGTTCTCATCAGTCCTTCTGAGAGCTTTCTCTCCTTTCCAGGACTGACAAAGTAGAGCTGGTTGCACACAAGCAGTTTTTGGCATGACTAAAAGATCTGGGGGCAAGGCAGATAGTCTGCATAATTTATTTATTTTAAGTGGGATAACAGAGGCACTGTTCCAAACAAGCTGAATTCTAGTGGGAAATAGCTTGTTCTTCCCCAGTTGTGCTCTGTGTTCAAAGTACTCTTTAGAAGTTTAGGGCCTTGGCCAAATAACACTTGGTCCCTTTCAGACGCCTTGGGCTGTACTGCTGAGACAGAGAGAAGCAGAGTTCATGGACTGATCCCTTTTCATGGAATTTCTGTTTACTGTCATTGGAGACCTCACAAAATTGAGAGAGGCACCACAGGCTTACTGTCTCCTCTTGCTGCTGCGGCTTCTCAGAAGGAGGTCTGCGCTGGAGTTGTGAAAAATTGGGGTAGAAAGAAATATATGAGTATTAAAAGTAAGTTATGAGTGGTAGGATGTGACACTAAGGACAAAGTTTCTCTAATCAAGAGAATAAAGTCACAGAGCAACGACACTTTTATCATGAGATATCCTTCTCTTACCCCTTATGGTTTCCTTTTGCATATGGGCCATGCAGGTACAATCTGTCTCTATCCTCAGCATTTAACAGAGGGCTTTTTCCTTTGTTTTCTTCATGAATTCAGAGACTGTACGTATATCACATATGTATACATATGTGTATATACATATATATATATGTACACATATGTATACATATATATATCACATATGTATACATATATACATATATGCTTTGGAAAGTGCTATATTACAGAGGGAAAGCTAAGCATACATGTGAGTGTACCCTAGGCTAGAGCGTGTGTTGATTTGAGGGAAAACCATCCCTGTCAATATGTCTTCTGGGGCTTGTAAAAGAAGATTAGATAAACAGAAAAAAACGATATGTCAGAAAACATTATTTTCCTGTGGGAAAAGTGACTGGATGTTCTAATAATTTTTTATTATCTCCCATCGCATACATCAACTGAGGGCTTGGTCCTTCGTTTATATTAATTGTATGTAATTCATTGCATTGGCAACTAACTAGGTGGCAGTAATCACTCAATGATCTCAGATGTATATCATAAAACTTATGAGTTTTCTTGTCAGATTAAAGTGAGGGGAGGGGGAGGATGGACAAGTTTCAGGTCTTAAAAGAATATTTTGTCTTAATTGAGCTTTACAGCAGCTTATGTAGCAGATTTATTACTAGCATAAAGAAATCATTCATGGGTCCTAGTTCATCACTGACATTGCAGATACACAGAGCCTTTAACTCTATGTGCTATATAAAGCTGATGAATTTATGTTTACTTCTCAAACTTAACAGAAAATACATACTGAGAAAAAAATTATTCACTTCATCCTCACAGGTATATCAGTGTTCCACTATTCTCTGCATTAAATGTGTGCCTCATAGGAATGCATGGGGAGAGAAAAATAGAAACAAAAGAGGTGGAGTTCTGATGGAACTGAAAAAATAGTTTAAAAAAGAATACAAAATATGGTCTAAATCTTGATACAAACCTGTAAATGCTTCTAAAAAGCATTTATTATAAAATTGTTATAGACAAAAATATAAAAATATTTTCTCCAGTCTGTGTTGGTAGCAGCAACTGGAAGGACAAGAAAAAAAGTCTGAACTATAAGACCCTCTTCATTGTACAGCTTCCAGAATAGAGGTTCTGCTAGAAGTACAACTCCGTGAAGACCCCACTTCAAAATCTTTTGATGGGAAGGTAGTCAGCCTCTGCCTGTGAAAAATCTAGGGTTTATTTGTCCTACAGCCCATAGTTTCCTCCTGAATGTTTGGAGATTGGCTGATTTATAGACAGAATTGTGAAAGATGCTTGATTCTACTCATAAGGGATTTTTTAAGTTTTCTCCATTTTGAACTAACGTGATTCAGTCAATATCTGTCTAGTCTGGGACTAGAAGTTTTCAAATGGTGTCTGTGAGTTCATGTTACAAAGCTCTTATTAGTTCTGTGGTGACACTTTAGACAGGTATGAAAAAAGAAAATAGAAATACAGTACACCAGACAGAGATTCCTCTGAAGAAAGGTAAAAAAACTGCACTGTTACAAAGGCAATGCCTTTTAGTCATGACAACATGTATGAATGGAAGGAAGCACAACATGCACATCTGAGCAGGTCATTAAGCGTGAATATTCTTGAGTAAGTTATGATCCTATCTTGGAATTGCCTGTACTCTTTCTGTAATATGAATCCTTGAAATTCATTATTATTTTTGGAAATAAGTGTACATTTGCTCCAAGTAAAATGGTAAAATTAATGATTGGTTGCATCTGTACTAATGAGTAGGAAGTTGTGCCCAGTCTTGTTGGAAGTGATTTGACAAAGTTAACTGTGAGCAAACTTCCTCAGAATTTTGACTCAGAAATGGTGAAACAAGATGAGAGAATATGTATTCAGTCTTTGAGCAGGGGAAGAAACCACAGGCATGCATTTCTGTGGATGAGGCATTAAAACAACCATTTGCTACAAGTAGTAGCAAAATATTCACACAAGTTGCAGCATGGAAGTGTTTTGGACTGATGCTCTTAAAGAACCAAATATGACATCTTAGTAAATATGTATTAAAATAATTATTATTCCTGACTTAGGATCCCCTATGAAATCCACAATAAAACTTCAGAGTAAAAAGGAAAATAATCAGAAGTAAGGACATTTATGAAACTTCTAAAAACTGAAGAGAAAAGAGATGGTGCTGTTAATGTGGCAGATTCTTAGAACAGTGTGTGACTGAGTAGAAATACTTCTATACAACTGCAATATAACAGAGACACCCACATCACTGGAGTGCAAATTTGCCCCTCCCACATTTTCCTTGGTTGAGTTCATATATTTTCTTTTTGTCATAACAAGATTATCAGGAATATAGGACTTTTTTTTTTCATTATTCACACATATTAGTCATGTATTTTCCCAGTGATTATAAATGAAACATTGGTTGTGCTTCACTGATTCTCCACAGTGATTGAAAGGAGGTCCTTTACATTATTACCAATAAATAAATAAACAAACAAATAAAAATAACTGTATGCCAAAGGCTGTTCCATGTATTTATTCAAGGCTCCAAATTTTGAGAGAATTTACAAGGATCTGTACAGCACCCAATGGCTGTGCAGAGCTGTCAGGGAAAAAGTGAATCTCAGTGTTAAAGGGAAGAAGGAGATGAGGGAAACACAAACTCTGCACCCCTCTTTGGCATTGTTTTCCACTTACTACACACTGAATTGTTTACTCCACTGCATATCTGAAAAGTATTGGCTACATTTTTTTATCCACAGTGGATATCACTGTAGTTTACTGCAAAGTATATGAAACAAAGGAGAAGATTGCAAGAGTCTTATATCATATCCCAAATCCATATTGCTGTGCAACAAGGTGACATTTTAGTCATTAGTTTTACCACAGTGAAGATAAAACATATATTTGGAGAAATATGCATAAACATATATGTATGTATATAGACATATTTGAAGGACTAGTGACTTTGATTTTTTTAGGTGTGAGAAAGTGTTAAAGTTTGAAAATATGTTTTTCTCATTTTGTCTTTGACATTTGTGGTTCTCTCTTTACAGCAGTAGATTCAGTGTTTATATTTGGGGTTTTCTACTTTAATGTTGTTGTTTAAATAATATTTATCCTCCAGATTAATATGTTTTATCACAGAAATCTTTTATTCAAAAGAGAAGCATTTTCTAAAGTATGTTGCTAAATAAAAGCTGACATATTACCTCTAACCTTAGGGAAAAAAGCCTCCTTTTTTTTTTTACTTTTTTGTCCTACATTGGCTATGAATATCATGGATGACTTTTAGTGTGTGTTTTCATCTTTCTTTATTTCTTATAGTATCTCTTTAACAGCCTTTTCTCTTGTTTTACAGTTTACCAAGATAACAGAAACCAACCTGGTATTTTCTTGAAGGATTCCTTCATAATCAGTCCATCTGATCTTTCTCATATTGAGAAAGAGAGAGATACATTTCTTTACTTGTGGGATGCTGTATTGCTTAATTATATTTGAAGTATTTTGAAATTCATAAATTGTCCATGCTGGGGAATAGTTTAGAATGTTAAACTTGATAAAAATATTGGCTTTATCCATGATTTAGTGAATACAAAAGATCTGTGTTACTTTGCTAAAACTTTGGGAACATATTTTAGGTACCTCAAACCTAATCAATTCCTGTTTATATAAGGGCAGGTATGTAATAGTTATAATATTATGCATAATTTTATGTTAAGCCTAATAATGTCTATTTGAGAAATCCAGTAATGAAGATTGTTAAAAACATATTGTAATTAGCCCCTTACCAAAGAGAGAATTCAAAGAGTCCAACTGATCAGCATAATAGCTGAAAGAATAGAAATATATGAAGGTGTCTAATGATTTGCTTTCTCTGTTCTTCATTGTGGATCATGGGTTAATTAACCTCTGATCATGTTTGTTCCCTTATTAAATTCTCTTCAATGAGTTCTCATCTATGTAAGAGAAGCCAAGCAAATGCTAATATAGAAGAAATATCTCCTCTAGATAAAATCACAATATATATTTCAATTGGTTAATTATTTCAGTCTCGAGTAGCCAGTGAGTCAGTGAGTCTCCTTTGGAGCACATCCTTCTGTTCCTATGCACATGTCAAGAACTCTTCAAGTTATATGGCCCCCTTCACTATGAAAAAAGAAGTGTTATAACACAGATAAAAGAAAGAAAAGAAAGTAGCCACATGATAGTGCTTCTGCAAGCTGTATTATCACAAACAAAAACTTTAATATAATAATAGGATTATCATAGTAATGTGTTATGATTTAAGTATTCAAAAATGTCTCATGTTACTCTATTATAGTGATGACACAAAAGTATTGCAATAAAAATCTTAAATACAGTCCTTCTACTAATTGTTACTATATATTTTAAGAGCATTGGTCATTTTAGATTTTTATTTTTTTTTAATTCCTGAGACTCCCTGCAAGAAAGGAGAGAAAATTGAACTACATTCTAGAGTCACCTCTATTAGACCCTATTGTCTTTTGGATCTAATTTTTAGTATTTGTTGCTAAATCATTCAGAGATCACTAGAGAATCATCCATTTAATATTAAGATCTTCATAATGTCTACAAGATTTTAAAGTTAATTTTATTATAAGGAAATCCTTCCAGGAGAGAGAAACACGATTAAGGTTAAGTTTTATTCTTCCTCTTGTCTTAATCTAAAATAGACACTTTCTGACTGAATGCTTAATACCTTTTGTTCTGAAAAAATATTTTTAAGAGCTGAGGATTATCCTCTAGACTCTAGACCTTGCTGCAAGGGTGCAGTATTATGTGAGAAGTGGAATTTGCTGAGTCTTGAAGTCATGCTTGCAACTAATTTTATGTCTACATTTCCCTTCATAAAAGTTATTGCTTAAGTGAAGTTTTCAAGTTGAAACAGGCAAAGTGATGGAAGCCAAAACATCACTCAAATATTCCAATCTTAAACATATGTTTATAGCAGCTTGCTTGGAGTTGCTTTATATTTTAATTCCCTATTATTTGGAGACCTCATTATATGATCCTTCATCTAGGAATTAAAATGTCTTTGCTGTACCTTTGGACATCTTTGGACCTATATAGAATAAAGTGTACCAGGAAGATGCCAGGATATACTGGATTGTTTTCTTCTGTAATATTTCTAGATGAATTTTCCAGGCTCACGTACTATCAATAAAAATTATTAAGATACATAGTGATAGATTATTTTGAAGTTACTGTTTATCATGAATGGATCTGAAAATCCAGAACTGTTAAACTCAACTATCCAAGATCCAGAGTCGTACTCTGTTAAAATTTCACCTGACTGAATAACAATTGCAGATATATTTACATCAAATCTTAAAGCATTTCATGACTGCATAATGCCATTTTCAAGGCAAAGAACAGTAGGGTCATAAAGTACTCATTCTATTAGAGGTAGCCAAGTCATTCTCTGAAAGAAAGAGTTGAATAAGTTAGAATATATAATTTTTATGTGAGAAGTGATGCTTGAGGAGGGATTTGGAAGAAAAATGGATGAATGCCAGTGGCACTAGTTTGGAAATGATTTGCATTTTTTTATTCTGATCTCTCTGCACCAAGATTATAAATTGATAAGTTACTGAGATTCATATAAATTATATACAAATTCTCCAAAGAAATCCTGCCACATAAAAAAAAAAAAAGAATATTAAAAAATGTAATTCCTGAAACAGAAGCATGTCACTATTTAAATTCTATCCCTGCGCACTTGTATATTACAAAGAAGCCTTAAAATTGCACGACCATTCACTAGTATAGTCACAATACTTTGTGCTTCTTCCATCCACTGGGTCGGACTGCTAATTTATATCTTTATTTTCCCTCTATGCTGTCTAGTTTACTTACCTGGCTCCACGCTGTGCTCATCCTCTGATTAACTGATTGCTTTCACATCTCAAGTCACCATCAGTTTGTTTTGATCCTCTTTTACTATTCCCATTTACTATTCTGATTTTAGAACCATCTGCAGAACTACTGACTATTTACTCTACAAGTGTGTATGCACAAATGAGCTCTTGAGGTTGTGGTGGGTAAGGAGCCAATCTTATCTTAATGAGTGATTATGAAAGCTAGTTTTATTCCTTCTTCTGCATAAAATGTAGGCACTAAAATTTTGCCTGTATTATAATTAATAGATACTGCATCTCTGTGGCCAGAGCCAGTCTGGGAACCAGAAGTGACTATATGAATGCACTGGAATTGAAGAACCATTGTCTGTAACTCTTTAGGTCAAAAATCCCAATCCTGTGCTGAACTTTGCCTTTATTGCAGAAAAGTCAGTAACCAGCACACTCCTTTCCCTAAGCAGCAGGGCACTGTGTTCAAAAGAGTGCTTGCAAGCGTGATCCTTTACTGCAGACATCCACACACCATAGGTCCAGATCCCTGCTGCCTGTCCTTGAGGAGCGTAGTTGCTCTCCAGCTGGTTAGCATTTATGCAGCAATCAGCAGGAAGAACTAAGTGGAGCTGCAGTGTTCCTGTGTAGCTCAGCAGAAAAATGTTCTGTGCTCTGCATTCCTTTGGACTGCACAGATAAATTCTAATCGACAGGCTTCAGCAGCACAGCCATTACACTCACCGTTGCATCGGCCAGGGAAAGATTGAGCTCCATGGAGTGCTAAAAATGAATAGGCCAAAAGTATCTTGTGGAGGTGCAATAGTGAGGTTTTAGTATTATATACTTTCTTGGATTTTCACAAAGTATTGAAATGATTTAATTTTTTTTTTTTACTAACCAGTAATGATCATGTGGGATTTGGTTTTGGTTGATTGGTTGTTTTTTTTGGAGGGGGGAAAAGCATAAATGGCATGGAAGCAGGTCTATTAATTATTGAATATAACATTACTGAATTCATAAAGGACAAAAAAAAAGGACTGCTTTTCTCTTGAAATAATTTAGGGCTTCATCCACTGCGATGGCAAATGCAAGTGGAGGGAGTTGATGTTCTCTGGCTGTGATCTGAGATGTGGCTGCATGAAACTTAGGTGACGTGGTGCGGTGCTTCTCCCAGGGCTGTCCCCACACCTCCTGGCCAGCCCGAGCACCGGCGCTGCAGACAGGGATGGTCCTGAATCCTGGAATACAGTTCCCTTTTTGTGGGTCCTTGCCTCAGCAGCAGCATGAGCAATGCGAGAAATAAAGGAATGGAACTCCGGTGGGAACTTCAACTGGGTTTTATTAGATTCACACCACTTCCTTCCACCCAGGAATCAACCACCAAAAGCCTGTCAAACCTGCTGGTTCTCCCCTTAAATCTGGGGGTGGGGAAATGGGGAGGTTACAGCTTGGAACCAATCCAGAATGGGAAGGAAGTGACACTGAACCTAAGTGACAAACCATAGAACAAATCAAGGAACAAAAGGGGACAGGGAACCTAGACCTTGCCAATCACCTGAAGCCTTCACAAGAACTTTCTAGACAAAAGGTGAGGCCTTGAAGTGATAGATAGGACCCAGGTGTCACGTAAATTATGATTGATTGATAACGATAACCGGGGTAATGAGGTGTATGGGGGAAACCATTGTTTAAACAACATAAAATAAATAGATGCATACAAAAAACTGGCAAAACCCCAAAACACACCACTACATTTAAGTGCCTGCCCTTCAAGAGAAAAGAAGAAATTTGTTACAGTATGAGGGATCCACGCAAGAGGAATCCTTTGAGTGATTAGCAGCACTGCACTGCATTGTTACTTCAACTTGTTCGTTATGAGACCTTTTGCCCAGTTCTTCCAGAACGCAGCATTTCTGTCTGGCCTACTTGTAACTGCTTAAAATAAATTCTTCAATGAGCATCAAATTATCCATGGTATTTTCTATCTAGTGCAATGCATTAACTTAACCTGGATAACATGTGGCTTCATGTAATCCCTAGATGATAATTTGATTGAAATATTCTAGGGAGTCATTATGAGTGTATTATGCAGAGAATCAGAGAGGGAAATAATTGTATGCACTTGACAGAATGAAATGCTTGTAAAAAACAGTGATTTTATCTGTTACACTTGAATACAAGAAAAATTTTATTTACTTTGTCTAAAGGGAAAAGAAATCTCAATGAAAAATCTTATATTGGTGTTAATTTGGTTTAGTTGCTTAAAACTTGGATACCTACACTCCCCACTCAATATCTTCTTCTCTGCCAAAATACTTTAATTTCTGCAGAAACAACTAGTACCCTGGCACAATACCCTAAAAAATTCTTGTCTTCCAGTTTAACTTGGTTATTTTTTTTCCCTAAGCACCTAGACAAGAAGAGTTTTACTCTCAACTTCACCAATATAATCCATGTTGACAATTCTCATTTCTTTCACTTATATATTGGTTTAATTTATTCTTGCTGTCAATCTTTATTAAATACAGGAAGAAGCACTTATTAATATTGACTTTTAAGCCATTAGTGTTTACTGAGGAAAATTTTATTGCTTGCTCTTTAAGAATTTGCAAATATTGGATGTCCTGTTCTCTACAAACATTTCATGTTTTCTGTCTCTCATAACATTTATGTATGTATGTATTTATGTATAAAATTGTTCTGTGGTGGCACAAAGAAGCTTTCTGGATATGCTTACCAACACCATAAGACAGTTTCTTTGTAGACTGACAATGGTAGGAGTGCACAGGAGTTCAGAGTTCATAGATCTAATGCCTCTAAGTGGCTTTCAGTTAGAAGTTTAAGTGCTAGCTGCACACATTTTTATAATGAGTCTGTGGCTCTGAAAAGGAAAGCAAATAATGATTAACCACACTGTATCAGAGTAGAAAGAGAATTCCCTCTGTGGGAAGAATGTTATTGTAGAAGTGAAAAAGAAAAAAATTAAATGTTTAGTAATATTCCTTGTTGAATAACTATTTCTGGAAGCCTGCAGTCTAGAATGTAAATAAGGCTGCTATAATCTTACAGTGTATAATCTCAAAAATGTATAGAAGGGAAACACTTTTATTCTGTTGTGTGGGCATTTAGACACACCTCTCCAATGCACTCAGAAATTGTTCTTCCTCGTCTTCTTTACTGCTTTCTTTGCTTATTCTTATTTTTCTGTATCCTGATAATGCTCTGGAGTTTTCCCCTTTAGTTTTTCAAGAACACATAGAAATTTATGTTTGTAAACAATCCAAAACAAATAACTCTCACAATCCTTTTTATTGTATGGAAATATTATATTGTATAGGTATTTTGCCTGAGAGGCAGCATTTTCCTAGATAGACAAAATTCCCCTAGATTTATAGGAAAATAAAATCAGAAGGGATAGATTAGGGGCTATTTTCCTACCTCCCTGATTTGTTTATTTTTAGATTTAAAGCTACCTCAACCAAGATTGCTTTGCCTTTAATTCCTAATAGTGTTGCTGGCTATAATTTTTATGATCATGACACTGTTCATTCAGAACACCAGGCACATTATGACCCTATGGTGTTTGCCAGTGCAGAAATGCAAAGCAAATAAATGATCTCTGTATCACTTTCAGGGTCCCTACCTTTACAACCTATTACCTATAACAGAAAAATGGAAATCTAGTTAACAGAGAAGCAGTGATCTGGTCTTGTCCTTGGCATATTTGGAGTTTAGCAACTATAGGTTTTTAATTTTTAATGCAGTTATAGAGAGTATTAAAGATGGAAAACAAAAAAAATAATGTTTGTGGGGGCTCACAGGGAGTATGGAAGAAAGCTCAAACAAGAAAAATGATCATGGACTCCCACAAAATGAATGACTGGTAACAAGAAGAGGTGACATTACCAAGAGTGGCAACAAGTACCCTTTCTTCAATGCAGCAGAGAAGTTGTGAAGAATTTGCACCAGATACAGAGCCTAAACTGATGGCTCTGAGAATGTTTTTGATAGCTGCTTCATGGATGGCTGTGTACATGGTAAGA
This sequence comes from Zosterops lateralis, assembly GCF_965231275.1. Classification (NCBI taxonomy): domain Eukaryota; kingdom Metazoa; phylum Chordata; class Aves; order Passeriformes; family Zosteropidae; genus Zosterops; species Zosterops lateralis. Next base: position 54,948,056 of record NC_139765.1, read on the forward strand.
TTGCATGTCAGTGACAATCAAGCCACAAAATACAGAACAGAGTTTGACATGTTATGTTGCCTGAAAGGATAGGAAAGAGCCTCCAATGTTTAGCCATAATGAGGAGATGAGGACTATAAAAGATCTTAATGTAAATTTTTATTTAGCTTATGATCTTCCATGGCAGACATGGAAAATGACATTCTTGCCACTGATAAATAATAATTATTATAGTAATTAAGTCTAACCATACTTTCTGTAGCAATTTTTTTCTATATTTCATAACATTTTCTGAAATATAAACACTGGAAATTTGTGCTGTTTGCTTTTGGTTGAATTACCAAGCTAGTGAGCACAGCACTTCAAGAGGTAGCTATGGCTTCCAAAACTACTTTTTGAGTATGTTTTGCTGCATGCACAAATGTTGTCATTAAAGAAATGGTAACTCAAATAGCAATGCTGTGAGATATTTAAAAGGATTGATATGAAGTTCATATGGCTGCCTCAAGATTCCATGTGATATAATCTACAATGATTATAGACTCTTTCCCACTGCATGTTTGGTGTCACAGCTGTAGCATTTTGTTCTTATAGTCAGAAAAAGATGCATGTCCAAGTTTGGTCTTGCCAGTTCAGTAAGAAGAAATAACCCAGAAAGTACTGAAGATTATATTTGTGTCATTTTTCTGTTATATACTGAGCTTCCCATAGAAAAAAAGTGGTTATTCTGGGGCAGCATTGATAAGAGAGATAAACAGCTTTCTTTTTGCAAGATGTGCCTCAGATATATTCCCCATGGTTGCTAACAGTGCCTGGCAATTGCTTTGTGCTGGCAGGTTTTCCATTCTCAATTTCCACCCTATTAGAGAGACATGCAACATACTTCTGCTCAAATGTTTTATCAAAAGCCCTATGGAATATAACATATTAAATCCAGCAAAGTAGTATGCATATGGACTGGTATGCTAATGAAAGAATTGGCCTACATGTACAGAAATTATATTTATGAATCTTGAGTTTCGCTCATGAAAAGGCAATGGGCTTAATTCTGTAAGATAACAATATCTTTACTTTTGGCTGAAACCAAAATCAAAGCAAGATACAAATGAAACATGCTAAAAAAAGAGTGAAAATTCTAAGACAAACCATCAAGAGGGAATAAGTTTTTAAGCAAAGTTCAAGATGTAAACAAAAATCGTAGCACTTTACAACAGTCCAAGAAGGTGAGTTCAGAAATCAATATGTAGATTACACTGATCTTTATATGAGAGTGATATTGATACCATTCTTCCTGCTACATAAACATTGCAGAATATTTTAATGAAGTCAGCAACTTTTTTCTACTGTGTTTCTTAACTGGTAAATCCTTTTTAAAAAAATTAGCAATTAATCTAAACCACCATCATCTAGGAGACCTCAGGAAAGACAAGCATTTATTTTGATCAAAGAATTGCTAACAGGAATATTTATAAAGATTGATAATAAAAGAGAGGATCTTAATTACTGTGTGGAAACTTCAGATGAACCTTCCATAGACACTGGGGAAAAAGAGTGTGTTGGTAACTTGTCATTACAACAGGCAGATAAATATAGAAAAATTATGAATATGATTCACTTTATTTATATCCCCAGTCCTGCATCTTAACTGTTACGACCAATTTATAAAATTTCCAACTTTAAATTCTATTTATGGTAATTAAATTATTGCTCTTTACTGTGGCTTGGGCTTTTTATACACATAATATGCACATATAGATCATGAGAAAGAGACAGACTCTTGGGATCATCTATCAGGAATATCTGGGTTATATGGGAAATGGCAATGTAGATTAATCTGTCCTAATTCAGGCATTTAAAGAACTCACTCTGTAGTTCATGGAGAAAAATAAAGGTATAGAGCCAATGATTCATTTCTTCCTAAGTTTGAAACAGATCAAACTTACCATTCTCTAGTGAAACCTATTTCTTTCCATTGACTCTCAAAGGAGTCCAAGATGCCTGGTTGCTCCTTAAACACCTAGTTTGAGGTGAGAGAAACTCATACCTTGGGACTCTTTCCTACTCAAGAAAATTACCTTAGCAGTAAGGTCGTCGTTCCTTTCGGCTCTGAAATTGGAACTAGCTCTAATCCCTAGACCCATCATTACTTAAAGTATTTATTAGAAATCTCAAGAAGTTACAAATTATCAGTGTGGAACAAGGGAATTGAAATGAGGACTAGGAAGTTAGAGCCATAAAACAAGTCAGGACATTTTATCGAGTTCAGTCACAGTATTGATGTGTGGACAACCATACGTTTAAAACCTCTTTGCATGATTGGGCTCAAAGGACAGTGGTTAATGGTTGATTATCTGCCTGGAGTTTGGTAACAAGTGGGGTATCTCAAGAGTCCACTTTAGTCTTTATCAAAGTCCTGGAGGAAATATCAATGTGCACTTTTGTTAAGTCTGTAGATGACACAAAACTGTGGAGGACAAATCAAGATGCTCAAGTGTAGGGGCACTCTCCAAGGGACCTAGATAGGCTGGAGAAATGGACTAACAAGAATCTTATGAAATTCATAGAGGACACATGCAAATTCCTGTGCCTGGGGAGAAAATGGCTAAGGACAGAGACCTGGGGAGTAGCTCTTTGGAAAGGGAACTTAGGGTCTGCTGGACAGCAAGGTGAGCATGAGCCAGCAGTGGCCCAGCACAACAGCCTCTTGGACTGCATTAATGGGATCAAAAACACCACATAGAAAAAGAGGGATTAGCCCCTCTGCTTAGTTCTCATCCGTTTTAGTCCCCCTAGCACAAGATAGACATCAGTATCTGGAGTCTGTTCAGCTCGTGGCCACCATGATGGCTCAGGGCTAGAGCACTAGTCCTGTGGAGAGAGGCTAAGGGAGAGGTGTGTTCTACCCTTAAAAATAGATGACTGCTAGGGAACTGAACCACATCACTAAATACCTATGGGGAGGCTGTCAAAAGGTGGAGCCAATCTTTTCCACAAGTGTATAGAATCAGAGACTTAAAATCATTAATATTTTAAGAGACACACCTCAATTATATAGTCCAACATGTCTGCTGAAGTAGTCAGCTAGTGAAGCCTGCCTGAAATTATATAGTAAGAGAATGACACATAAATTGAAATAAAGGAGATCCAGATGGATGTAAGGAGAAGTGTTTTTCTCAAAACTACAGTCAAACATTGGGAGAAGTTATTCAGAGAGATTATGAAGTCTCTTTTCCTCTTTAAGGGTCTTCAAGATGCAGCTAGATGTTGGACTCTCTGAGGCTCTTTATAATCTGAATAATCCCATAAAAAATATCCTTTTCTGAATATACATGGTCAGAAAAAGAGCTATAGCTAGTGGTCAAATTTTTGGTTCATTAATCCCTACTTTTGCACATCATGAATTTGTCAGGATATATAAGTTTTATCAGGTTCTACTTGAAAAGGTGCTAAAGCTTTTATTAAAAGACTGTCCTGAATATCTGTGCTTTAATTGTTAGAAATCTCTATCTAATTTATAGCCTAAATTTATTAATGGTTTTTGTGTTCTGTTTTTGTGCCAACTTAGTCCTTACACTGAAGTGACTTTTGCTCCTCCCAGGCAATTTCCTTCTTGGTGCATTTATAGACAGCAGTGATGCCACTTTAGGTTTTTATTTTGTTAGGCTAGATAAAGCAGGCTCTTATATACCTTATATATGTCTCAGGAGAAATATTCTCCATTCCCTTCTTCACACTAGCTGCTTATTTCATTACCTGCCCCAGTCATTTTTCCGGAACATGTGGTCAGGATTTGGTGCTGGTCTGTGCTCCCAGGAAGATTTGAGGTACAGGATGACACATGCTACCTTCTTAGACAGACAATGCCTTCCTCCTTGAACAGAACCTTACAGTTTCATACAGACATTGCATAAGGCTTGGTGAAATTAATCAGATTTGGATCCCTGTCCTGCCTCCTTGCTTAGCCTTGTGCATTAACAAGGGAGAGCTTGAGTAAATGGAGCCTTAGGGACTGTCCCAAACTGTGAATTTGGATGCACCAATATTTACCTATTCAGTATATGAGCTCACAGAAGAAATAAGCTATCTTCTAAATATGTCATCTCACAACAGAGCAGTCACTGTTTGGATCATTTTTATCTGTACTGAAAATGTTAGACTTTCTCCAAAGCCAGCAGCAGCTGGGAAAGAAAAATTCTGAAGGCACTTACAAATCAGCAGGCATCCAGATTTTCTGGCCTTCTCAGTGAGTTTTGGCAAACTGGAATACCTTTGAATAATGAAATATCTATTGTGCAAGCATGACAAACCCAGTGACCCGAACACTTATGACACAAGTCCCAGTTAGCAATGTTTTTTTATGCATAGGCAAAATGCTAACATATAGAGTCCCTTCTATTCTTAAAAATGTGTAAGAACTAGATAAATGATTCATGTTGAACTTTTGTGAGTTGCTTCTGATTCAGTTCTTTAAATTCCGAAAAGCACATCTGGACATGCATCAGTAAATAAACAGGCTAGGCTTCTCTTGAAACAGCTTGTACTTTGGAAATAGCCACATAATTTGAGATCAGGATGACCCTGGTGTTTAGTTGAATGGCATTAAAGCATTCCATCAACAAGAATTAAAAGATCCAAGACAAGATCAATTTGCTGACCTGATGAAAACTTAGCAATGCTGATTTGCTATGATGGCATCAGCCTTATCCAGTTAATTGCATAAATGAAATTATCGGTTTTGCCCTTCAATATTACAGTTATGCTTAAATATTCTCAAAATTAGGGGAATTTGCAAGCCATTCTGGAGAAAATAATATCTTACAGTATTCAAGTGTGTCAGCATATCTAAACTAATATTAGCATGTCCCACAATGACGGATAAAAATGGAAACTGTAATCATTATAATCCTACAGCACTCACATTAGACATGCTTCTTCTATGTAAAGTTTAAGGGTTTTTTGCACAATTTTATATTTTGTTAAGATGAAATAGAAAGTAGGTTTAAGAAGAAAGAAAAAATCCCTGAGGTGGCACAAAAAAAAATAGAGACTTGCAACTACTGATACGTTACTTGAAAATTTCACCTTTACCTCACCTATGTTCTTTTTTATATGCAATGGGGGAAATTAAAGAGCCACTTTGTTAATTTTCTTTAGGAGTAAATATTAACATATCTTTTTAGAAATAAGGTGATTTTTCTGTATGCCTTATGTTTCCATCCACCCATAATTCTGTACTTTAGGACAATTTAATTTAAAACAAAAATAAAAAATTAGGGAGTTTAATGTAGTTTGGTTCTGAAGGTAATGCATACTAAAGGCCAATACAGGCCTAAAGTCATGTAGAAACTATGCATGAATTGCTAAAATCATAATCATGGTTCTAAAAGTTCTTGCTCAGTTGTCCTTTTACTGTGGCGATCCTCTTTTAATTTCTTCAGCACTTAAGACTGCATGCCATAGAGGTACAGAAGAGACTGAAGCTCACAGCATTAGATCATATCTGAGCCTTGGTGGAAAGGACAGGCTGGATTCTTCCTCAGATAACTCCAATCCTTCCATAACTCTAGTATCAATGTTTGGTTGCTGGCTTTTGCGTGTTTCGTGTCATCTGAAAAGTCTTGAGATATCCAAGGCATCCATGTAGTACTAGAGGGACACTTATGCTTTTCTGGAACAGTGTAGGGAAATCAAGAATGATGTTGTAAGACATACAAAACACATTTATAGGTAGAATAATGTGCACATGCTGCATTTTGTTCAGGTCTTATGGGTGATTTGCAGTCTCTGAATCATTGGATGAATGGCAGATAGGAGACCTCACTAACATGGAGCTGGAACCTTATTAAACAAATGAAAAATACCCTGATTTCCTAAAATATGGGCATCTAATACTCTTTACTGGGCCAAAGGGTATTCTACCAGGCCTCTACCCACCACTGAATATGACATGGGTTTTTTCTAGATCCCATGTCACATCATCAGACCAATGAAGCTGTCTTGGACAGCCTATATCTCAAATAGCATTGGCTGCTTATGTTCAGGCAGCAAGGTCAGTCCCAAAAGAGAATACCCTATGATTAGCATGCAAGTTAACACTGAACTGCATGCAGCTATATGTTAGTGTTAAGCTGCATATCTGGTTTTAGTCTATAATTGCAGTCAAAGGAAGTCTATGAGTCAATGAGGAAATCTAAATCATAGAGAATTATTTGGCTGATCACAACTAAAGACCAGTGAGCATCTCAGCTAGTAACTGGCTAGTGACTTTTGAAATATTCTAGAATATAAGAGATATCTACATGAGGTTTGGAGATTTGGCACAGGGTATATGAGGTCCATGCCTTTATGGAACAAGCCAAATGCCCTGTGGGATAGCTTAATGTGTTTGGTGTTTCAGTTAAGAGCTGATTCCTGTGCTTGAGGACAATACCCAAGTTAGTGATTCTAAGCTTTTCTTACAGTCAGTGGGGAAAAGAAAACACATGTAGAGCCTGACTTGACTGCTTTAGTTATCTCCCAAGATAAGATAAATTACACTATAAAAGAGACAGATCGTATGAAAGGACTTTAGACAGCTATCTTACTTGTGTGTTCATTGTAGCCATGTACCTTTTGTTGTGTTGAGGAATACCCCCCGTGCATGTAGCTCTGTATCCAAGCTGCATTTTGTGCCCTGGGTGGTGAGAAATGGCTGAAGCCCCTGAAATCAGCTGTGGATGGGCACACACACGACTTTTGGCCTAACAAAGGGCAAGCAGAGCTCCACCAGTGATCAGACAGGGGGCTGGTCACCAGAGACCCTGCAGGACCCAACTGAAAATGAGAAGAGCCCAGACCAAAACCTACAATTGGACCAAGAGGCTAATGCAAGGCACATGAAGAGTGTGTGCATAGACTGCAAGGGTATAAATCCTAGAAATCACTTTGCATGGTTTCCTTCCTGGAGGCCCCACCATGCTTCCATTACTTAAGGGAACCAAATGAGTCACTCTGAGACTGTGCTGTGGGAAACCTGGGGTTGAACTTGTAGGGAATCCTGGTCTTACTGTGTGAGGGTGGGTTGTGTAGGGAGTCAGGTAAAACCCATTTACTCACTGGAACCTTCCATTATAAAGGGAATTTGGACACACAGATAAAGTCTTGGATGGAGTTACTGTAAATCAGAGTGTCTCCTGAATTGACAGTAAAGAAAGTTCCTTAATAAACAGATGAATTTTGCAGATGTTTGAAAATCTTCAACAGCTTTTGAGCTCTCTGTGAACTTTTAAGATGTTTCTATCACTCACAGAGCTCTCTTGTCTTCCTCCAAAACCATTCCAGTCTGCCGTGAAGTGAAAAGTTCTTAGCCAACCTGGGCCTGAGACAATTTGCTCCCATAGTTTCTGCACCTGAGCAGATGCCTAACCTAGCTGATGTGACATGGGCAATGTAGGTTGGCATGCAGGACTCCTAGACCCAGCAGAAAAAGACATCAAAACCACAAACTGTAATCAGCTGTGGTTCCTGGCACTGCAGCCTGGATGGCTCAGAGATTTTTCTATAGGATTTTTCTTTGTTTGATTTGATTTGCTTCAGTTGGGTTTGTTTGCCTTTTTTTTTTTTAATAAAACCAGATACAGTAGTGAATAAATTAAGGTTCTGTTTGTTCGAATGAGCTGATATATTCATAATGCTATTTGGATACACTTTCTTTCAAACCAGTGAGACTGAGACATTCTCAAACACATACATCGTGAACAAGGAAAATAAGTTCAACACTGATTTAGAATCATTGAATTGTGTTTGTGCAAGCTAAAGTGCAATTTGCTTTCTTGTCTATATTCAGCAATTTATGAGACTGCTTCAGGACACTAATCAATAGTGTAATAGGCACTCTTCAGGACCAGCTGTTCAATGTAGCCCATGGAAATATGGTCCAGCATATATGTTCTATGCATATATAAATAACTATAGATTTTTTTTTTTTTAATGAAGGAAGAAATTTTGAGAGAGTTGTAAAATATACAAAATTATAGATATCATGTCTGTGTTGATAGACAAATGAATCAATGTTTACAGCTGCTCTACATTTATTAATTTCTTTCCATTAAATCTTTTATTTTCTGTATAATTGACAGGGTACAGCTAAAGGCAATACAAGTTTTCACCACTCATAAAAGAATTCTAATATACATTTTAATGCTATAATACTACCGTATAACTCTCCCTCTTCCTAAATATTTTAGACTTAGGCTATAGAAGATCAGTAGTAAACTAGCTGGCCTGTTGGAGATGGGAGGGATTTTTTTTATATTCGGTCACGTAGTTTTCTTTGGTTTCTATTATATATAAATAGGAACTGTAATGTTGAAATGTTGAGTTTTCAAGCAATTATAACCAGTTGCAATGACATGAGGGATTTACTGACAGGTGGAGTAGCATTAGAATACCTGTTTTTGTAATATGACATTGCTAGCACAACAGAATACTTAATGCCCTTTATACCTTTTAAATTTATTTCCTTTTCTTGAAAAAAAAAATAAAATGTAAGTAATAAGTAATTGTAGATATCTAAGAGTAGAAGAGAGTTATGGAAAGTGTAACAGAGAGACTTCCTTTTGAGCTTTTAAGATTTGCCCTTATTTGTCAGCTTTTGGCAGACCATCCCTGAGAATAACCATTGTCAGCGTGTGTACTTCTGTTACTGTTTGCTGGAATCCATCCCTAACGTGCTGCTATAACCAAACAATGTTTACCCTGTAATTAGCAAAGGCGAATTATGATAAAATTGTTGGGAAGACAGTTGCAATATCTAGGACTTGAGTATTCATGATTCAGTGTACATTGTGGTGGGCTGACCTTGCCTGGCTGCCACCTTCAGCCACATTCTTACCTTCCTCATTAAGAGGACAGGGGAGGAAATAAGATCAAAAAGCTCATGGGGTGGAATAAGCACAGGAAGGTCACTTACCAAGTTACTGTTATGAGCACAACAGGCTCAACTTGGGGAAAATAAATTTAATTTATTGCCAATTAAAACAGATTTTCATAGTGAAAACAAAAACAAAAAATGAAAACACCTCCCCCATCCTGCTTCCCAGGTCCAGCTTGACTCTTCCACCTCCTTCTCTCACCTGCATGTCTGCAGGTCTGTTGATTACACTTTTTTCCCTTGCTTCTCTTTCTGCCGTGTAACATTTTTTACCCTTTATTAAATACACTTTTTCACCAATGTTGTCATCTTGGCTGAGGACCTCAGTCATGTCCTAGTGTAGGTCTGTTCTGAAACTGTCTGGAGCCATCTGGAACTGGGTGTGCTTGGTCTGGGTCAGCCCTGGCCCCTCATCACGGAGCCCACTCCAGGGCCCCATGGCAGTGCCTGGGCACCACCACCCAGTACACACTCTGGGAAGCAGGAACAAGAAATCTAAAAGGTACTAAAAGAACAACAGCTGCAGCTTCTTATAACTTGCAGCAGCCAAGGTTGATCTGATTTATGCTAGTTTAATGTATCCTCAAGAAATAATGGGATCTATTTTGTTCTAGGAACCTTTAGTGATATCTGTGCCAGGTCTCTGAAGGAAGGTTTCTCTGGGCTCTTCAGTGTGTGGCTTTACAAATGAAACAGGTTCTCAGCAAATCTTTAGACATGTTTGCAGTATTTATCTTAGCTACTTACATACTTCCCAATCATCACACTGAGGTTCTGAAACCTTCCCAAAACAAAGCAAACAGAAGTGAGTGATAAACATTTGACAGATTCTGTTTCCTTCAGAGTGGAAATCATGGGCACTGTGCTCAACACTCATTTTAAAATGTTTCCTTAAAAACCCTCATAATTTCAGTTCTAGTCATAGGTGAAGACTGATACTTTGATTTCATTTGCATATCCTAGCCTTTTATCTCCTCAGTTTTATTTCTTCTTAAATGTCAAAAAGTTGTAATATCTTTTCAGAGGTGTTTGGACAGACATTAAAAGTATCAGCCTTCTGGGGAGTCTAGATATTTTATCTCTTCAGTTCCTAAGGGTCAAAATATATAACAAAATATAATTAATTATCAATTAATAATAAATTAATATATTAATTTATTCAAAATTAATGAATAGTATACTTTGGAAAAGATGTGTGGAGAACAAAACCAGATAGCGTCCAAACATTGAATTTGTATCAGTACTGCAATATATTAATGCAACAATTTTGTAAAATTGTGTGTCAGACCATTGAAAAATGTAATGAACTTTTGGATGAGGAAAAAAAAGAAGTTCCTGAGTTGCATGCATTTTCTCATTACTTTAATATGTCATTAAGATTTAGACACACATTTAGAACAGTGACGTCCGTGGTTTGAAATGATTGGAAATGTGGCATTCTTAATACAATAAATTTTTTTATAAGAGAATTTAATTTGATGAGCAAATGCAGTGTCACACAAATGTAAGTTTTGGGGCTGGATCAAACAGCAGCTGTAAACCTTTCCAAGTAGATGCAGCTCTATTCAGGGCTTAATGGAATATGATTCACAGCCTACCATCTGAGCCTCTCTCACAGCAGAGATGCAAAAGAACAGCATGGCACTGGAGTCTGGGATGAAAAAGGCATTAGGATAGTTGAAGAGAGCAATTACACATGTCAATGAAATTATCCTTTGTGCTTTGGATACAAGGGTTCAAAGGTTACAGACATAATCACCTCATTCTTCCAAACCACTGCTGAATCTATGTAAAATTATCATATTTTTCTATATGCAATAGTCTCCCAGTGCCCTGCAGAAAGGCAGTGGCAGGCTGTCATTGACACTAATATGGTTCATGACTTACATGTACTGAAAGCATTTCTCAGAATGCCTATTACATCTGTTTCTTTAGCTCTCAAAGCTTTTTTTTTTCATGTGTGTCTGTTTCATTAATTGCTGTTTGTGGCTTTTTTAGCAAAACTGATAAAAATTATGCAGAAATCTATCAAATAGGGAAATGTCTTCATAATAAATGTTTCTAAAAAATATTAGCAAAGTCTAGCCAAAACAATCTCTAGGTCCTTGGTCAGATCTACTCCTTCTAAATCCCACAAAATTTATAATCCACAAAGTATCACACACCTGTATAGTCTGACTTGATTTCAGGTTTGCTTAAGTCTCTAAGACTTTACAGCAATTTTTTTAAGTGCCTAAATTTAGATGCTTAAGGATGTGCAGAAATATTATCCTCATCTCTACTATAACTTTACAGTTATACAGTTTGAAATACAACATTGTCTGAGCCAGCCTAGATATCTTGAGAAAAATGTTGTATCATGTACTTGCTACCTATATTTTCAAGAATGCCCTTAATTAGGTCATATACAGAATATGGTCAAGAACTAGATTATGAAATCTTCACAGCTTGTTGATCTCTGTTAGTATATTCGAGATTAAATCAGATTCAATTCTTTTGAAGATTTTTTTAATGCTTCAGTTCAAGTCATCTAAGACCCCTCTGCATCTACTGACTGTTGGAGAAATAAAAATGAGAAATGATGACTGGACAGCAGTCAGATTACTCATCCTCAGAAGCCTGGATAATTTCTAGAGCATGGGGGCCCTGAGAAAGGAAATGGACACTCTCTAGGAGTGTTATAGATGAACGTATATACAATCCAATATATGAGCTGTGGTAGCATCTGGATTACCTTGTTAGTTTTTTTAATTAAAGAGCCTGTTCCTCTCAGGGCTCTTCAGTACTGACTGTTGGGAGGATGGTTTCAGTAGCTGAGGTGGAGAACCTCTCTTCTCCTGGAAATGCTTGCATCTCTTTGACAGAAACAGACTGGTTCAGCTGGTATGAAGGACGTATATTGTCGCTACATTGCCACTGGAAACAGGAAATATGTTGATTATATATCTACTTTAGCAAACAGTATAATTCAAAGCAATTGAAACAGGTGGTGTTAAGGTCCCAACATCCAATCCTACGTGTTTCAGGATTTCTTGCTTAGGCTAAACTCTACTCTGATTTCACAGACCAGATGCTCATCAGCAGCTGGGTTGCATTGGGCTGCACTTCCAGGATTGTGTCCTTTGTCCTTATTTCCTCCACACAGGATCCAGGTAGGACTCTCAAAATTTGCTTTGCCATGCAATCAGGGGACAGTCAGGGCAGATGACTGAGAGATTTTCTCTGAACACAGTAAGTCCTGCTCTCAAATTTGAGCTAATATAATACCTTAATTGGTTGTGAAGAACTGGAATAGGTGAAGTCCATTTTCTCAAAAGAGTTTCAGGCTATTAGCCTAGTGTGATTCAGTTGCCTAGGGAGAGACATCTCATGCCATTTAATTTGCCCTAGGACATCCTCTTTGTTCTCCAAATACCTGTCTCTAATGACATAGATGTCCCATAAATCCTGCATCTTAATGGTCAGCTCCACCTGGGTGTGTCCGGGGACTGCAAGGCTTTTCAGATGCCAATAGATACCCACCTTTATGCAACAGAATGAAGTCCTTAAACACTTACTTTAAGGTGCTTTGGGCACAGCTGTGTGCGTCATTCATGTTGTGCCTCAGACCTTAAACATGAAGATACTCACCTAAGTGCTGGAGGCACAGCTCAGCATCTTCCTCTCGCTGTTATAGATTATGTACAGGGATGTGCCATTCCCATTATTCTGAAAGTTTTCCATTATATAGGCTATAGTATCTGCTGTGCTCAGGTGCATATATATGATTAAAAAGATTGCAGGAGTGGCTGAAAATTTTTCCGTTCGCGTATGGAAAAACGAAATATTTTGAACAGAAATAGAACTTTTCTATATATCTCTCAATCAGACAGGAACTCTAATTAGTGAGATCTTGATTCTTCTGTGGATGAGCAGTAAATATTTTGAAATTTTGCCTTTGTCTTATATAACATTAAAAATTTGAATAAGTTAATCTTTATATTTTTCTTTTGTGATGACAATATCAGCCCTTCACAATGAAAGGAGTTTCCCATAGCCAAATTAACACAGTCAATCTATGCTACAAAGCAAAAACAAACAAACAGAAAAAAACCAAAAACCAAAAAACCCCCCAAACAAAACAAAACAAAAAAATTACCCAAAAAACCAAACTCAACAAAAAAGTGTGTCAATATCTGTGTCTGCATATAAAGGAAAGACATGCAGCTTCAGTATTTAATTTTCCCTCAGATATCTAGATCTTGAAGGTTTGAAATGATAGACAATCACTTCCATTCTTCAGGCCAGAAAAAGCAAAGGTAAGAACTACTAAATGCAGAAATTAGGACCATAAAATGTGAACATTTTTTATTTTTCCTGACAGTAGTCATGTGCCTTTGTGCTTGCAGCTGCGTTTTGGAATTTACATTCTTTTCAGAGATAAGTCTGCTGGTGCCAGACTACAGCTATGGAGGGACAGATGGATTTGCAGAACATCCACATAAAATACAAAAAAAGCATTGGACAACACCATGCATTACAAAATCATAAATGTGCAACTTTTCCTTTATTGTTAGATTAGAGCAAAAACTGAAACTTTTAGGTCAGATTATTTCAAACCCATAAAAGTTAGCAGCAAAATCCTCTAGAGTTATTTAAAAAACACTATTTTTCTTGTGGCAGAGGGCTTTTGTGTTGTTTTGTTTTGTGGTGTTTTAACAGGATGTGCAATATTCATTTCATAACTCAGTGAAATAACTCCATGAGAAAAGGAATTTTAAAAATACGTATTTATACATATTTTTAAAGAGTCCTTGGTACTTTTTGAGTTTTACTTTACTTTGAACCATCACATTCAGTTTGCCCTAACAAAAACAAAGGGTTTCTTTTCCTACTTCTGAACTGTGGTGGTCACAAGACAGATAAGTTCATTAATTCAGTGAGGATTGAGACAAGGTAACATAATTGCTCAGAGCTCTGCAACCCCACATGATTCTTACTGTTAATAGCTAGTGGTAGTTTTCTCTGTCATAATGTCAGTATATACCAATTTTAATTAGACCTTTTTTTTCAAAGATGTATTTCAGATAATGTGAAACATATTTACTGGTGTAAAATTTCAATTATGAAACTTTATTATCCTCTAGGAATAAGGTACACATATCTATTATATTAAAGTTTCCTCTTTAGTGTAAAATGTCACCTTAAATATATAAAAGGTGAGGAAAGAAGAATCTTTTCTACATTTGCCATAGCAAATGAGGAGAAGAAGTGAAGACTTAGAAATTCTTGCAAAAAAATCCAAACAAAGCAAAAAAACCCATTTCATACAGTGACACTACACTATTTACAAACACATTTGCTGTGTTATTTGGAAATACCCTGCCCTGATGTTCTAGATCGTTTGATTGTTGACTTCCAGGGAAGTTACAGAGCTAAAAGAAATAGGCTGAAAACCTTCATGATCATTCCTCAGTTTCTTATGTTCTGTTGTAGGGGTGTTTGGTTTTATTTCATTAAGACCCATAAATTAGGTGTATACCTAAAATTGAAATGTCATTTTTATCTTGTGCCTTTGGTTTTGATTATTGCTACTTTATTTATATAGGCCATTTTTATGTCCTCAGAGTTTAATAAAAATCTTAAAGAGTTTTCCTTTTACAGCCTGAATAAGCAAAATCTTTGTTAAAATAATGTGTTATTTTAAATTTAAAGAGTTCATTGTTTGTGGATTTTTACTGCCTGTTACTTGTAATGGATGGAAAATTGTTTCCAGTAGTCTTATTTGAGACCAGAGAGACTTTTGAATCTTAGTGCTTCTTTAGAATTCTTCTGCAAAAAATATATTGAAAACACAAAATTATGTTTACCAGATGCTTTGAAAGTTGTTTTTGTTTTTAAATGATGTTGTGGAATAGAACAGTAAGGCTGTTTTTATTTATTTAATTTTGGGGGAGATTATCTGTCCAATTTTTCAACAAATGAATAGAATATGGAAAAAAAGACTTTTCTGTTCTCTAAAAACAATCTGACTTAGAAACTTTTATATTAAATTGTTACATGCTGAGCTAAAGTATTATGGAATTTTTCACCTGAATTCACCACAATCATTAGAATTGGAGTTCTAATCAGTCATTAGAATCACCAAAATAAAATAAAGCAACCAAGGAGGAAATCTTCCTAAATGAAAAGCCTGGCTTCAGATGATCATGTATCATTACTTAAATCCTAGGAATTCTAAGGGCTGTATTTTTTTTTTGTGAGGAATCAAATGGATCTCCGTGACACTACTGGTGCTAAGGCACAATGCCTCTGCTAAGGGATGGAGTGCATACACTAGATACACTAGTAACCTGTTTTGCAGTCTCTAATATACTAAGAGGAAAATGAAGACCATTGAAAGTAATTATGAATGTGTCTTTATTCTTGCAAAATATAGCACAGTTCTAAAACTGAGATAGAAGGAAATTCAAAGGCAAATGGGTGATTAACAAAGTGAACAATATCAAACCCTAAAATAATGTGTACATTTAATTGCAAAAGAGATCCTTTTTTGCTGTCACTCATTGTTGGTCTGGAAATGATCATCTAAGCATGTAAGCCAACCTCTACTGCCATTTAGTTCCCTACTGTGACAAACAGAAATCTCTGTCCTGAAAGTTCATAGATACACTTGGATTTAGAACAAAAGGATAAATGAAAGATCTTCTACAAGGCCCCCACATACATTATGGAATAACTTACCAGTTAAAATATAACCCACTTCTAAAAATGTTTTAAAAAAATATAAGTTTGGGGTTTTATTTTCATTTTCCTATTTTTTGCCTATCAAAACCATAGGCAAATCTTCTGCTGAGGTTTGCTTAATGTATGAGGGCAGATCTGTTGCACAGAAACCTTGGTGACAGACATTCTGGACGACTGTAATCTCATTAGAAAACTTTGCTAAACACAGTAGGCTCAAAAAGAAAGGATGCAGTATTACCAAGATCTTAGTTTATACCATCCATCAAATGTGAGAAGTTTCAGCGTTTACAACTGCTGTTATATTTACGTTTAACAGCAACGGTGAAATAGCAGGTGAGATCTGTATTCTTAATAAATCCTATATCGAATGTGCTTAGTTTGCCAATTACTTTTTTTCCCCAATGCTTGTTCCCTGATAATGGACATTCTGCAGGATAGACCAAACCTTTGCTCTTCTATCATTCCCAGATTATTCCTCAAGGAAAAAAAATCATTAACTAGCAAGATGGATCCAGATGTTACTTTCAGATTCTCCTGTGCTGGTGACATCCATGTGGTCGAACACACTACAGATGTTCTGTCAACATTTGAGCTGAATCTTTGGAATTTGTAGTTAAGGGAAGCACAAACATGGTCAAATTGCATTTTAAGAAGCCAGTTAGTTCCCATTTTGGCTGTATTTTGAAGTTCTACAGATACACAAACACAAAAAAAGAAAGAAGGGCAAATTTCCCTGTAAACTTGAGAAGCTTTTTTCAGTGTATTACTGATTTGATTTGAAGTAATTCCAAAACATCAAAGTAATTCACCATAAAACAATGGCATTAATGTTTTTTTCTTAAATAAAAAGGGTTTTTTTCTCACTGCCTCTTCATTTTAATATAGTCATTTTTGCAGTAAGACATTACTCTGAGTTTCAGTGACGCTAGTCAAAGAATATTTGTTTTAGAAATGTCATTATTTTCCTTTCCTTTTTTTTTTTTGGTAAAGGCAAGTAAAAGCAACTATTCAAATTTCAAGTCTGCACTGACATCCTGGTTCATTAGATATTGCATTGCAGTGGTTACTCATCAAAGTGAGTTCCACCATATTAATTTTAATGTGTTCTAAATTGGTTTTGAAAACCTTGATATTACAATAATTTTGCACCGTGTGAGGAGAGTGTGATTTTACCTAATTGTTGTGAATTAGAAAACAAACTGGATATTATTCCAAGAAAAAATGGAGATTGAAAGACTGGATAAATTCTCTCTTTATTATATTTCAGATAATTAGCATTTATAATAGGGGAGAACTAATGATCTAAGGGAAGAAAATTTTTATGATGTACAACTGTAACTTTGTATAGAAGTAACAACTTTAGCTGTAATGCGAATGCCTGACAACTTTGTGTAATATAATTGGATTATATTAGAATGAGGAATATATAAGGAACATTTATGACATGTTCTTGACTTGAATAAATATGTATTAGTTGGAGATATAGGGATATGAGTTAAAAACCCAAACAAACCTGCTTGAAATGCAAAGGTTCATTGTATATATGAATCTCAGTAACCTACCAATTCCATAAAATTTCTAATTATAATTTTTGTTTAGGACTGCCAATATTCATTAATGATGAAGAGGTTTTTTTCAATTAAAACTGGTCAATTAGGCAACTTCTTACACAGACCAAACTTAAGGAGTTGAAAAAAAAATAGATGGTCAGTAAAATCAAATTCAAAGGTGAGAATTGGTTCCAGAGACATAACTGAGCCTCAGAGTGAACAGACAGAATAACTCATTTTGCTTGCATAACCATGATGTGCCATGTGAATGCTTCTCTTGCCTTCAGTATGTAACTGTCTTTCTGGGAGAAAAAAAAAAAAAAAAAAAAAAAAAAAAAAAAGGCACAATAGCATTTGTAAGTGAGCAAAAGCAAAGCAAACACTTTGTGATAGCTGAATGACTTTGTGAACTAAATCCTATTATAGAGTCAATTTGGAATAGCAGGATTAGAAGAAAAATCTATAAATGTACTGGATGAATCAATAAAAATCAAAATTATTGCAGCTTCAGTAGATTTCTTCATCAGAGCAAGAGGCCTGCTAAAACAATAGCTTCACGAGGCCCCCACAAAAAAATATTAGTGGTGCTTATGGGTTTCCAAAACCAAGGCCTAGATGCTACTGTTCTTCTTACGAGTGCATTTGGCTTGCTCATATGGCAGGAATAAAACTAAAAGCTTCAGGCTCCATGAATGAATCACTCCCAGCAGTTCCAGAGCTTTCCAACCTCCTGCCTCTCTCCTGATGGAGCATTGCTACTCTCTGCTAATCTGCAGATGTGTCTACAGCCATTTCTCTCCTGCCGTGTGTGGTACCCCAGTCAGGCGTGCCTGACTCTGGGCTTGCCAGCAGTAATCCACACCAGCTGCTCACAGCCACACTGTCAAAGAAACAGTTCAATAAGCCCATGATGGAGGAACTCCTCTTCAAAGTACTTAAGAGCTTTAATGGTACAAACTCTGTCACAAGTCATAAATTACTGGTGAGAAACAATCTTGAAGTGGGAGCTTGCAATACTGTCATGAAACAGAGGAAAGACAAAATCATTGTGTCTGGATGAAAGACTACTAAGAATGTGCTTGCATAGCCTGCAGTAAAGAGTAAAACTATGTTGATTGAACAGCAAAAATGTAATTGACACATAAAGAATATTTATTTCTAGATACAAAGATCATTCTTTCACTGGAGTAGGTGTATATACATCCCTTGTATACACAATTGCATGAACCAGCTTGTGACTCTGACCTCACTATCTAAAATAAAAATCCTGTGGTCAAATGTCCCCTAGAATGACAAGGATTTTGCACAAAAAAAAAAAATCTATTTGTTTACCTCAGTTCTCCAGTTAAGCAATACATTTACAGAAATATAAGAACAGAAAGCTATAAACAGTCTAGGAAGATGACATGTTATCCTCACGGATAAAGTCATTGGCATGTTTTAATGTCCAGTTTAAAACCGAATTTTCTCTGTGCTCTTCTAGCTATAGCGATGAAAGAGATTCTGATTCTTCTGTGACTGCTGGCAAGTAAAGCATAAATTATGTATGTTCATTCAATGTTTCACACCTAGAAGACAGTCAGTGCTCTTTGTTTATAGTTTGGGTTTTTTAATTGTTTGTGAACAAGCAAAGATGATGAAGAGGGAGTACCAGTCAGGAAATAATAATTGAGAAAGACTTTGGGCTGTCTTCAGTGGGAGGAACTATTTTACAGACAGGAAAGCACAAAATAAAACAAAACTGGGGAAAAGAAACGTTTTTCTATCATTTACTTTGTCTACTTACACTGTAGAATTTGTGGTTCTTAATGCTTGCACTTTGCGAAGTGGGCAAGCGGAAGACGTTTATGTGAAAAAGAGTAGTTAAAGGCCAGAGCTATTAAATATTTTGGAGAGTTTTTAAAAAACAAGCAAACTATTAGCAGCAACTGTTAAGATTCCGGGAGAAATATTTTTTTTTCTGTTAAGAAATCTTTTTCTTAAATACCAAACTTTTTTGTTTCCAGTGAAGTAAACATTTTAAGCCACAAATAAATCTTGTTAAATCTTTTCTATATCTTCAAAATATAACATTTAAATGAAATGAAACATATATTTGTTCATATTGTAAACAGACCTAGGATACCAAATTTCATCCTATAACCAATTTTTATGTCAGAGCTAAAAACAATGAAAAGATAGTTTTACACAGGAATATTGACAAAACAGTAATTCCAGTGAAGTGGCAAAATAGTACCCTAATATCAGCTAGCAGAGCATTAAAAACCACAAAAAGAATCAACTTGTGGACCACAATATTTAAGATTCATATTTTTCTATCTTATTATGACTGAATCTTATAATGAATATTAATCTTATTATGACTGAAAATTACTTGCCCTTTGCTAATTTTGCAAGTTTCTATTTGAACATGTTACATTTATATTCATCCATTATATATTACACATCTTTTAATACATATAATTAATATGCATTTTATATATTGTCAAGCATCCAGCCAACAAATGAAATATTTGCCTACAGTATCAGTCTGAAAAGTTTTTTAACACTAAATTAGAGTAATTTTTTTTTAATGAGTGAGAAAGCAAAGGTGAGGGAAGGGCATAATTCTGGTTGCTAAAATAAATTTAGTTTTCAGTACCACATGTGAAATAGCAGAAAAAAAAATTGCATTTGCATTATTTTCATAGAAATATTAAGGACTTATATGCTTACTCAAAAGTCTAATTTAGCTCTCCTTTTCTTAATAACATGAAATGTATTAATGTTGAAAGGCCACCAAGTATTCAGAAATAATGAGCTCTGAACCTTCCAAAGTCATTTAACCAGTACTCAGTTGAGTTTTAATGATGAATAACTAGGCCAATCTTTTTATGGTAACATTGAGCTAGGGGTAAAACTTGGCCAAGCCAGAAGGAAAATGAAAGAGAAGCTTTGTGAGGCCATTTACACTCCCTCTGCACACCATCCACTGGATTGCTGTGTTGCTTCCAAGTCTGCTGAGCCAGGTTCTCTGAGCTGTCCCTCCCTCCCCGTTCTGTGCCTGCCTAATACATTTCCTGGCCTCGGGTTGTCCATTTATGATTTCTTCCCAGAAACAAGATGTCACAGCCCAGCTGCTCTAGACTTCATAATTAAGGCTGTCTGCTCCATTTTCCTGCCACCTTAAATGTACCTTTTCCCAAAACCTTACACTCAGTTCTTCAGGGGCTTGAGTTTAATGCAAGGTGCTTCCATCTGAGCACACCACTGCATATGAAATAATAAACACAGCCAGCTGAAAGGCTAAACTGAGGTGCATGTGTTTGTGTTCTTCAGATAGACTCTCTGTTCTGGAGCACTTTGTAGCTGGATAAAGGTAATTTGAAGATGTTCACAAAGTGTCCTCACTTGCTTTTTTTTTGCAGCTTTCAGCAGTAATATCCAGCTCTAAAACTTTCTTTTTTTCTTTTTCCAAATTATTTTGCATCATGGATATGAATTTACAGATGTGCTCTTCACAGATTTGTTTCAGCACATAAGCTGCAGCCTACCAGAACTTGCTAGGTGGTGGCAACAACCTTCACCAGAATATTTTACTCTGTGCAGAAATGAGCCTAGTACATTTTAAGGTCTCCAAACACCATCAAAAGCAGAGCTTGAGAGATAATAAACCAAAAGACTAGAAAGTCACTGGGGAAATGGATAAACGAGACGTCATAAACCCCTTTGCTACCTCAAGTCAGCATGATGTGTGCTGATGCTCTTTGTTTAGACAAGCATTTGTTGTATTTCAAATTAAAACAAATAAACTCCTCCCTACTTTTCATTGTAAAAATGGAATTTGACTTTCTTACAGTTATTTCAGGCTTCTCTTCTCAACTATGAAAAAAAGGCAATATGAAGGGTACCCATAAGTTCTTTGGTAAATTCTAGGAGGTTTTAATGCTGTTTGTTACTACACCTTTATGCCACCATTGTGAATTCAGTATATAGGTTTCCTCAAGCTAAAAGGGATACATATTTAAAACACAACATATGAATTTAGCTACATTAACCCTGTTTAAATCAGTAAACCATTTAAATCCTCATATACCAATTTGAGAATGCAACTAGTTTTGTCAGAATACAGTGGTAGCTTGATTGTTTCAATGCCTTGAAAGAGAGAATTATATGAACAGATCTTTTCAGTTTTGATTACCCTGATGTTTGCAAAGGTTATGTGGAGAAAGATATCAGTTAAGCACTTTTGACCAAGTACAAATCAAATTATATACATATTATTAAGAGAAATGTAATAGGTAAAGTCAGAAAACCATAAAAGTACATTGGTTTAATTTTAGCTAATCTGTTTGAAATCAAACTGAATGAATTTTAACCAGAAATTTTTAATCCATTGTCACTCTAATAAGGACTCCTATGAGGATGTAAATCAGCCTCTAGCTGGAAAAGAAATTTGGCAACTTCCAGCACGTGTGATGTCAACAATTTAAGTTAGTTTGCTTTGTTCTGAAATGCAGAACAATCAAAGATAGCAGTGCTTTGGGTAGGAAGCTAACCCATTCCGAAATTCCACAGTAATATAAAACCAGATGCTGTAATGTCTTGGACTCTACTGTAAGAGATGAAGATAGTTCAGGGCCTGTGGAAACTTTCAAAAAAGTCAGAGTTTTTTTCTGGCCACTACT
This sequence comes from Zosterops lateralis, assembly GCF_965231275.1. Lineage (NCBI taxonomy): Eukaryota > Metazoa > Chordata > Aves > Passeriformes > Zosteropidae > Zosterops > Zosterops lateralis. Next base: position 54,969,889 of record NC_139765.1, read on the forward strand.
GCAACACAGATATGTTGGTTACCCATAGTCTAGATTTTAGGTAGATTGTCAATGATGTTAAGGAAGGTAGACTTTCAGAGTTGCATGCTGAGTTTGTCTTAGAATTTTGTACAATGATTCACAGTTTTAAAATCAATGATTAGTCTGTCTCACTTTATAAAAACAAAAATAACATTGTGAGGGTGTATTTTTCATTATATAGTCATTCTCAGAGTCCTAAAGCAAGATTTCATGGCAAACCCACAGAGGTTTGTTTAAGAATCAGTTTTAGACTAGTCTTATTGAGCAATAAGCAATAATACATTCAGTATAAGGAGTAGAGACCTCAGATTTGGAATGTCAGCACATAATAACCTTGTCTAGACCTGTATCACCAGTCAGACATACAACTGATAGCCAAGTGTGACTTACAGTGGACTTTCTTTAAGCTGCCAAGTAATTTCCAGGTTCTACCAGTCCTGCCAGGCTGTCTTTGCTGAGGTGTCAGCACAAGTCAATGCCAAAGCAAAAAACAGCTTCTCAGGCTTTTTTTTTTTTGGACAGGAAGAACTGATTAGCGAAGACATGTTCTAGTTGGAAGATGGATTTGAGTTTAAACCTAATAAAAACAGAAGCACCAAAAAAAAAAAAAAAAAAAAAAAAAAAAAATCCATCAATTTTTCCCAATGCTTAGAACAGAGGGGACGACAGTTAATTTACTTAAATATATTGCATAATCTAACATCATGGTTGAAAGTTAATATCTATTTTCTAACCAAGTAGCAAGTCTGGAAACAATTTCTTGGCTTCAGGTGATCTTCAAACATATGTTCTGGGGATGATATTGGCCATAATCATCTTCCTTTTATTTTTAGACTTCCTATTATCTATTTTTACTGTTTAATTTAAAAAAGATTTATATAGAGCTACTGTAGTAACAATTTATTTTTCATAAATTGTCTTTTGCTAAATTACTTCAGAGAAGCATTCTGGATGGGAGAATCAATTCCAGCCAACTTAATATCATGCTTGGAAAGATTGTCTCTAGGAGTGCCATTCTCATGGGCTGGCATCATATTTGATTTTGGTGTTGTGCTGGTATTGGAGACTGATGGGCAGTTAGTGGCCTTGACTGTGAAGGAACAGCTGGACAATCCAAGGCAAACTCACCACCCTTTCCAAGGACCACCTCCATACCCAGGTGGTCACTGTTCCCATTGGTCAAATCTCTGAACTCCCAAGGCTCAAGAAGACCTACAAAATCGCATTATGGCCTTTTATTTTTCTACACAGATAATGCTGCTGTTAGTGATAGAATGGACCGTACTGTGTCTATGATGAAGACACTAACTAGTGCTGGTCTCACTATGAACCCCTGAGGGACACCACTCATTACTGGGTTACACTTGAATCTGAGTCATTGACTCTAACTGTGTGGACATGCCATCCAGCCAATTCCTAACCCATCTAACAGTCCCATCTAATGGAAAACCCATATTTTTGCAGTTTAGAGGTGAGAATGTTGGGAAGGGCTGCATTAAAGGCCTTAAAGAAGTTTCAATAGATGATATCCATAAATCTTCCCTTGTCCACTGAAGTAGTCGCTTCACCATAAAAGGCCACTAAGTCAATCAGGTGATGAAGCTATGTGTTCAGTTCCCTGTCTTCCATATATTTTGACACATCTTCTGGGAAATTCTGCTTCATGAACTTAACAAGCATAGAGGTGAGGCTGACTGGTTGGGAAAACTGCTGCTCATCAGTGAAACCTGCCACAACCCAGGTGTTCAGTCTGTTTGCCAGCTGGTTCTTAAATAAGGGAAGCCCTGTGTGCGTGAATAACTGAATAGGTTTAAACTGATGCTTCAAAACACAAATATAAAACCATATTATTTTCTCAGTTAAAGGATGAATTAAATTACCTCAACATGTACTTAGCACAAATGGGCAAAACTACACCTATGTGAGATTTTACCAGACTGAGATTCACTGTGGAGTAGCCTGGAACCTGATTGTTTCACAGGCTCCCAGTGCCTTGCAAGAGTGCGCTTTGGCAAGGTTGTTTCTGTTGCCGCCTCCCTATTCTCTGGTCTTACTCAATATAGGCTACTATGTTTCACTTCTGCTATGCACAATTAATTTTTTCCATCCAGTAAGGACTTTATAGTATCTTCCATGAACAGTTGATCACTACTTTTTATTTTCCTCTGGCTGTTAACAGCCCCAACTGAGACTACCACAGTTTTGTCTCTTGGTATCATTTGCAAGTAAAGCAGCCCTTGTTCCAATTTAACTTTTTTGTCTCTGGTAACTTCCTGGCCAGGTTGTTTTGGTCTCAGAACATTTTTAGTATAAAAGTGGCTCTCAATAATTATATGAAATGTGCTGCAGCTTTCAATGTGCTACAGAAAACATATATGGGTAGCTAGTTATATCCTAGTGACAATCTATTATCTCCCCTACTCCTTTATCAAAACCCAACCTGAACAATCATATTTTCTCTCTTTTCTTTGAACTTCTTTCATCTCTAGAAATGCAGAAACCTACCCTGTGCATATCCTCTCTGTAGGAAGTTATACATAAAACAGAAGAATGTACTCCACAACAACCCAAACAAAAATTATTCAGAAAAATCTTTGAACTAGGAAGCTGTGTTTTGGGGTTTTTTTTGTTTGTTTGGGTTTTTTTCCTGCATATCTTACCCTATTATAGCACAAATTTGCTGGAAACTTATTAGGAAAGGGAGATTGTTTTATTATTTTCGATTTTTAAATGGAGTCAGTTTAGATTTACAAAACAAACTTCTGGGTAGAAGAAATAATCTAAACCAACAGGATACCTGCCTGCCTTTCTGACTATCTTCCATCCTATTTCCCTATATAATCTCTTTTGTCCATTTGAAGCTCTTAGCTTCTGGGAATCTGCCATGTCAGGTAGTTGAAAAATATCTGGAAAAATTGAGCACTTCTGTGTTATCAGAAATAATTAATGATGCATCTGCATGCTTTGGAACAGTATGCATGCTACAAAAGCAAACAAAAACATTACAAATGGGCAATTCTTTAGCAAGGAATTGAACTCAGCATGTCTCATTTGTATAGTTTTTGGTATGACAATACAAAATACTTCTAAAAAAAGGTTTATTAACTATCCACTTAGATGCTGGGAAAGAATATTTCTCTCCCCATTATCAATCTCCTTCTTTCTACTTCATTAAATATTTCTCTCACTGCTCTTTGTTTGTGATCCACTGAAGCAAGTTATTGTGTGATAATAAGCAATATTTGTGCTAGGGCTTTAAACAGGTTGCTGTGTCAGTCCTTTGAAAGAAAAACAGAAGATTCCAATCATAAAAAGATCTATAAGGTCATCAGCCACCTGTATAGATGCAGCATGTGACTCAGCTCCTGACTGATTATATTATAATCCTGACTGATTATGTTTTATATTTAAACCTGTGTTCTTAGGTGGTATACAATAACTAACTCATGTTAGTTCTCATGTCTTCTAATAGCTTCCTAATGACTGTTACATATTTGACTCCATTACTTTGCTTACTGGTTTATTAATTGAGGAACCTCTACATGGTAGTGTTATGCCTTGAGATTTTCTTTGAAGTTAAGTTTATAGCTTTGGTTTTTGTAAGCTTTTTTTTTACTTCTAAGAGCCCTGGGCTTTATTTTTTTACAAGAGAATGTGAAGGATAGCTAGTCACAGAAAGTTGTTCACACATATTACTTTACTGTCCATTTTCTATATATGTAAAAATGTTCCTTTTATTTATACAGGCTTTTTCTTATAAGTAGTCAGAACCTCTCCTGGTTCAGTTGATGCCTGTTCCTTCTCGTTCTCACACAGTACATACTTGTGAAGAGCTTGACTCTGCCTTGGTGTCTCCTTCCAGATGCAGGGGGGCAGCTGCTTTTCCTGCCTGAGGCCATCTCTGCTTCAGGCTGAACCAGCTTTTTTCCTTTAATGTCTCCTCACAGGGTGGGTACTCCACCCTCCAGTTACCACAGGGCTCTGTGCTGAACTTCTTCAAGTTTATCATTGTTTGTTTTAGTCTGGAGGACCCAAAACTGGGGACAGTGGTTTAGCTGTGGTCTAAGGAGTGCTGAGCAAAGGGGGATAATCCCTTTCTTCAGTATGCTGGCTCTTTTTCTGTAAATTCAGCTCAGGAGGCCGTTGACTATCTTTGCTGCCAGGGCACTGCTGGATCATCCCATTCCTCACTAGGCCCCCAAGTTCTTTTTGGCAGAGTTTTTCCCCAGCAGGTCAATCTCCACCTTGTGTCATTGCAAGACACATTCCTCCATTTGCACAGACTTTTTTTTGGCCTTTTTGAATTTCATAGTGTGCCTCTTGGCCCATTTGTCCACCAGGTCCAGGTCCATTTGGAGGAAAATCCTGTCCTTCAGTATATTAACTGCTCCTACCATTTTTTTATCATCTGCAAACTTGCAAGAGTGCACTCCAGTTTCTCTTCCAAGTCATAGGTAAATGTGTTAAACAGGACAGATCTGAAGACAGACCCTTGGGATACTCCACTTATTATTGGTCTCCAGCTGGATTAAACAATCAATTAACATCTTTTTGATCCTGATTAGCCAACTGGGTTTTTTTCCCAACTTGCTTTTTCATCTATCCCAATGGTAACACCCTAAATGGAATAAAGAATATTGCAGGAGACAGCATGAAAAACCCTTCTGAAGAACAGCCCTCCTCTCATCCACAAATCCTGTTGCTTCATTGTACAAGTCATACAACGGGAAAAGAAATTGTTGTGATTATTTAGTGATAAAGCCAAAACTGGATATGGAAGGGTTTTTTGGAAGTTTTGTTCCAGGCTATTAAGTGCACTTGTGGCTGGAAAAAGCTGAGGCTGTTTCAACACAAAAGACTAACTGTTAAGTCCCTAATTCTGTGACATGTTTCTATGGACAACTTATTGAGTATGTAAAGCCCACACATTTTTTTGGAATGACCTCGATGAACAGGCCCTAAATCTCACACAGTTCTGTGTTGCTTTATGGGCATTTATTGCAATCTCCTTTCTTTTTGCTTTGACATTGATTTATGTGTAGATTTGAGATACCTTCCTCTTGGTGTTAAGGAAAATTTGCTTATGCTTGGAATAACTTATATAACATGACTAGTATGACAGGAAGAGAAGTACCCTTTTAAAATAAAATCAAATAAACCAGCTGCAACTTGTTACTCTCAAAGCTGCTGGTGACACCAAATTTCTTAACTTGTAAATTATGCAGCTTACTGCAACCAGTCACTGCTCAATGTGAACATGCATCATGGTTTCTTCTGAGGTCTTCCACTGGCTAGCTCTGCTTGTTAGAGAACCATAAAAATGCGTTATTTGTAGGTCTGAACCTCAGATTGAAAGGTGATTGAGGCTGGAAGAAGGAGGGTTGACACGTGGGAAGGAACAGGCTTTATTCTGGGCTCCTGCCCATCTGTCCAGGGAGCTCCAGGTCTCTTGGCTCCCCCTTTGTCCCCGGGGGCATTCCCCAGGGAGGGGAGAACCCAGGGCCAATAGCAGGGGCAGGGGCTGTGACCCAGAACAGGAGGGCCATCTATGGAAGAAGGGGAGTGGGGGGAACCTGATGCCTGGCTGAGTCACTTGGCCTTCACCAGAACACTCAGGCCTTAGGGTGTGGCAGTGGGTATTGTCAGGGAAGAATTACAATTAACTGGGAGGGGGGGTGGGGTGGGGTGTGTAGGGATAAACCATTACAGAAATTTAATAACAAAAACATACAGAACTTTAGAAAACCCAAAATGCACCACCACAATGTATTTTAATAAAGCCAGGAAGGCTGTTACATCTTTCCTTGTCATCAACTGCTTTTATCCAGTCTAAGAGAGCTGTTTAAAGTATTTCCACTTTCTGAGGTTCGAGTTGGTTTTGTTTCTTGTTTGTTTTTTTATTCTGCTACATTACAGAAAGAGGAAGACTAGTAACTCGATTTCTCCAACTCACCTTTCAAGTTCATCCTAGCCTTTCACTAAGGTATATTCTTTCCTCTTGACTCTCTTCCCTTAGCTCATGATTTTCAGTTTAAATTTCCCATTCATATGTTTCTTCATACTTTCTTTTATGTATGTTTTTCTTTTTTTCCCACTTCTGCCCATGCTCAAAGCAATTGCAATCTCTCATCCTTAACAAGCTGATCTTTTGGCATAATGCACCCAAACTCAGCTACTTATCAAGCCTCAAGTTCAAGTACTGCAGTGTTACTGTATGTTTTGTAAAGAATCTGTATTGAAAGGAGTCAACTATGCCTAAGACTTTTTTTTTATTCAATGGCATTAATATTTGTGAAAAATATAACAAAGAAACTGGAAAAATTAAAGAAACAATAAAAAGAAAACTCTTTATTGTTTTCAATTGTGAAAGTAGCCATATTTTAAAAGAGGAAAGGGAAACTTCATGTTGCCTATCTTAGATTTATCAATATTTCTTAAATCCACAAAGATTGGCAAAAAATAAGCCTCTCATATTGGGAATTTCCAAAATCTCATTTTTCTTAAGTTTGGTCTGCAAGTAAAAGCCACAATCCAGAGAAACCATGAAATTAAATACCAATTCATATGTACAGTACAAACAAGTAAAAAGGGATGAAAAGAATGAAAAAACTTTAGATAATTTTGGCCTCTTAGAAACTAGTGCATGAACCCATATATCATCACCTGAGCTAGGATGACAAGATTTGCACACTGTTATACCACCCATCTACGACCAACAGACACTTCATGCTGTAAAAACAAGTATGTTGTGTAAGTAATACATTAATACTTGATGCATCCCTGCTCACCATTTCTAGTCATATTTTTGAAATGTTGTAATGAAATCCTTTCCATTTCGAGGAAAGTGGGATGCCGCCATTGGTGGAAAAGTATTGTCTTCAATATGTTATTTTTCTGTCTACTTTGAAGTTGTATGGAAAGTGGTACTTTCAGAAGCCTTATCTCTTTTCACCACTTCTGTTAACTTTGCCTAAAACTTTTGCCTTTGTACCTTTATTCCTGAGTCTTAATTATGATTAATCAAACATGTATGCACTCATATCAATTAGGCAATTTGTCAGTTCTATCTAGTGTGCATGCAAACACAAGACAGACAAGCTTCATGACTTCTCTGTCAGAGAATAATGTTTAAAAAAAGAATTATGTTTGAAATAGCATTGCATCTGAGTTTGCACAACTTTACAGCTGCCCCTTTGACAGTACTTACAAGTTACCTGACTCTTTTCCTCCTTTTTTCCTTCAGCTAAACGCAAGATGATTTTTTTTTTTTTTTTTTTTTTTTTTTTTTTTTTTTTTTTTTTTTTTTTTTTTTGTGTAGAATAAGTAACAAAGGCATGCCTCTGTCACAGGGTCAGAAAACCTTGAGTCAAATATGTACCACATGCTGCCTTGGCCAAAAGTACATCTTACTGTAATAATAAAGCCAGTGATCTGACAGCTTGTCTCCTGGGCCCTTGCAAGGCCACCTTGCCTCTGAGTGCACATACAAAGATATCTTGTGCTTTTGCTTTGAAAGTTCCCCTGAGAATTTTTTGGTAGGATTTTTCTTGCCAGGGATTGCTTTTGAAATGTGCAAAGGGACATGCAAACAGACAAAAATAAATCATTACTGTGGAAATATATGAAATATGTATTCTGCTCAAAGCTGTTGCATTTCCTGTGCTCACCAAACACTGTGTCCTTTTCAGCAAGGAGTATAAACAAACAAAACTAAAATCCAAGGGAACCAAAACAAGGGTACAAGCATTTAGGTGCAAGTGTTATATAAAAGAGAAGCTCCTTTGGAGATAACTCACCTCCTGAACTTGATGGCAAAGCATTTTAAACTTGGATACCTAATGAGATATCTTAAAATATCATGTTCTATTGAATACATGAATTCTCATATGTAGTCACAAATTAATTTCAAAATATGAATAAAAAACTTCATTAAATTGTAGCTCATTTATTATCATTTCCTTAAAGATTTTTACTCTCTTAGTGTTTGGAAAAATATTTTAGAAGAAAAATCTTCCACAGTATTAAAAAAAAAAAAAAAAAAAGAATATCAAACCTTCATATTTCTAGTATACACTCCAACATTCAGTGTTCAGTGCTCAGCATTCTTCAAATGTCCTGGATACTAATATTGCAGAGGCTTTTTTTGTTTCATTAACATGTTCCAATAACTTTACGCTCTGAAATCTGAAAATACTAGTCTCAGCAAGTTATTCCTCATTTTTGTGGGATGTTTAATGGTATTGTCTAAACTTCTTGCATCTACCTGCCTGAACCTGTGAGGAATTAGTAAAATGTAGGATACAATTAAGTAAGGTCTACATGTTGTCATCCACTTCAAGTTTCATTGACTCATAACAGTTGGTATTAAAGAAATATTTTCTGTGTTGATTTTTTTTCTATTTTAATTTTAATTAGTGCTGCATCAACAAAAACAAAGGAAGAAATTGAGGAAACATTTAAAATTAAGAAAAACCCCACCTAATTGCAAATTTATGTGAGTGGACTCAGTTTTCTTAAGATAAGTGCAGATATTAGTGCTAGAGGAACAAATTTCTCAGTCATACCAATCATATCATATTTTCCATTTGGCCTCTGCATAAACAAATTAACTACATTTATTAATTTTATATTTTTTTTGTTTAATAGTGGATTCCCCAACAGCTCTGAGGTCAAGACCTGATCCCATGAATGAACCAAAATTTTCTGGAGTCTTTTATAGTTGTACTACCACTAAATAACACCATATTTTTTCTCTACATTTCAGCTAAATAAAAGGTAAAAGCCAAGTGTGCCAAGACCAGAAGTTCTTTAGCAGACTTCTAGGTTAAATCCAGTTGAGGTAATTTGATTTAATTGGAACACCTGTTCTATGAAGAAAGATCAAGAGCGTTAGGGTAGTTCAGTCTGGAGAAGAGAAGGTGGCTCTGGGGAAACCATACTGTAACCTTTCAATATATAAGAAAGATGGAGAGAGATTTTTTACCTCAGGTCTGCAGTACATTCCATGTAATGCAGTAGTTGCATTCCATTTATGAAAGCTTTAAAGGTCCTGATATAACAATGAATATTAAATTATATTTTACAGAATACAGGTCATAGTTACTTGCAAATTTTTCAGCTTCCAAGTGTTTTTTTTGAGTGTGCACACATATGTGGACACGAAAGACCTTTTCCACATATGTGGACACACTCACAAAATCCATCCAAGTATAAAGTGATCGACTCACCACAAGAAATCTAATGACAAGTTATGTATAATGCAGTGTAGATATAATTTGCCTGTATGATGGCATTTAATCTTCCTTTCTATGTACTGGAATAGGTCATCTTAGCAAGTCTGATCTTTCTTGTAGCATTTAAGTTTTTCCCCACATAAAGAAAAAAAATCACAATGTTTGTAGAAAAAGAAAAAAATAAAATAGAGCTTATGTTTACAGCATTTCCCAGAACTGTTTAGCTGTGGTTTTCAGTATTGTTCAAATGGCTCCTAAGAGATGGTTTTATTTCAAGAAATAGACAGGCAAGGGAGCCATCATAAATATAGAAGGCACTAAGTATGAATGCTGAGACCATCTCAATGGGCCTTTCTTCCAGTTCCTCACAGTACTCAGGAATGTGGCTGTTTGAAGATATTCACATTTTGTTTCAGCCGAAGGACTTGTTTTTTTTATATTTTCCTTCCTTTTAAGAGCCGTTGGGAAGCAAAGGAATGTCTCCATTCACCTCTGTCTCACTCTCTGTACTTAAATTATTCCATACATTCTTTCTCTAGTTCACCTGCTAGCAACTATTTATGTGTTAAACTCAATCCATGTGACTTAGTCCACTGAAGCTTCACAGATATCTAAATTTTAGTATAAATCTTTCAAATAAAGAAAACAAAGGGGCATATTGAGACCTGTAGGAGAACATATCACTCTGACCCTGCTCAAAGGCAGAATCAACTGTACTTGAGCACCTTTACATGGCTATTTAACATATACTGAAAAACCTGTAAAGAAATTAAACATAAGTATTTCAGTAATTTACATGATTGTTTACCAACATTCATGATGCTGTTGTACAATATTATTTGTCTTTTTTGGAATTCAACCAACTTACCTGTCCCTTCATTAGAGTGTTCATATTTGCACATTTGTGAATCCCCACTCAAATCAAATGAGGTGTTTAACACACTTCACTATCCGTGCCCACTATGAATTAATTTTCTTAGAAATTACAGTATTTTTATTTGTATCCTTGCTGTTTGCAGATCAAAAGAAAACTCTTGCCAAATATCTACATTTTGCTGTATTTTTAAATGTGATGTTACAGAACTGTTTCTTCAAATTATTCCTATTTTCTGGAGAAGACTTTTTAGTTGATAGTTACCTATTTTAGAAAGAAACAAAGCAGAACTAGACCTTAATTCAACTGTGAAGAGTCTAAATATTGCTTTCTGTTCTGTATTCCTGAAAGTTTATAGGTGTCTTGAAAATAGATCCATGAAACATAATTCAGGAGGAAGAAAAGAAAAAAAATCAAAGATCTCAAACAAACAATCAACTAAGCAAACAAGCAAGCAAAACCTGTGGGGAAGTTCAAATTTACCATATAAATGTCTTCATCTCTGATGAATTTTGATATACCTTGGTTTACATGTTCAAATAAGGGATGGAATCCAACTGGTTTTAAATTTGGGAACTATGTTAGAACATACTTTACTTATGGAACCTTCTTCCAAAATTATGTATAAAAATGAAGGTCATCCCATGGCAGCTTCTCAATGGATGCATAGGACAAAATAATCTTTGTCCTTAGGGATGCACTCCCTATGTGGATGCAGAAGAACTGTAGCAAAGAAACCTGAGTCACAAAGTTAAAACTCTGCATTCAGCATCTGCTTGTAAGACTAAAAATATTAGGAAAGTATTATGTTAGAGGACAACATGAACCCAAGCCTCCTGCCTCCTCTCTCTCTCTCTCTCTCGCTCTCTCTCTCTCTCTCTATATATATACAATCACTTTCTTCCATCTTGCATAATGTCCTGTTTATGCCCAACAGAAAACACTACATGCTGACTAAGAGTTTTCCTAAGACAGGTCTTGCAAAGATTTGTTTGTTTCAATTAATTCAGCAGCTTTCCCTTTCCCTTCTTGTTTCTAAAATCTACGTGCACACTAATTATGTTTGCCTTGAGTTAGATATCTAGACTGCCTTAGAAGGAGGGGGGGATGATTATGCATTCCAAGCAGTTTCTTAAGCTCTTTCCACTCTAAATATTTCTCAGAAATATTTACCAAAGAGAGAAAAATCTTTCAAAAACTCATGCAGATGGTAAATCAATGGAAGAATGTTTCTAAAAATAGTGTGTGAAGATGGTTACAAATTGACTCTTGTTAATCAGTATACACAAAAGTGGATAAATATGTGTGTTGGCATTTTCTCTGGTTAATTCAATATTTTTCTGTTGGCAGATACCCTTGAATCCTTATGCAAATGCCAACTACGAATGACCTCAATCCCCCATGGTAGTATTAATAAACATAATTGTGAATGGATGTACTTATATCTTTGTTTTTTCAAACGAAGATGCAAGACAGCTAAGTTGTAGCATGATAAGAAATCAAGTATGCATCTACTTCAAGAATCCTTCATCATTGCCTCCTAAAAAATCTTTTTCTAAAATTTGATGATCTCTTTTTACTTGAAAAATAACGTGGTGTTTTTTTTTTTTTTTTTTTTTTTTTTAATTTCCCTTGTCCTTCTTCTTTTCACCTTCTTGCTTACAGCTCTGGCCCATGACAATATAAAAACCCCCCAAATATGTCTTCTACGTCAGTAAAACAAATTGAAAATGTCATCATAAACTCCCTACCTCAGACAATTAAGCAATAGATTCAGGTCAACATTGCAAATGACCTGCAGTAAATCAGCAGAAATTAATTTCTTAAACCACGCTACGTAATCTTAAAAAAAAAAAAAAAAAAAAAAGAATCTGAGATTAAATTAAATTAAATGCCATGCCTTGTTATCTGATGTTTTGATGTCCATAGATAATTTGACATAAACTATTTCTCATAGGAAAAAAATATCTGATAGATGAGTTACAGTCTAATTTTGCCACAATTGAAACCTGATGAGTACTAGCCCAGGTGATCTACACAGGAAGAGATTTGATCAACAGCTCAGATTTCTACCATGACTGCCTGTCAGACACCATGGCATCCTGTCAGGGTGGAGTTATTACTTCATAGGTATTCAGAGGTCATTGCCTTTCCAGACACATGTCAATTAATAAACTGTGTAATGTCATTAAAGAACTTTAATTCATTGACATCCTTGCACTAAATAGCCAAGTGAATGTTTTTTCTTGCCTTCCAGTTCTTTTTCCATTACACACATCAGCAGAGAAGGAAAGTTGAATAGATGCTTTGGAAAGATTTCTAGATTAGAGATGTGCCAAACTATGTACAAGTCAGGGAAAGCCGATAAACTGGCACACCTATTGTTTTATGAAACTGTTTCTGGTCTGTTATTTCTAAAGAACCAGGATATCTCTGCAAAGATCATGCAGTGTAACAGCTGAAAGAAAAGGAATTCAATCCTTGTGCAACTCATCTGCTTTCTTGTACATTGGCCAACCTAGTTTGCAACTGTGGCTAAATAAAATAGAAAAAAAAAAAAGCATATGAATATTTTTTAAACTACTGTGACTTTTGTACATGCTAATGGGTGTATATTCTGACATTTTTGAATGCCAATCGGTAACAATACCACTGAAGACCTGCAGGAGTCTGTTAATCTTACCTGGTTTTATATGTCCAAAAATTAGACATCTACGTTGAAATAAATCATAAATCAACCTACTATTGGGAAATTCATCTATCCTATCCTAAATATCTACATTAGGACCAGACTGCTCTCTCTTTAAACACTTTTCCTTCTCTGATAATAAGGAGTCAAGAATGGTTGGCTCAGGGTTTAGATGGTTTCATCACCCTAACTGGAACAATGCCATTCTGAAACTCCTATTTATTTCAGAGATATGTGAATCAACTACAGTTTTTAGTTTTGAAGAGAATATGGGCAGTAACCCACGTCTGTAAAGTCATGTAAATTTATGTGTACTAATATATAGCCTCTGCTATTATAGATAATATATATAGTTACAAGATCTCAGTCTTAAAATTAGTTATCTTTCCCAGTTTTCATCCTACTCTTATGCTGTATGAAATCAATGAACCTTAAAGAAATGTTTCTATAGGTGTTGACTTCATTACCATAGACCTTGCAATTTTCAGTGGAAGTATTGCAACAATGAGGGACAAAGAAGAGTGGTCTTATCCCTATTTAAAGATCAGGATATGAATATATTCATGAAACAAGCATAATAACAGTGATAGAAGAAAGACTAGATAGCATGCTTAAGGTCATACAGGAGGCCTGTGGTAGATCTGGAGCTAAACCCAGACCTTCTCCTTAGATCTGTGTCCTGAATTTGGGACATTGGAAAAATTCCCATTGAGATGAATCAATATATTGTCTGAATAAGGACAAGTGGAAGGAAAAAATACCTTTTTTATTTATGCTGTTTACTATGGCAACTGCAAATACTAGATGTATGGATATAGGCTCATATTACTTTCTTCGTAGAAGAAAAACCTTCCTTAGTGTAACAACCTCTTCACACAGATTTGTGGGGGTCATTACACACCACACACCAGCAGAAAGCTCTGAATAAATGTGATTTAAATTTAGCTGGTTTTGCCTTTCCAGCATGTGGCATTTGCTGTAGACCTAATTTTTAAAACTTGCTGTCCACAAATGTTTTAGATCAAAACTGGAAACTTTAAAGGTAATTACCAGGTCACATTACAGACATGAAATGGGTGGTTCTGCTAACCAAAGGCAGAACCATAAAATGCTTATTTCTTTCATTATGAAGCTACTAATTATTTCCATATTTCTGAAATTAGCACCATTCAAAGCAGGAGGAATGTGAGTTGGCAATTTCTTTTGTTTGTCAGCAGTTATCTTTGCTATTGAGTTCAAAACCAGCAAATTCAACTCTCACATGTTTGTATTTTCTGAGAATGTGTGTTGAGTATCTGCAGCATATGGGTAAAAGATTGTACTGAAGAGAGGAATTCCTACAAAGGCATTCAGCATAAAATGATATATAAAAAAGCTGCCAATCCCTTTAAAGATGAGGCCAAGCAAGAGATCCAAGTTCAGTAATAGGGATCACTATTAAAACTTAGCCCTCACCTTTGATAAAGATTAAAACTGGAATGCCACAAGATGTATCCTTGAACATTTTCTTAACACTATGCAAAATTACGTTCTTCTCACATTGGTATTGTGTTTAGAAGTTTTCAGATGTCATAAAATAACTATTAAAATCTGACCATGCAGCCCAACAGCCATCTGATAAACTTTCTCACCTCATATATTTATTTTTTTAATGGGAGGCTATGAAACATTATTTAATTCACAAAATTCAGAATATACCTTGAAAGTTTAGGCTGACAATGTCTTTGTTTGAATCAGCTTTCTCTAAAGCCAGTAACAAACAATCTGTGGATGCACCGAGAAGGTTGTCATGGAAAACTTGGCCCAAAAGTCAAAAACAAATTTAGAAGTTAGCTTTTGCTGAAGAACATTCTGCTATTATTGCCTTCATGCCATATTCAACCACAGTGATGCAAAGCTCATTTTGATAAGCCCAAACAAGGTGCAATCATGCTTTTGAAAGGCAAGTAGCTGTATTTCTGTTAAATGCAACCACTGTGCAACTTTAACATTAAGGATTCAGGGAGTGCCAAAAATATATTTTTTCAAATTTGTCTCTTGAATGTCTAGTGCAGGCATTTCTGCACTTCAGTACAAAGTAGAACTTCTCAGGGAGTTACCTAGATCAAAGTCAGGCATGCCAGCCAAGATAAACAAGGAGCTCATTTTGGGTTTTTCAATATGGCAAAGTGGTCCAAGCATTAACCAAGTATCCACCTGGAAATCTCGTACCTGTGTGAATTGCAGGTTGCCTGGAATGTGTCTGTGCTCCATATGCATTGTCAGTGTACATGTGGTTATGTTTTGTTTTCCCCACAAGGTCACTGTTTCATGACTGTGTACTTTTGCTCATGCAGGACAAGGAGGATATCCTCTGAAGAAAAGATAATCATAAGAGCTGATAGATATTGTAAGAGAGAAAGCATGTTATTTTTCTGGCCTTTTGCATGCTCATTTTGCACTCTTAGTATTTCTTTAAAATACTGAATACACTATTCTTTTTTTTTTTTCTCAAAGAAATGAATTAAAACATATGCCTTGATATGATCAAGATGTTGTTTTGCAGTAGAACACTGGTTTCATGCAGGAGCTAAATTGCATTCATCCAGCAACCTGGTAGCCAAGAAAAGTAGAGCAAATAGAAGATGCCTGTCTTGCTTTGTTCCGGCTCCAATTCTGATTGTAAAATGCATGCACAGGTCAAAGAATCTATAGTCCTTGTAATTAGGCCTTTGCAGCTAAAAATTAACCCAAAGATACTTTGGAGTGTAAACTCTGCTTCCTTAAAGGTTTATTTTGAATTCTATTTTAATTTCAGTTTATCTTGATATATTGTCTTAAGATACATTAAAAAAAATAAAAATCTTAATTCTCATCCCTGATAGTGAAAAACTATGTTCTTTTTCTGCAACACTCTCTTTAATTTAGTATCTGTAAGCCTTATACAGGAGCCTTGGCTGCCCTGGGACACAGCTAAACTATAGATATGTGCTGGCTCTGAGTGGTAAGGTTCTTCTAGCAGTGAAACCACAGGGATGGCTTCTCTGAGAAGCTGCTGGAAGCTTCCCACATGTCCCAGAGCCAATGCCAGCCAGCCAGATGGACCCACTGCTGGCCAAGGCGGAGCTAATCAGAGGTGTGCTTCTGGGATAAGGTATTTAAGAAGGTAAGAGTAATTATTACACAGAAGTAATTGTGGCCAGAGAAGAGAGGAGTGAGAATATGTGAGAGAAACTGCCCTGCAGACACCTGGGTCATTGAAGGAAGATGTGGAGAGAGGAGGTGCTCCAGGCACTGGAGCTGAGATTCCCCTGCAGCCCATGGAAGACCAGGGGGAAGCAGAGACACCACCTGCAGCCCCTGGAGAACCCAACACCAAAGCAGGTGGATTCCTGAAAGAAGCCTGCTACCTAATGGAAGTCCACACTGGATGTGCAGAGAGAGGAACCTCTGGACCTGTGGAATGAGGCAGGACTTCTGGCCCCATGGAGAGAGGAGCCCAGGCTGAAACAGCTTTGCTGGCAGGATTTGTGACCCTGCAGAGGACTCTCAGTGGAGCAGTGTGCTCCTGAAGGACTGTGCTCCATGAATGGGACACACATTGGAGCAGTTCATGGCTGTAGCCCGTGGGAAGGACTCATGCCAAAGAAGTTTATGGAGAGCTGTCTCCTGTGGGAGACAGCTGCATGAGAGGAAGACCCCATTCTGCATCAGAGGAAGGAATCCTTTCCCTGAGGAGGAAGCAGTATCAGAAACAGCAAGTGATGAACTCACAATGACTTCCATTCCCATCTTCCTGTGCTCAGGGGCAAGAGGTAGAGCCTGAGGAAGGAAGAGTGGGGAGAAGGTGGTTTTAAGATTTGTTTTACTTCTCCTTATCCTGGTGTAATTTTGCTTGGAAATAAATTAAATTAGTTCACCAAGTTGAATCTGTTTTACAAAGACGTGATGGTAACTGGTGAGTGATGTCTCCCAGACTTTATCTCAGCTCATGAACCTTTTATATTTTCTCTCCCCTATCCAGATGATGAGAAGAGTGATAAAACAGCTTTGATGAGTACCTGGCATCCAGTCAGGGACAACCCACCACAAGGCAATATCCCATGTGCTACTAAACAAATTTCAGGCAGAATATGTCTGTATAAACAAAAAATGTTGTATTTAAACTGAATTAAATCTTGAAATAATTTTGAGAAGCAGGAACTTTGGCGTCATAACACTCTCCTTCCCACTCCAATAATGTAATTGTTCTGCAAGATTTAAATAATGTTTTGGGGTTTATGAAAAACAAACTAAATATTAATTAAATCAATTGAAGAAATTCTCTGAGGCTTAAAGGTGAAATTATAGTCTTTCAATGAAGCTTTTGATAAATACACTTGGTGAATGGCATGATCAGGGAAATAGAACCTCTTTGAGTCTGGTAAGTGGCTCTTTTAACATGTAACATTTTTAGATTCTCTATGGCTTAGCAAGCAAGAAACAGAGGCATTCCTTATGTTCCACTCTTTTTAATGGAAAAAGCTATGGTATGTTTACATATCTTTGAGTAAACTGTCAAAATCGTTTCGGAAAAGATTTTAATTATAAAAGCAGTAATATTAATTATACAAGATTTTTCTCAAAGCTTCTAGGTTCCTCTCTGCATATAAATTAGTTCTCCTGCCTATCCACAGCAATTAAAAGTTGAAATTTATTATATATTTTTTTTTAAGTTTAAATAAATTTTTTTCAAGATATTTATGTACTATTTTGGAAAGGCCTTCATTCAGAGAGTGTCTAAGTCAATGCATATTTCATGGCTCTTCACATCATTTACTTAGTACTACAAGTATTGTTTTGTGTGTGACCAGCTGTCAAAGTGAATTTGCCCTGAATTAGTAAAAAGAATGAATAAACTCAGCAACAAACCCAAGTAAAACTCTCGTCTCATTGTTTTAACTTCAAGGCCTTAATGTTCTAATGAAAAAGCTGACCTTTTAAAGAAAAGGAATTATTATAACAATTATTCCAACATACTTAAACTAAATTCTAATTAAATATGCTAATAAAATAATTTTGTTCCACTTCAAATTCAATTACAGAATTCTTTTGTATGGAAAACCAATAATTTGTTCCTCCATTTAATTATTAATTAAAAATTCACTGACACAGGCAGGACTGCATGTGGAAACAGAGAAATTCTAATCCTAGAGCTAATGCCTTTTAGCTAGTAAGTCTTCATAGTATGTGCTGCTCTGATGAAGCAAGAAGTTTTTAAACACCTGAAATCCTGCTGTGGGCTGTGGGTTGTGGTAACATATTCCATCTTCAATGGATGTCAGTTGAAACACTTTCGCAATCATGCATGATCCTGCTTATATTCCCAACAGCTGCAGACTAAACATCTCAATTGACTTCAGTCAGTGCCAAATCATGTGAGGGCTGCTAAATGTGTGGGCACTGACATTTGTTTAGGGGATTTTGTTCACAAAATCTTTCTCTCTTCTCTTCAAAGAATTAATTTTTCCCCCTCTGTGAGCACAACACATGACATGTAGATATCACCCCTGCCTTACAGGAATAGCCTCATTCAAGGAAATGAGGGCATTTGCAGTTACCACAGTCCAAGCTTCCTCCTGAATAAAATATATTAAAGATATTTATAGAGTTTTAACTACCCTGAGGAGTAATTTCCCCTCCTTAACAATGGCTTACCCTTTTGTGAGGAGACTGTGACAAGGTGCCTGAGCTGATGGGGATAGGTATGAGAAAAGTAAATTTCCCTCTGGGGTGACAGAAGTGTCTTTGCTTCCTTCCTTGGGTCGCCAGAATTTAATGAAAAAGTTTGCAAAAGTTCTATTTATTTTGTAAAGTAGGTTTAGGATTTGATTGTCAGAATCAGTTTTTGAGAGATACCACAACATTCTTATGACGGACTTCTTTAAAAGAGCAACAAAGTTTGCAAATGCTATATTGAATGGGCAAGGACAAAAATTGTTTGACTGAGAATCAATATTTTTACAACAAGTAGCAAGAATCTCTCCTTAAACAATATACAGTGTAAGATATTGGTGTAAACGTGTATTTAATTTATTTCCAAAATTAACTGTTCCATTAAAGAGAAAAGATAAGCTACATATATTTTCAAATTATTTTAATGGTAAATTAGGATAAAGTTTCCTTTCAGTTAAATATGTGTAAAAAGGCCTCTTTTATATTATGAATAAGAATATTTCAAGAAATCCTGAAAAGCAAGGGTTACAATTTTTGTTGCTGTGGTCTGTAATTTTGAGGCGGTAAGATTTGGCTGAAGTAATAAGACTATGGTTGATCATTCTCTTTCTCCATCAGCTAAAGACAGTTTTTAACTACCTTACTAAATTTCTTTCAAAGCAGTGTATGACAGTTTTAAAAATTACTAGTGTGTTCAGTAATACTAATGTTTTCATATGTTCAGTGTTTTGAACTTGAGCAAAGGTTACAGTCTTTGCCTCAGTTCTCTTACCAACAGAGCTAGATATTTATTGCTAATAACCTAATTACAGCATCCCAAGATGGTACTGCAATAAGGCAGTTTGCACCATGTCTGAACTGGACATGACCAATAGCCAGATTTTCCTATCTGCATTGCTAGAGTTGCTTCATAATCCAGATATTTTGGGAATAAGTGTTTGGAGAATGCAGTTCCATAAGTAGTCTCTTAAAGGGAAAAGTTAATAATTTAGGATGGGAATCCACTTTTGTTGGTGGCAAAACACACAGATAATCACAGCCCATGATCAGCTCCAAACATCCAAACAGAACTTTATTTACACAGCACTTTACATATTAAAATATAAATTTGGGATAATTTTTTTTCCTTTCTATCTAAAGGAATGGTACACATCAGTTACAATTCTCATTCTAGTCTGCCAAGGATTGAATGAGCTGTCACTTCAAAGGCAGCGAACCGCAAGCAATCAAAATGACTCTTGAAGTTTTTCAAGATATTTTGGATTTAATCTCTGACAAGGAAAATTGCTGTATATTGATATTTCTCAAACATTTTTTAATGTACTAACACATCGGTTATTCATCAGACTTCTTCAGCAATAAGCACTTTCCAGATTAAAAAAAAAAAAACAGCTATAAAGATTTAGATTTCCAAAGACGCTTGAAGGACTCAGGAACAGTGCCCATTAGAATAAGTGGAAAAGATGTTGCTTATTTGCTTCAGAAAGATCTCTAGAGGTGTTAAGTGTGTACTAAATGTGATGAAAACAGAGATATATGCATTTAAACTTCTTGAGACACACCTGGAATTATATTTGGCAACATCATTGATTGTTGAGAAATACTCCATAGCTTTAAAGTAATATCTCACAACAAACTTCAATAAACTCCAATGATATATGTTTGTTCATGCAATTGGTGTAAATGAAAAATGCAATTATGGAGAAACTTTATTAATTTTTATGGTACTTGATAAAATGTTGGAAATTTTAGAATTTTCCCCTCTTTTAAAATTTTAGTCATATTTATTTTTATGTCACCATACAGAAGCATAATAAAGAGTTAGAGGTGCCAATTATGGGCACTGTAGGAATATACTTTTTCTTGGAAGGACTTAAACAGTACCCTTGTGTGATGTTATCAAACCTTTACTGTATGTTCCTTCTGAATTAGAAAACTATGCAGTTTGATTTTATTTTTTGCCATTCAGTACATGCTAATTGCAAACATTTATATTCTGAATTAAATTATCTCTAGAGTAGCTCAGTGATGTTATGGCAAACTTGGCCAAAATTGGTTAAACATGCAGTAAGGAGGAAAGATCAATAGCTTTGTTAGTGAAACTGGAGGTTTTCTTTGCTTTTTTGGTGCCTTTTTTGCATGTTTTGGTTTTGATTGTTACATTTTCATCAATCAGGATGAAATTTATATCTGCTTTTTTGTGTATTTAAGTCCTCTCATGTAGCAAATATTTACATGTGTTCTAAATTTTTTTACAGTTAATAAAGCCATTATTTCAATGAACCACAAGAGCACATATGTAGATAACTGTAGATAAGTACATCCATAAAACTTTTATAGAATCAAAACCCATATGAACCCATGTACTGTAAAATTCATGGTCCTCTGTCTAAAGTAATACCTTCATTAGTAATGCATGATTTACACCATTTCCTACTTATAAAACATGACTTTCATGACACTCATTAAACTCAGAGAGAAATCATGTTAGCAACCTGTTCACCTGTGTAAAGCATGTTTTTCTTATTCACTTGTAGGTTAAACTAAATCCTTTCACAGACCATACACTCTCTTTTTATCTTTTTCTCTCTGTCTCTCTGAGAAAAACATTATACATGCATTTATGCTACACTTTTTTTTCTTCCTTCACTTTCCTCCTCACTGTCCTACTACCCTAAGTCACTCTTTCCTGTAGAAAGCTGAAACTGAACTTTTCACATCTCTGTGAGAAGTCAAACAAGAGTGAATGAATGAAACACATATTTGAAATGTTCCTGAAATTTTTCTACATTGCTCTTGGCTTGGATAAGAAAAAGATATTCAGAATGTGTGTAAGATTTAAGTGAATGGCTGAGGAAATAAAATGGATATATATAAGAAGGAACAAAGAAACAAAGAAACAACAACAAAACAAAACAAAAACAAACAAACAAACAAAAAACCCAAAAAAACCCCAACTTTGAAAATTTATCCCAACTTGTTGAAGCTACTTATTTAGATACAATCTCTTAAAAATCAGCCAGTACTTCTCACTGAATTCCATGTAGTTTTATCCCTTGCCTTCACAATTTCTGGGAGAAATGTTTAATCTCTAAATGTATTGCATCATCATCCGGGCCACAGTTGCGACCAGAACATGCACCATTGGTGTGATAACTACAACCATTTTCTGCCTGGGGCTGTTCACAATGGAAATTTTCTACCCACAAACAATCTTGTTAGTTTCATAATTGCTTCCCCCTTCGAATGAATGCAGAACATAATGAATGCCAAGCCAAACTTTTGAGTCCAAATCCAGAGATCTTCATCAAGACAATGAATGTGCATACTTTAAATAGAATCATGTTGAAAGTGCTTCTGTCATAAATACAGTATAATAAATTTTAATGGGAATGTAGTATTTTAGCACATTACCTAATTAGGGATGAGCAGAAAAATGGAGTTAATTCCTTCAGCTTCAGTGAGTGCAGCAGAAGCAGTACATTTTCATTCATTGCTTAGGCACCCATTAATTACATTACAGGATGAATTAAAAAAAAAAGAAAGTACTTAAAGTATTATATATGGTAAAGCTTCATTTAATAATTTTAATGCTTGTTGAAAGGATGAGGCTGGATGCAGGTGGTGTTATCTTACTCTTAAGTTTTATATCTGTGGAACTGATAAAATTTCAGATTATTTTTATGGTCTTGATTTTCTGTTGGTGAAAAGCACTAGACAGCAACTCATTTTGGGAGAACAGAAAGAGCCATAATCATGCTATTCAGTAATTAAATCAATTTACAAACCTGTATGGGAAAGTTTGAGCTGAACAAACCAAGACTAAAGCTATTCTTAATAGAATATCCTAGTTAATGGGAAGTGTATTGATAATTTAAAAAGTTAGAAAGCTTTATTTAAAGTCAACATTTCAACTGAGTGTAAAAGTTCCCATAACTATTAAACACTCTGGTGTTTAATCACTGGAGCTCTTTTATGCAAGAATCTTGGCCACTGAATAAGAAAAACAGTAGTTAAAAGGAAAGAGTCTCTACTATTTCCTCTGAAAAATAAAGTAATTTTAATAAATTGAACTTTGCTTGAAGACTAACTAGCAGAAGAAAATGTCTATGCTCTGCACTCCATAGTACAACAAGACGTCCCATATAATTCTTCCTATAATAGTGTCTTTGGATGTTATACTATTTGATTGATAAGAAAAAAATATGTTAAAATGATCATTCAGGTAGATTTTATTAAGGATATTGCATGTGATGTAACATTTAACAAAATTAAAATGTTCTGAGAAACATTATTTAGATTGTTCTACACTATGTTTAAATCAAACCTTACTTGCTAAGTGTTTTCATTTTGGAAGAAAGGGACTGCTATGGTGAGAGTGCTCACTTTTTTCTAACAGGTAAGAGTGCATCTGTGTGCACCGAGAACTTGCTGGTTCAATTCCTTCTCCAGGGATGTGAAGCCATGGTTTCTCCACCACTACAAGACTGTCCCATTTCTCTTGGCTGTGAAGAAGCAATGTATTTTACAATTAATTCTCTGTTTACATCCTTCTACAGTGCACAAAGGCCTGAATATTCCCTGAGGTCCAGTTCATTAGCAGAAGAGAATGAAAGGAGCATCCTATCCTACAATAGTGTAAGCTGGTTTAGTTTCAAAGGACTAGGACCACAAAAATATTCAGAGAGCTGGAGAACCTTTCCTATCAATACAGGATGAGAGCTGGAGTAAGTCAGCTTCAAAAAGCGAAGGCTCTGGGGAGACTTCAATGTGGCCTCCCAGTACTTTAAGGGGGCTTATAAAAAAGAGGAAGAGTCACTTTTTATAAGAGCAGACAGTGACAGGACAAGGGGGGATTTTTAAAACAGCAAGTTTAGATTAGATGTTAGGAAGAAATTCATTATTCAGTGTTAAGGAAACTTCCCAGTCTGACCATTCCTGAGCCTCTCTGGCAGTCACACTCCCAAGGCCAGAGGTTTTCACTGCTGGGACTGGAGCCCCTTTGCAGCAGCAGCACCAGTGACCCGAGGGGAGCCTCCCTGACCCCCTGCACACCCCACTCACAGCCACACACACCAGGTTTCCTCACTGCTTCAACCCCAGGTTTCCCACCACAGAGTCTCAGATGTCTTGTTCCATAAAGCCATTTATTCACAGTGACACAGTGACACAGAAACAGCTCCAGCTGCTGCTCCTGAGGAGAGAGCCCCAACAAGGAATCCTTGGTCCAAGCAGGTGCAAGTCTTGCTCTTCCTCAAAGCCCTCTGCTTGTGCTGTGTCTCCTGGTGTCCATAAACATGGCTGGGCCCCCAGTCCTTGCCCCCTTTGTTCTGTCTTGGGCTCCTACCCAGAGCTCAATCTCCTCAAACTGCATCTTGCACTGCAGCTTGCAAACTGAGATACCTGCAGCTGGTGTATTCCTCAACACTCAGAGGGTGGTGAAACTCTGGAACAGGTTGCCCACAGAGGCTGTGGATGTCATATTCCTGGAAATGTTCAAGACTAGGTTGGCTGGAGCCCTGGGTAATCTGGTCTAGTGAGCGGCATCCCAGTCCATGGCAGTCGTAGTGGAACTAGGTGACCTTTAAGGTCTGTTTCAACCCAAACTATTCTGATTCTATGACTAAAGCTAGCTGAGAACTTCAACCTGTATCTTTCTGTCTATCCAAACATAATCTATCATTATTTCTGCAAAAAAGGTTCTATGTCAGCAAAATATTGTTTTTAAAATCCTTTTATTTCTCAGCCAATTGGATCAAATCTATTCAGGTGATCACACCAAATAAATTACTCCTGAGGTACAGGAAAGGATGGCACCAGTTCACACCACATTCCACTGGATGGTCAGCTCTAATAATGATATCAGATAGAACAGGAAATCTCTTTCTGCAATAATAACACTATGACCTATGACTGAATTTGTGGTGATATATATATGGACATGATTGTAGCTGCAATGATGATTGGCATATATACTACTATGAAAATTTATTATTTTTCGATAATTTAAATACTATGTTAGCAAGCACAAAAATCTGATAGTAGTATTGTCATCTCTCTTGTGTGGTGTCTTCATTCATAAAAAGGTCTCAAATGGTTCCATAAGAGATTTAGTATATACATATTCAGTTGATTGGCTTCATGCCTGTATTGGACATGTGATGTCCTTTTCTGAGCATGATAATAAGTTACAAGGCTTCGCTCCTAATAAAAGACTATTAACTGAATGCCACATCTTTGTGTTATTTTATTTACAGGAGGAGAAGATATAAAGTAAAATTCTTAAACACATGAACAGCTCTAAGAAGGAGTTCTGCTAAAGGCTCTAAAGACATCAGGGCCCTTAGTAGACAAAGAGTGCTTTTTCTCAAAAGGCTGCAAATTGGTTAAGTAAAATTTTACAAGTGAGAAAGGTGAAAATTTGCTTCTTTGAATTTTACATTACTTACTTGAATTTCCATTAAAATATGTAGAAGCTTATTCTGGAGGAATATTCAATCAAAATATTGATAATATAAATATTAAGTAAGGTTAAAAAAAATTATAAAACTTGTTTTCCTGTCTTGTGCCATGGTTCATCTTACCTGAATTCTGCAGAACAGACAAATTCACAGCTATAACTACAGTTCCAATATTAGATTATGAAGATGCCATTTATCAGTAACAAATGAAATCACAGCTGTAAGGAAGTGAAAATTCCCGGGGACAGATCACACTGGTTTACATTGTCGTGTCATTCTTGAATTCATCAATGTGATATGTATGGTAGTTCTGGATGATTGAACATTGAAAAATAAATATAAATTGCATCAGCATCAAGAACTATTTAAATGCATGAAAAGAAATCCACTCAGTTACTGCTCAGCAATGTAACTAGTTGAGAAAAGAAATGTTCACAGGGATCACAGAATACACATTCATTTGTCAAACAGAAGGTTCGAAACCAAGCTCAAATTTTTTTTTTGTTACTCTTGAGCATCAACTGTCTTCAATGTAGGAAATCAAATATAAGATGGATGTATTATGAAAACCAATATGAATTTATATTCATTCTACAAGTTAAAAAAACTAATCATGGCTAAAAAGTTTATAATAAGGGTTTTGAATACATTTCCCAACAATTTAAGTGAACATGGCCTCTTGCAAAAGAATGGTGAATTAATTAATATTAGGAGTAAGTACACTTGGCAGTGATATAGGCCAAGTGGGAGGTACAATAAATTGGGGGAAAAATGCTGCTGGAATATTTGGGAGAATGAACATGAAGACAATCAGGTGCAGTTCCAGTAGAGCTATTGAATTCACAACAGCACGAAGTATGAGACAATGCAAGGTATGAGATAACTTGTCCTAGGGCACTTTCAGGTGGAGGGATCATTTTAGCATGCAGGTAGAGGTGCAGTTCCTGAAAAGTGAAGCTGACGTTTCATGCTGCAAGGAGCATCAGTTGTCTGCTGTCTTTGAAAAGAAATCTCCACCCTCTAGCAGGCACACTGGTACCTTCCTCCTGTCTTACTTTCCCGCACCCTTTCAGCAGCTTCTTTGGTTGCACAAACTCCATTCCAATACTTTCTGAACCTTTGAGAAAACATCTGTCTGTCACTTTTGAGGCTTGCTTTCTTGTTTACCTCCTGTTTCAGTTAAACTCTCATCTCCTCTTAGGAGAATCATCTATGAGGCTCATCTATGAAGATGAGCTTTTGCCACTGGCTCCTTTCAGGCTCTGCCACTGTGCCTCCCCACCCTCCTGATATTTCTGCCTCCCATACATGCTTAATTATCCTTCAAACAGACACCATTTCCTGCTTTCAAATGGGCATACAGGCAGCCTTTTTGACTGCAGCAATTTTAAGACACGTTTGGGCAGTGTCCAGAGGCTACCTGCAATTAAAAAAAAAAGAAACCATGCACCATATGCTGCTGAAGAGCCCTCCATGCTTGGTAGGGTCAGTATGTTTCTAGCCTATAAAGAACCACAATGCTTTATTTGCTTCATGCAATGCTCTTAGTATTGACTCTTAACTGTCTCAAATTGGCACACTCAAACCTCATCAAATCTCTTGGGGAATTTTGGCTCATCGTCCCTGATAGCTAAGCTCTAAGGAGCACATATTTCTCTCCTGCTCTAGAGCAGGGAGCAGCTGAAAGAGGCAGTGTTCTTTTGACACTTGAGGAAAAGCCCCGGAGAAGATAAAGAGAAGAGGGTTTTTTGTTAAAGATGTTTTAAGAATTATAAGGCTCGTAACAACATATAGAAATCTTGGCTAATTTACAGTATGAATAGTCCTAGGGTTCCTGTTTACCATAAACATCGTCAATTCCAATATCAGGATGCAAAGGCTAGCACCTAGGAAAACGGAAAAAAAAAATAGGAGAGCAAGAGACTTTATGTAAATGGATTCCATGGTGTTAGAGATGCCACAAGATGCTGAAAGATTTCATGCGAGCTGACTCTTTCCCCTTAGGAAGGTTGCACACATTTTTTTTCTAGGAGCTGAAACAGAAGTGTTAGCAAAGACGTAGGAATCAGATGGAGAGGTAGGGAGTGAGGAGCAGCACCAGGCAGAGATGGTGGGAGGAGATGCAAGTGAGGCAGAGCCAGGATGGCACAAAAGCATCAGCAGAGGCAACTCACTGCACAGAGAGCCAACTGAGCTACAGGCGGCAGCTGCAGCAGTCAGACAGCCAGCAGGAACAACATGAACAATAGGCTGGATCAATTTAAATCAAACCTTGATCCCCAACTTGAGTTAAAAATGTTAATAACTGAGTGAAAAATACTTCAGGGGAGGAAAATCATCAGTCTCACAGTAGTACAAGGGAAAACTCAGGTTTTATACTTTGCAAACTGTGTATATAGCATTTTTTGGAGTTTTCCTTTGGAGTTTCTATTTGTTGGAGTTTCATCCATTTAATAAAGGTATTGTTTGCAAAAAAATTCAATTATGTTTTTAAGTGGAACATATTAATCATCTGGGCACTGGATTGCTCACTGTACTTTTCTTGGGTTTCTTGAAACAGGAATGACTTGGGTTTTTTTTAAATAACCTTTTAAAATTATTTTTTAGCTATTTCATATATTTGGTACTTTTCATCAGCCACAATTTAAACTTTAAAAGATTGTCTTTTTTCTCTATATGACAAGATTTTCTGTATGATGATCTCCCTTCAAAATAAGATCAATGACTCAGTCCTGGTTCTATTTTATTCTTCATTCTTCCTCACTTCTGGAATGAATTTGAACTCATTTGAAATATGTCAGTAAAATTATTTAAGGTACATTTAGCTGTATTTCATATGACTGGGGTTTAACTGAGGTAATTTAAAATTCATTATTTAGCAGCCCTCTGAAGTTGTGTAAATAGTCCATTGTAATGTATGACTGATTGATTTATTGATATATATGCCTCCTTCAAGGAGGAATTTGGGTCAGTATACATCATGCAAAAGCTATTAGGTTGAACCTCATTGCTTTCTTAGGGTGTAGTTTGACAAAATAGGTTCCAGTGAGTTGATAGGTTGAGTAGTGTATCTTTTTCAGGAGGCAGGGAACATTAATGATAATGTTGTGGAGTCTTTGAAAGTAACACTGAAATGAGTGCAATAAAACCTGAAAATAACAGTCAGCCATGCAGTGCTGGCAGATTGCAAAATCTCTTACCATTTTAAATGCCTGTGTTGCAGTCCTCTGAAGAGAAAAAGTGCACCAAGACATGACTAGAATTTGCTCTTTTATGGCCTTGACTGTTAATCCAGGAAGGAAAGTGTTAAACACTTACTATGTGTGTAGCAGTGCTTAGCAGTGAACCTTTACATCCAGTACAATTAATACCCCCTTGTGTGTTTCTTTGATCCTAGCCTTTTTTGATTTTAACTCCTCTGATACAAATGTCTAGACAAACCCAAATGCATTTACAAAAAATGTAATCTGTTTTGAAGGACATATGGTTCTGCTCTAAGAAGTACAGACAAGAACTGGTTTTTGTAATGTAGTCTATCCATCACTTCTAGGTAGGAAAATGCAGAAAATAGCCAATCCTCTGAAAATGAAAGTCTATGGATATTTTTTTTCTCTGTATCTCTAAGTATGTAAAGCAGGTAGATACAAAGCTTCTGATGGCTGATTTATTTTTTTAATCTAGAGTTTATAGTGGCATATAATCATATGATTTAAAGCTACACAAGCTTGCAGCAGTGACAGTTCTCAGGACCTTTAACCAACTTTGGAGGACCTTGTTCAGTCCTCAGAAACTCCTGGAAACCTAGAGATCACCCCATTTGCACAAACAATCCCATTTAAAAGAAAACATATACAGCCTGAAACACGGTACAATCTTTGAAACAGACAAATCCAATGTGGGAAAATGTTAAGAAATGAAAAGGGATGGCAGACAGATACTATTTTAATGGAAAGTTTGGGATTACACTGAAGGTCTATTATGTTCTGAGATACTGTGACTCAAGCTAGGACAATCACCTCCCTCCCCTAAAAAGATGTGAACAAATGCTGTGAGTAAGTTGGAGTGGTTAATCAGCTGAGTTCACTTCATGGCAAGAAATCACCAAGTACATGTTTGGTCATCCTTATTTTTACAGTCAAATTTCTTTTTGTGGGCAAAAAGTAAATGCGCTTCTATGCAACGAGAGCATTCTTACTGTGAATTAAATTTAAGTAGAAAAAAACCACATTCAGATCTATTCATTGCATAAAAAGATGGAAGAAAAAAGAAGAAAAAGGAAAGGAGTAAAAAAAGAAGGAAGGAGGAAGGAGGAAGAAGGAAAGGAGGAAGAAAGAAGGAGGAAGAAGGAAGAGGAAAGGTGGAAGGTGAAAAATCTGACTAAATACCAGTTAAATTTCTTGCATATGATCTCGCCAGCACATATTCCTTTCTGTCTGGTGTTCATAGGTTCAGAAGATCGTTAGCATAGGAAAAGATGGTTAACCCAGCACTGCCATACTCACCAGTGAACCATATCTCCAAGTGCCATGTCCAGACATTTTTGAACACTTCATAGGATGGTGATTCCACTACTTCTGTGAGCAGCTTGTCAGGAGAAACGAGTAGCAGAAACAATATGTCATGTGATGTAATAAACTGACTACAACACCCATTCCCCATGCCCCTCTTCTGAGTGGAGGAGGTAGAGAAACTGGCAGTGAAACTAGGGCAAGGAAGAAGGGAGAGGTAGAGGTAAGAAGTTTTACGATTTGGTTCTGTTTCTCATTACTGTCCTCTGATTTTGACTGGTAATAAATTAAATTAATTAAGTTGAATCTGTTTTGCCTGCGATGGCAATTGATGAGCGATCTCTCCCTCTCACTGTCCTGATCTTGTCCCATGAGTGTTTCATTGTCTTCTCTCCCCTGTCCAGGCAAGGAGAGGAGCAGTAGAGTGGGTTTTGTGAGCACCTGGCATCCAGCAAGGGGCAGCCCACTGCAATCTAAAACTGACTTGGCCAGATTTTCTAGTCTCTATTTCTTTATCTAAAAACTGCTGAGTACTTTGTAGCCTGGAATTTCCAGCACCATCCTGTGCTTCCTGTCTGGTCATGCCATGGTTTGTTCTCCTATACACTATGTTGTATGTCCCTGCTTTCAGGCCAAGTTGATGTTCCTCCACAGTGTATCTGTCATACATAATGTGTATGTCTTGAAGGCATGCACAGAATAATTAATTGCTACTGCTCTTCATAAAAAAGTGTGTTAAAACATGGAGACAGCAGCGCACATAAAACTCTGTAGGCAGAGGTGCCCCCCTGAACTTTGCAAAAATTACTGTTACAGGTAAAGAAAGTGGCCAAAAAGAGTGACAGTAAAAGAGAGTGGCCAAAATTAGTTCAAACAGAGCAATCTGAATAGTCTTCAAAGCTTGGTCCTTGGGCAGTTGATTCAAAGTTTCTGGACACTGACCAGCAAGGGGAACAATGTAGACACTGAACTAGAGTGTTCTATTATCTTCTTACTACCTTGAAAACTCTGTCTTTATTCTACCCCTAAAAGGATGTTGAACCTAAAGGGATTAGAACACTAATTCTTCCCATTTTCTTCACTAATAATTAATTTCTTTGTACCATCTCCACATTTGTCTGGCCTGTCAGAAAAAAAAACCAAACCAACCAAAGTCACTTATTTTCCTGTTGTCAGATATAGCAGGAACAGTATCTGGTAATACTTGTCTCATCTTGGACAGGTTTCTTTTAAAACTATTGAGATTTAAAACCTGTGGTGAGCCCCTTATAGAGGCATGCTAGTGACTAGTGTCAGCAGTAGAAATCAAGCACTATTTTGAGTGGGGATGAATATTTTTCTGCTGAAAAGATTAAACTGTAAATTATGAAAAGACCATTTAAAAAGCCACTGTCTTCAGTTGGTGGGAAAATGTGCATTAGATTTATCTTTGGTACATTGCCCACATGTACATTTGGTACATTGCCCACAGTTGATTGCTTGTGTTTTAGAGGTGTTATCCCCAAAGTCTCATCTTGCTTTTACTATTATGGTACCTGTCCTAACTAAGAAAATGTCTAAATACTCCCAAGACTGATGTCTGTGTTACGACTTAGAAGGACGTCAAGTACGAATGTGCTGCCTGTGATGCTGCCGGAGCATCCTGGGCTGCAATGCTTTTCTCAGCACTCCTGCCAGGAATAGCATTTGAACCTCGATTGCAGCCTCGCTCTTCTGAAGTGTCGCTTGGCAACAGAATATCTACGCAGTGATTAGTTTTTCCAACTTAAGCACGTTTTGTGGGTGAATTTACCCAAACTTCTCTGACTTGAACATTTTCTGCTTGGTTAAAAGGACAGCAAAAGCTTAGTCACAATGAGCTATTTTAAAAGGCACTGAGCTTTTAAATGACTGTAATAAAGTACTACATTTGATGCATTTCTGCCATGCATTTGTATTTGCATAATTAAAAGGGAAGATTTATATAGAGAGAGTTTTTTTATTCCTTTCTTCTAAAGATTTTGCATATAGGCTGCCTGTGTTTGATGCTTTTGGCAGAAGGCAGAAAGCTGTAAGTTGCATATTTGAAAAGAGGCATAAAGCAAATGTTAAATGAATACAGTTATAGATAAGCAAAAAAAAAAAAAAAAAAAAAAAAAAAAAAAAAAAAAAAAAGGTACAGAAATTAAATACTCCCTTTCTACCTGTAGATTTGGCATACATGAATCTTTAGTTCTTAAAATGAATCTTAGATTCATTCTTAACCTTACCCAATCCTGTTGATGGATGTTTTTGTGGGCGTGTGACATGTATATTCAGAATGAAAAGGAATGTTCAACAGGTTTTAGTGCTATTAAGCTTTGTCTTCTAATCCTGTCTCTTACATCTTCAGTTTCTGTTGCAATAACTTTCACCCCACTGCTGGTTTTATGCCAGTAAAAATATGTAAATGCCAGTTTATCTAAATTCTTCTATTGTTTATATGAGTGTGACACTGAAGCTTTTCTTTTCACATATATACATCAAAGAAAAAAAAAAGGGAAAAAAATCAAATAAGTTGTGATTCAAAGGAAAAAAAAATACTGGGATCAATAGTTTAAAAAAGCCTTGAATAAAGTAACCCAAGTAGGGAAAAGTTTGGAAATGAGGGCTGGAATCAAGCTGGATTTGCCCTAAGAGAGAGGTTGTGGTGGGAGCTGTGCCAGGTCAAATATGCCTACCTCTGAAATGTGAGATGTAGCCATGCAGAGAAAGTTTATACAGGTAGCATCATGAAATTTCTTTCTTCCCTTTTCTACATGATTCTTTATTTTCCAGCATGATTTTCAGGATCACTGACTTAGCTGATCCACCTGCTTGTCCCCCAGTGGGGAGCCACCGCAAACATCCAAGCCACTTTTCATACATGCAGATGGGTAAAACAACTTGGAATCAAAGAATAATTTAGGTTGGAAAAGACCTCTGAAAACATCAGGTTCAATCATAAACTTAACACTACCAAGTCCACCACCATATTGGTAAGTCCCATGTCTACATATCTTTTATATACCTCCAGGGTTGGTGGCATAACCACTTCCCTGGGCAGCCTTCTCAACCCTTGCTTGGCAACCCTTTCAGTGAAGAATTTTTTCCTAGTATGCAGTCTAAATTTCTCCTGGCGCAGCCTGGGGTCATCTTTTATCATCCTAACTTGATAGGCATTTGAGGAAAAGGACAAAGCAATGCACCAGTGTCTCACACTGAGGTGAAGAAAAGCACGATAAAGTAGGGAACAGATACTAGCAACAGCACTTGTGAAAAATAGATGTTTAATGACAAGAGCCTGTGAAGGACACAGCCTCAGCTTTCAGCAAGTGAGGAATAAATGTCACATTTGACTGAATCTTTCCCATCTCATGCAGGCTTTCCCTCTGCTTTTATCACGCGTGAGCAGAATTTGGCACAGTAAAAATGGCATCCTCCTCCTGTCAAGTGTATTTGCTCCTACAGTGACTGTGAATAGGCACTGTCCAGGATGACTCAGAGAGTGGAGCCTCCTCCAGATAGGCATTGATTGTGCTGTTTTGAATCAGACATGGTATGACTTTTACTTACTGCTTTAAATTGACTTTGTTTGCATATCTATATGTCAGTTTTGCCTACATACTAAAATGTTATCTGCCTCCAGTTCCCTCAGAAAGGGAAAGTGCATGTCTCAATACATAAGGACTATTCATCTAGGGAGCACTCAGGTCAGGGTCTGTTTTGAAGATATCTTTCTCTACTGGAACTCTTGTAAATCTATATCCTTCAAAAAGGTATTTATTGCATACATGTTGATTGGATCACAGTGCCACAGCTGCTTAATGCACATTAGTGAAAGAAAGTTTGTAGAGACTGTTTACATGTTTCCAGTTTGGGAAGGTGCTGGTAGGAGGGAGAGGACACAGGAAGAAATACCCTTTCTGATGTGATGAATCCCAGGTGGAACTCTTGTGGTTTCGTATTATTATTCCTTTTACATCCATCTCACAACCCTCTAAACAGCTCAGTTACAATCTGACCCATGATCTCCACTGGTATAGAAGGGGAAGTCTCTGATATTAACTGTCTTTTTTTTTTTTTCCCGACCATTTGTTCTAATATTTTTTCTAAGCATTTATGTTGTATGTTGCTGTATGTTTTGTTTTTGTGCACGTCTGTCAGTCAGTCCATCTGGGTGTTCAGTACTGCCATTAAAGGCCCAGCAGTCTGAAGCTCTCTTGTGTCGTTACATATAAAAATCAGAATGGGAATGCTTCTCAAGCTGCATGTATTATAGCTTTGCGAAGCGTGAAAAGGAGATGAAATGTCAAGGGTAACCTCTTGCCACGTTTCAGTAATTATTTTATCTTAATTTATGATTTATAGCAGATGTCTGTGAAGCAATTATTGGTTATATAAACACTATGTATGTACATTTGTGAGTGAGAGAAAGAAGGAAAAAGATTACTGTTTAGCAATACAGTGCTGTTTGTAAGTACTTGACATACTTAAGTGATTGACATGTCTGGTGACACCTTTCTTAACCTGTATTAGAAGAAGCTGAAGAAGATATTATGAAGAGGGTGTTAGGAGCATCATAAAATAAACTCAGATCAATCTTTAGAATAGATTGGATACCTTTGGAGGGAGCATAGAGGAAAATCATTTATCCAAAGACAGCCCCAGGCATGTAGCATGATCTGTTAAAGATAAAGATATATATGTGAATGTTTTCCCCTTACAGGCCTGAGAAGGCTAAAGGGGCTGATAATGCATAAATTCAAGCTAGGAAAAATTATAAATTTTTACTTTGAATTGGAAAAAAAACCCCAAAACTTTTAGCAGATTTAGCAGATTAGCAGATTTAGCGGATTTCATAAAAAAAATGAAGAGAGGAACATCCACAGTTTCATGGTGAATTAGAGATCATGGACTTTATTTTTTGTCATTTAGTCACTTTGATTCTTGACAGGAGATACAATTTATCCTGATGTCATGGTATTTATGTTGTTATAAAACATCAGTATTATTTCCTAAAAATCTCTGCAATAGATCAAGATCCTGCTGCTATTTCCTACAGCTATTTCAGCTCTCCCATAAGTTCTGTTTTCTGTGTCTTTACTTCATCTCACCAGTGTTTTCCTGCCACTCAATACTATTTTCACCCACCCTCAAAGATCAATTTTCACCAGGCCATGATTAGGTTGGTTTCTGGCAACAGTTTAAGGCTCAATCAACCCACTGTAATTCGGTCGCCCTTGTCGCCATTCACTATTCCTGCATATCATTATTGTTGCCTCTGTGAATATATTCCTTGCCCTGTTTTTTCTCATCTCCTTTATAGATACTAGATCTTTTCCACAACATCAGTTCTGGACTTCAGTCTTCTACATAAACTCTTAGGGGGGTAGGATGCTCCAAGCATGGAACTGGGGGGCTCAAGAGCATCACAAGGCTACAGTTATTCACTAGTTTAGTGCTAAAAATAACACATTAGCCATGGTTTTCCAAGGTTTGCACTTGGACTGGCTAAAATGGGTTTCATAGCGGCAGTAGAAGGTCTACCTTCTTCAAGTATGGATCATTCTAATACAGAAAGGACTTTCTTCAAAGCACTAAGGAGCTAAAGGAGATAAATTCTCTCAAGCAGAATAAAAAAGAAAGGAATCAGAAAATTTTAGTCATATATTACATTTTACATTTTGACTTTCTTTGTTTTTGGAATTCTGAGAAACATTTTGTGTGACATTTAGAAAGTGATGCTTAGCATAATAGATCCCTTGGACGAGAAAATTATGGTCCAGACTTTAAATGGTTCATTAAGTTCTAAACTCAGAGAAAGACTTTTATTGGGAATTGTCAATGTTGCAGCCCAGTTTACAATCTAAACATCTTTCATCGGTCCTTTAAAACTTAAAGCAGACATTGAATATCCCTGCATAGGATTTTAGTGACTAGGGGTTTTTTAGCCAGAGGAGAGAGTGGGGTCCTGTAGGGTTGAATTTTGAGAGCAGGAGAATGACCCTGTGTCAGACAGAACCAGTTCCAACTCCAAAACAGACCCACTGGTGCCCAAAACTGAGCCCATCAGCAACATTGGCAATGCCTATGTGACAATGCATTTAAGAAAGGGTAATGAATTATATGCAGCAGCTATGAGAGAGGTGTGAGATAATGGGAGAAACAGCTCTTCAGATGCCAAGGTCAGTGAAGAAAGAGAGGGAGAAAGTGTCTTAGATGATGGAGAGACAGTCCCCTGCAGTTCATGGGCAAAGTCATGTTGGAGCAGATATCCACCTATGGCCCAGGGAGAAGAACATGGTGAGCCAGACTGTCCCCCTGATGCCATGAGGGAGCATGTTGGAGCAGATAACCATCTGCAGCCCATGGATATCTCCACACTGGAATAGGTAGAGTTGCTCTGAAGGAAACTACAGCCTGTGGTCATTGACCACTTCATAATTCGTGGCATTGAGTTTGAACAGGCGCAACTTTACAAGAACATATTTGCTGCTAATGGAGATAGTGATGTGAAAGAAGTGATCTACAAATGGATTCCAAAAGATCTGGAGCAGGGGATGAAGCCTGTGCTAAACTGACTGGTGAACCACAAGAAGAAACTCTTCCTAATTACATAGGAGAACCACACAGATTTGTAAAATTATATTAATACTGTGAAGCAGCTCACTAAGTCAT
The DNA here is from genome assembly GCF_965231275.1 of Zosterops lateralis. Taxonomy (NCBI): domain Eukaryota; kingdom Metazoa; phylum Chordata; class Aves; order Passeriformes; family Zosteropidae; genus Zosterops; species Zosterops lateralis. Next base: position 55,006,047 of record NC_139765.1, read on the forward strand.
CCTAGCAACATTTGTGTTTTGGTGTAATAGAATACTATCAGAAGCTTGCTTTTAAAATTACTACTCTTCATTTTAAGGACCCTTTTTTTTTTTTCTATTGAGGGTGTGGATAAGCTTGTACTGATGTCAGCAGAAGGACTTGGTCTAAAATAAGCATGAAACTCACATTATCATTATGGTATAGTAATTATATGCATCATCAAAAGCAAAATGTGCCCCTAGGTGCGTTCTACTGTAAACTCTACAGTGTACTGTACACACATTTTGTAGCTCATTTTAAAACCCAGAGATAATATTTTTAATAGGAAAATTGCAGATTTGGGAATGCATTATTATATCAGGAATTATTATTACCTGATATAAGTGGGAATTTCATTGTACTGCAAAAACTGTGAATGTCCCTTTGTATCTTTACACCACAGTGTAGAACTGCCACTAAAAGGCCAGGGTGAGCCCAGTTATTCCAGCTGAATGTCAGGTTTGTGGAATCTGTAGCTGGTAGCCTGTGTGTATCTAAAATTCTGGATGACTTTTGCCTCCATGAATCTGCTTATCTGCATTATACTGGTACAGTCAAATTTCTCGTAACAAATTTCCATTAAATGTTGAGCTAATGTTTGACTATTTTAGTTTTTTACATATACCACTTATTTTTAGGGCTTTTTCATGGTAATGAATGAAGCTAATGCTTTCTGACCTTTTGAATATTCCTCTCATAAACTATTTTCCTGTACCAGTTTCAGAGATGGCATCACCTAAGTATTTTAGATAACTTCCTGGTTTATGTGATACTTTCTGTCTTGTTGCTTTTCCTTTTGTAATGGTCTTCCAACAGCAAAAATTTTTGCATTTGAATCTCTGTCTTACATGGCTTCCCACAAAAATAAATGCATTAGAGAGTAAAAATATATAATTATAATACAGAATCACATACCTCAATTGTGTTCTCGCTCAAGTTTCCCTCCGGATAAGCAAAACCCAGTTTAGCTGACTGACACCCTGCCCACAAGCAATGTGAAACAAGCTGAAAGTCAACTGTAAGTTAGTCCTATGTCAAAGTACTCAAAATAATAAAGTTTCTCACATGTTTTCAGTCATTTTGCTGGTGTTTCTAAGAGCCATCCCAGATCAGGTCCCTCTCCATCTGATTGGCAAGGATCAAGCAAAAAAACTTAAATAAGTAACAGGAAAAAGATGTCAGAAAGCTGTGCCTTAGCAAAAGTAGCTTTGTTTGAAGGAGGAAAGAACTTGCTTTTTATCTTCAGGTATTAGTAGGAATCTCCACATCATTAGTAATTAGGCACTATAGTTTTCCTCTAAATTACTTCTCAGTGGCCAGTCAACCCAGTAACTGTTTATTTCACGCCACAGATATTGGGACACCCAGTTCCTCACCCACAGAAGGTTTCTGGAACCTGTTTTCCTCTCTTTATCCCATAAACCTGGCTGGATCCTGTGAAGTGCAGCTAATTTTATACAGCATATGCCAAAAGCAGATGGGAAACAAGAAGCAAATTTACTATTGAGTAGTACATGCTCAAGTGAGGGAAATGCCCAGTGGAAACTCCCTTCTGCACTAGCTTGGTGACTGATTTTAATTGTTGAATTCAATGCTAGCTTTCTATAAAACACTTTTCTGGAAGCTGTTTTACTAAACACAGACAAGTAAATATATAGTGGATATTCCATCTGAACCCCAGCTTCCCACTTAAGCTGGGCCTAACAGACAGCTGTATTCAACATTGGTATATGTCGAATACATGTAGCCAAATAAAGCTAAGTTTTATGTGTTGGAAGCAACGACTGTTACAGTAAACCTATAAAGTCTTAATAGATTCAAAAAGAAAAGAAGAAAAACCAGAGAGTATTAAAAGTTCCATTTGTACTTGGAATCATTTTATTAAGTTACAACCCAGAATGAAACATTCATTTGAAATAATGGGCTAGATTGAACTATTATGTAGATAGTTCCAAGTTGCTGCGGTTAAAACCAGGATAAATTAAGCTGAATGTGCCCTGGTAAATGCTCTGGAACATAAACTTAAGTAGGTGTTTGGTGTGAATACAAATTTTTCCGTCCACAAAACAAATACAAGCTCAACTTTCAACATATCGTGTATCTATTCAATGCCACATTATGTAAGTACTTCTAGCCATAATGTTATATTTTGTCTGTTTTGTAGACAATTGCTTAGAGGGTCCTCAACAAAATGAATTTGGAAAAAAATTAGAAAGCAGAAAGATAGTGGGTTACACTGTCCACTTCTTAAACCTCTGAAGAGACAACAGAGCACAGAGGTGGTTACACAAATTTTGTTAGTTACAGTGCATATTATTTCAGCTAATTATCTTCTTAATGTACTTTGTAAAATCAAATACAATATGATAAAACATTGAAAATAATCCTAATAATTTTTAAAATATATAAATCAAAGACAAAAGAACTCATGGGCTTGCTTTTCTTAGTTAATTTTAATTTCTACAAACCTTCTTACAGATATATAGGATTTAGTCTATGGATCTGAGAATCCCACACAGGAACTTATGTTCTTAAGAAACCATTTATAATTTAGGAATTACCTGAAAATGTTTCTAAACTTGGGAACTTTCTTTTAGAACACATATTGGTGTATTCTCCCTGTTAGAATTTTCTGCCTGCAAAATTTCCTTTGTTAGTTACTGTTGGAAAGTGAGAGAAAGTGCTATATTTTGAGTGACTAATAGTGCAATCACATATCTGCAAAAACCGAAGCTCTGTAGAACCTATTGAACAACTAACCAACTGAAATATCTGGAAATTAATTTAATTTAAATAAAATGAAGTCATATTTTAATGAACTAATCTGTGAGTGGAATATTTTCATTTAACCTGTAGCCCTTAAAATTATGTTGTCTAAGTCCTCTTCTATTCCCAAAAAGTAGTCTCCAGAGACAGTGGGGATAAATCTGTCATTGGAAACAGCTATCTCCCTTTGCTTAATATGCAGAAGAACCCTGAATTTAGTCTTGACATCAAGCCTTTAGATTATAAAAACTAGATTATCTGAGACCCATTAAATGCTTTCATAGAGGGCTACTCATAGGCTGAAGTAAGAGTCACTCTTGGAAGGCAGTTACAGTTCCCCTTCCTGTTAAACCCCTTAACTTCATATTTAATGGACAATTAGATGGACAAATTTCTTGTGTTGAAAGATCAGAATTGTTGATTAGCACTTATACAATTCATGGAGACCACAGTTCTTTCATAACAATTAGCTTTACATAACAATTGATTAATGGTGTTAAAACAGCAGGCCCAAGAGCTCATCATGTAGAACCCAGTGTAGGTGAAAAAGAAATGAGGGAAATGACCATTTATTGTGAAATCTATCAAAACATCTTTTAGCAAAATAAACAGGGAAAAATTACAAGGCCTGTTATAAAAGTAATAAAAACAAAGCACGGAAAATGAAAACCAGAACTTCATTACCCGTTTTCATTCTCTTATGCTGAAAAAAGTTTGAGAGATATAATGAAAGAGTCTGGCACTAAAACAAAAATGTGGGTAAAAATAATAATAAAATAATTCCTTACAGAGTTAAACTGAATCCAGTTTACACTGAATCAAATGTAAACTTGAATCAAGTGTATTGAGGATTATATTAACAGCTATAAGCTAATTTTTCATGGATGTCATACCAGTAATTTATATGCCTAAAGATACAGAGACTGCAGCTGAGTTTCTGAGCTGTTGCAGGTTCTGTTAATTTTTTTTTTTTTTGAAATTGGAATTTTCATTAATTTATGAAACTAGAGAGTGAAAAAGATAATTTTCTGAAATGAACAAGGGATATAATGTGGCAGAAATGAAAACTTAAAAATCCCCAAAAATTAGTTTGACTCTTTGATTCCTGCAGAAGTATCCTATCTGTGTTTTGTATAAGTTTAGAAAATAACTATTGAAAAGTTTGTTTTAAGGAGTTTGCATAACAAATGCATTTCAGTTTGTACAATATTATTTTTTTGTAGTAAGTGCTATATTAAAAGACAAAATTTTAAAGCATACATATAGTTCAGCATACATGCAGCATCATTAAGTTAGGGTTAAGGAGAATTTGATTTGTTTTTGATTTTGAAATGGAATATATGTGACTGATCAGATCTCCTCATACTAGTTCTTATTAATTACTGATTAATTACTGAAATGTTGACTTTGACATTTGACTAATCGTTTATGTGAGATTTCATCTCTGAAAGAACTTTTATGCTTCGTTATATCCAGCCTCAGGTGGAGATGTGCTCCCCATAAACATCTGTCAGCCAATCTATTATGGAGATCCAAAATGCTTCTTGTTTATTTTATGGCTAAAAAAGAATCTTTAGAATAATTAAGCTTTAATTAAGCACTAAAACTGTTGTATACTGGGATTTGTACCTGCTTTGTGTGTTTGGGTCCAAGTGTCTGTTTTGCCCCAGGTAAGTTTTTTGGGAAGAGGGTTCACTTTATTTCTTTGTAGAGAATCTGAAACAGTAGGTGTTAGTAGATGCTATTTGATTGATTCTAGGCAGCATGGTAATAGCAGTGGGTAAGGAAATAATTAGTCAGCTTCTTCAGAGTTTGGAGTTAGTTTCTTCCATTATTGCTATGGTAATATTACAGTATTTCACATTAGATGTCTCACAAAATGTGTAGTTATACTTGGCAAACCAAAGGTTCACGCAGCTCAATTGTCTTCAGTCATGAGCAGAAGTAGATGCTTAGGGTAAGCACAGAATAAAAGATCTGTAAACTACAATTTTTCTGAGTTTTCTTCCAGAGACTCCTGTTAGAGGGTCAGAAGCCCCTGAATTAACTGTTGTTTCTCTGTATCTAAGAAGCCTCCAAATATTCCTGTGCAATGAACGTGACAACTGAAAGCATGTACACTTTTGGTGTTATAAACTCTTTGGCAATATGTTCCAGAATTTAGCTAAGTGAAATAATTAAAATTAGCATGATATCTCTCCTACCTGAATTAAAATTAGATGTTTGTCATTGTAATACACAGTTGTCAATGTGTTGGACAAGGTGCTTATTCACATACTTGTAGCTTGGCAGATATTTCTGTTCCCTTTGATATGCCATCATTTAAACAATGTATCACATCAAGATTCTGTCCTTGGCACTTGCATTGCTGCTTTCAAAGCAAAATAAAAAATACAACTGACAGCATTCTGCAGCTATAATTGCTTAGTTGTAAACTGCCTTCTGTTACCTAGAATATGAAAGAGGCAATAGAAGAAGTTTGTTCCATCCCCAGAACAATTCCTAGCGGGATCTAACAAGATCTGTCATTTTGATGGAGATGCCATGATACATTATAAGGATAGCTAAAAACAATATCTGTGGACTTTCACTGAAGTTTTTCCATCATTTTTTTCATATCCTAATAGCATCATAAAAACAATATTAAAATATTTACTCTCTTCTGAAATGGCTGTTTTGGCATCATAAAACACAACAGTTTTGGACACAGAAATGTAACAGAAAATCCACAAAAAATATGTAACTAGCCACTGAACATGATGCCAACATTTCATATTCAATTTGCCTTTAAGATTCTGTGTATTTCTTTTTAAGGAAAACTTCATGGGACTAAGGAATGAGTCTTTCCCATATTCAATTTCCCCTTGTTTTCCTGAAAGGTACAGTTTGTTCCTCTCTTTTAAAACCGACCAAGTATTCAGACCACAGGTATCAAACAAACCATTTACAGGCTCACAGAAGATGTTCAGCTTTGCCAGAGTTCTTGACTTTAGAATTGCTTGGCAGTCAAGGTGGTGCTTGTTCATACAGTCATACATGAGCATATGTCAGCTTCTTACAAATTACTAATGGGTAATAATAGCTGATCCCAAATGGCACCACTCCTAGTGAAGGCCTTTATGTGGAAGGTTATGTGGTCCTTGGAAGTCAGAAATGGACTTTCTAAATTTGAGGAAATAGTGGAGTTGCAGCAGCAGAGTTGGATGACTCCTGCTTTCTCTGTGTAGACGTGGAAGGCATGAGTAGGCCCTTGGTCTGTAGGTGTCCAGATTATTATCTTCTCCTTGGTATTGCCAAGTCTATTTAAATTGGCTGAAAAAATATATGTTGGTGGGAGTTTTTCCTTCACTCCTCTCACCCATGAAGCAAGAATTCCTGATGTAACCAAGTGCTCTCCCACATGCACTGACAGCCACCTACTGATGGCAGATATTGAACAGAAAAGAAGAGAACAAGCACAACAAAAATTAGAAAGCAGTCCTCCAAAAAAAAAAAAAAGTGAAACATTGCATCTCTGAAAAGGGGGAGGATAAGCCCTAAACCTGAAATGCATTTTGATGTTCACTAGGCCCTTTCTGATAGGGATTAATTTTATCCATGCATGAGGATAACCCTTTAAAACACAGCAATTAAATTTTAAGCATACACCTGTACCCAGGCTGACTACACCCTTTCTATCTCCATCCTACTTTCTTGTCATTGTCTTGCACTCCATTTGCACTTACCACTGTGAGCAATTTTTGACAAAGATGCAGTTCTTTATTGCTGGAACAGAAACTGTTGGTCTTTGTAGGATTTTGAGGCCAAAAGACAAGCTATGCTCAGCCATAAAAGAAGTTTTCCAGCAGGCATTTACTGTTCTTTGTGTAGGGTAAGATTATTTGGTAGGAATATTTATCTAACACTTTGAACTAAAGGAGTCAAAATAGGAAATGAAAACCAAATAAATAAAAGAGACAACAAATATCAATGTCTTTCACTTATTAAATATTTCTTATGAATACTTTAAAACGAATACTTATTTCCTCCTTTATTTATGTCTCAAGGTATTAGTTGGAGTATGCAAATGTGATGTGTTCCACAAATCAAACCTGGCAACTCATAATCACATCCTGCTGTATATGATTTGATATTCATAGACAATCATTGCCACTGACAAAAGTGTGCGTGTGGGAGAAGTGTCTATCATTCTGTTATACAAATTAATCAATAAAAAAGTGTGCATGAGAGTGCTGTGAATAGAAGTAGGTATCGCTAGATTTTTCCTCAGGAAGATAATTTTTTCCTTTTTAACTCCGTGTCTCCAACTTGGACACTTTCTTCAATGTGTAGCTTAAGCCTTCATTTTTTTGAGTTTTCTTGCCCCTCGCTTTTTAAAAATCCGAATATTTAAATATGGAAATATATACTTGTTGTGGTTTGAAAGCAAAATGAATGAGAGGCTCCAAGTCAGAGATATAATTTAATAAGAAGAAAGGTAAAAAGGTAAAAATAAAATAAAATAAATGCAATAACACAAAGGATCACTGACAAGGTCAGAATACAACCTGAGCAGGATGGTGGAAGCAGTCCAGGTGAGGTGCTCTTCCTGAAGCAGTGATCCTGTAGAAAGGTCTGGGAGCTCTGGTCCTCCGGGAATCCAGTGGGTAAGGGCTCTTGCACTGTCCCACATACCAGTTTATATCCAGGTGAGAATGCTTGGCTCCTCCCCCTGGGCAGAGCATCTCACAATAGCATGAGAAGTGTGAAGTGGGTCCTTGATGGCCCATTAACAGAGATAACCCCTGGAGGGAGTTACCTGTGACTCATAGGCCAGGCGTTAATGGGCCATTAGCAGAAGACACCCCAAAGGCCATTAGCAGAAGAGGCAGGGGGCTTGGGAAAACAGTAGCCCACCTGGTTTCAACAGTTCATGAAGATGGTGTTAGAATAAATACTTTGTGTACATCCTACACTGCAACCCAGGACAATACTAAATGCAGAGTATTTTATAATATCTTAATAATTTGCCAACTAAGTTTCTTAAAATGTGTTCTCAAATTAAGTAAAAGATCTACAGAGAGATTTATATATCTTTTTCTGATAAGATTTCCATTTGAAAGCATCAGATTAGATAAATTTTACTTCTTGAAAATAATCATGATCTGTTGATATAAGATACCTTTATCTCTTCCAAAGAGTCAGCCCAAATGAGTAGGACTTCCTCTTGACAAATTGAACTATGTTTCATGGGTCTTAGGAAAGCTTTTGTTTCTCAAACAGGAAAATTAACAATGAACTTCTTTTCAGATTTACTAAGTGGTCCCAAGGTACAATGCATTAAAGAAATTTGTTTTCTTCTTTGTTATAAATTTGAAAGATAACTCATCTCATGTTCCTTTAACTCTTTGTATTTTGTAAAACATTTCATGTGGTTCTTACACTCTTTGGATGATCTGTCAGTAAAAACGTCATATATCCATAAACTTTGGGATGACATGCATAAGAATATTCTCCCAAACCTTTAAAGACTGTGTAGAAGGTAGACACTGATCTGGAGGTGAGGGAAAAAGGGACAGGAGGCATGGGAGAACTTCCATGACAGCAGTACTTGTATGGAAATCAACTGTTTACAACAAGTTGTGTGAAGAACCATGTCCTCTTTCATGCAAAAACCTACCTTGTTCTTTCTATTCAACACTCAGCTAAAAACTGAGCCCACTGTTTTGATTATAAGGCTAAAGAAACGTCCACTCACACACTCAAAGATCATTCTGTAAATGGAAGTGATCAGCTTACTCTCACAGAGATTCTTTTTCCAATACATGAGATATGTACTCACATTTTTTTTATTGAAAGGTATTCTTCTTTGTGGAAAAGGCAAGCAGAGTGTTTACTTTTATGAATCTGGACATGGATCTTGTTATCTTGGCCGATTCTATTAGCCAGCAGTCTGTATATTTTAGCCCATTACATCCTTAAACATCAGTGTCCTTCAATATTCTTTTCTGAAGCTAGGCTATAATCTGATAATCTGTTCCCTATTGCCTCTGCTTCCGCCTTCTGTCAGTACTGGAGCTTTGCTTCCTTCAAAAAGTAACAGATAAAGGATAGTTTCCCTGTGCATAATTTGTTTAGAAAAGGAGTTTCATAGAAATTAAAATGCCTATAAAAATTTGGCTTTCAACCTGTTCCAATCTGCTGCTGTACTATGTTCAGATTTTTGTCTGAACGCAAAAAATATATTAAATTTCTATTCTCTGATGATGATATCTTGTATGGACAGTCATGTGTTTTTAATGAGGCTAAGGTAGTGTTTTGCAAAAAAATCATAACTTCTTGTTTTTGAGGTTTTCTGGGGTAGGTGGCTTTTAATTATATGGCTTTAAACATCTGTTATCCATTCAGAAATAATTATCTGTTGCTCTTTTTTATGCCAGATTCACAAGGTCTCTTGTTAACAAGGCATTACCAATTTTTTTTTCTTAATCTTTCTAACTAGAAGCCTGCTGGCTGCATTATATAAACAAGAACATTATGAAAAGAGTACTTTACCATTACCACTGCATTGCTTTACAGCTTTGACTGAACTTCAAACCATTTTTCATCACCATGCTGTTTCTTAGTGTTTTCATTCTAGCACTGTAAGGGCTTTGCAGTATTTCACTTTAGGATACAGCACCCTTTGATTTTTGTGGTGTGGGGTTTTTGGGAGATGATTTGTTGTGCTTTTTGATGGTAGGGAGGTTTTTTTGTCATAATGCTTGCCTTCATCTTTACAAGATACTCATGATTTTAAATTAAAAAAAATGTGAAAATTATAAGACTACCAAAATGTACTTCCAGTTCAGATATATTTTTGTTAAAAGAAGCAGACTTGAACCAATTTAGTTTCTTTGTAGATATAAACATACTAGAAAATGCAACTCTCCTTGCTCCGATGAGCCGCTTCAGACAAATTGTTCCTAGATCTCTGGCCTAGAATTTTGCCCACAGACTTTTTTTAATTCCTCATATCACTTCAATTTAAAAGTCCTTACTTTACCCTTAGTATAGTACTTCAGAGGGAAAAAAAATTACAACTAGCCATTTCTGCAAAGTTGGATAGAATTCTTTTATTTTAATATTATTGCTACAATTACTATAATTGTGATTATTTACATTTGGATTCAGGAAGAGGTCCAACTACAAGAGATCTCCTAATTGATCTTAAAAACACAGACTTTCCATTCTATTCTAATTAAATTGCTATGCTGACCATTCTGTTCTTTGGGACAACTTTTGTGAGCAAAGACTGGAATACACTGGAAAGAACATACTAAAACTATCCTTCACTTTTTCCTGGTCTAAAAATGGGGAAAGCGGTGTGGGTTGCACTGTTCTAACACTAGAAGAGAATTATAAATAGGTATTACTGCAATAATCACACTAGAGCTACCAGCTATAAATCTGGCCATTTACAAATGATGAAATATATATGAAATATAACCCCTCATTAAGAAAAAAGGGGGAATTCATTTGGTGTAAAGAAGACATCAAAGACACAAAGTTATGATTTCATGTCTAGTTTCCACATACATTGTCTAAAAGTAGAGCTTCTCATACTATAAAAATTCATTCTCTTGGCTCAGAGACATTTAACATATGCAGAAAATCCAGGCCATTCCTGCTAAATTCAAGAAATTCTGAATTTTGCACATCACGGTGAAGCAGTGCTCATTAGCATATAATAGGAGCTAAATTTGGAATATGCAAATGTGTAAAGACAAGAAGTGGCTTAATGAGGATGAAGATCCTTGCTGTCACTCTTTTTAGGTAAGTATTGAAACACTGAGAACATCAGTTTTCATTTGGTTTCGTGAGGATGGCTTTTATAAGAATGAAATCTATGTCCCTGAGTAGTCAATGCTGTTCAGGCAAATATAATGGATCCTGTTAGTTTGTGTTTGTAAAGCAATGACTCTTTCAAAAACAACTGTGGTAGACAATACAATGTGCACGCAACACTGAAACCTAAAGAAATATAAAATTGTTTTGCTGCATAAGTCATAACGCTGAAATGAGAATTTTTTAAAATTCTCTTTTAATGGAGCACAAATTTGATTCTGAGAAATACTAATTAGTTTGAGCTCTGCTAAATACTGAGTAATTCCAGTGGCATTCCAGTGCTGGTATAAGCTGCAAAGTAGTGCAAAGTTATTGAATTTTAATAAAGAAAAGGTTGACTGCTGAATATGGTTTTAACATGCTTTCAGAATAACTTTTCTATTATATTCTGGTTCTTACACCACATCTTTCATTCTCCTTAATCATTCAATCTATCCAAATATTAGTCCTCTAGATATTTGTTTTCAATCTAAATAACAAAAATTTCACAAAAAAGATTAATTTATTCAGGGAATCCTTTACAGATATTACAATTTTTGTTGTGGATGTGAATAAATGACATGGAAATAACTAAATACCATGCAAAATGGAAAGTACTGGAGTGAGTTTTGGCAAGGGAAAGAGACAATAGAATGTAAAACTAACAGCACATAGAGATTGTTTTCTGCCTAGGCAAAACATGCCTGAGATAACATTTTCTAGCAGTTTCCTCCTAGTGGTGTCATTGAGAGAGATTGGGATAAGAAGTGCTCCTTTTGAAATCAATGACGTAAGATTTTTTCCTACTACAGATTTCTTCTGTCCTATATAAAAACAAGTAATATTTAAAATTGTGGATATCACCAATCCTATAAAATTGCATTCCTCTTCAGCTAATTCAATACTTAATTCTTCTGTGAATTTACTACTGTGAAAAAAAAAGCTCAAGTTGCTTTCAATCTGACCTCTATATATTTCCTTGATGTAATTATACCTTTCAAGCTCATACCTACATCACGGAACTAATTTCTAGTAGTTTTTTAGAAGAAAAAACTATGTTTCTAGGCACCTGGAAAGAAAAAATAGTCAAAGCTATTGCTTTACCCAAGGCCATGTAAAATGACTAGTTCTTCAGTAAATATTTAATTTTTTTTATAGTTTCAATTTCTGCAAACTCAAACTGACATTCTCAGATCATACCTAATAGAGAATGGCATGGCAAGAGAGGAAAAATCAGAGGCTTCATGGCTGGTTGCAGACAGCTGCACACACAAAGTTTTTGTGCAGTGGTCTAGAACTGCTGAATGGCATTAGTATAGTGTTCACTGTAAACTGGGATATCTGTCCTGTTAGTGATGCTGATTAGCTCAGGCTCAGCACTGTTCTGCTGCAGTAGGCTGCCTCAGAGCTCAGCCACAATGGATACACATGCACATAGTTTTACCAGACATATACATTTACCCTTGGGCAATATGACCTAAACATTGCATTCCTAACACTGGGTTTCATATTTCTGTTCTTTGGAAGAAAATCACACATTGCTCTTCAGATAAGATTCCTGTAACTGTTACGTTTGGCTAAGAGAAAGAAAATGTCTTTTCCATCACTGGAATTCAAATGATGTCACATGTCAGCTACTTAAAAACTTCATAACTAAATGATAGGCAGTGCAATTTGTGTTCAGCTGTAACAGGCTTTGTAAATCTTCAGCTGCACACACTGTCATTAAATTTCAGCATTCACATTTTAATATTCCAGCATCTGAGCAAGTTTGTTGGAAAGAAGAGAAAAATCTTAACTCAGTAGTTAGCCAGCCTATGATCTGAGGAGTAGAAAGATATGCTGAAACTTCTTATGGAAAGGAAGGAGATTGTTTCTCCTGCACTAAGAAAATACGATTATTAAGGGACATGGAAAAGTGTGCAATATAAAATGAATTTGCTTACTGTACTTGGCTCATTAAAAATTATATATATATTTGGCTAAGTAAGGAGTGGTCTGAAGTTTTAACTTCTAACTCATAGATTTAGCTGAATCTCAGTATAAAAGGCGGTTCCTCCAGAAAAAAAAAGTGCTTTTTCAGAAAGAGCATATGCCAGGTTCTAGGCACAATGAAACCAGCCCTTCGTGAAATTCAGTGGGAACATCTGTTCAAAGAACCTACTTGGAAATTATCCCAGACATTTGGGCAACCCTCAGTTCAGTGTCTAGCTGCCACAATGCCAAATACTGTAGAAGAAAAAAGGCAGGAGATAGAAGCAAAGAAAACCTGGATAACACATTTCACATATTATTGGATTCCCAAGTCTACAAGTAAGTGGCATTGCTTTCTAGGGAAGATAAACACTTATAAATGCAGGGAACAGAATCAAGAATCTGAGTTTAACAGAGTTGGTTTTCCATGTAGCTAGAATCTTTATGACTTAGTAAAAATCAAAAGAACAAAACCATAAAATGTGATTATATGATGTGAGCTGTATGACCTTAGATATACAGAATTGAAAATACCACATTTTGTAGCAATTGCCAAATTGTGTCAAAAGTTATGCCAGCCCTTATTTCAGATTATCGGTAACAAATAAAGCAGAATTTCCAGTGTCACACACACAGATAGGATGCATATGCAAATGTTAAGATGAAAATAGATTTGAATATTATATGAAAATAATTTGTAATGCAACTAAGAACTTTTGCCTTCAATATGAAATTTCTAAATCATTCTTCATGAGTAAGGCAGAGAGGGTGGTGATGGAGGAGGATGTAAGATAAAACTGTCAATAGAGGATTGTTTAGTCACCAGGATACTGTGCCACACTATTACTAAGGAGAAGAGAGTTATACATGCAGGATACTTTAATTAAAATCTGTATTTCCATAGCAGGGTGGGATGCTAATTTAGGTCAGACTGGTATAAAGTGGATCACAGCTGGGTTTTTACCAAGCCCCAGGTACATCTGCTGAATTTCTAAGGCATTATCTGCCTGAAAATCATGAGCTGGCATTTTTGTTAACTTTGGTTAAAGTTGATTTGGTATAGTGATTTGTTGTTTACTGCACATGAAAACTGTGGTGTATGGTATTTTAAATAGTTCTCTTCTTTCCCCAACAATACTTAATATAAAAAGATTCAGTGAGAAAAAGGTAAACAGGATTCCTCCATGAACCTGCTTTATCCAAAACCCACTTCTCCATTTCCATTTACTACACAGAAGTCCTTATCCACACGACCCCATCCACTCACTGCCACTACTTTAAAGCCCCAGCTAAAAGGCCCCATGGAAAAGCTAAACCCCTTTGAGCATCATCCTTTAACTCTGAGGGGCATGACTGCCCTGCTGTCAAGCCTGCAGACTTAGGGAGGGGATTGTCACTGCTCAACTGTCTTGATCTTTTGTGATCTCAGAATCAGGAGGAATCCTGGTGACAGATGGGAGTCTGAATTTTGGTTATTTGGCTTTTTTTTGGAAGATTTTGCACTGTCCTCTCTCCTCACCCCATCCTCTGATCTGCCTCTGGGGGATGCACCCCTTACATATTTTGCTGCTTCTTAAGGCCCCTTCAGACTTTTCAGACCTGCTAACTTTCTTGGACATCATGTATGGGAAGAGGCATAACAATAAAAAGCATAGTTAAAACCCCTCAGTAGATTTTAATTTATGCATGCTGCTATTTTGGGATCCAGATTTGATTAAAGCCAAAATACAAGTATTGTTTATTTCTTTTCATGGGGCCAAAGAACAAAATTATAATCCCTTAGGTGTACAAATAATATGCTCTGGTATTATAACAGCACTGACAGCTCCTATCTGTGATTAAGCCTCCCTTTTAGCAAACCATATCAACACATACTAACCCTGCAGATTAAAGTTAAAATAATCTCATACCAACAAAACAGACTCTTGAAACTGGTTTTAGTTAAATCAAGCAGTTGGAGAGGAAACAGCAGCAGTTCAAAGATCTGTGTTAGGTAAAACTGCATCCCTTGCTACATAATAAATATTTTGGATCTCCTTAATCAGAATGATCATAAAAAATAAATATTATATTGTGGCCAGATGCTGAAAGTCCTTACCCTACTGTATTTCAAGCCATGCAGATGTGATCTAGCTCAAATCCTGAATTCAAATAGACACAGCATCACGTCACTGGGCCTGAGCCAGATGAAGTGCCCTTCTTCAGGACACTTGGATCTGATGATGTCTTTTGAAGTAAACATGTCTAGACTAGTTCTTTGGTGTTATGTACAGAGATTACAGGAAACTAAGCTTAGCTCTGGTTCAAATGACCCTTGGAACACAATGACTAACATCACAAAGTTATCTTATTTTGCCTGCTGTTGCCCAGATCTTATGAAACACATTGAAATTTCTCATGGTTTCCATCTGAAAACATTAAAAAACCCTCTTGAGTAGGCAAAACTCAGCCAAGAATGTCCCAAAAACTGAACAGACCTCAAGAAACACGTTTGCAAACCCGCACAAACATCTGGATTGTAACAAAAGACAAATCTAGCAAATGTAGCCAAATGCCAGCTTTTGTTAAAGACATTTCTTGTAATTGTAAACAGAGTTGCTCATTTGATAGACAGCATCTGTTGCATTTTCATGAACTTTGAAAATAAGTTCCCCACTTCCTGGTTGGTTTCACAACTTGATGGCAACCTCCCTTTGCTTTTTATTCTCATTGTCTTGCCCTATTTGTATACACAAGATCAGTCTGTTAAAAATTCAGAAAAACAATCTCCTGGGGCATCCAGCAGTAGTCCATTTTGACTTGTATTTGTTTCCCAATTAAGCCTATAATCCCGTGAATGAATGATTCTAATATAATTAATCAGAACTGCATGCATTCAATTCACTGCTGTGGACAAATGGTAACACAATTGTGTTAAAGATCTTTCACTGAACAGCTAGGTCCAACGGGAGTTGCAGAATTTGTACGATGTTAAAAATGGTGGAGAAGGAGATAGGGGTTTTGAGAGGAAACTTTATAAAATATAAAACTGCAGATTGTCTGCTCACTATTAGGAGTATGCTGGGCTGGCATTCAAAACTCGAGAAATATTTTCAATCACTGTCAGAAACATTGTGGAAAATTGTAAGCAGCTGATAAAGACCTTTTGGTCTATTTTCTCCAAGCCTCCTATTAACTATCTCTTGTCCTTCAGCATATATAATTGGAATGTATAAATACAATGCATTTTAAAGAATAGTCATCCTAGAGAAAAAGAAAAAACAGTTTAAAACATTTCTCATACTCTTCTAAAACACAGTGGACAAGCATCATAGAATGGAGTCAGAGTTGTTTAGGTTGGAAAATAAAATCATGAAGTCTAACCATCAACCTGGTGCTGCCAAGTCCACCACTAAACCTTATCTACAAGAACCACATCTTCTGATCTTATACCTCTGAGGACAGTGACTCAACCACTGCCCTAGACAGCCTGTTCTGAAGCTTGACAACCCTTTTAGTGAAGAGAATTTATATATCCAATCTAAATCTAATATTCAATCTAAAACTCTTCTGGCAAAACTTGAGGCCATTTCCTCTTGTCCTATCACTTGCTATTCTCTTGATTTGTTCCAGGGGACCAGAACTGAACAAAGGATTTGAAGTGTGATCTCACCAGTGCTGAGTGCAGGGGGACAATCACTGCTCTGGTCCTGCTGGCCATGCTATTGTTGATCCAAACTAGGATGCTGGTGGCCTTCTTTGCCACCTGGGCTCACTGCCAGCCTGTGCTAAGCCAGCTGTCACCAAAAGATGTACTAGAGATCTTGACTGCTCTATTCTGCTTCCTTGTGCTGTAACAGCACTTGTTTACAATCTTTCAAATAGCCAGGTGCATGAAAACAAGAGAAAAAGATTATTTTTTGCTGTACATGTTAAATGGGAGAAAGATACTGCTCTTTAATAATCCAAAGCCTAATTAAATTGAAGCTGTACAACAAGACTTGTAATAATGCACATCATGTATCTCACCAATGCAAGCCCTTACCTAGAATACATTCTGTGTGATGGAAGAAAGCAAACCTGTTCCATGCACATGTAATTTGTTCACCAATGTCTTGGAATCTGATTTTTCAAATCTAAGATGTGTTTTCACAAAAAAATTATTTTGAAGAATGAACAAGTCCAGTTTCTGAAAGCATCAGAATCACTGAGGTGATGGCAACACCACCACTCACACCTGAGTCAAACATCACTGCAACTTGAAAACTGATTTTACTGCTCTGGTTAAGGACGGAGATATGCTAGAAAACAGACTGACATTGTTTCCTTCTTATTTGGGTCATTGTGCATAATCCAGGATTATATATTACATGTATTATATATTATGTGTAGTATATGGAGATTGTAATTATATTATATTGTGTGTATCAACATCAATTATATTATATTGTGTGCATCAGAAGGCAATCAAAATTACAAGGAACTCTTCAAAGGGGAGTAGAAAACACACCAGCAGATCGTACAGGTTGGAAATAGATTTGCTCTTTTACTTTTGCCCTGCTGTTTACCCCAGAATGATTTCATTTTTTTGAATACTACTTTTGCAGTGACGTTATACTATCTGTTCCAGCTACCCTATTTGTGTAACCTGAATTTGCACTTAAGGCAAGAGAATTTCAAACTACTATGAAGAATATGTAGAACTGGCTGAGATGCTCAAAACTGCATAGTGATTGTGAATACTTGATAGAATCATAGTGCACCAGGTCGGAAGGACACCTTGAGGATTGTCTGTTCCATGTTTCTTGGCAAAAGCACTGACTAAAAAAGACTTTGAAGGCTTTAAAGAAGCTTGACTTTCCTAATGTGAGATTAGTACATTAAGAGTCTATAATTAATTCAAATGACAAAGCAAGATGGAAAAATTTGAAATCTGCTCCAAAAAATCACAAAAAGAACATTTTCCTTACTTTCTTTTATTAAAGATAATTAGATTGTTAAAAACAGGTGTAAGTAGGCAGCTGTTGAAGAGCTAGATCAGTGATATCAGTAACATTTCTCAATTTTGAGCTCAAACTGATGTTCTCAAGGATGCGTCTCCCAGGCTCAGACTCAACAGCTTCTCAGGGCTTGATACTTTCCTGAGAATCAAGGCAAGCTGCTTGTTTAATATTTCTAAGCATTACTAAAGATTTCTGTGCATTTGAATTATTGACAGCTATCTGTTGGAAAATGATAGCAGGCACCTTTGGCAAGTGATGGTTTTCAGTGACTGCCAAAATAGATAAGGAAGCCAGAAGTGGTGTCAGAATTTTCAAAATGTACCTTTTGAAAATAGAGACATATTCCTTATTTGCAAAATATATTTAACACCCTGCAATTTCCATTAAAAAATAACATTTCTACCATTGTGTCTGGAAATTTACCAATAACTGATATATGCAAATACCATGATTAAGGGGCCTGAGCTGCTCCCAGGCTAGAAACACATTTGATCTGACTTGCACATTTATATGTAGATATTTACTTGCTATCCTGGGAATGTCAGCCCATAGACATAGTCTAAGAAAGTAATTTAAATGGTTCCTGATGAATGAGTTCTCCTCTGTAACACTCACATCCTGAATGAAGAATAAGAACATTCATAGGAATTCTACAGCTAATATATTTGATAGGTTATATTATTTGTTTATCTAGTTTCCAATTGACTGTGTCCAATAAGAATGAATTTCTTGAAATTGATAGAAACATTTACACAAGACCTGCTTGTCATAAAAGATTTTGAGATTTGCTAAATTAGCCCACAAAATCTTTAAAGATTGTATGATTATATTACATGTAGCATCTTTTCTTGTGGAAAAAGGTCTAATAACAAAAATAATAATTTGAACTCTCTTTCTCTGCTTAGAAACAGAAGGCAGTAAAATTTTTTAATGTATTTTATTATTCCTAACTAAAGAAGTTTATATCCAGAGCTAAAAGTGAATCCACATGACAAGTTTGCAAAGGACATTTGTGCTTCACACAGTGTGCTATACCACTGTCTCAGTTTTATTGGACACACATTAATTCCTGCTTTCCTTTCAAGTGGCACTGACAAGAGAAAACACCATTTATATCTGTCACACCACTTGTCTCTTCATCAGCTCACTCCTGCCTTCTCGCCGTGCGTTGCTTTGCTGATACAGTGGTGGAGGGAGAGAAGGAAGGAATCTATGCTGATATTGAAACTGCTCATAGAAGCTTCTTGTGCTGGTGGACAGTATATCCATGTAGCCTGCACCTGCAGTGCCTTTTGATTTAAAGCTCAAATCAAAACAGAGAAGAGAAAAGAAACATATTTCTCTCACTGACATTAAATTTAGAGTAGCAAGGGGACTATTTGATAAGTCAAAAGGGACAATTTGATATCGTGTGACATACACACAATACACAGATTTTAAACATCTTAAGAGACTTTAAGACTTTTTTTTTTCTTCTAATTAAATTTAAAGTTTTTAATTTCCTTTAAAACATATCTGTGGAACTCCTGTTAACAGATGTTCAGATTTTACAGTGTTTCAAAGAAATCCTTTGAAGTTACCAGTACTCTGAAAATATTATGAAGAAACAAATTTTCTAGAAAGAAAGGGAAATTTCCCAAATAAATATCAAGTTCATCTGTTGATTAGTTGGATATCTACAATCTGACTGAATTTCTCAGTTTCTCTTTTTCAACTCTGATTGGAGAGCAATGAAGAATATTATCAGCAGATTCTTTCTCTTCCTTTGAACAATTTTGGGTCTGAAGCAGTAGAATAAATCAGAACAGAAGCCATAGAAGTCCTGCAATATGTGCAGGATTTTCAGTTGGGTTAAAGCATGTTGAGCCTCCAGACTGTAAACTAAATATTTGGCAAGGAATGTGTCTAGCATCTCCTACTCCTTTTTGGTTGCTAATATAGAAGCCAAACTCATACAGGAGAAGTGAATTTACTCCATTATTCCATGGAGAAATAGTAAATGAGTAATGTTTACAGGACTGATTTTTTTTTTTTTTTTTTTTTTTTTTTTTTTTTTTTTTTTTTTTTTTTGTATTGTACACCTCTGAAAAATGAAATTGAAATTTTAGAGAGTTAGAAGTGAAATCATGGTTCACTTTGACATGTAGTAAAACCCAGTAATTCAATTGCATCATCAGTTTACTTATAATGTTTGCAACTAGTATTGGTTACTTAATGTTGAACACAGATGTTGGTGAAGATAATTACTTAAATGGGAGAATACACAATTCATTGTAAAATTGACTGCTGCACCATACAGAACAGAGGTTTTGGTAGTGAGAAACAAAGTACTTGTAGAGAGGTCTCAAACAATTTGTGTTTTATTAAGACAGTTACATGCAGAGGAATGGCTTAGATGCTGCCAGGGGCCTTGTGGAAACAAATGTTTCACACAATACGTTTTATACTCATGAGCATTTATGCCTATAGGAAATGTAGCCTCATATCAGACATTTTCTGCAACAAATACAAGTTGTGTATCAGCAGGTTTATGGAAATGAGAAAAGAAGTATTGTTGGGGTTTGCAAAGTTTTATGTACATTTGTCTGTGTTTTATGTACATTTCAGTTTAATGTACCCCAGTTTTATGTACCCAAAATGGCTTCCCTGGGCCCTGTTCCCCTGACTCCATCTTGTTGTTTATCACTTAAGTTTATAACCCCCTGCCTACCCTCCCCGGAGACAGTCCCTGATTGGCCCGTCTTTCCCGCCACAGGCCCTGTCCATCACCCTCACCCCCCCATGCCAATATCCCTGAGGCCTGGGCCCAGGGATTGGCTGGGTCCCTTCCCGCCTTTTCCCTGGTCACTCCTGGTTGGATCACGCCTCACCCTTGCCACTCCCTGGTTCATGCTCATTGGTTGTTCTGCGCTTTCCCCACACCCACTCTGTGTTGTATATAAGCCGGTGCATTTGTCTGCTCGGGGCTCTCCCTGGAGTGCCTGGGCAGGAATAAACTTCTCTGACCCCAAGCTCCCGGAGAGTCCTTCTCTCATTTATCACCGGCTTCATGGCTGCAGCTCAGGTCGTTGGCCTAGGTGGAGGACCACAAATATTAGGTGTACTGCTACGTGCGCTTTGGGCTGGCCACACAGGGCGAGCGCACGGCGGCAAAGTATTATGTATTTCTTTCTGATTTCAAATGATTTGATTAAACCAGCTTTTGAAGGCAAAACTGCTGATCTGGTATATGGGAATTTTATTTTAACATTTTTGAGATTTAGTTTTTAGCAAAGCCTATTTAATACAGTGTATCTGGAATCAATCACTTGCTTTCTTTTCTATATACATGCTGGGCAAGTCAAATGAAATACCACCTGAACAAAGAACTACAGGATTTAGCTTAGCTAAAACTAAACCCAAGAAATGTTAATAAGAGTAAAAGTAACATTTCCTTTCCTTTTCCCAGCTTATCAGATAACCATAAAACTCTCAAAGCAATCACTTTCTTTTCTCTGTCCTTCTGTTCAAGTGTTGTGTTCAATCATCTTCATTTTCCCTTCAATACGCTGTTTTCTTCCCCCGAATATTTGGCTTCTAGTCTGTATTCTCTCATTCTCTCTTTTCCCATCTTATCCCCAGATTTTATGTGGTGAATCCTGTTTTTCTTTCTGCATTACCATGCTGTCTGCTACTCTTTCTTATCTCATTTATTTTTCTTTTATTACCTTAACTCTAATGTGATATTTTCTGACATGCCTCTCATCAGCCTGGTAAAAGTCTGACCACTGAGACTTGTACTCATGTCTTGATGATACAGGTAAATACAGTGTTTAATGTCTTTTCCCTAAAAAGAAAATAGGTGTAGAAAACCATGTGATTTTCCACAGACAAAATTATTTGAATAATTATTAAGCCATCATAAAATAAATTGTATACAGATTGGTGGCTTGATGCTTCTTAGGCCAGATATGATTAGATATTCAATTCTTGATTTTTTATTGTGTAGTTTTCCAAGAGAAATATATTTCTCTCCCACTACATTTGTGCATATTATATCATATCATAGCTATATAAATGTTACTACTCTGTATGATTTACAAGCTTATATTAACAGTAAAGCTGGCATTATGTCAGTAATGATTTGGGAAAATGATTTGGGAATGAGCTGGAGGTAGCTCAGTTATCCTAAGGCATGCTATGACAATTGTGGATATGCCATGGTATCCTGCCAACACCCCACCTGTTGATTCAGAAAGCTGCAAGTCTCAGACCTAGGGCACTCCAGGTAACATTATGAAACACTGATGTCTAATTCGGAGAGCTGAATTTTATTCTGTGCCTCAGATATTAACTTGTATTAATGCTGCCTTTATTTGGAGCTGAATCACCTCCTTAGTGTAACTTTCCACATTGTTTCAGTATTACAGTTTTCTCTGGTTCTGTTTCATATGAGACATAAAATAGGGGTACTGGTGTTATCTGCTACTAGTGATAACCTGGAGTTCACAATTTTAGCTACTTTAACCTGTGCTGTGTGGAAATTCCAGATTTCCTATTTAGCATTTGCATTTATTAGGGTTAACTGGTAAAAGAATGCAAAGCCTCTGTAAGGTAAAAATAACTACTATATATTATACTTTGGATACATGTGCATGTGTGTGCATGCACCTAGCTTTTTAATCAAAGGGAATTAATGATTCAATGTGGACAGCTGAGTTGCTTTTTATAACTGAATTTTTTATTCACAGTTGAGGGAATAATAATTTTTAACTGCTACATATACATGAAAATCTCAAGAATAATATTTTTCAAAGTAGTATATGGATTTATTCACCTCAATTCTTTACTTCCAGAAGAAGGCAGAGTTCAGGTAGAATAAATCAGGACAGTGGCAGTGAGAAGGACCAAAGCAAGATTACCCTATTTAAATGTGGAGCATGTTTTAAGGCATATAATATAAAAATACAGAGGTGACATCTGCAGTTACCTGTTGCTCACTAGGGCATGTCTAGTTTTTATTCTTCCACCTAGCTGCGTCTCAGATATACTTGATGGAGCACACTATAGTTCTGATATTATCAGCTTATGTAGCTTCCTTATATTTGTAAATCCATGTCCTGCCCATATACAAAACAGAAATTCACTAAGTTGTGCTGTCTAGACTAAATACAAAATTTCTCCTGCATTTTGTGGTCTAGGTGTGGCCAAAACAGCCTAAAGCAGATGGTCCAAAATGGTCCCCTATGGCAGAATAATATATTTGGCACCTATCTTAATCTTATCTGAAAATTATATGTTTCATGCTTCCCTCAGTCCCTGTCCAACATAGAAAGTAAATTTTCACCTGGCTCATAAGATGATTTATTTACTTCCTGGTGTTATTTCTAGGTTAAGCCTGATTTGTGAATCTCTTCAATGCATGGCAGTTCATACTAAGGGTCAAACAGGCTGGTCAAATAAGTCCACCACCTGAAAATGTGGTTTCAAAAAATGGCAAATCACATACTGAAGATTTAATTAATTCCTGAATCCACAAGTGAAAGCAAAACAAAACAAAAGCTGAAAGAAAATAAAACAAAAAATCCTAACCCGCCACTCCCCAAAATTAAAGAGAATTGTTCTAAAAAGTAGAAAGCTCTCATTGATTTATTTTGGTTCAGAAGAGAGGATAAGCTCAACTTCTCTTTGCTTATGGGACACTCACTGTTCTTTGATCATGCTGCTAAAAAGACATGTGTGCTCTGTTGTTTGCTGAAACTGGTTATTATTCAGAGGAACTGAGCCAAAATCCTTAAATTCTCTATAAGTACTCCTCAGTTGAAGCTTTACCTCAGATCACTGGCAATGGATTTAAGGAAAAAAAAACAAAAAGGAAAAGATAGGATAAATTCACCACCAAATCTGCTGTCAGATTATTTTAAGAAGTCAGTTCCAGTCAGTTAAACTGACTCAAAAATATGCTAGTAAAAAAACCAGTATAGTGGAAATGAACTTAGTGAACTCAAAAGAAAAACAATAGCATCAGACAATGTAGACTGCTTCCCTGAGCTTCCTGTCATACAGTTAGTCCCTAAATCCCAGCAGAGCCAGGGAAGGCAAACAACATTTTATAAAGCAAACACAGAAGTCTGGGTCTTTCCTGTTTTTCATAATGAGGTCACCTGAAAAATGAGCTAGATATATCTCAGGTATTTGTTTTCTGTTGTCTCCAGCAGCTGTTATGCAGAGAAAGGAAGAGTTTTCTTTCCTGTTATTTGGTTTTTTAACAGATCCTGTGCATGTCAACACTGAGGAACGAAAGCAGGCATGAAAAAAAAGCATGGGCTATGCAAACAATTTCTCTTCATACAGGTCATCGATGCCA
This sequence comes from Zosterops lateralis, assembly GCF_965231275.1. Lineage (NCBI taxonomy): Eukaryota > Metazoa > Chordata > Aves > Passeriformes > Zosteropidae > Zosterops > Zosterops lateralis. Next base: position 55,029,979 of record NC_139765.1, read on the forward strand.
TGAGTCAGAAGAGGAAAATGGAACTCAGGATGCCAGGCAAACATTAAAATTACTCACAAATGACTTGTAAATTGCCCTGTTAAAGAGGTAACAACAAGTTTGTATGAGATGTTTGAATAGCAGAATATTATTCAGGAACTGCTTGCTATTGAGTGTTGAAACTACAATAACATAACCTCATGTATTGTTCAAAAACAAAGGGAAGCCCAACAAAGTACTATATAATTTGTATAATGAAATAGTAAATTCAATAACAAAGTCTCAAAGTATCATTTAGAAAAAGTTCTAACTTGGGCAAAATATACATTGGGTCAATTCATACTTTATAGGAACTAGAATTTGGCTGAGAAAAAAAATTTATTGCTATTCATGTGAGAGATATGTTGCACAAGTAACATTGATCCAGGCAGCTAATTGTCACTTGAAATGGGATACATTATCCAGAAGCAACTATAAAGTGGCTGTTAAAATAGCCCAGTCACAATGGTGGTCCATAAAAGACAGGAGAAAACTGCTACAGACCTAACATAAAACTTTAACGGGGCAAAAGGGAAATCTAGCTCTTAACACTTATCTTAACAGCAGTTTTGCACCAGTATAATCATTAACTTCATGTGGCTGCCTCTTTTGTTCATCCATGCGAGCTGGGGAAGAGCTGAGCCTACAGTATCCCCCTGAACATGGTAGCAGTCTGTGCAATAAAGATGAGCTCTTTTAATAGTTCCTAAAACTGGTCTGTGAGTATGTGAATTTCTTGGTGTGTCCACCAGTGTGTAGGTATGTAGCAAATAAATATTTACCTTTAAATGATGTGCATGACTTCACCTAGAACATAGTAAAGACTTCTTTCAGAATATAAGCTTCAGTGCTGAAAAGGAAGTGTTGTGGTTTTCTATATGGGAAGCTTTTGGGGTGGGATTTGTGAATCAATAAACTTCTTAATGTAACTGTTTCTGAAAATGGCGTTCAATATCAATAAAATATACACAGAGAGATTATTTTTATGAAGTTCTAAGAAAGACACTTTCAGTTCTGCAGATTAAAAGGGGAAAAGATTGAAACAATTTCTATTTAATTTCATAGAGTCATTGTGTTTTCTGCCTTGCTGAAAAATGAGAAAACAAAACCCCAAAACATCAAAGGTGATCATACTCATTAAATTTTAAACTGCAGATATATGCAGACATTTATTGCCTGATTAGGTTCTCAAAGATTAACTTAGCACAGGCACCACAAGTTCAGTTAGATGGCTACAGTGGCTAACATGTGGTTGATTTATTGTTCTCAGGGGACAAAAGGAATTGAAATTTGACAGACAGGATATGCTGTATCCACTTACTGGAAGAACATTAATTCCCAGAAGTCAGAATGTATGCATTACAAGCAATGCATCTTTTCATTTTGTTTTGTTTTTCAAGCAGTATACAGCTCAAAATAGCACAGACGCTGCCTGAATGCCTAAGTAACTCTTATACAGTGAACTGGTGCACAGGAAAAGGAAGTGTGTCTGTCCAAGAAGCACTTCAAGGAAGCCTTGCAAGCATGCTTGATTTAATGCAACATACTTGCCAAATCTCTTGAGCTATTAAGCAACACAAGTCACTTTGTGCAGCATGTTTTTCTAGGAAAAAAAGCATGCAAGATAAAGAATGTGTGAGTTATAGATATAAACTAGGTTACAAGTTGAGAGCATCTGTAAAACGTGATCCAAAAAATGCTTAACATACCAGCCTACCTTCTTGCCTACTGCATTTGACTCATCTAAATTTTGCACTGTACTTGTCTATGAGAAAAAAAAACACAATGGAAATACCATTTAAATTTCCGATACTTGTGTAACCAAGTTTTTTATTCCAGATGCATAAAATCACATCCTCAATTAAATGCCTTTTAAAAGATGGTCCTAGTGTTTTAGTTGAAAGTTTTCTTGGAATAATGTACTGTAATGCCAAAAGGGAAAATTTTTTCAGACCAGATGCTTTTTTGACAGTATGATACCAGCTATTCTAAGCCAATTACATTGGCTTTATTTTGATAGAGTAGAATCTAATCAGAGTAGAATCTAATCAGATCTACGTATTATATTTCAGCATCGGAAAACAGGGTGTAGTCACACAGCTAGGCATATTCAGTGTGGACACTCACAGGAAGTTTGTAGTAAAGACCACAAGAGGTAGCAACGCAAAATTCAAAATCAAATTGTGGTCACTATCACAGCACTTTCTCAAAGACAAGAGATGAAGCATTTTAGAACAAACTATACTTAGAGAACCGCTATCATTGGCAGAAACCCAGAGCCCTTGGTTTTGTCCTCTCCACTCTTGGTCAGGTTAGCCAGAAGTTCAGTATCTCACGTAGTGCTCAGTGAGCCACCAGCGCAACCAATCAAGCAATTGGAAGTTTTCACTGAGATGTCTTCAACCACTTCTCCTGCAGCTACTTCATTTTTTCTTCTTTAACAGCCTATTAATGCCTGACAATACTTCATCTCTGTTTTGCTCTGAAGATGGAGTATTTGCCCTAGGTATACTTATTACTGGAGTTTTTTCAGCTGTGGGATGCTGAGTTTAGAGATCCTATTTCAGTTAAAACAGCTTACACTCTATGAGAGCATAAAAAATTCTGACTAGATAGTTACTGATTTATTGTTGCCAACAGTGGTTTTCTAATTCCATTACTATAATTTCCAGTGAAAATTCCATTTACAGCACTCTATGTTTGGACTCCAGGTAAATGAAAGTTAGCAATTTAGTGCTGTGAATGTGCCTCACTCTTCTAATCAACATCTTGCTTGTTATAGGCCTTCTTTCTTTCATTCTTTCTAGGGAAAAAATATCCCAAAGAAACAATTGCCACACATTTTTAAGAAGAGAACAAATGAGATGACTTCAAGTGTTACACTACATATATCACATAAATTATCCTCTATTCTTACAACAAACTGTGCACTGTAATTTAAAGCCAACATGCAGTCACCTTTTTTCCATTGCTGCTGAACGGGATTACCACCTGCCTCGACTCCATCCTTTGGAAGGCTGCCAGCATTGTTACAATTTAATGCTATATCCCACTGTGTCAGGAAAGACATGCCTCCCCAACCTCACTGTCAAACAAATGCTTGTCAACATCCCTTAATTATTGCTATTATTAGGAATGAAGGTTAAATACATGTGCTTTGTGAATGGTAATTTCTATTTTCTGGTTTAGTTTTGTTAGGTTCAGTTGTGCTACTATGAAATAAAGATTTAATTGAAAGATTATTTTAGAGTCAGGTCTCTCCATTTATATATCATTATTTGCAGTGATTTTTGTGCAAGCTGTGTTAACATTTATTTCAAACTGCTTGTACAAGAGGGGAGAACACAAGTTCAGGAAAAAACCTCTCTCTCAGTAAACAGAAAAGAAATGTCAAATCTCCAGGACACTACATGGGTAAAGAAGGATACAAGCGACATTTTCCTCCCAGACAGAATGAAGAGTATGACAAGTGGACACAGATGTCCACTTACAATGTCTATCTTTGTACCCAAATGAACGGTTACTTCTAGAAACTGTGGCATGCAACTGGTCATCAGAGGATGATAAGTCAGAGAGAGGTTTTTATTGTCAGTGGAAATAAGTAAATTCTTGTATAGCTTTCTCAGATATGGGCAGGTTGCCCTCCAAATTACTACTAATTTCCTATTTGTTTCCAGAATGTGGCCCATAAATGCTGGTATTTGAGCAACACAAAATTATCATTTTCATTATCACAACATATCACTAAGAATGTGCTGTAACCACCTCAGCATCAGTCAAGACACTGGCTCTAGAATCAGGTATGTTACCTGTGCTGACATATCAGCTCATCACAGAGCTGCTCAACTGCTTATTGCTTCCAGCCTCTCCTCTTCCAGTGTAGCTCCTCTCTTCATGTAGTTTCACCTTCTGTCTCTCTGGCTCTGATGAACACTAGATGGGATGGCTTCTCTTCTGCGTTAACTTTCCCCTCCATTCGTGAATTCAGCTGGCCCATAGAGGGAACCATAAGCCGTGGCCAGTGCAGGAGAGAAGAAGAAAAGTTTAGCCAAGAAGGAGAAGGAGGAGGAAGAAACTTCCTGATAAATTCACCTAAGCTACATTTCTAACAAACTGTTTAACTTCAGATACATTCTCCAGAAACACAGTTTAGGTCAGAATGCACTTCCTTGTTCATCTCCTGCTCTTCCTCTTCCTTTGTTCATTTCACCATCACTACCTTCCCTTGCATTATATTTTGGAGACTGTACTGCCTATGAACTCAAGGAAGTGAACAATATCAGTACAAAAGAACCTCCTTTCAGGCTGTACCAAGTCAAGTTCACTGTGTGATCACACAGTTTCCTGATCTGGAAAGATGGGAGTAGAGAGTGTGTGGCAGTAGCTTAATCAGACATTCTTATGGAACTTGTCACTTCAAGTTGTCCCTGAAGCTGGCTGGGCCAGGTGGCAACACCTGGCAAATAGGTGATACTTCCACCAGGGTAATCCACATCCCTCTGCACTCCTATGACAAAGCCAGTGATCCCAGCAGAAACTTGACTTGCTGCATACATAAATTAGGAGACACTCAAGCACAGCACTTTTGTAAGGGAGGCAGCTGAGGAAGTGATGCACAATACTTTTAATCCATATGCCAGTGGACTAGAAGAGCTTCTTTACTCAGTCTGGACTGTAATATGAAAATGGTAGAAGTGTTTCATGGGATTGTAGGATGATTTGTGTTGAAAGGGACCTTAAATATCACCTAGTTCCAACCCTTCTGCCATGGACAGAGGCACTTTTTTTTGGACCAGGTTGCTCAGAGCCTTATCCAACCTGGCCTTGAATATTTCCATGGATGGTGCATCTACAAGTCTTGGCAACCTGTTCCAGAATATTACAAATCTAGCTACTTAGGTGGAAGTTATTTCCAAAAGGCAATCCAGTATAGTGAGTGGGGTCTAGTCACACATACACAATAACTGATTCAGAGCTGTACACTGATCATTTCCATCCGACTTGGGTAGCAGAAGTGACAATTGTTTTGCAAAGTTAGTTTCTGACTTGAAAAAAAGTTCAAACTTCAAATGCATCCTGAGAATTATAATGGTGGGAAACTTTTCAATAGTAGTCAGGTATCCTATGCGCCCATCCAGAAACAAGGAGAATCTTCTCAATTAAAGGGTTCAAACTTTTATTTTCCTCCTTCTTATGAAAGCAATACACATGCTGCCTATCAAAGCAAACATCTTTTGCAATATTAAATGAAAGTGCTGGTTCAATACAGACACCTCACCAGCCAGACAGTGTGTGAGAGGAGGCTTATTGGACTTAAAATTCTAAATTCCTTCCAAGTGCTATCTTAGGCCCTAAAGAAATTGGTCTTAAGTCTTGAGCCAAAATATTTGCCTTCTTTACAAGGAAGACCAGATGAAGGAAGGGAAATATTTTAGTTTCTCACACGGTTACTTCAGTGAGTACTACATCCAGTTACTCAGTGGTTTCTCTACAAAAATACAAAAGGAAAATGGAAATTGAAATCCATCCAAAACATTTCAGGAATTTGAAAATAAAGTAAAAAATCTTCTATAGTAATTATCTTCCAGGCTTATCACCAAAATAGCCATAACATTGTATTATTTTTTTAAAATCAGGAATGTGCAGCTGAATAGGCAGTGGCTAGTTTGAAGGACATAGGAAATAGAGAGGAGGTCATTTCATAATCTGTGAATACACAGGATTTAGAATACATGAAGTAGTAAAAACAAACTATATGTAGTATTTTGTTAGTTGGGTCCCTGAAGAATGGTTGTCATGGTTATATATTTTGAAACGAGTATCTGCTTATTCTGCAAAACTTTTCCGTATAAATCTGAACAGTAAAACATCTCTAGAATTTTGGGAGTTTCAAAATATTTCCATTTGAATACTGATAAAGTGAAGAATTATTTACTTGCTTATTCAGAATCCTTTATATTCTATCTGGACAACATATTTTTCTCTTGCAGAAAACAAATAATATTGATTTTGATGCCTTAACTCCACCAGCCGATTAACATATTCTGTAAGCTAGAGTTTAAAATATTAGTATCAATCAAAAATATAACTTTATTCTGGATGCACTAATTTTCTTAATTTCATTAAGATTTAATCCATCAGTTAATACCATTAATTACTCTTTCTTACTTCTTCACTACCAGTGATGTTTCCCTCATTCCTTGTACCACCGAGCCTACAGCTGGTTTTTTGAAACACAATATCCTACACTGAAGTCCATCTAGAGCCAAATTTCTGTGAATAGAGCAGAGTTAACACATGGCTTGTGTTACTCAGGGCACTCCTTGTTTTCAACCCACAGTACATTTTCATTGATAGCACTGTATCCTTCAGTCATGGTCAGTCCATCACAAACTGTAATCCACCATTCATCTCTTTCCAGCTGAGTCAGTGTTTTTCCTCTATGTTCATTTATGGACTGATCCTGAGAGGCACAAACCTGCCTCTGCAATGAAGTTCATTACACTTCCTGACAGGATCTGACACTTGATTATTTCTTCCTCTTTTACACACAGTGCATCTGTCTGTGTTGGCTCTCATTTTATTCCAGTGGTTTTCTGTAATAATTATTGCCCCTTTTCCTGAATCCTTCTATGTTTAGCATACTGTCTTATTTTTCATTTCCAGTTTTAAATGAAAATCTTGAATGACACTGAATGTAAAATAGCCTCCAGTAAGAAGGCTTCCTGCTAATTTGATGATAACATCCCAGTTATTCTTTGTGATTAACCTTCTAGCCAAGAAGCTTTTTAAATATGCAGTGTTCCTATTACATTTGCATCCACAGTGTAAATGGAAAATATATGATATATGATCTCTTTCCACCTACTGGCCTCACAGGATACTTCAATCTGCAGTTTCCCTAAAACTTATTTTCCACACCTTATACTCAGTTAAATTTCTCATCACTCAAAAACATGATTAATATAAGCCTAAGGCATATGAGCCTTGAAAATACTTCCTCTTGTAATGTAATATTACTGTTCATCCCAATATTTATTTTCTCCTACATCACCACACATTTAGAACCATCCAGTGTGATGCATGCTGCTTATTGAATGTAAGTCCAAATGGTGAAAGAACAGAAAAACCCCATGCCAAGGAAGTGGTGTGAGCAGGGCTGCTTTCTGAGGGATGTGGAGCTGGGAGACAAGGGTGACCCAGTCCCACGGTGGCTGGCCACAGCCTGCAGACCCAGTCTCTGGCCTCAGAGCTCCCTGACAGTCCCTGACCAGGCAAGCCACAAGCCAGGGCAATGCCCAGTTGAGGGGGTTGAGCTGGGAGGAAAGCAGATGGAGTCAGGGAAGAGGCTGGAGCCTGGCATCCTAGAGCAAAACACCAGCGCAGGCATCAAGGGCACTGGGACAGGCTGAAGTGTGGTCCTGAGCAATTCCTGAGCAATCATCAGGGAAGGAAAATCTTAGTGATGCCCTCAGGGCTCTGACAGTAGCTTGGTACTTAATTTTTACCCCATTTTTGTGTTGCAGGAATCCCAGTATGCAGTAAAAATATAATACATGTCATGTACGATATTAAAATGTGTGTTTCCAGGTGCAGTTTGATTTTTTTTTGTGATCTATACATGATATATTGAGCACAGATTTCATATGATTTTTTGCAGTCCTATTTTTTCAATATTTGTATTCAATATCTTTCTCTGCTACACTAGTTATAGAATAGGACAGCATATGAAAAAAGCATTTCTGCTAAAATTGTTTCAAGTTCATAGACCTTTACATTAAATGAGTTGTTTATAGAAACCATTGTGATCCATGGTCACAATGTTGAGCATTCAAATAAGTACTTTGTCAACACATCAGTCGCAAACACAAGTAAATGTCTCTAACAACTCAGTTGTTTGAGTCTCAATTCCTCATGATTACTGTGCTAATAAAGTGCATATTTTGTTGTAAAGCATGATCAAATTTCACTGGAATCTTATTTAGAATAGTTGAAATGCCTGTATTTAGGTGTAAAATCTCAACTTATTTGTTAGCTTAAAACTTTAAACATGAAAGATACATTTTGGTTCTGTGTCATACATTTCCACAATTTCTGCTCTTCGATGAGAAAGCAAGTTGCATCGGGAATAGTAGAATTAATAATTTTGAGTTCTACATCTCCTTTACAACAATTATCCAGCAACACCAAACCCAGCTGAGATACTGACTAGATGCTCTGAATCTCTTGTGATGGTGCTGTAAGCAGTTCACACTCTGCTGTCTAGTCCCCACCTAACCCCAGTGTCCCCCGTTTAGTTGAAATATATGGTTTTAGCAGAGCTCATCTGAAGACTTAATGGAAAGGTGCAGGGTGACTGCACTGCTGAGAACAAAGACCATATAAGTGGTAATAGATAATCTGCTGGGTGCACCTCAGTGACAATTCAGTCACCCCATTTCAGCAGAAATAGAATGAAAATATTTTTAAAAAACATTGCTGTTCATTTTTAATGAAACATGAAATTATCTTCTCATTTCTGGCTATCTTTCACTCTTTTCATCCTTCCTTTTGACCCATTTTTAGAAATCCTTCATATTCAAACATTTCCTATAAAGAACAGCAAGTAAATTTTTAAGTAGAAATTGATCTAAACTTGGGCTTTGAGGTAACTTTTGAGTACCAGCCTCTTCTATTTTTGTTTTCTTTCTTCAGAATTAGATACAAATATCTTTGGTGTGTTTGCTGTTCATATACAAGTCAGTTCACTGTTAACAGTAAGTGAAAAAACAAAGGTTAAAAAAATTTCACTGTTTTATCCCTTTATTTTATTGCACTACACATTGTGTAAGAACTAAGATACATCTTGCCTCTTAACCTCTCACGTAAGGAAAGGCTGAAGAAGACTTAGGCACTTAAGAATTTTTACAATGACTCAGCAGGCACATTGGCTTTAGTTAGTGTAAAGTTACTATGAAACTGATACATTCAAGTTCACCTTATTTAGCTCATATGCTATTGCATTCTGATCACCATAGAATGGAGTATAGGAGAAATAGCAAATTTTGATGGATTCAGTAGTTGCGATTTTGTGCATTATAATTTAGCATACACCTATTTTTTTCTCCCAAGATGTTTCAAATTACGAAAGGCCTTAATTATGCAGCTTTCAATGTTATTTTTTTTCTGTGAATATATCCATCCTCTCTGGTGGAATGCATAAGTATCCACAGGTGAAACTTTATGCTCCTACATTAGAAGATACTTCATCTAAACACTGAGAAGGCTTAATAAATTAGTGTCTTGGATCACTTTGTGTGTTCAGGATTTTCTCAGCACTTAAAATCACCCATTTATCCAAGGTCCTAATCTACAAATCCACAGTTCATTTTTAAATTCAAGAAATTCTAAGCTTAATATTTTTTTCCATGACAGTTTCTGTTTCATCAGGAAAGTTCTGTGACTTTTGGTAAACTGGGTCCAATATTTTACTTGAAAACTTGAAAATCCTTATTATTAATTATGTTATTGTCATTATTACAGACAATCTAACTACCTAAGATAAGATGAATTCTTGGTGTTTTGCAGATACAGAACCAGACACTGTGCTACACTAAAAGACATAAAATTTCAGGCTCAATTCAATTAACATCCATTTATATCTGCAAACTCTAACTGAATTTGAGAACTGGGCTGCAGGTGACAAAGGAAAAGCTGGATAAAGGTGGTCTGATAGTCTACTGGTCCATTACTTCCATTTAGTCAGTTGTCTCTGGAGAATCAGAAACTGGCTGTTGTAATAATCATCTTATACTTCAGTGAAATTCTGAGTAACTGATTGCCTGTGAGACTCGTGAATTATCTCTTAACAGATGTCTTGTATTTGTGCAAATGCACTTGCTTTTCATTTAAATGTAGCAATGTGTCTCTCATTTGTAAGGTCTTTCTATCGGTGTTAAAAAAACAGAGGAAAAATATAGGAATTCCATTTAGCCTATGATTGAGAGTATAAGACCTAAAGTAACCTGACTGCTTTTGGCATCAAAAAGGCTGAAATTTTCTTTTCTTTGCAAGAGAGTAATTGTGTTTCTCTGCATGGGTCTCACACAACTGACACTGGAGGAAATGGCCATATGGCTGCCATCACCACAGTAGGGAATTGCCATATCAGTCATCAAGACAACTGATGGAGCTAGAAATAAACCCAGGTACAAGGCAGGATTTTAGTAGTTACTATAGAGTGTGGTGATGGAGTTTTTAAGGTAGGATTTTTATTTATTTATATAACCACCTACATAAATAATTATGAATAGAGGTGGTTTTTTTTTCCCCTCAGAAGACCTTTTCTACCTTCAAAGAAAAGATAAACACCTTTAACAGGCAGGGCCAAAACACTCACAAGGGTCTATATCTCCAGTTGTGTTTCTCACTGTATAGATTTTTCTTCACTGCTTTGAATATTTAGTGACCTTATTAGTTACTGGAAGAAATTCTTTGGTCAATTGCACCAAACAGGTTGACAGATGCTAATGATGTGCTTGAGTCAGCAAAATGAAAATGTGAAATTTGGTTCTAAAGTGAAGATTATTTTATAGTCAAGGTGTATTTTTTATTCTGTCCATAGTGCACCTTGTCCAAAGAGTATCTACGCCTTTCTATAACAAAATCTTTTACTCTGAGTTAGATTTTCTGTTGAAGATATGACAGAGGATTCACACCTACACTCTACATGGAGGTTTGACATTTCTTCTCCTACTGAGGCCACAGGAAGGTATGCAGGCTGCAAACACATGAAAATTCTCCAAACATGGAAACAGTATAACTGGTCCTTCTCACTCTCACTAGATGGTGCTGCAGAGTAGTTTTCTGAAAAATAAATAAATAAATATAAAAACAAAGCAAATTGTTCCCAGAAATTGCTAGCTTGCATTTCACTTTCATAATTGTTAAAATAGTAGAAAAATTATCAGAGGGGGGAAAAATCATAGGCAATGTAGGTGTAATGGAATTTGAATTCACAAACAGTCCAGACTAAACTCTAGTCCTTTGCAGAATTTATACATCAACTAGATTATAACTTTGGAAATTAGAATACTAGGATTGCAATAAGAATGTTTCAGGACAAGGTTTTTCATTGTGTCTTACAGTGCTCTTCCATGGTTCATTATTTGTTCTGTCTTTAAATAACCAAGCTAGTGTCCTTGTAGAAGACCTCAACAGCATGGCGTGTTCATTCCAGTAAAGTGTCCAGGATTCACAGTTAGGTTTTCCTGTAGGAACACTTTCAGATTCCTCTCTGGAATCCCTGACAGGCCCAATCTAAAGTTCAGTAACCATAAGAGCACAAAATGCTTTCATTCAGGAACAGGAGGAGAATTCTTTAAGGTAATTGCTAAAAGCCTTGAACAGGTTGCCACCAGCTGGAAGGTGAAGATATCCTGTCTACAACCTGAGTAGATGCAAGGGGACACAAACTCTCTCCATAGAGAATGGGATAGGCCAGGGAAGGCAAAAGAGTAAAGGAAGAGAACACTTGTCCCATTGCGGGGGTCATGTCAATGTACAAAGGACTTGTGAGGAGTTGGAGACTAAGTACAAAATACAGCTTATGTTGTAGTTTATTGGTGAGAGCAGGCACAGGAAAGAAGTTCGAGGACAAGAGGAATAATTTTGCATTCTGATTCAAAAATTTTTTATGCTACTTTCATTAAACAGTCTTAGATAAGTATGGAAACTGGTGAGGATGAGGACTAGAGTTCAGGCTTTCTGGAGGAGCTTCTCAACACTGATGCACATGCTCAGGTTCCTTCTTGTGCTCTCCCTTGTGTTTTCTTCTCTGTCTTGCAGATGCATCCCAGGAGCAAAAAGTTGATTGCTACCTTTTCCAATAGGCTTGTGAAAGGAAAGGAGAGTCTTGAAACTTGCATATTAATTTCCATAGACCTGTCAAATGCAGGGCAACAGGTGAACAGATGGGGGAATTCTGAGACAGACATCTTTTTCTTTAGCATTTCTAATGATTGTTTTCTCTGTTTAGCATGCTATGCATGTGCATCGCATTCTGTGGTCACTAACTAATAGAATATATAGATAATACAAATATTTCACTCATATCCCATTTCCAAAACTGAAACCTAGTAGCAAAAATAACTGAACTCATATGAAATTCTGGTGAGAAGACTTTAGTTGAAATACTAGGAAATAAATCCTGGCTGTAAATTGTATTTATCTTTGAACAAGCTTCCCAAAAGTATGAAACCTATCTATTCCGTCTGTAGCACACTTTTAAAATTAAATAATCAAATCCATTAAAGAAACACAGGGTTTTTGTTTTTTTTTCTTCTGATGACTTTTAAGTCCTAACTGTTCTGAGTACAGCTTACTTTACATCTCAGTTGTGACTCTTTTCATGCTTTTATTGTTTGGGGTTTTTTCACTTTGACAAACATAGAAATAAATATTAATAAGATATCTAACATAACTATTTAGTAGCAATCTGTCTGTCTATATTGAAATCAGGGTTAAAATCTGTTTAACCTATGATTAGTATGGACCAATATTTGTGGGAGGCTAAGTATTGCAAAATATATTGCATATCTTTGAGCTGGCACACAGGGGAAAAAATGATACATCCTCGTACATACAATAACAATACAAATGCAAACATAATACAGACATATGTAAAGCAGACACGCATATGTCTGGTGTAAGAATGACACGTAGAACCTGATTTCTCCTCAATGCCTGTTTTAAATCTGATTCTATTAATTGCCAGCTGGCTGTGAGCTGGAAGAGGGCTGTCAATAGAAATGGCAAAACCAGATTCATCTCTTGATTTAATAAGGATGGTTCAGTACACATAGTCTGTGCTATGCATTTATTCATGCACTTTTCTAATTGGTCTATTCAAATTGTAGAAGATTATATAATTTTAGTTAAATCATATGGGAGGAAGACCAAGACCAAATAGAAAGAAGGAGATATATTATTAATTAATATTTTATTTTAATTCACCTAAATGTAGTTAGATATGTTGAAATGTTTGAAGTCAAAATGAAAGACAAATGAAAAATGCTTTGATTTTCTCTTAACTCCAAACAGCTATCACACATTGGAGTCTGGAACACAAAGCAAGTTACATCATATATAAACTAAGAAAGACAGACATGTTGATGTAAGGTGACTTACAGGAAAAGGAGTTTAAAAATGTAAGGTTTTTAAAAAATAATAAATTAGGATTTTAGTTGGCTGAGTGAGAAAGCTGAACATTATCCTCAAGCTCTCACACCAGTTTGATTGCATGTGAAACCAAAGAAGATCATAAATATTCTGTCTCCCAGAGCTGCATCCAAAAGACATCCAGGTATTTCCTGAAGTCTAAAGAAATGAGGCCATGCTTCAGTGACCATATATTTAATCCTACTGCAAAACTGTTTGGTAAGAATACAAGCCTTGGGTCCTGAGCAGGATATTGGCTATTGCTTTGTGTACAAGATCCTTGATTTAAGCTGCAGAAAACAGATCATGATCCATGTGATGAAAACTAAGTCAGATCTACCTTTGTCAGTCCTCTATACAGTTAAATACATAAAATAGTTAAACTGCAAATATGAAGGAAAGGAAGAAAGTCACCCAAAGATGTCAGTTGTGTGCATGTGAGAAAAAGTTAAGATATCAAGACCATGCCTAAACGCCAGCACCTTTCACTTTTGTCTGTTCCTTCATTTGTATGGTATTTTTTATCTTCCTTGTATACGTAGAAGTAGAGTTTTGTTTGGAATACCTATATTCCTTCATTTGGAAAATTGTCCCCTGTTAAAAAAGTCTTTCTGTTCTATGGACTGTTGCCACTTTATGCAAGACATTCTTCCAGGTTAGTAGGGAGCAGTACTGTACTATAGCTGGTCTTGGAAAGTGACAAAGTTAAAAAATTCCAAGATACTTTCCAGCTAAAGTAGAAATATAAAATAAATTATACAACTGTAAATTGTTATTCTACTCTATATGCTCAACCTTCTCAGTGGACTACTGGGATTTTAAAGTGAAGTTTCAGAAGCAGTAAAGTCTACCATGTGATATTTAAGAATATTTGATAAACTGATGAGAATTTAATATCTAGAAGACACTTAATGTTGTGTGTATTATTTTTGGGTTGGATGACATTTTTATTCACTTTGATTAGATGAAAAGAAAAAGCAATTTGAAATATCAGGATTTAAATAAATGCCTTGTCCCCCATGCTCTTGACACATCTATGAAATTTTCCCCCTCTCTACTGCTTGCCTGTTGTTATGCTCAGTGATGATTAATAAGTGTAGCAGAGTAACATTTGTCTAAAATGAAATTACGAACAATCTGGCAATTTCATTGTCCCTGATATATTTCAAAAGCAGGTGTCTTTTTAAACATGCAACAGCACCTTCTTTGAACCATACAGGTTTTCTGCAGATCTGAATCCTGCCTTACATTTATCTACACAAACATGGGAGTAAGAGATGTATTTTTATTTTAAATGAGGTTTCATAATTGCATGGCTACTTGAAAATTCCCATTTGTACAGCTGTAAAATTGCAATGTATAAAATGCTCCAGTAATAAATTAATTAACTTGGTACAATTTTGATGTTAGCATTTTTCTTATTTTATCTGAAAACATTACTGAAGAGTGCAGATTTCTGCACAAAAACCTCTTTATGTCTTGCAGAATGAAATGACAAAACTAAGAATTTTGCTTTGCTGTGAAGCATGCAGATTTTGGTGCTCTTTCTACATACCCCTCTTGCACACAGCAGGGTTTGACACCATTGATGTGCATGGCTGGTTTCAACAGTACTTGATGTCAATAGGACCTTTTCTATGTACTTAAATCGATATAGGAAGAAGAGGACTGGTTACATATTTACAGGACATATCCTGTTAAATGACCAAAGAACGGTTTACCATCTGTTTTGCAGGATACTGGCCTTTTCTTGTAAATTATTTATTTTCCTTCCATGTTACAGCTTTAGGACAATTACCCAAGGGTCTACTGCAGTGCCTGCAGGCCATGGCATATGCCACAGGATTCCCCCCTAGACATTCTGCATGCAGAGGCTGTACACAGCGTAATTGGGCTGCACTGAGTACCTTGCCACCACAAATTACCCAGGGAAAGTGTGGAGCTTTCTGTACCCACCTTTAAGAGTAAAATGCCTCTAAATAAAGACCAAAGAACTGTGTAAAAGCACCGAGAACTTTTAATTTGAATTTTCTAGATGACTGTTGGAGACCAAAAATTGCAAATCATGTGTTCATTACACAGCTTTTGCAGAATCAGTATATTGACCTTAGAGAAGGTATTAAGAGACTGAACTGCAACTAACTCCTGTGGCAGGAGTCCTGACAGGTCACACCCAATATGTCTGAATTTGGAGCTGTCTGTCTGTACTCATCTGTATATGCATTTAAAAAAGGCTGTGTTCTGCAGTTGTGCAAGTTCATGAAATCACTAAAGCATCAGGATTTATTTGAGAAGAGAGGGGAAACTACAAGTAAACTTTTGATAGCAAAGCACGAATGTGAGAAAAAAGAATCGAAACCCTACTAAATTAGTGATGAGTGGGAATGAAATGTCTAATAACCTTAATGTGAGCAGAGTCTCTTGTTTAAGTCTCCCTCTGACTCTTACCCAACAACAATGCCTTGTTTCTCATTGAAATGTATCCTGTAGGTTTGTGTGTCTCGAAACACCAATTTAATGATTCTGAAGCAGCCATGGGCATTGACTAGAAATTTTGGATTAGCTGTAGCAATCATGGTAGCCTGAGGTAAAATGCATTAATTGCACTCCAGCATTGCCTGATAATACTTCTCCATTTACTACAAAAGTTTGGTTTGGTCTTTGATTGGTGCAAGGAAAAGACAAGAAAAAGAAACAGAGAAAAGATGGATCCTTGTTGTGAAGTAGCATTTTTCTTTCTTATCCTACTGTTTTTATCCAACAAGTAGCTCTTCAGCCTGAAAACAATACTTCCCAAATGAGCAGATCACTGGTGAACGATTGTGAATTAGCACAAATTGCTAGCCCATCAGAAACTAGATACTTTTCCTGTTTTGCAGAGTTTGTAAAGCAAAAAGTTCTGAATGTTTCCTTGAGAGAAAAACATTGTTCATCCGGAAGCAGACATGCTTGTTCTCTGTCATTAAAATGGTCTGGAGAGAAAAAATTTAATTGTTCCTGTCTCCTCAGGTTTAAAATAGATGTCTGAAGTTGTTGGCATAACCTGATTCACCTCTGTATCATTTACTGTCAAAAGAATATTACCTTCTGGAGCAAAGTTCAAATTTGAGAACATTACAATGAGAAAGAAAAAAGATTAACGTAAAAGCTTTTTCTACCTTTTTATTCTGTCTTGAACTGGCTGGAGCTTTACTGTGTTTTCAAAGATACTCAGATACCTAGAAAAATGAGACACTAACATCAAAAGAGCATGGAAATCTTTCCTTTACTGGTCTTCTCTCTAATTTTGTCAACTTTTGGTGCTTTATCTATTCTGTGTAGTCTGATATTCTCTTTGAATAAATAGAGGGATTGGTTTTGGTTTTTTTAAATCAAATGTGCATGTGTTTTAAGTCCTCCTTTTTATTTACCATGCAGTTATTGTCACTGAGTCCCTGACAAGGAGAGGGCTTGTCAGTCACCTTGACTCCTACGGAGGTGAAAGAGATACTAAAAGTGTCCACTCAGACTCCTCACTAGTGACTTATCCAAAAAGAGATGAGAACTATAGTCCCCAGTTATAAAAGACAATTAGGAAGGATGGGGGTAGATGTTAGATCAAAGATGACAAGCAGCATAAGGATGTCACAGGACTTTAGGAGCCTCTCTGAAATCACAGAGCAAGGTTAGCTGAGTTTGTGACTCAGTAAAGTTTCTGAATTGACTTCTACCTTTGGCCGCTCCTGAGTCAAAGAGTCTGGAAAAGTCAACTCTATTTAAGAAACTTGTTGCAAGACTTCTGCTGAATAAATTATATTTTAAAATCGAGAATCTACTATTTCTGTTTAATAATTCCTGTTAGATATCTGTGGCAGAAAACTTTGTGATGGTCTGGAACTCTTACTATTTTAGAGGCCTTGTTATCAGTAATCAGGAAGGTGTGAAATGGAAAATACATAATCTCTAATGCTAAAAAATTTTTTGGTAGTGGATAAAGATGAAAAATCTGTTTCTTAGTTGTTCTAAAGCCCCTTTCCATGGTCTGATAATCTGCCTGCTCCTCAAAGTGAAGCAAAACTGAGTTTGCTTTCATTTTACAATTGTTTAAATTACCTGAGCTCTAAGAGGAGGATATGGTATAGACAAAAACTAGGCCCAAAAGGAGAGACACATAAAAAAATGTAGACTTGAAGACATTTCCTTTTAATATATGACTTCCACATGATGACTTGAGAGGATTCATAACCTAGGTTTGTCATCCATGTTCCCAGTTCACTATGAGCAGAGAGTGAAGTTGAGTGGGATCTGCTGAGATGGATATACCAAGCAGAGCAGCTGCCTAACTTATACCTCACATATCTAGTGGGCCATGTCTGTAGCATTGAGCAGGATATCTGTGCAGTATTGTGCTCACTTTCCCCTCTCATCTTAGGTGTTTATGCTACATGTTTAAATTTAGATGGTCAACTCACCTAAATATTTCTCACCTGTCCTGTTCTCTAAAAACTTAAGTAATAAGACAACTGAAGGACTTGATCAGGAAATTAAGGATCTTGGTTCCTTCTCTGTCTGAGAGCTATTACACAGTTTATGTGGTAAAATGCCTGGGAAATGTTCAAAAGGGAACAGCATTTCCACTTGTTACATGAGTGATGTTGTCACAAACCCGAATGACAGGCACCATCTCACCTGCATTCTCCATCTCTGGATACCATTAATTTTAATTACCTTTCCTCATTGTAATATCAGCTAAGGACAAGACAGTAATGCTAAACAAGTCACTTCAAACCTGATCTTTAGGATAATGGAAGGGCTGAGGATAGTCAGGACAGATCAAACTGAAGACTTGCATTATGTATAACTTCACATATCTTGAGTGAATTATCAACTACTAATTTAATTTTCTGAAACATGAATTCTCATTCTCTAAATGTGACTTTCAATGGACTTATCTACATGCTTTTTTAGAAATAAGTGTATAATAGATTAATTCTAGAAATCCAGTAAATCCAGGATTTTTGTAGAATATAAATAAAACAATCTTTGGTCCAAAAGAGAGATTCATATCATGCAACTTAAGGTGATGCAATATGGGCCAACATAAAGCTGTATCATCTAGTGTTGATGAAGGTGAAGTCACTGGAGTCAGTGGAGAACAGAGATAAAACCATGTAGTCTTGAAATTTGACACTGACGTTTAAGGAATTTTGTTGGTGAAATCTTACCTTCTTCTATGGCTGAACAAAGCTTTGTGGAATCCTAGTCTTTCACTTAGCTGAATATCACATTATTCCTAGTAAATTTTAGGAGACTATCAGATTTCTAACCTACTGACATCTAGCAAACTGACATGTTTAAAAATGTCAATGTCTACTTTTTCTAGCTGTTTGAACATCTCAGTAGAAAACAGAGGCAGTTTACCAGTTGCCTATCAACATTTTAATCACACACCAGTTACACAGGTTGGGTTCACAGGAATTTGGGAGTTTCTCCATGTCTTTCCATTCCTTGTAGACATCATAAATAACTAGCTTGCAATATATACATTTTGCATAGCAAAAAATTGTTGTAGTGAATCTGTGTTCTGCCTTCAATAATCTGTGAGCTAGATCTAACCTCAAAGACACATGGCAGTGGCTGCCATGCCAAAGGGCTCAAAATGTTAACTCTGCTGAGTGCCGAAGTTTATTACCTTGGGCTTGGTGCCGCACTGACACAAATATGCAGCATCTGGCCAACTGAGTGGGCAGGCAGGGAATGTCTGGATCTGCCTTCAGAGGGCCTTGATGACATACTCCTTAAAGTGTTAATAGGAGTGCATGGGTGGCAGTGTCCGTAGTTCTACACCACTGGAGTTAGGGCTGTGGAAAGAGAATATCCAAGCACTGTAAGGAACTTGGGCTGGGAGAAGTGGGAAATAGTTGAGCTTCAGTCCACGACAGAAGGAAGGTACACTAAAGAAATATATGACTAGGACTAGAAATAGTGTATATTTTCTAACCCAAGATATGTCACTATTGAGTGTGGTATTTTGAAATTTGGGATGATCATGAATGTCCTAATCAGTGCAGGAGCACTTTTCCATTTACTGTGGTTGTGGTGTTGCAACTTTCATACACAGGTCTTGCTATCAGACACCCATATCTGTATAGTTTTGAGATGACTTTAATGTATATAACTCTGTATAGAACTGTCCACTTAGAAAATAAAATGAGGCAGAAGATGAATGCTATTTATTATATAAGACATGATACAAAATCTTTACTCTGTAGGTTTAAAATACAACATAAGTTATGTTATACTATATCATAATATACATACAATTATATAGTGTGTAATAAACAAAGTCATTTGTAATTTTGGGAAATTTTAGACCTGAAGAAATGCTACGTTACTGAGGATAAATGAAAGTCCTTGTTAATGGGGTATTATATTGTCTTGTCATATGCTAATTGTTAGGTATGTACAAATTATCTTTTATGTCATGTATTTTAAAGTACCCCAGAATAGATGGTTAATAAATCAAACACGGCAACAAGTGCATTTTGAGTACGTGAATGTAGTGCTTGCATAACCCTCTGCCATAAAGCAATTTATAATACACAAAACTCATTTTCTGGCATTCTAGTAATTTATCAAAAATGAAATAAACTGCTTTATTAAAGTAAATAAGTGCAACTGAATTGTGAAAAGGAGTTTCTTACAGGTCAAAAAAGTAAAACAATTTCCAGGACAACATTATTGAAATCTGGTTCATTAATTCCTAGTCTTGAGCTTGTATCCCCAGCTACAGATTTGAACTTTGCTGTCAACACACTTAACATCTTAATTTGAAAGCTTGTTCTTTCAAATAGATACACATAAATGTTTATAAAAACCTATTCACTGTGATTTCTTTACATGTTTACAAATCTCATTTACATCATCCCTTCAGTCATGTAATTTTCTTATAAGATTTCATTTCTTTAAATTTCATCTAATTTTGTAATTAGTTTTTAGATGCAAATACCTGTGAAAATCACTGTTTCTCCTAAATTATTGGAAAGTGCCTTTATTTTATAAAATACAGATATTATTCCTCATGCTTTATATCTGTCTGATATACTCATGGAATGATTCAGAGCTTCATAATTCATAATTTGGAATCAATGAGAGATTCTGCATTAAATTTTCATTTTATTAGACTAGAGTCTATTTGGTAACTTTTTTGGATATGACTAATCTAAACTTGTGTCAGCATTTTATTTCTCAGAGTTTTTAGAAGAATATTATTCCATATGATACAATATGAAAACCTCTTGTATAAAAGCACTTTCATGTCAAAGCACTTTCATGTCAGTATTGAAATGAAGTCACTGTTTAACCATATGGATAGAGAAAAAAGAAGTCTCTACTGACTTGTTGAAATCATAAGTAAATTGTGGCACTTTAAAATATTAAGTATGGAGGGCACAAGCTTTATTCAAAAGGTTAAGAAAAGGTGGCAGGTTAAATTGCTCAGACATATATTAGGAAATAGGAAGAGCCAGAAATCTCAGCTCTCAGGCCTCCTGCTTGAACCACTAGACATAGGCCCACCTATAGTTCAACTTTCTGTCAAACCCTGCGTCTGCAATTGATCTTTCCTTTAACACTGAAGAAACTCTCTACAGAGACCTATGATTTATTTCTTGGAATCCCACCTTCTGACCCTTTCTTAGAGGTCCTTTGTAACTTGAAATAATTTCACTTCATGCACCAAAGACATTGTTACATTTCTTACTGATGAGATGTCATATACTTACAGGCACCAGTAATTGCTTACATGGCATGGCTCAGTAAGACCTAGCAAAGTGAAAAAAAGGAAATATATTTTCTAGTCTTCAATAACCTTATAAGCAAAGGCATTTCTGTATATAAAATCAACCTTATAAATATGTATAGATCTTTACATATTGATGACTAAAATTAAAAAGAAACCTATAAAATTTGCAGTGTATCATTTGAAATCATAGTATAAACAGTTTGCAATGTAAAGCATGACTTTGAGAATGTTAACACTGAGTGCATATACTTATATTTGGTGCTGTTCATCTACTTACGACCCTGGAGTGAGAGCTGATGGCTAAAATGAAAAAGCTTGGTTGGTTTCTGAGGTATGTGTAAGGAAATTGAAAGCTCCAGACAGCTCAATGATACCTGTATCAATGTCAGGTTGACCTTAGCAAAGGACCAGATTTTGCTAATGCAGTGTCTAAAATGAGTATGCAGAAGTTAAATTTTCCAAATCAAACTTCAAGTTGTTGGCAGGGCAATTATGGGGAACTCCCTTGCAGCTGTTTGTAGCAGACTTGGCCTGTAGTATATGTTGAATAAAGGACTACAGTTTCCACTGCAGCTTTCAGACAGCAAATGTTCACTAAGTCAGAATTATTTATAATGTACTAAAGACTACTTAATTTATGTGGTGCTGTTCTTGATTCCAAAATCTCCATCACATAAAATGAATGCAACCATTCATAATAAAGTAGATTGCAGGAGTAATTTTCTACCAGCCATGAAATCTTTATAATATCTCTCGTATATAAGCTGATCTAACAAAAGGAGAACAAAACTAAATTTGTTTTAAACTACTGTATATTTTCCTAAAGTATAGCATAGTAATAAATGTACCAACAAATACTGCTCTGAAGTTTCTGATCAAATCAGAAGGTTGTAATGATCTTAGATATTGAATCAATAAAAAAAAATAGTTAATTTAAATAAAAATGAACACTTTTGTCAAGAGTAATTCAAAGCAAATCAGAAGGGAGAAGTTTTTAACATCCAGAGGATGTGGCAACATGATCCATGGTACCAGAAGCAAATTTATAAAGCTGTCAAGTAAGGAAGTAGCACCTTGAGGTGTGGTTTTATTTTGTACATGATACCTAAAATGTATTTGTTGAAGGCATTACACTGTCATTTTACTTCTTATTGCTGGAGGTAGAAACTGAATGATGGATTAGAGAGGATGCACATTTCTCATTCTGTTTAAGAGTCAAAAACATTCACTATTCATGCATTCTTAATTCATTAATCTATCTGGATATTAATTTGCATGCTTTGTTCAAGGGAAAATATCTAGTTAGTAGTATGTCATTATTTTTTTAAAGGTGCATGAATAATTTGCAGTGATTGAATTCCTGCAACAAATTAATTTTTTTTGTCTGTTACTAAATGTCAAGACAAAGTCACAATTTTAGATGCAATACCTGGTAAAAATATTGGCCTCATTATTTTTCCATCAGTAGTTCATTTAATATTCAATAGTCAAATTTTGTTGGAGGTACCTGATCAAAGAAAAGGTCATAAAGTTTTGTTTGCTCTCCATAAATGAAGAAACTCTATTCTGCCTGTCATGTCACTTCTTCTTATGTGATAGATTTGTGGAGATGCAAGGTGTGTGCTGTCACCTTTTTAAAGATAATGCTTTTGTTCTGGTCTTATTGACTAAAGATGGAAGAGCTGGAGCAGAAAAAAACACAACTATTTCCAGTTTCCAAGGATTCAAATGGGTTTTTTTTTCCATGCAAATAAAGACTTAATGCATAATACTGAGTTTTCAGATTATGGAGAATTTCCACCATCACCCCTGAAATGTAGGCAGTGTTATAGACCCCATTCAGATTAATTAATATTTCCACAGTGATAGTACCATGAACTTATTATATAGGAGGTATTTCTGAGAGTAGCACAAAAGTCCCAGCCAGAAAAAACACAACTGCTTTCAAAACCTCAAATTTTCAATGAAAATTGCTCATCTGTAAATACATTGGTTTGTATTCCTGACAGATCTTTTCAGTGAAAATTTCAAACCCTAAAATTGTGGCAGTTTTATGTCATTAAACAAAATTGCAAAACATAGAAAATTGTGGAAGAAAGGAAAAAAACTGAGAAGAGAATTTATGCTACAGGCAGGTCTTTCCTTTTCTGGGATCTTTTGGAAGAAAAAAAACAAATAAGCAGAAAAAAATCAGGATAAGAGTAGCAAGCTCTTGGGTAGAGCTGTTAAGTAGCTAGTCAATTCAAGACTCATGTAAATGAATTTCTGAAGGATTTATAGCTGGTCATTCCCTAGAGACAAAGCTGGTCTTCTTAACCAAAAGCATGGATGTGATTTTACAACTTTATTATGGAAATGGTTGTAGTTTCCACTGTAATTACTGCTTGTTCTTTCACAGACATAGCTTCCAGCATGCTTTATAGCTAGCTGCTTCATCATACACTATGCAAGGAAATTACACTTTTCTTTATGTGTTCCCATGTTCTCTGTCTGGTAATTACTTTCACATCATGGGGATTATAAGGTGTCAAACATATTATTTTTTACAAAAGACAGAAAAAGAAAAGAAGAAGAAAAGAAATAAATTAATTGATATACCCATGTTATAAATGCTCAAATTAATGGCTCTAAGTGCATTGAGCTAAACCCATTTATTTTTTTCTACTCTTCATGAAACTCTTGGGCTTTATAAATACCTGCTCCCTTAGCTAAACTTCCCTATGATCCTGGGCTTCAAAGTCTGGTTTTATGAGGAAACCACTCTGTCTCCATGTCTCAGCATGCATCTTTCCTGTCACCCGCTCTGGGGCCCGCTAAGCGTGGCTCGCTGCACACAGATTGTTTGTGAAGCTGCCAAACGGAAGCCAGCAGCTCAGTTCAGCTGAAAGAGATAAAAACAACATTATTTCATAGCTATAAAAAAATCACAATAGACTTGTAAATGGTGCCTTGTACAAACAGGGTTTTTCTTCAGGAAAAGAATAGGTCCTTCAGTGAAGACTGAGACATCTGTATTGTTCATTCAGCTCTTGCGTAACAAGTTGCTATTAATAGCTCTGCATTAGAAAATCTTGCTATAAATAACATCTGAAATCTACGCCCATAACACCCTTTGTCCTTCATATGCCTTTTTTTGGGACATTTGTATATTTACCATGAAAAAGAGAACAAAACAACTTTGGATAAAACAGGGTGTAACTATATTGAATGATTCAGTTCCTCGGATGGCTTTCATTTTGTGGGAGGAAGAGAAGGGAGAAGGAAGATATAAACAATAAACATCTCTCTGACTTTTCTCCAATATTCTAGCTAGACTAACAGGCAAACAGACACAGCTTGACAGACAGATGATTGTCTTATCAACTGAAACCATCTTGGAAAGAGTATATCCAATCCTCCTAAAATAGCTAATTAATTGGGAACTAGTCCCTGTGTTCTCTTGATATGGGAACTTTTCACAGCAGATGGTCTGTTCCATGATACAAACTGTATATTAGTTTTCACATCTTCCTGAAATGGAAATCACTTAACAAGCTCTTTCAAATGAATGGTACCAGTAGGAAAATGTTGATGGTTTATCTCAGGAGGTAAAGATTTGACGAGGTGTTTTAAAAGTTTCATTTGTAATTTTGAGTCTTTTAGTTTGCACAATTGTTTTGTGTTGTCTTTTGCTACTTTTTCTTTTCTTTTCAGTTTCTGAATCTGAGGAATACAGTTTGCTCTTCTCTGCTTTCATTGACAGCATTTTTTTTTGCTAGAGTGAAGCTAAAGGATCTATGTAGTGTCCATTAGTGGTTATTAATCTAAAAGCAAAAATCCTTACTGAATTTTAACTTCATTGTACCTTCTCCACTGTGTGTCTCAAAACAGGCTAGATTTTTTTTAGTTGAGAACATAAGAATGTGACTATTATTCTCTCCAGTCTTTAGAATAAAGGATTAGAAGAAAGCAGTTTCATTTGGAAGAAGGAATATTTCCTTGCTGAAATCTTTTTTGTCTTCATTCACACAGAATGTTTATTCCTCCTTTCACTGTTGAATGGAACCTGGCTTTGCAGGTTTTGGTTTGATATCTCACTGGAGAAGCTCTCCATAAAATTAACACCAACTTGTGGTCCAGATGTTTGTCACAG
This sequence comes from Zosterops lateralis, assembly GCF_965231275.1. Taxonomy (NCBI): domain Eukaryota; kingdom Metazoa; phylum Chordata; class Aves; order Passeriformes; family Zosteropidae; genus Zosterops; species Zosterops lateralis. The sequence continues at coordinate 55,055,109 of NC_139765.1, forward strand.
CTGGTTGTTGTTTTTCTGGGGTTCGGGGGGGTTGGGTTTGGGAAGCAACTCTTTTGCTTCATTCCTTTCAGATGGTTTCATCCAGAATCATAAAAAGTTTTACCATTTTTAATCACTCAGTGGTTTTGTACCTCACCACAGTTCCTCCAGGTGTCTCCGCTGTGCACCTAGAGGAAGTGTGTTTGTGTAAAGGTAACAAATTTGAGAAATGACATATGCTTCCTGAGCCTCCTTTTTTGATTATATGTGGAAAATAAAAATCATCTGGGTATGAAATCCTGCAGTGGTACAGCAATGCAGTACTGCAGCTGAATCCTAGGCTTTCAGCCCTGTTCTGTAAGGTCTCACTTGCAGAAGTGTAAAAAGTAATGTTAAAGCAAGCTAGTAATAAGGACAATATATGTCATTTTATCTCTTATGTCTTCACCTGACTCAGCTTGCAAGCATCACATCTCTGTAGAGCAGTATTTCTTTTCCAGACATTCCACAGTGTGTATGCATATGTGTGCACATGCAAGTTCATGTGGAAACAAAATTCTGAAACGCTCCAGTCTGCACTGCAACTCCATGGTTCCAAGGTCATCTATAACTTGAGGAAGTTATGAAATCCCAACTCCTTCTTTTCACACCTTCCTCAGTTAGCTGTTATGCTTAGCCAGTAACCTACTGGCAGTCTATAATTAAGTAGTTCAATATTGTTTATGCAGCTGTCCAAGTATGTGCTCATCGTTAGGCAAGGCCTATATCTGATTTATTGAACATGAGTAAGAAGTAACTGGTGAAAAGAGACCACACCAGCAACACTTCGCCCAGCAGAAATAATCAGGTGTTCAGTGAAGGCATTCAGCTAAACCATGTGAGACCAATTTTCAGATGTGAATAAATGTTAAATGAAGTATCTTTTGGATACTTCATTTAACATTCATGAAAGGGAGCTTTGGCTCTTTCATAATTAACCATTAGTGATGTGGAGTCTGGGCCTAAAAGTTATATTTGCTCTTTCTTAATTTAAAGTAGGTAATTGACAATGTCGAATGGCCTCTGGCCAGACCTACAGTTAACAGAGATAACTCATAATAATTATTGTAATACATATGAGTTTTCTAGGAATAGAATAGAATTTGCCTTGCTGTGTGTGATGATAGAGGGGTATGTTCAATTTTAAGTGTATTTGGAAAATATTTTAATATCTCAGTTCTTGAAATTAGTACTAGATTACGAGCAATTGTAAACAGACAGATAAAAGAAAATTCCTTTCTTCCCAATTATCCTAAAAAAAAAAAGCCCTGAAGGAAGCATACTTATTCATAGCAGGTAAGTAATTTTCATCACAAGAATTCTTATTCTAAACAAACTGTTAACTTGACACAGCTACTACTGCATAGTTATAAGGGATCTTCTGAAATTTTGTGAATCTATAATAACACTGATTTTTTGTTATAAATTTGAAGTTGGAATTTTAGTTTTCTTTTAACATTTCGATTCTTGGAAACAAAGGTACTCAATTAAAAATATATGGTGCAATAAATAATACCAACTCTCTCTGATAAGAGCCTTTGTCTGCTGATCCTGTGATAGACATATATAAACATACATGTTACATATTATATACATGTTTGGAACATAAACCCAGGATTTCGGTTTGTGGAATACTCTAAATCTTATAAGTATATTACTATGTGTACTCTATGTGTATAGACACTTATATTACTATGTGTAAGTAGCTAGGGTCAATAAAAAGGTTTCCAAAGCAGACAACTTGTCTCTGTTTGGTTAAACAGAAGAGAAAAAATATTTCCAAAAGAAATCAAGCTGTGTTGCTAAGGTGATATCAAAAATTTTATTTATTATCAGCTGACAAAATTCTTTACAGATTTGTTTTTCATGAGAAACATATTTTAAAAAAGAAGATCTCTTTAGTGATGCATTCTGGTTTTTCTGAGATTATGAATGACACTAAAATTTTTAAATTAACATACCAAAAAAATGTATGGAATATGAATAAAAAACTTTGTTTTTCTCTCATGAGATCAATAGTTATTGGAGTGGGTTCAAGAGGATGTATTATTTGTGAACTGTGGTACACAAGGTACCTAATTTTCTCAAGTAAATATTGGAAAACTTAATTATGTTGCATGTTGTAGTTAAATAAAATAAAAAAGGTAATTTAGAAGAATTTAAATTACAACTTTTGATGACTATTTTTGCACCTCATATTGAGAGAATAGATACCTTGGCTTTTAGGAATCCATACTTCTAGGGCTCGGAAGAAGCCATAAATTCCTAAATTCATCCAAGATATATTTATATCAAGTGTAAATAGATGTGTAGATTTTAAGTGTCACATTTTAGCACACTTTAATGTTATATAACATGAACTATTTTGCAACGTGTCCCTAAATCATCCAAATCCTGAAACTTCTTAAAAGATGCTGGAGTTCTTCTCTAGTTTATTATTTCTAAATGTATATATTCATTTTAAATTTATTTCTTAGGGAAACCAGAGGAATCAAGGAGCATGAAGAGTTGACATCCATCCAGTTCTTGCCTCTACATCATGTCCATGGCTGTGTAGTCTGTACATTCTTCTCAAGCTTCATATCTTCTAGGGAAAGATCCTTTCCTCAAGTTTCAAATCTCTTGTTTTCCTTCCACAGCATAATATATAAAATTTTATTTATTTATTTTGAGCTTTGTCATTGGTGATTATGATAGATAAAACTGTTTGCTGAATGAGATACTCTGGCAGGTAGTCCCCCACCAGAAATTAGCCAAATTTTTCAGAATGTCAAATTTAAAAAGCCAGATAATAATACATGAAAGCACAGAAGGAAAAATCTGAGTTGCTAAAAAAAGGGAAAATTATTGCATGAAGACAAAAGTCTTACGGAAGACTAAAGAGATTTACATTTACAATATAGACAGAAATACATTTTCCTTCTTATCTGGTTCATCCAGAAGTTTGTGTTCATGCTTAAAAAAATGTCATTCTGGGCTGCACTAGAGAGAGCATTGCCAACAGACTGAGGGAGGTGATCCTGCCACTCTAGTCAGCCCTGGAGAGGCACATCTGGAGTGCTGTGTCCAGGTCTGAGCTCCTCAGGACAGCAAAAGCATGAAGTTCCTGGAGTGGTCCAGTGGAGGGCCACAAAGATGATCAAAAGAAAGTAACATCTCTCTTATGAGGAAAAGCTGAGGGAGCTGGGCCTGTTCAGCCTCAAGAAGAGACAACTGAGAGGGAACCTCATCAATATCCATCAGTATCTGCAGGAAGGATGCCAACAGGATGCAGCCAGACTCTGGTCAGTGATGCCAAGCAATGGGACGAGAGGCAATGAGCAGAAGGTGATGCCCAGGGAATTCCACCTGAATATGAGGAAGAAATTTTTTACTGTGCAGGTGACCAAGCACCAGAACAGGCTGTCCAAAGAGGCTGTGGAATCTTCCTCACTGGAGATATCCAAGAACTCACTGGACACAACGCTGTGCAATGCGTTCTCACATGAATTTTCTTGAGCAGGGAGACTGGACCAGATGAACCATAATGATTCCTTCCAACATTATGTATTCTGTGATTGTCTTATCTCATAAATAAAATACATGGAATTTGTTCTCATGTTCTTCTTGCAGCAATTTTCTTGTAGTATATTTTTTCATTTCCTTGCAACTATCTGTATTTCTACAAATATTTGTTTGCTCCTATAAGCAATGTCTTCAGATGATTTCGAGAATAATTTTTCCTAGGAAAGTCTACTGGGTCTACTGGTTTTCATTCCAATATCTAGACAAGTCATTTTAAGACTGTTTGTTCCTGATTTGTTCTGTTTCATTTTGCTTATAAGGCCTAATACAAATCAAGTACAGCAGCATATGCTATCACATATTCTTTTTCCAAATCTGATGATACCTTTTGCATTTTCCAGAGTTGCTTTGAGTTTTGAAGACATCGTGACATATTATGTGCTACATGTAAGAGCAACAGGCACAGCTACATATCAAACATACTGAATCCAGACAGCACAATCCAGTTACAGCCATTTCCAGGTATTATGTAGTCCCTGTGAAATCAAACCTTTGAACTGTGCCAAATTTCTAGCTTCTGATATCTCTCAGTGTAAAACCAGGACAACTCTACTACCACCAAACTTTTTAGATCATATCTTGCTTTCTTGCAAATACAAAAGACTCTAGAAATATTTGGAGAGTAAGAAATAATAGTTGTAATTTGAACTTTTATTGCTGGACAAACCCTTTGTTTTATATGGTGGATTATATTAATTTCAGCTTTTCAACATTTATAAACCAAACCCTCTCAGAATTCAACAAGAGAAAATGCATGAGTGATGCTTAAGCCAACTACTATTTCTTTCTAATTAATTCAAATCTGTTTTATGTGAGTGGGTCAAGATAAAGACCCTGTGTATATCTATGTAGTAGATCAATTCATTCTTAGATTCATTAAGTGCATATTTTTGCAAGTGTGGGCTTAAGAAATTTTTCTCTCATTGCTGGCCACCTACTGCTGCTGGAATGTGTTGCATGTACTTGGAGATTCTTAGTATGGTAAAAGAAAATATTTGGAAGGAGTTATATTATTTTAGTTGTTCTTTTCTAAACTAGAAATTAAAAATTATGTACGAGAGCACTACTGGACACCACCTGAAATTTTTTACTGATTTTATAGCTGACTGCACAATGTGTGTACATTGTTGAATCAGTGAAACTGTGCTCAATCAGAATCCTCAGATTTAGCCCCTCAGGTTTCTATATGGTTCTTGACAATGACGATGGATAGCAGAGGTTAAACATGGCAAAGCAAGTAAGTAATCATGATAAGCTGTAAGAGAATTCTAGTAAATAATTATTCCAACTCTTTTGAAGATCTTGGAATACACATTTCTGGCTGTAAAATAAGCATTTATATTTCAAAGAATAATAGAGTTTATTTTGTACTGAAAATTTTATACAAATCTGGGAAGTAAGTTCGTCCCTTAAGACTAAATGTGGTCTTCATTATTGATCTGCTTTAAATTCCTTTTCAGTTTAAAATGATCTTAAAATTTAATAATCTTTTCGTTGTTGCTTTTAATTCTGCTACAATCGTTCTTCTTAGATTCTAGTTTGTGGCCTGGAAAAACAGTAAAGGTCTATGTAGTGTCTCAGAAAACCAGTGAGAAGTTAGAGACAAAACTAACTTAAACATTATTTATACGTATAAACATCAAAAAAGAATAAGTCAATTCTTCTGTCCATATATATTAGATTAATACCAGTGCTCTGAGAAGCAATTTGGCCTTCTGCTTGTAATCAGATAGAACTCACAGTCCTTTCTGCCCCAAGCCCTGATTAGTATCATTTCCAGTATTTGTTCCATCAGTATAAAAGCTCAGATTTCAGGAAAGTAAAATGCCCTTATGGTGGATGTCTGAGGCCCTCTAACTGTGGTCTTGGTTGGAATCTGGAGCTCATTGCACAAGATGATTAACAAAGAGCAGGAGACAGTCCTTGTGCTTGTCTGGAGGCACACAGATAATCCATTGGCCTACACACCACACTTGACAATTTCAGTCCTTATTTTACAAAGAATTTTCTTAATAGAATGAACCATTAAGACCAGTGCATGAACATGGACTGTGTATGATGCATTACTTAGGCTGTATTTTAGAGCATGAGAAATCTGATCATGTTCAGGCATCTGTGAACAGAAATTGGAAGTTGTGGAAAATAAACTCCTTTATCCTAAAGAGCTTTCAAGCAATAATTCATTCTTATAGAAAGGTCTATCCTAAGGTCATGCTACCTTTATTTCATAATCCCAGAACGCAGCAAGGAAGTGACATGACCTCTTTCAATTCCTGTTCATCAGAGCAGATGATACAAACAACACAGGCCTTTCACTACAAGGCCTGTGAACAAGCTGGAAGCCTGGTATAATTTTGCCAGCAAGAGAAATCCACCAGATTGGAAGCTACAAAGCTTATTAACTTGTGTTTTTGTTGAGGTTATCTTTACTCAGAATGAATATGGTATAATTTTAAACAAAAACCTATTCTCAGATAAAGCATTCCCTAATTAACACATTTTTCCCTTAAATGAAAATGTACATTAAGTTTTTGTAGTTTAGTTGTCTGCTTCTAGCTAACCCCATTATTTCAGTGAGACTAATGCTATTTCATAATGAATAGTATCAGAAATAGGCCATGGACCTCTAAGGAAGTTAAAATCTTCCATTCTGATTTTATACACAGTCAGAGTCAGTCTTTTCTTCAATAAAGCAGAGAGCATTTACAGGCAGACAAACAAGGTAACCAAGAGAGATTTAGGCAACAGCTAATTTTATTTCAAAACAAGGTAGACCCTGGACTGTATTCAGGCACACTTTGTGTTAATTCAGTCTCTGTTTTCCCTGCTGTGGTAAGCCAATGGGTGTCCTGCAGACTGCTGCATAAGATTCCATATGCTGTGAGTAGAATCGTAGAATCATAGAATGGTTTGGGTTGGAATGGACCCTAAAGGTTCCAACCCCACTGCCATGGGCAGGGACACCTTCACTTAGACTGGGCTGCTCTATTCATCCTGTTCTTGAACACCTTCAGGGATGGAAGTACATAACCTCTCTAGGCAACCTGTCCCAGTGTCTCATTATCCTCCCAGTCAATAATTTCTTCCTAATACCTGATCTAAACCTACTCTTCTTCAGCTTGAGAACAAGATTTTCTCTTGTCCTATCACTACATGCATCTATAAAAATTTCCTCTCTAGCTTTCACGTAGGCTCCTTTTAGGTACTATCTGCTTTATGATCACCCTGGAGCCCTTCCCTGGCTGAACAACCACAAGTATCTCAGCCTGTCTTCGTAAAAGATATTTTCCAGCCCTCTGATCAACTTTGTAGTTCTCTTCCTCCAACAGGTCAACATTTTTATCATATTGGGGGCCTCAGACTTGGATGCGGCACTCCAGGTAGGGTCTCACAAGGGCAGAGTAGAGACAGAAGCACCTTCCTTTATTGCCTGGTCGCATCTCTTTTCATGCAGTTCAGGATGCATTTGGCCTTCTGGACTGCAAATGCACTTTGCCAAGTCATATTGAGTTTTTCATTCACAAACACCAAGTCCTCCTTTCCAGTTCTGCTCTCAGTTCATTCTCCACCCAGCCTGTACTTGTGCTTGGGATTTCCCCAACTCAGGGGCAGGACTCTGCACTTGGCCTTGTTAAACTTCATGAGTTTTGCACAGACCCACCTCTCAAGCCTGTCCACGTTCTTCAGGATGGCATTGCTTCCCTCCAGCGTGTCACTGCACCCCACAGCTTGGTGTCACAGGCAAACTGGCTGAGGGTGCACTCAATACCACTGTCCAAGTCTCCCACAGAGGTGTTAAAAGTGCTGGTTTCAATACCAGTCCCTGAGAAACAGCACTCAGTAGCACGATATTTTTAGATGATGAGTGTCAATATGCCACTGCACATCACTCAGGAAACAGACTGAAAAACAGAGCAAAACCAGACGGCAAGTAATACTCTTTTCAGTTTATTCCTGAAAAGTGGTGATAGCAATGTGAAGTACCCTAGCTAACCTTAGGAAGTGATCTTTCTTCTACATGAAACGGTGAATTTCCTACCTATTTCAATCTGCTGTAGGTTTGAATCACTCTTCAGGTAAAACACCAAGGTCATATTAATTTCCACAGTGAAAAATTAAAGAAAATTCCTGGGTACAGAAAGCATGCCAGAGTAGAGTTTGCACAGGCATAGAGCAGATGTCAGTTCTTGGTTTTGTTCTTGGAAAATGACAAAAAGAGCCTGATTCTCATGCAGTGATTCTCAGTGTCTTCCCACACTCTGCGGGAAAACATGCAAGCTGATGGTTTACCCCAGCTGCAGCAAGGAGTGTGGTACTAAATGCTTTGGCTTAGCACCAGTCTGAGCTTGCAGAGTCATTCAGTACACTGCAATGCCAGGAGAAGGGGCTAAATCATTCACTGTAGCATTGCTTTTGGCTAAATCTTAAAAGATCTCTCTGGGAAGCTTATGAGGACCACACTGTACCTTTAATCTCAAGGCAGAGCAGGCTCTACTAATCTGACCATTTCTAACCCCGGTGCTATCCCACTGCATGGGTAGGATAGGATAGGATAGGATGATAGTTTGCTGTCTTTTAGCTTGAACACTGCCTAAAGAGATGGAAGATCTGGCACATCTTTTGATATACCTTTTGAATATTTGTGATTATTTTCTACACAGTTTTTGAAGTATGGTATATGAAATTCTCAAAGGCTAAAAGGTGTGGCATAGAAAGAAGGATCACTTTTCATTTGAAGAGAGACATCATTAGAATCCAGCCTAACTAAGCTTTCTGTATGTTCATTTTCCTCTTTGTGTAAATAATTGCTCATCACAGACACAAATACATTACTGGCTTCCATTACACAGCTTTGGTGATGGTGTTGTAGTGGTTGTCTTTTATTTAGTTCATTTTGTTTGTTTTGTGGTTTGTTTTTTTTTTTTATTATTATTCCTTCTGCATAGAGATTTTAGGCTTTTTGTTGTTTAGAGAGGTTTTGAAAAAAACAAACTACACAAAAAGGTGATGATAAATACTGTCTTCTGATTACTTGATTGGTGGATTTTTGGGACAGATGACACTGGATACATTTTAGAAAGCAAAAAGGTAGCTGGCTGAAAGACCCAGATGTGCAGGAATTTACCTTGTAACAAAAAGGAAAGAAAATCCAGAGTGCAACTCAGACACTTAGGCATCTAGTGCCTTTTGAGTACCAGAAGAGTATCTTCCCTGGCCCCAAAACATATAAATAAACTCTATCTCTGTGCATTATATGTCAGCCCATGCAGATGTCCAGGACACCCTTGAGAGTTTCTAATGACTCAGCTACTCTTAGGTAGATTGCAAGCTTGGAAAACATCCATCCTTTCTCCTTGTAATGTGATCTCTGTGCATTCCTTTAATCTGTTGTTTAAAAAAATTACTTCCTCTGGGCTAAGGAATATATTTCATTCAAGGTTTAAATCAAGGAGAATGCTCGATTTCAGAAAATTTAATGGAGAACCCCCCAAGGTTTTACTAAATGCAAGAGGTCTCTGACTTCTGCTTTCTGTCTATTCTGTAGCATATCTGGTGCTCTGTTTTACATATGCATATTGGATAATCAGTTTTTTCCCATTAGTCTCAGCAATTAGGTACCTCTTTATGTACAGATTTCGTGCATCCATAATGTAGATGACAGGTTATAATGTAAGTATTCTATTAATTATTCGTATTTAATCAGCTGCATGCTTCAATCACAATTCTGTGAATAAGAAGCTACATACAGTTCCAATCCCATGCTTTCACATTCTAGAAGGAGGAGTCCTTTCACCACTCTCCACCTCCAGGCAACATCCCAAATATCCAGAAAAAGGATAAATAAAAATGCTAACTCATTTTACTGTAGTCTTGTTAAATTATTAATATTTAAATACATATTATTAAAGAACAATTAGATATGAACTGTATTAATGGCTTGATTAAAATGAGTTCTGCTTTAAAATGTGAAGAGAATGTGCATATCCAAACACTCAAATAAGGATGTTTAAGCAGGAAAATTGTTTTTACTTCTTTTATTCTGTCTTTAAATATTTTAGGCTTATATAACACTTATTAGTAGCAAAGATGTATTTGCAGTGATGGATTAAGCTGTTCTTTAAAGCAGCCAATGGATGGTTTCAGGCCTGATGTCCCCTAAATAATTTGTCAGGAACTGCAGAATTTCTAAAGAAGTTTCATTTCACCTTATTCTAAATATATAAATTATTTAAAGAATTACCAACTCAAACAACAAAAATGTACTGGCACTATTTCCCAATTGCTGCAGTCATGTTGTACATTCTTACTGGTACCAGAGCTGGTGACTCAAACTGGAGAAGGGATTAGTTTCACTGCATCATTGAGAAACGTGATAATATAACAATTAAATGGGAAAGGGCTGGGTATATCAGCAAAGAGCTGCGGTGAAACACTAGTGAAAAATTGAAGGTTTTCATCATGTGTGGATTTTAGCTTGTGTTCCAGTATGAGATTTCTGAGCTGTATAAAAATTCATGTGGGTGGAAAAACTAATAATGGGGCAGCCAGCAACTGACTGTTAAATTGACAATTCTTTAATTGTTTATCTAGCAATTTTTCAGTTTATAGGAAAGTGGTAGGCTCTGCCTAGGTGGCACAGGAACTGAAACTTCTTGCTCCTGAGAAGAAATCTAACTGACAACATTAGATATAGCTCAGATGACTGAAATGTATTCTTACAATCAGTGTGGAAAGAAATCAAAGGAATTCTGCAGCAATGGATAAAATGCTGTAATAAACACTGTATTACATATGCATCTATACTGTAACAAACATATGCATATATATTATTCCCTTAAATCTAAGGGAACTAATTCTTCCTTTAAAATTAAAATGGGAAAATTTATCTATTAGTATTCCTGTTGGACAGGCAGAAAAGTAAAGACCTATGCCTAGATTTGTACTGAATTTCCTTAATCTGCCTTTACAATTGTAGAAGTGTGTTGATAAGAATAAAGTCGTGGCTAGAGACAGAAAAGGAAGCTTTTTTTCCTTGATAGAGAGAATTGACACAATAGACAAATGTAGGGGGTCAATTTGGATGTAGTATTGGTGTATGTATTGGAATAAAATGCTTTTTATTTTCTAACAGAAATACAGATTAACTATACTTAATACAGGTAAAATTTAATAAGATCTAATCAGAAGGTATTTTAATTTAACCTCAAACTTGAATCACAAAATGTTGAGATTAAAACTGCAAGAAAATGTGAAATATCCATTTTGGTTTTATCTATTCGGTTTTCACCAGCATGTTGTACACACTTCCATGCAGGCAGCTCATTGCTAGTGTTGCAGACTTTAAAATCAGAGCTGTGTGACTGGTGGAGGAGTGGGTATCACCACCCAATAACCACCAAAGTTGCAGTTCAAACAGATGTGAGGGTGGAAAACCTACTGAGTTGATACCTTGGTGAAATTTAAAGAAGAAATGGAGAAACACAGATTCAGGTCTGCAGCTTTTCTCTGCTTTGCTTAATCCAGTCATGAAACTTTCACTGCAGATGGGAGTGTTGAGCAGCAGTGTAATGATGACATTATTGCTTTACATGTGGCATTCACCACCAAAACAGAAAGAACAGAAAAGAACCTAAACCTCACAGTTTCCTTCTAGCTGTAGAAACAAATAAAGAAACACCCTCCCCAACCCAGAACAAAACTTTACACAAGTGAGTTTCCATGAGGAAAGCCTCAGACATGTAAATTCACAATGTAAGAAGATTTTGCATTGTCATGTGTCTGAAGACTACATAGCAATGACAGGCAGTAATGTAGAAGGAATAGCAAAGAGTGATAAAGGTACTCTAGATGTTAGAGGGCACCTGAGTTGATTGGAGATGAAGTTTTGTAAGACCATCAATGAGCAAAAGGAGAAAGAGGTAAGGATTGTTTTTTTCCCCTTTTCTTCCAGTGCCATTGCTTGTTCTAACTCTTCTGAGAACCTTGTATTCTGACTCCAGAGCTTCCAAAACCACTTTTTTCATACAGAAAAAGAAGGATTATATGGCCTGAAACAAGCTGATGCTGAGATATTTGGTTTTTACACTCTCTTTTTCTTTTTCCATTTTTTAAAATATTTAATAATGCAGGCAATTTTTTTAAAAAAAATTTTTTTAGATTTCTGAAATCAAGACTTAGAGAGTGACTCTGGCTGAATCCACTAGGTAGCATCTAGGTAATAATGAAGAGGTTCTGTCTCTGTAGTCATTGAACATCAATGCAAACCTGGATGTGATGCAGCTGTTGCTGGAGGGGAGTGTCTAAGGTTGGGGTTTTTTATGGTAAGCAGCTCCTGTGGAAATTGAGATTCATGCACCTGCTTGAATTTGGGATTGGGTCTCCTGTAAAATAAACAAAGGCTTACAAGACATCAAACTAAATAGGAAAATAGTGAAAAACCTTCTAAACCCTTTTGTCTGTAAAAACAGGCTATTTAATCACAAGAGACTGTAGCTGGGGCAACATGTTACAAAAAATTAAGCTAATTTGCGAAAAGAAAATTTTACTACCCTAACATGAAAGGTACTATTCTTGTCATAGTGTAGCTTTACGTGACCTAATTATTTTCAGATTAATTCTTGATAGAAATAATGAAATAAATATCTGCCAGACTAAATGTGTCAATTTCCTGGGTACTAGTGAGCTGATTACTGATGACTTTTCATCTACAATACAGTATAACTTCTGCTCAACATACACTAAAACGGAAAGTCCAATCAATAAGGAATGTTTTATATCAACAATGGGATTTATTTGAGAAAGTGGCTAAAAATGTCAAGACCTCATAATCATAAAACAGAACAAGCTTTGATGCAAACTCATTTGAAGCAGGAGCAGGGAGAACAAATCAATTAGATATGAGAAAGCAATTTACTGCTGACAGAAAGAAAAAGAAATAGCTGAGGAGATAAATGAGAAATTGAAACGTGAAATGAAAATGAGGAGGTATCAGAGATGTTAATGATAAAGAGTAAAAATAATAAAACTTGTGGCAACTAAGAAACATTAAGTTGATTTTAGCAGTATTATGGACCTCTTCATCACAAAATTGCTAAAATGAACTTAAAAAACATACTACAACAGCTGCATCTTTGAGAAAAAGCAAGCGTAGAAAAGTATTTCCTAACAGACTACTTGCACTAAACTATAAATGATGACTTTTAAACACCTTCTAGTGATGACTAAATTTTTTGAATACAACTACAGAATAGAATTACTATAGAACAACATATGGCTATGAATCTAGAATGATCTGAACAAGGGGACCGTTTAGTCTGCTGATAGTTTTTAACACAGTCAGCTATTTGGAGAACTACTAAAAGAACAAGAAAGTGCAAATCTTATGTCAATATTTAAAAGAGCAACCATAACCTGAATAGGTATAGCTGGAAGATTTGCACCAATGCAGGACTATTAATGGAATTCTTAGAAAACCCAGTGTCAATGAAATTATTTTAAAACTCAGAAAAGAGAGCATTTACAGCACAATCTTATTCTAAAGACAGAGAGAAAGGATGTGGACTTAAATTTTTTTTGTTTTCTAGTGATTTGCATACTTATTCCAGCTACAGAAGATCTGATAGATTCCATCATTGACTGAAGGCATTTAATTTCACTGCCCAATTTCAGGAAGAGTGCTGTCTTCTTTATCTAGTGGCTCCACATAAAATTCAAATGTAAGCTTAGGGTCAATATTCATGGTTTTTTGATGAGCTGAGTGTCCTCACCATTAAACTAGTACACTGTTCCCCCTCTTGCATTTTTTTGACCTAATAATTCTTGAATTCATGCAGGATGGCTTTATCACTTCAATGTGAGGTCAGTCATTTGGGTCAAGTTCAAAGGCTGCTGGTAAACCATAGGTCAGATCAAATGAAAGTGTTATTCCTTATGCTTTAAACATTCTCTGCCTCTCAAATCTGCATGTCTTCACTGAGGAAAAGCTTATCTCAAATTTACTCGATAAATTTTCCACCAACCTCACACAGTTAGTGGTAAAACAGCTGATAAGTTCATCACGGTCTTCAGGGAAAAGAAGACCATTTCCTGAAAGTATGATCTGGCATATCTCAGGGAAGGGAACTACCAATGAACAATTCAGTCCAACTCTGTAAATCAACACCACCAAGTCACACAGATCTGTTCATATCAAAGCAGAACACAGACTCGTAAGGTTATCTATTCTAAGAGGTAGCTACCTGATTAATCTGGTTACCAGAGCTAAGGAAATACCCCATCTACTGCATGTATAAATAACCATAAGATTTTGTAATTTTTAGGCAAGTGTGAGTTCTGGGTTGTGGTGAGGAATTCAAACTCTTAGATGCCAGAACATGCAGAGCTGAAAAACCAATTTCTTACTTTCTGAACTTCTGTGTTAGTATATGTTCCTCATTATTCTCTTTCAAAGCTGACTGGAGCTAAGAAAATGTCTTCAAATAGTCATTGGCTCAACTATCATTAAGGACCAATGGTTCTGATGAAGAAATTAATGTAGAGATTTATCAGTGGTATCTAGATTAATATATATACTCCTGTCTTTCATGTATATATATATATATATATATATATATATAAAATATATATATAACACAGACTGATGATAGGTTATACAGAATTTTGGGCAAAAGCATGTCTTCATTCCAGGTTTAGTTCCTAACAAACCTTAATCAGAAACCACACTTCCTGTAGCTGCGTGCCCTAAAGAAAATTTTTGAAAAACTCAGACATCTAATTTTAAGTTCATAAGATTTAAAATCTACTTAAAGTCCAAAGTTGGTCTAGATGCTTATACCTACTCTTCATCACACTTTCATTTTGCCTACACAGCTGTAACTAACATCCAAAAAGTAAATATATACCATTAAGTTGCAATGAGATAGAATCTTTGAATTCCCCTCACAGCTAATGCATTGTAACTTTAGAGTGGTATAGAAGTTCATTAGAGTTTGCTAGTGAAGATTTACTGTACTGTGAGAAACAAAACTTGACTGTGTTACGGTATTTATCCATGGCTAATTTATTAAAAAATGGCTGATGACCTTCAGATTTCAAATTAAAATAAAATTTTAAAATAATTTATTCACAGATGTCTTGAAACTCTTATTTATTAAATGAGTGTAATGTTTGTGTCTTGCAAGTATCATGGGTCCCTTCCACCACACAGTGTCAGGTGATGGGCATGAAGATAAAAAGTCATTACATTTATTACTAGGTACATTTTCTATTCTACAAATATCCAATAACTATCAAACTGAAAAAAGAAAATCTGCAGCCATTATTCTTAACTCACAACATTGTAAATGTGGTAATTTAGCTGCTCAATAATTTTTCTTTATTTCTGTACTTAGTAGATTGAGTTCTGAAACATGATGGTCTGCTACTAGTGTAAGTGTCAGTTTTGATAAAAAAGTAGAGCACTCATGCTTATGACTCTCCTTTGAAGGACATAGAATCATAGAATCACTAAGGATTCAAAGATCACTGAGTCCAACTGTTAGCCTAGCACTGCTGTGTTCATCATTAAACCGTATGCACAAGTGCCACATCCACATACCTTCTGAATACTTCCACAGATGGTGATTCCACCACTTCTTTGGGCATCCTGTTGCAGTGCTTGAAAATCCTTTCTACAAAGAAATTTTTCAAATTTCTAATTTAAATCTCCCCTGCTGCAACTCAAGGCCATTTCCTCTCATCCTGTCACTTGATACATGGGAGAAGAGACCAACCCCCAGCTGGCCACAACCTCGTTTCAGGTGGTTGTGGAAAGTGATTAGGTCCCCCCTGAGCTTCCTCTTCTCCAGGCTAAATAACCTCAACTCCCTCAGCCACTCCTCATCAGACATGTGCTCCAGATCCTTCATCAGCTTTTTTGTCCTTCTCTGCACTCAATGTCTTGTAACGAGGGGCCCAAAAAAAGAACATAAGATTTGAGGTGCGGTCTTATCAGTGCCAAGTACAGGGGGATGATCACTGGCCTGTTTCTACAGGTCACATTATTTTTGATAGAAGCCAGGGCTCTTGGCCTTTTTTACCACCTGGACACACTGGGACATCATTTATTTGATTTTTAGTGCCACTTGTTGTGGCATATTGTATATCCCTTCATTGCAAAAAATAATACCTGAACCAAAGGAAAGAATCCCACATTTCAATTTTACCACTTGAACATATTTCCATTGCAAGTCCTTTGCTTCATTGTTGTACCCTGCATCTCATTCTCAGATCCTTTCGTATCGGGAGAGGTGCACAAACTTACTTGTTACATGACGTGTGATTTTACAATAAGCATTATAGAAACTACTGAATATAGACAGCTGAGTATCTCCTTGTGGGTAATTATTTTTTTCTTGGGGTCTTTTTTTCCTTTTGTTATGAAGACTTTTTTTCTGAAAAGAAAAAAAATTTAAATTGTATTCATTCTATTCACAAAAATCTCCAGATCTTTTTTTTTTGTTGTTATTTTCTCTTTGAAACCTGTTTCTACTAGTATTCTTTACAAGATGCAGCAAAATTAGAACCATTAGCTTCAGTCTACACATCTGACCCAGAGACTAGGGCTGTTTCTTAATCATCAGCCTCACTAATTGACCCTTCTTTTCACAAGGGTTACTGCAGTTAGGCAGTGTTTCAGCCTGCTAGCCTCTCTAGGCTATTTACTTCAACAAAGTCAATGTCCTTTTTGTATAAGTTGGGAGATAGATAATCATGTTGACAAGTCACATAATATAGCTGTTAAACATACAATCTTTTCTCTCAGTCTAAAATACATCTCTCTGGCAGTAAGAAAGCAGTATTTTTAACAGGTACAGGTGTAAATCGCAGGCAGTCATAACAGGGATGAAAAACTGTCCCTTAAAAAAACATTCTTGGACAATTTCTTTTATTGGAATATTATGTTAGAGGACTTTTGTGCCTTTTTACCCACAAAAGACACTTGATTATTAAATTCACACTTAAAAATGAGATTAAAAGATTAAAATCTCAATATGTTTTTTACGGTCAATATCTTGATTTTATCACTAATTGAACAATCTGGGGTTTTTTTCCCCTATATAGTCTCATGTTGTTTCATGCAGTTATGTAGAACTATGCGGACTCTACTTTTGTTATAGGAGGAAGTGACACAGGGATAAGATACATGATGACGACTTGTCCATTTCAAAGAAAGAAAAAAAGGAAGGAAAAAACCACCCTGGATAAAGACACAAGTGAAATATTTAATGAAACTCCTCATCTGATTATTCTGAACCTGTATCAAACACTGTTCTTCCACCTGGATCCACCTCTGAGAAAGTCTGTGATGGTTCAGGATCAGACTGATGGGGGTGGGCACAATGTAGGAAGCCGGGACCATTCCTCCTCAGAGACAGGACTGAAGTGTCAGTCTGTCCTTCTGTGCACCTCCCATTCTGGGGGCAGTGCCTGAGGTCCACCTGGTAACATCCTAACTGTATAATTTCCTGAATATCACCTTTTACTGACTTTGTAATGCTACTCTCAAACCTAGACAAGAGACAGTCTATGTCCTAGGGGTTGAGAGTAGAATTTGGCATTTTTTACCCACTGTAGGAGAATCAGCACTATTAAAAATTATGCTAAAAAACAAAGTACATTTGTGTATTTTATTAATTTTCCATAATTTAATGTTGCCTCACAAAATTCTATTCAGTCAGGCAAGCAATTTTTTCTGTTGACAGGCCAGTAAGATATCATTAATTTTTCATTTTCATCAATCACCATGGTAAAGGCCGTCTGAGAAGGTTTTGTGCTTTGGCTGGTAATTTGTCATGACAATTTTACAAGGTTGTTTTAATGCCTTCTTTTAGCTGATTGAAAATGTCTTATTTACTTCAATTAGTTTGACCAGTGAGACACCATGGTTTTATATAAAATGAATTCCTAATTGCTCCCCAAAGCCTAGGTAGACACCTGCTTTTCTATTAAAACACAGATCAAACTGCATATGTGGTGAAGGCTAAAATTAACTCTATTGTTCAGGCAAAGAAGAGAGACTCAGGGCCTTGCAATGTGTAATACAGTCAATCTTCTTTGTGACATAAAATATTTTCTGATTTTCAGTTAAGTGTTAGTTTTGCAATATAGAAAAAATAACAAGTAGAAGCTGTTTTGGTTTTGTTTTCTAGTGACTACTATACTAAATATATATTTATGTATACATCTGTATTGCCCTAAGTGATAGATGTTTCATAAATCCTTTGTAAGGCTGGTGAATTAAACAACCTTTCAATGACAATATTTTAAGCTTAACTACTCAGCTCTTTATAACCTATTTAATACTGACAGATCATAGAGAAAGCAATAAAGAAGATTTAAACATCTACATTAAAAATTTTCAAGGTCCCACAGTCCAGTGTCTAATCACACAGTAGTATTTGTTTTCTGCACATACTGTATGAAATTCTCTTAATGACATTAATATTTCCACATGGCGAGGTTGTACCACCACAGTAAAGAAAGCAGTTGTCTACAGCTGATTTCACTAGGTCACCAACACATTCTGCAGCTGGTATGAAGCCATAATTAGTGAAATTAATTAGCCTTAGGAAACTAAGCCATGTGACCTATACTTTAATACACATACTCGTTGCTATGGTAGCCCAAATAAGCGTATGTCTCAAGCTGTTAGAGGCCCTGGTTTCCTTTCAGAATGAGCAGCAACGGTGTGGAGGTGTAGACAAAGCAAATCTATTTGTTGGATGTGGTAAACTGCGCCAAATAATAAATGAAGTGAAACTGGTACCTGAAGGCATAGCTTGATAGAAAACTAAATGTAGCATTTAAGCTCTATGATGAAAAGCTCCACTATTTTCAAACTTCAGGTATTATCAGAATTTCACGGAATTGGTCAGAAGCACTAGAGGTAAGTTAATGTTGTGGTAATATTTTTCCTTATCGGGATTGATTTCTTTCCTTATATTCCAAATTCCTCTAAACACAAACAAGTGAAAGTTCTTGGGCAGATGTGCTAAAGAGACCTTTGCAATTTTAGATTTATACTTTTTAAACTTCCCTCCACTTTCAGACTGTTCCCAAATACTTGCCTCGTTTTTCGCTTTCATTTCTCTACAAAATTCTATTTACCTACTGACATGCAAAATCTGTCACAGAAAACTTCTTGTTAAATCAATGATAAAATGTCACCAGGAGATGTATTCTCCTGTACTGAAGAGTTTATATTGTTGTTTTTTTCAATAATGTGAAATGGCAACATTTTTCAAGATGTGTCTTCAAAGATATATTTATTTTGAAAAATTAAGAAAGAAAGCACCCATAGACATAAGGCTTCTTCCAGTTCATGGAACTTGGACTGTAGGAAGACTTCATTTTAAAAGAAGGTCTCAAGACTATTCTGCAGCTTTTTGTATTTAGAGCAAAGTTTGTGCTTGCTGACACAGGATTTATTGATGTTGGGGTTTAAAACACTATTTTCTAAATAATTTTGACTATGTGACCCTAAACTTTATTTGTCAGCTCCAGTAATTTCAGAATCTTTTGAAAATGACATAAATGAAGGAAAATTTTGATAACAATAAGCATAGGTACACATATTTAAAAGAGAAAAGTAGCACTGGGAGGTGGATTGAGCTATTCCTGTTGGAATACTCTATATAAATTAGTCAAATTGAATTGTTGGTTATATTTAGCTACTGCAGTATAGAGCTGGGTAGTTTCCCAAACACTTACTGAAGTAAATGGCTTTCTTTCTAGCAATAGCTTACATAATGCCTACATTTCTGGTGAGATTCAATGAGGCAGTTTATCTCCTTTTTATAATTATCTGAAAGACAAACTGGGTCATGTACCAATCTTCTTATGAAGGTTCAATGTCATCACTGTTAAAGAAACCAAGACACTTTCCTGAGGACTAAAAATAACTGCATGGCGAGAAGTTCTTAAGAAGTTAATGAATAATTCTGAAAACTTGAAATATATACCCCTAATTTTACACATTTCTATGAAATTTCTGGGTATGCAAAATTAAACTTTGGTGATAGGGAAAAGAGAATGATTAATTTGCAAGCCAGCACAGTACAATGGGTGGGGGCTCCCTGAGGAGGGTCCTACCCTGGCCTGGGCTGGACGTGTCCCATCCCAGCCAGCCCAGCTCACCCATTGCAGGGCACTGATGGCTGTGAAAATGCATTTGGGGAAGGGCAAAGAAATGCCACGAAGGTCAAAGGCAGAGGAAGAAGGGAAAACCTGTGAGAAATGGCCCTGCAGACAAGAAGGAGAGGGATGGGATGCCCCAAATGCCAAAGCAGAGATGCCCCTGCAGAGACCATAGCAGAGGGGATTTCCTGCAGGAATTTCGGCCCAAGGAAAGCCCACACTAGAGCAGGATTAGCTTGGAGAACTCCAGCCACTGCAAGGGCCCGTGCAGGAGGACAGGGCCCATCTAGGGCCCTCCTTAATGCAGGTGAAAAGAGAGGGAAGGAGCAGAGAGAGCATGTTTTGCAGAGTGACCAAGTGTCCATTCCCACTCTCTATGTTGCTTGGGGGTGCAGGGGAGTCTGGAGGAAAAGATGGAATGAGGAGAAAAGTGTTGTTTTAACACTTGTCTTTGTTTCTTACTCCCAAAATCCATTACAATAAGTTCTGCTAACTTTCCCTAAATCTAGTCTGTTTTGCTTGTCATGGTAATTGGCAGGTTCTATCTGTGCCTTTATCTTGACCCAGGATCTTTGACATCCCACCTCCTGCCCTTGCCCCTCTGAGGAGAGGACTGGAGGAGCAGCTGAGTGAGTGGGAATTTAACTGTTGGGCAAACCAAACCAAGCACAGTAACCAAGAGTCTTGGGATGGTCCTCCAACTTGAAGCAAACCTGATGCAAACTTTTGGCCAAATGCAAGTCTTCATCTATCTAAGAAACTATTACAGGTGCTAAAGAACCTTCTCTCTGATGATAGCAGTTCTGGTTT
Organism: Zosterops lateralis; assembly: GCF_965231275.1. NCBI lineage: Eukaryota > Metazoa > Chordata > Aves > Passeriformes > Zosteropidae > Zosterops > Zosterops lateralis. The sequence continues at coordinate 55,075,677 of NC_139765.1, forward strand.
ATATGCATGATAGCACATAAATTCAAATTCCATGTATAATTAGTATTATATTATGAAACTGTAATGCTTAATTTTGTAGGGGTGGTTGAAGGAAGGTTCTTCTACACAGTATAGCAGTGAAATTAGATCTGAAGTTTTGCCTTCAGGTACAGCAAAGTTGCAACCAAACTAGCTGATGTACCAGGCCTAACACTGATTTCACATCAATCTGTACCAGCTGTAACTCCAAACCGTCTTACTTATGTAGTCAGGGGTCAGAATAGGATATTATTTAGTTATTTATTTTTGGCAGGGTGCATACATTAAATCAACGGCAAGGCATTCTAATCGTGGCCAGGTTTTCATCCACTATGTTTGTTATGTCCATGTTACTAATTGTAAAGCTAAACAAAGCAAAATAAAATACTGCCCACTGCTAGTCTTTTGAAGGGAGATGTGAATTTTAAATTTTTTTAAAAGATGAGGCATTGAAATCTAGTAATACAGACCTTAATCATGTGCAAATATGAGTGTAAGGTTTAAGGAATTAAAGAACAATAATTTCTCAAATGTATTTTGGAAGGTGCATTTTGATAAGCACTAGGAAGAGGGAGAAGACTGTGATGCACAAGAAATTGAAGAGTGATTAGGGACCAAAAGGAAGCTCAGAAAGAGAAGGTTAGAAAAATAAAGGAATTATAAAAAGTGTGTGTTTTGAGTTGAAAAGAACACAAGGCAAAAGTGACATATAATAGAAGTATTTGAATGAATGTGATGGGACAGTCTATCACTGCAAACCAAAGAAACAAGAGTTTAAATTTCAATAAATCTATCTATAAATGAATTATAAATTCTATAGAATTAAATATATATTATTTGTCTTGTATGGCTTAGTAAACCCTGCTCAGCTATTGCCTTTATGTACAAGAATTAAATACATAGAAATAAATAATAGCAAACATTTAATAAAAAATAAAATGCAAATTTCTATCAATAAAACTTAGAGTATTCTTTCAAAGGTTTAACAGTACTTGAGTGAAATAATAATGCATCAGACATTAAATAGATAAGCAAACACAACTAGTACCACTAAAAGTAATAACGTAAAACAAATAACTTCAATAATTTTTAAGAAATGTTCTTATCCAACAGTATTCTCTGAAGATATTAAGATCATCTAACTTCCTCTTTCTCCTATCATAAGGCACTTCAATATCTTCAAGAAGATCACTTAAACTTCCTGAGGCTCTTTTTAAAACATATTGTCTCATTTCTGCCACTAACTTTCTAAGCAAGGCTGTGCCTCTGTTTTCCTACCTGACTCATTCTCCTATCTAATGTGATAAATTCTCTAGGGTGGAGACCTTCCTTCACTGGGTATATGTACACCAGTTAGGCCACTGCTAAGCAGTGACATAAATAGCAATGAATATATTATCCTAATATTGGTGTCATGGTTTTAATTTGTGACTGTTGTCCTCAATGCATGTTGCTATATAAGTTTAAAATTTCCACTTCCCAGAAAAGGAAGGAGGAAACAAGATAGAGATGAGAAAGATTATTGATCTGGCAAACACTACATAAGAACCTCATGATAGTGCAGAGAGCTGTATAAAATTGTGTCTTGGCTACCCAAGCTATGAAATGCCTGACCTACCCCTTCCTTGCCTCTCCAGGGCCTAAAACATGAATACAAAAGAGGATGAAGCGGGTCCATTAGTTTGACCTAGGAACTAGATAAACTACTTAATAAATAAAGTTGTGAAGACTAATCAATCTTCATTCCTCTTCTTTTCAGGAGTGTAGAGAATCATCTCTTCCCCAACAAGAAATCTTTTTGTTACATTTTTTGAGTGAACATGAGAGGAGCCGAGAGGACCAAGGACAGTTGGGGAACACCAAGAAGCTTATCAGGAGCCTCTGACCTGGCTCCTCCCAGGGCTACCCTGGAAGGATGATCATGCTCCCTCCCTATTCTTTAAAATCCTCTTTAACTATTTTGGGGAGACTCTATTCTGTGCTCATGTCTGTGCATGTAGGTCTAGGTACCAGTCACTGGGTAGGGCAGCAAGTCTAGAGACCCATGCATCTATGGTGCCATCACCTAGAGAAACTGCAATGTGTGTGTAGTGTGGATGTGCATGTCAGCATGTGCAATGACCAGCAAACATCTACCTGGTGTAGCAAGCGAGCAGTATAAGAGATTTGAGAGTCATGTTTTGGAGTAGCCAAAAGGCTGGGTCAGATCTTGGAGAGTAGGTCTGAGAACTAGGTACTAGAGGGACCTGGAGATCCAGGCCAACTCCTGTAGAGACCATGAGAGCTGAAGTTTGGTTAAGACCAGAAGTGGGAATCACCTATGGAGATACCTGTTCATATGTGTTTGTACATTAAATCAGAGTGAAACCCAGGGACTGGGTAGACTGAATACCCACTCAGGTAAATTACTGGAGAGATAGATCATGTGTCTGTCTGTCAGTCTCTGTGCTTTACCAAAGGTGCTCTGAGTATCAGCAGCTGGACTAGGGCTGTGGCCTTGCAGGCTCATATGTCCAGGTGCCAGTGATGGGGAGACCAGGGGGCAGCTGCTGCAGTGTCTGAGCCCAGCTGCTGGAGGGACCCTCACAGATTATGTGTTTTGCTAATTGATCTTCAGTCTCATTAGTCAGGACAGGAACAGAGAAAGCATATTGATGCTTTATTGTTTGTGTGAGTGCATTCTCTGTCCATGCTATGGAGATATATATATATATATATATATATATATACACAAACTTGGTGTGTAAGTGTTCACATGTGTGACTATTGGAGATTCAGGCTCAGCCTCACTGCTGGTTGTGCCTGTGAATGTGAAGCTATGGCAGCCTTTTCTCCATTTCCCTAATGGATTAACTCTTATCACTTTTTCCTATTGGTAATTATCTGCTTTTCTTTCAGTATTACTCCTTTTCCAAATAACACTTGTCATACTCTTCATAATCAGTGTGAAAATAAAATATTTTCGGCAGAAAAAGAAGCAGCTAACCATTCTGGTTTTGTATGCTGTTGCAATGTGCAGTTTGGGTTTCTCAAAATTCTGTATGCTTTGGTTATTTGTAATGGTTTGTCCCTATACCCCCATGATCAAACCACTTTGGTTTATCCCTGCTGGTGCGTCCTGTCAATCACACTGCCATCCTGCTCTAAAGCTTGGAAAGTTCTAGTGAAGCTTCAGGGTGAGTCGGCAAGTTCTCAAGTTCCTCACTCCCCTTTTTATGCACAGAATTGTCCTACTGCCTGTCCTTCGTGTTCTGTGTCACTCCGTCCCTTTGGGATTGGTCCAAGTTACCCCATTCCCCTTTCCACACCCCCTGTACTTAAGGTGAGAACGGAGGGCTGGATCTTGCTCTGCACATGGGCAACCCTTTGGGTGGAATAAAGCCTAGGGAACCCACGTGAGAGTCCTCCTTTCTTCCATGCTGTTTGCCCTGCTTCTGCTCGAGGTTCAGACCCACCAAACATAAAAGGTACAAAGCTGTACCCCTGAATGTGGATTCATGAGCTGCCTCGGACACCTGCAGTATGCCTTTACAATTTTTATTCTAGATCTACATAATCTAATTTAGGATAATGATGAAAAGGTCTACAAAGATTAGTTGCTGGAGAAAAACTTGTTAAAAAAAACACAGAAAGTGAAAAATTTTGCCATACTGTTCTACTATTGCTAATCATGAATACTACTTCAGGCGACAATGCTATGTCATTGTGTTTTAATAAAATTAAAATCAAACCATGGTTTCTCTAGTGATACGAAAATGCTCACTTGCATCTCCAATATTAACATTATATTATCACAATCCTGTCAATATGTTTTAAGAAAAATAGTTTTTCATTTGATACTAGTTACATTTTTTTTAGATCATCCACTCTTACATATGGCTAAATAAAAATGCACCTGCAAAAACTACTATGTCTAGGATAAAGATTAAAGTGTTCCTAAAAATGCATCAGTCACTAACTCTCAGCCTCAAGGGTTCAAAAAGATATTCTTAGGAATATTTTCTTTTTAAGGAAATTTCCATTGCTTTGAATAGCAATTTTGCTTGAGGAATATAGTGAGAGTACTTAAACCACAGTGAGGCTGCCATGCTCAACGATTGTTTTGTCTTTTAGAGCCAAGGGTTAGAGCATTGGTTCTCTTTTGATGCCGGCAGCTTCTTTTAATGTCTAGTTTTCTCTTGTCAAATCCCAGACTGATTTAAACTATTCAAGAACCCCCTCTCCTTCTGTTCTCATAGGGCAAGTGAAACAAGACAAATGGGTGAGAGGAGATAAAGTGATTAGCAGAGGTAAGTAAAACATTTCAAAGCTAGCAGGTCAATCTAAATGCCTGACTAAAAGAATATCATTAAGTTTTATTAAAGTAAATGCGACTACCTGGGTGCCCAAATGCAGATAACCAGGGATGTGTATTATGGTCATTTACTGAGCCCACAAGATCAAATGATTAATAGTTCTTTGATTAATGCAGTTATCTTAATATTTGAAATGTTTCCCAAACACTGTCTAATTAGAGAAACTTAATGTCAATTTAATTAGTCAATGATCACACCCTGTGTGATTAATAAGTGTTTTATAAATAATTCTTATGCCTAACAAAGGCACAGGGACACAAATATTGGAACTAGAAATCAGACAGTACTCATCAGCCTCCTTTTCTGTCCTGCCTTTCTTCTTGGATTGTAATAAGAAGTTAAATGCAACCCATTTAGAAATGAAACTTAGCTGCTTCTGAGCCTGGAAGAGTCCAATGTAACCATCAGGCCCTTCCTGGCAGCTATCCAATGCATTCTATCAACCACCCCTAAAATCTGTTATTGGATTAAACTGATGTGTCTGGCTCCACATTTAGAGCTCTTCTGTAGCTTCCCAAAGACATCTGTCATGATTGTAACTGACTGTACTTCCTTGTATACCCACCTCTAGCTGCACCTTCACCTCTTTATCCCCACCAAGCATTTAACCTACTACCATTATTTAATAACAAATGGGACTCAAAGCATAGCCTGGAATCACATTGTGTCAGGCATTCCATAAGTTTGTGCTAAGCTACTCTCTGCAATATACAAAATAAGAAAAATTATAATTTCTTTGTCAGCACACATATAGACACTGATAGAGTGATCCCTAGTTATATTTAGTGTTATTACCACATTGTATAAGGTTCATAGAAAGAAAAAGAATATATGTCTCTTAAGTAAAAAACCCCAAAATCCTAATTCAAAAAACTCTGCCCAAACCTCAAAGGAAACAGGCATAAAGTGTTGTCAAGATAGCAAGAAAAAAAAAATCCCTATATATTATTATCTAGATTCATGAGAAATATTTCAAAAATACAATGGTATCTATTTCAACACGTACAGCCAAAAAAGAAGAGGATTAAACCATTTTTTTAATACCTTGAAACTGCACTAATTTGGTTTAATCCAGGGAGCGCTGACTGCTTGCAAGGGACAGAGCCCTGTGGGGCAACAGAGAATGTACTGGAGGTGATCTCTCCTCATTTTACAAAGGACATTGAGGTCTGGAGTGTGTCCAGTGAAGGGCAACAATGCTCATGAAAGGTCTAGAAACACATTGTAAGAGAAGTAGCTAAGGGAGCTGGGTTTGCTTAGTCTTCAGGAGGCTCAGGAAGGAGCTCATTGCTTTCTGAAAGGAGGCTGTGGTGAGGTGGGGACCACTCTCTTCTACTGGGCTTGCAGTGAGAGGACCAGAGAACCAGGCTTTAGGCTGAGACAGGGGAGATTCAGAATGGACAACAGAAAAAAATGTTTTCACTTTTAGGGTGGTCATGCATTGTAATGGGCTGCCTAGCGAGGTGGTAGAGCCACTTATGTGAAAGTGTTTATCTGAATCTGGCACTGTGTCATGGCTTAGTGGTTTAGGGGTTACAGTGCTAGCGCTGGGTGGGCGGTTGAACTGGATGCTTTTAAGGGTCTCTTCTAACCTTGACAATTCTGTAATTCTTAGTTTTTGGCCATGTACTCATGGAAACCCCTGTAATGCAAAATTTTCTAGTAGCTTGTATAACATGAGTTAAGCTTCAGGTCAGCTTCTCATTCTGGACTCCAGAAAAAGCATTGAAATAGATTTTGAGACATTGCTATACCTTTCAAAGCTCAGCTGACACTGCAAGATGGGGCATGTAAACCATGTAAACAAAAGTGTTGGTAGTTAGGCCATACTTTAAAATTTGCAAGTGTCTCTAGGAAGTCTTATACAAAGAGATATTTGTGGAAATTAATCTAAAAACTTACTCTCTCAGAAGGATAAGTCGATGTAGGGTGGCAAAAATGTGCTGGAAATGGCTAAGAAAATTGTTCACTGTTTTGTGGCCTGCAAATAGAAGATATGGAAAAAAGCTTCTTTGGTGGCAACTTTGTAGAAAACAAATGGTTCTTAATTGATGAGCATTATGCAGGTTCAGACCCTGCATGAGCGGCAAAAGATGGTGTTAATGAGATGTGACATTAAATATTATGTAAATTATGCTTCATGTCAAAAAAAGTATGGTACTTTAACCATGGTTTAGGCAGTTTTCACATTCTCTTGCTACATTTACAGAATACAGCTGTCCAGACTGGTTACATTTATTCATGTGGAATGAAAGCTCAGTGCAAATGAAGCAGCATAGACCACAGGAAGAAGCACAGCAGCAGCAGTACTGTGACACTCTGGCCCAGCAGTCTTATCTCGCACTTAAATAGCTGCTGATTTGAGAAATAGTCTGCAATTTCTTCAGTAAGCTCAAGTTTGTGCAGTAGAGTTATCAAAGCAGACCAACAGCTGACCTGAACTGGGATATCAGCGTAAACTAAACTGGGTGGGGGTTTGTTTTGGTTTCTTTCTTTTTTTTCATTTAAAAAGTAATGGTTGGACAGGGTGCCGGTGTTTTCATGAGAGTCCTCTAAAAATCCACCTATTTTTAATTGCCTCTGAATTTATTTTAATTTATTCAGGCTTGAACCATGAATTGGGAAATCTTGTGTATTGACTGAAAGCAAAATCCTGACTTTCTATGAGTTTCCCTGTAAAGCACTTAGTTAATTGGGTTATTTGTGGTGGGTAAAAGCACGTCTTTCTTGGAAACACTTTGTCTTGTTTCCAAATGCATTATGACATTCTGGATTCAGTGAGGCTCTCAATTAGTTTATCTGGGGCCTATTAGCACATGTTTGTCACAACCCAGGACCAAAATAGAAAATGGCCCTATTTCTTATTCCTAAGAAATGTTAAAGTGTTGGATGGGATAGTCATTAAGTCTCCTGATGTAGCGGAAATAACAACAATAATGTTTTTGTTGGGGGATGGGGAGTGGCAGGAATCATGGGGCTGTACAAAAACTGTAATCTCTTACTGGAATGTGGCTTTGGACTGTGCTAGGAATTGCTTACTCACGCTGAGCTGCCCCTGGGAGTCATGAGACTTTTGTTGTGGTCACATGCTTGCAATCACCATGGTGTAGGATGTTTATCAAAGTCACTGAGGGAATAAAAGCACTGTGCTTTTTAAAGCAGGGCTTGTGGTATGAAATACATTTGCTTCATTTTCTGTAGAATAATGAGCTCACAGAAACTTTTACCAATGTTCATTTGAATGTAGTCATCACCTTCCCTACACAGTCTTATTTTGGACTTTAAAACCTGCAGTTACGATGTGCTTGTTCCTACTAAAAAGCACCATTTAATTATAGAGGATGGCTTTGTATATATTTAGCTTTCATTTTAATCTTATATATATTTAGTTTTCGTTTTAATCTTATTTGGATGTTGAAAATCAGTACAATAAATTAAAAACTACTCAGATTATGTAAGTATATGAGGAGGACTGGGACTATTTCATTAGGAAAATAAAATTCACTCTATATTTTAGATTAATACATTTATTGTTTTAAGGGTTTTTATCCAATGGGCCAAAAAACTCACAACAAGATAGTTACATGCATCTAAAAGTAAAGAATACTGGAGATAAATTTCCAGTGACTTACATCTGCTTTCCAGAATACTTGTGGAGGTGAAGACAAACTTTTATGTGAGAGATACAAATTGCTTGTGTAAACATATTCACAATTACACCTCATGATGAGTTCAGAGACCTGAATGAAAATCTCACATGCAAATATTCCTGGAGCCCTGAGTTAGATAAAAGTAATGAAAATTGACTCATGTTAGAATTAGCACAACAAAAATTAGTAGATTCCACAGCATCAAAATTTGACCCGTTATTGTGTGACCTCATTTAAAGGGTTTGCATCCTCCAAAATCTTTTCTCTCTTGAATAGTTCATTAATTTTACAATTATTTTCAATCCTAAGCAGACATTCTGAGGACTAGTGAATGAGTCAGTGCAAGTCTGGCTAAGTGTTATCCCAGTTGGATTGTTCATAATATTCAACACCTTTAATATTTCTATAGGTAATGTCATAATTAGAGATATACTCTGAAAAAAAAAAAAAAAGTATTATGAGAAGACTCCACCGAATATCAATGTAGAAGCTTTTCTCATTGAATCTTCTGATAAATGCTCGTGGATGTCTCTGCAATATTTCTGCAACAAAGAAGAAGTGAGTGCTTTCAGAACCTTACATAAATTAATAAAAAAAAAAAAAAAGACAAGAATATATTAACAAACTAGACCCTCTATGCCAAGCCTGTAACTAGGGAATCATATGCCATCTTTCTGGCATCTTTCTGGCATAAACTATCTGCAACTATTTATTAGCAGACATGTTCCTTCAGTAAAATTAACAAGCAGGAGACTTAAAGCAGTCAAATTTGTATAAGTATAGAAAAGGACATGTAGTAGACGAAAATTTAAATAGGTCTCATCCTAATTTTGCTTACCTCTTTTTAATCTTTAGAAAAGAGAGATTTTAAAGCATAATTTTAAACCTGGCTCAGGATAAATATTAGTATTAAAATGTATATAACAACTTCATAATTTTTAATCACATATTGCAAAGGCATTACTCACAGAGAAGAAATGCACTCTCTAGTAAAGGACTGATGATTAAGCAAGAAACATACCTTTTATATTGATTATCGATTACTCTGTGTTAGAATCATAGGATGAATTAGCACTGCAACATCATAAATTCAGAAATTGCCAAATACAAGTGAGTGCACTTCTAGTGCCATCTCTGATAGCCATATCTGTCTGAAGGCTATCAAATAAATATATAATTAAATAAAAATGATTCCTGATTGATCTGACTTTTTTTTGTTAAAATATAAAAAATGAGGAATGAGTGAAGCACTTTGATCTAAGAAACAAATTTCTGCCCAAAATAGAATTTATTTTTTATGGACTGATTCTGAACAGCTGTTTTTAACAGTCTGAATTTTGTTCCATTTAAATTCATGTGCATCTGGATTAAGTATTCTTTGGTGCATGACATGCTATTAATATGATAAAAGAAAGTAGTGGGCATCCTGATTGGCTTATAGAAATTTCAAACCATAGCATATCCCTGGCATAGGATCAAGTGTCACATATTGGATGCTCATCACATGTGAAATACCAGGATGCCAACTGCTTCTCATTTAGCCAAGCAACTCTTTGGCCTTCTCCCAGAAGCTGGCTGGTACCCATTCAAAATTCACAGGTTGGTGGGACTGTGATCCCAGCAATCTTTTATTCCTCTATTTGCTTCATTTTTTGCTCATGGCTTTTTCCCTCTCTTCTTGTTTCACTGATGATTGCTAGTTTTCTTCTTTTTTTCTCATTTGTGCATGTATGTGTACCTTATACTCCTCTGTACTCCATAATCTCTGCCTTTTTCCCGTCTTTCCTTTTTTTTTTCCCAGTTCACTATGATTTTTTCTTCCATGTTAGTTTCCCTATTCTGCACTTTTGTCTAAAGTTTTGGTGTGTTATTCCTTCAATTTTGCCTTCCGTTGTAAATCAAGCCAAGCCAAAGCACACAAAATATATTACATTATCATATATTGTCAATATGTGTACAATACACACATCACCTGGATAGAGGGCAGTGATATACTGTGGTTTAAGACCAACTACGTTAAGCATCCTTCATTTTGGGGAGTTAATCTTTCTGGCCATTAATATTTTATTTTTTTTCTGGTAAGAGTGAATGGTCAAATTGCAGAATACAACCACAGAGGAGTTCTCCCTATTCTCTAGGGTTATGTGCTCATTTTCTTAAATTCTGTCCTAAATAAAAGCCTTATGCTGTTTTTAGTCATCACAGCATTAATGATTTTAACATTATTTCACATAAGGTGAGTTTCCAACCTTCAACAGTCTTAGAAAGTCATTAAATGGTTATAATATCCTTATTATGCATTTTCACATACCATTTTAACAGTGTTATAAGATATCCATCATATTTCTCACAGCAGTTCCTTTTACTCTATTGTAAGTTTTCTTAGTAAGTTTTCTCTGCATCTTTCAATAACTCTTGACCTCTTGAAGCTATGTGATTAATGAGTCAAACCATGTTATATTAGGAATCGAGTTGAACCCTGAGCTGTCATATCTCATAATTTTGTGCCTGAAGTTAAACAATTCCCTTGGTTGTTATTAAAATATTATTCATGTAAGCTCTGTAGAACTGATCCTGTGAGCACTAAATTTCCTTAGGATTATTATTGCCTATTCCTACAGTCATAAGAAACCATAATTAGACAGTCTAGAAATATCATTCTTAACTTCTCAGCAGTAATCAAGCAATCTGGAAGCCTGAGAAGAAGCAAGCTGCAAGTGAGATGATGTTTGCTCCTGATAGTGGAGGATATTTCAGAGAATGTTTTATAGATGCACATTTCCAGAATCCTCCTGAATTTGCATAAAGCACAATCTAGATGAAGGAGTCAGGGTCAATAGGTCACCCATGGAATCATATGCAACACTTTTTATTATTTTTTTTGCAAAGACTGTAATCTATTTCCATGAGTGCCCTATTGCATTGTAGTTTAACGAGATGTAATTTCTATCTTGTATCTTCTGTGTATGAGGTGGCAGGATTTTTTACCAGCTGATACACTGTGAGCAGCTAAGTACATTGCACACTGCCTATATATTGTATTCTGAGGAGAAAGTTATAGCAAACTGGATGTTCAGAGCTCATTTCACTTCTCAAAGCCTGAATATCATATGGACACGTTTCAGTTAATGAGTTTTTAAAATCCTAATGTTAATAGTCTTTAAACTAAAGACTTTGGAGAAGTCTTTGGGAAAGGATAAAAATTACAGCTAATTAAATTTCCTAAATTACAGCTTTCTTTCTTGTGGCACTATCACTTGGTCAAAACTAGTATGGTAACAAATTGGTGCTAATAAACTATAACAATTACCCCACACCTCTAGAAAACATTCATCTCATCTAGTGTTACCATCAAAGGCTTAAGGGAGGCTGATATAGATGAGCTTTGTGTTCAGGAGTAATCTGTAAATCTACCATTGCCTTCTGGTTTTGCCTCTTTCCTGATCATTGCCTTTCCACCATAGTAAATTAAATGAGGGATTAAATGTTAAACCAAAATTCTTGTGGTATCTTTTGTCCTACTTCATCAGCAAGTGAGGTATGTGTTCAAAGTTGTGCTGATAATGTAAAATGCCTTCCAAGCTCTCTTGATATAATCTCAGTGACTGAAGCAAATTACTACTTAAATCATGAAAGCTTTTAAGGAAATGGTATCTGGGAAAGAGTTGGCTTAACTATTCCTCTACTGTCTGAACAGAGAGAGAAAGAAGAGGAAAAAAGAAAGTAATATTGTGTCATTAAGAATTGTCTTAAAATTCTTCATATATGAATGAGCAAAAGCAATACAAGTTCATTAGTAAATAAAATATGTATACTAGCTGTTTGATTTGAACATCTACAAAGCAGAGGGCTGTATTTGAATTAGTCATCCTTGCCTCCCTTTTTAGTCATTCACTGGAGAAAAATAGGAACTTCTAAATTGTAATTCATGTGATTTATTTTTAGGTTTTACATAAGGATGAGGATGAGTTATGAAGAAATGCCCTATTTTTGTCTTTCAACTATAAATGGAGTTCTGACAACCACATTTTAGATGATCATGTCTATAATGTGAATGTCTAAGATCATGTGGTATCAGTGCATAGTAGTAGAAGATGTGGACCAGTATATAAACGGCAGCTGTCTTGGAATAGGAGGGAAATTACGGTAATAAGGAGGGGAAAAATGAAGTTTCCTGCAGACACAGACACACAAAAGCACTTGAGCAGATGGTGGAGGAAGATCAACCAGAACTCCATGTACCTACATGGCCAAGCAAATGTGCAGATCAACCCTCCTTCCTCTTCTGAAACACAAGTATGAATCAGAGCAGAACTGCCATTCTGCTAATGAATAAATAGGTTAGTGTTAAAAAAGAAAACAAAACCAAATCCAGAAAGCTATTGTAGAATTTGATATTGTTTTACAGATTAGAGGTTAAAAAACATCCTGATTCCTTCAGATTGAGGACTGTAAGTTAAGTTGTGGAAACAGGTGAATGCAGTGTCTTGTAAGGAATCACGGACTAATCAAATTCAAGACTGTAGTATTCCCAGCACACTGAACTTGGAGTTCTCTTAGTTTAAGAATGCTTGCCAGGAAGCAATTACACATCTCATACTGAAATAGTCACAGAAATAAAGAATACTTATGCAACAATTACAGGAACAGAAAAGGAATCAAACAATTTTCTGTTCTAAGTAATATTTTGGTATTTAATATGGCAGTCCTATGCAGACGTCTTTACTTGTTAGATTAAAAAAACTACTCATAAATTCAAAAACTGGAAGCCACCAAACATTTGTACAATGTACCAATATTTTCTTGCTATTTTTACAGCAAAATTTTATTTGTAAAACAACACACTCCTTTCTACTGAAGTTAAACCTTTGTCTATCTGTGTGAATTAATCTTCATTATTTTTTTTAAATCTGTATATTTTCCTACAAATTACGCTACAGAGGTTAGGTGAGGCTGTTTCCTCAGCACCCATAATCATTTCCTTAAAACAACAAGAAAAGGCCAAAAGCAAGCATAATGGGGACACATCTAAGGAAAAATATACTGAAAAGTGAGCAGGGTGAAAGAGGAAAGGGTGGTGCAAGACCAAGGAGAGTAAATGAAGCCAAATATCTTTTTAATTTTTAAATGCAAGACAGAATTTGAATACATTAAAAGGTTATTATACTTTAATAATATCTCTGATTTTCAGGATAATACCTTGTCTGGTAATGAATCCAAATCCCACTGCTCTGCAGAGCTTTGCTGATGGTGCTCTAACCTTGCATATAAGAAAATGTTGTCCAATCTATCCAATCTACTTACCAGAAGAGTTGAATTTCACTTATGAAATCTTTTGTTTACGTCCATTCTTGGTTTGCTGCTGGCTTTTAGGTGGGATGTTCTTTCATTTACCCAAAAGAGTGTGTAACTTCCATAAGTAGTGGTAAAAATGATAAAAGCAATATCAAAGTGTCATTGAAAAAGAAGTAGAAAACTGCTGTTTTGGACTATAAATCATGAATGAACTTAAACTAAATTCAGCTTTCAATTATCTAAAATTCTATTAAAGCATTTTATTTCAAAATGGAGCACTACATGAGGAGGTAAGATTTGCTCTCTTCTTGTCTTAAAGGTCAGTCATTGCCAGCTATTGCCTAGCTTGTCCTTTTAAAGAAAAACCCACTGGATAAAATACAAGCTCATTCTGGTTTAGCAAAGGATATATAATTTATGTTCTCAGTATATATATGCAATTGTTGACTGTTCTATATGGATGGAGGAATATGTGCATAACTCCTATGTGTTGAATAAAAAAGTAGTGCCTAATATACAATGCAATGACAGATCATCTATTTCAGAGAAGAAGCAGACAGAAATCTTACAAAAACTAATAAACCCCCAAAACCCTTAAGTGTATGCCTTTGGGGGTACACATGACATTTTTGTATAGTATCTACTGGAAAATATCAACTTTTATATTAGGGGTCCCAGATTTACATATCAATTCACATCAGAGGAAGGATAGAACTTAAGGATGGTTATAAATCTTTGTCCAGTTACTTCTGGACATGGATATGCATTTTGCCATAAATATTAAAAATTACTTCAGAATCTCGTTTTTATTTTTTTTTTCTTTAATCCTTCTTTCTCTTATTTAAAGAAAGTCAACTGTTGCATTACTTTTCTTTAACAAGGTAATTCTTAATGACCTGTATCTACTGACCTGTCTTTTCTACAATATTTTCTTGACACTGTTTACCATTATGGCTTCTGAGGAAGTTTCTGGTGTACAGTACACATTAATAACTTCCTCAGAAACTCAAATGTACTTTCTACTGGCAGTAATTGTCTCTGTCAAATGAACTGATGGTTTCTAATTGGAACGCATTCACAGAATATCATCGTGTTTGGCACTAATTGGCACTTCTGTGCACATCATCAGCTGAGAGGTTATAGACAGAGTGAAGACTGAAATGATCCTTTAATTTCTAGAAGATGTTTTTATATATGTCAAAGTTCAAGTGGATGAGCAATGTAAGACAGGGATCTAGGTGACAGAGAAAGACCTTAAGACTGTAAGTTTTTCAAGCATTTTTGCCACAATTATTTTGTAACCTCTTCCCCAAATACCCAGCAAGGAAACTCTTCTATCTGCCCACAAACCCTTAAATGTTCTCTTTTTCTACAGGAGATAAAGATCTGCCATGGAAAATAAAATTATGTAAAATTTACTTTATTTCTGTCAAATTGATGTTTTTATATATTTATTTATACTACACCAACTGATAGTTATCTTTTTGGTTTTAAAGTGTTTGAAACCTGTTTTGTTTTGCTCACAAAAATATGCTTATGCGTGATAATACATGTAGTGGCTAAAATGCTTTATTCTGGCCAAAAACAAAACAAAACTTTCAGTTTTGTAAGTAAGACACATATAGAAGTCTTTTTAATTTGAAAATTATCTTCTTCCATTCATAGATATTGTATTTTTGATAGTTGAGCTGTTATAAGATATTACAAAATGCATGAACTTGCAAATTAACAATGTAGATTAAATGACTTTGAGTGCTGTGGGTTTCCATCTGACAATCGACATTTATGAGCCTTTTGTTTCAGTAAGTATCATTGATATATCAGTTCATAAGCTTTGTCAAAGTGTTTGTGGAAACACCCAAACAAGTGGTAAAGTGGTAAAGAATCTGGTTATCCTTAAGGATTCAAATATCCCTATTAATGCTGTTGCTCTGTGCACCTTTTCGTTTTGTTTTTGTAGTTCAGTGTTCTATTAGATACAACACTGTACTTCATTGGCTGGTTATTTTTCAAGGAAGGATTAAAATATTTCCATTATATAGACATTTCCTCCACAGTAAATGTAATTAATGCATAATTATATGCAACAATATAAAACTATGTAATATTATAGCAGGTAATACAACAGGTATGGAATGTTCAGCCCAAGCAGGAGAGAATGAAGATTCCACATTCAAAATCATAGAGACCTAAAAGAAGCCCATGTATTTCCCAGGCAAAGGAGAAGCAGAAGGCAGAAACGAACACCAGAAAGATGATGTTGAGTTTGTCACCAGTGGTGCTAGGTTTTGCAATGGAGACAGAGTCAGAAACAAATTAATCATAAAAGACATTCTACAAGGGAATTGCCAGGCCTATAAAAAAAAGAATAACTTCAGAAAGGAAAAATGGCCACATGGTGTGAAAGGGATCATGATTTGATAACAACAATCATTGATAAATTACATAAGAAGAAAAACTAATCTGATTTGTTATGAAAGTTCAATCTACTTGTTTCTGTTTTTAGTTTCCTGGACTCTGCATTTGTTTTGCTACTTTGTGAATGCTTTACATTTTTCTTACTTTTTTTTAAATTTGTATTACATTTTTTAAAAGAAAATGTCATTTTAGGTTTCATTGATGTTTTTATTATGGTAGTAGTAAATTCATATCTTGCTATCAGTTGTGCACACACTGGCAAATTAGCTGACCCAGGTTTATTTGTTGTCCGCCCTGATGTAAGAGTAGAAAGTTTAGCTTTACTATGCAGTAATAGATTGCAGTTCTTTTATTATAGCTGCCCCAAGATATGCTCCAGAATGCTGCTTCTCTGCTTCAAAAGTAAAATTGTTAGAAAAGCCAGATATTAGATCTATTTTTAGTTGCTGGCAGTAGCAATAAATTCGTGGTGTGTACCCACACTTGCTAATTTCATCTTTTATGTTGCACTGTCTCCCTTAACATCCTGATTGACAAACATATAAATAAATAGAGGTGGATTGAAAATTGCCTAAATTGCTAGTCCCACAGAGTTGTGATAGAAGGCATAAAGTCCAGTTGGAGGCCCATCAATTATGGCATACCACAGGAGTAAATAATGGCACCAGTACTGATTAGCATCTTCATTAATGACTTTGATAATAAGGCAGAGAACACCCTCAGGAAGTTTGCAGATGATATAAAATCGTAAGGAATTATTAGTACACCACAGAGGTGTGCTGCCATTTGGAGGGTCCTCAAAAGACTAGAGAAATAGACCAACAGGAGTCCCATGAAATTCAGTGAAGGGAAACATCATGTCCTGAACCTGGGGAGGAACACACCCATGAATAGTTCAGTAGAAGGGCTGGCTGGATTGACAGGAAAGAGCTGGAGGTTCTGGTGGACCACAAGTAGAAAATGAGCTACCAGTGTGTCCTTGCATTATAGAAGGCTAGTGGTTTCCTGAGCGGCTTTAGGACTGTTGCCAGCAGGTCAGGGGAGTGATCTTGCCCCTCTGTTCAGCACTGGTGAGACATATCTGATGTATTGTGTCCATTTCTGAGCTTCCCAGTACAAGAGATATATGAAACCCTAAACTCAGTAGAGAGACACTGAGAATTGAGTGAGAACAAGCTCTAGTATGGATTTGCCTTACTCCTGCCCCCAGCAATGAGGTGGGGTGGTGTAGAATAATCTCTCAGCCATACCCACAAGGCTCCAGGCTCTGCACCCTCATGAGTACTGTAAAATTTCAACTCTTTCCTGGCATCTGCCAGGACATTTTATTATCACACATCCTGTTTAAAGTGTCTTATCTCACTTGTTAAGCAATGAACTTAAAGGTGCATAACTTTAGGAGTAAGATTAATCAAATTCCCTAAAATAGGACTATTCATATTTTGAAGCAAACACATATGCTTGAATCAGGGTCCACATGCTTCAGCTATTCCTCCTAAGGTTGTTTTTGGATTGGATCAAATCGTGTCATGAGCCTCATGAGTAATCCCATAATCATGAATCATGCATTCAAAAAAACAGGACAAATCATCAGTTTTATTTGTTATGCAGATAGATCATCTGAGTAGCTCTAGATGTTTCTGAATGAATAATTGATTCTTGCCCTCTATCAAGTGCTATTATCTAGTCTGAGGTTTTTTGCCTCTATAGTCCTCTTTTAACTGGACTATAAATGCCATTCTACATGATCAAGTTTTATGGATAAAACTATATTTTTAAAATAAGAAACTTGAAAATCCTTGCATTTAAACCACTGGAAAAATATGGAAAACAGCAATGACACATGAGGTTTGGCAGATGAAGACATTATAGAAAGATGTCTCCTTTTTTGAGACTTCACAGAATTTCTCTTTCACTTTTTACTGTGAGTCAAAGCTCTGCTTCTCCGGGAAAAATAGTTGCACATAGTATTCTGACTTAAAAACGCCACATATGTCAGAAAAAAAAAATCAATACTGCTTTGTGCAGATTTCTCTCTAGCTCTGCATTTGCACCAACCCTCTGTACACTCCTCAAAGAGCTGGTAAACCCCAGTCTCAGTTTGGCTTATGATCTTTTGAGTGCAGCAGTAGTACATTTTACTTCTATAAACACTTTTTCCTCAAATCTGTCCTCCTTGGGTTTCTTGTTAGTTTTCAGGTCATTGCTTTATGTTTTGAGCTAGATGGGCATCCTTTGACCTAAGTGTTGTTCTTGACATCCTCAGATGTATCATCCTCAGTGGATCAGGTTTTGTTTGTAAACTGCATTGCTTTGTCTAATAATTGCAAAGCTTGCTTAAAATTATCTTTTATTCATAGAGGTATCTTTATGCTAGATTTTATCTGTCTTTGAAAGCTGTGGTAACCACTTCACACAAAAGAATAACTAAAAGAGGACATGCTGTATGCGGAGCAGCCTTTTTTCTGTTAAGTGCTGTGTGAACAGCTAAACTAGTATGGAGCTCTACTGCAAGTGCACTGCAAAACAAGTCAGTGTTCCTTTTAGCCTTGGTGCTTCTTTTTTTCCCCCCTTGATGTCCCATTTACCTTTGACCAGCAGTATCTGACAGCTTGGATTTATCAGAGGCACTCAGAGTAGAGCAGCTCTGTGTCATTGTGTCTTCCTGCTATCAAAGGAGCTGGGCATAGAAGAAAGCAGTTTCCAGGGCATTGTGACCATATTCAAGGCTGGCAGAGCACCAGTAGAGATCAAAACTAACAGGTCTTTTATTAAAAATGCTGTGTAACTGTGAAAAGCTATTCTTCTTTGTGAAGTAGCAACTCTGTTGTTGCTATACTGTGGCACTGCTGCATGAATACTCTAAAATAAATAAAAAAAATAATTAAATCATTCTGACAAATCTTTTCTTTTTGTGTGTCTATGTTAATTAATGATTGTTGCTTGCCCTGATTTATTAAAGAAATCAAATAAATCATTTGACCCATTTGCAGGTGTTTCACCTTCAGCCTCAGTAAAAAACACTTGTGCTGTCAGCTCCTCCTACCCCCTCCATGACAGAGGCTGCTCTTGTGGTAAATCACTCCTCAGCGTGACTGGCTGCACTTTGTTAATTTACAGTGAATCAGTTTGTTACTGTTTCAATTGTGTAAGCTCTGAGGCACTGTCAGACCGCAGCAGGCAGTGGGCTATGCAGAAAGGTGGTTCCGAGCACGCAGTGGGAGCACTTAGGCTTAAAATGCTAATTTCTGCGAAATGTGAGCTGCTGACTCAGAGGCTAACAGCATCTACACAGTTTCATCTTTCACAGCTTTACATTTCACTCTGGCAAACACGAATTTTTTGAAATAGCAAAATTATTTTTTCAGCAAGTGTATTGCTCACAAAAACATGCTTATGCTTCACTCCCACTTCTTAAGAGATTAATTTTTTATTACACTGTTAATCAAAATATTAACACATGGAAAATTTATGTGATTCAGTGACTCAGAAGGGTGCTATGGTGGATTGTGAAATAATAAATGTGTGGGTGAAAATAGAGAAAAATGAAAAATACTGTATTTAACTTTGGTGCATCCACTATATTGAGGATTGAAAATAATTCACAGGTTATCAAGGATTTCATATACCTGGATTATTATTTTTCATGCATGCTATATTTAATTTCCAACTGTACTGTGACAATCAGCATAAACCAGACATATTGAGGGAGAACACTGCTGAGAATTAAGGTCTCTGTCCATTTTGTCACTGAAGGGGAGGAAACAGTCGAGGCACAGTGTGACCAGTGCTTATGAGGCAGAGGAGCATCATATCATCCAGAGAACTGGGGAGTGATTTGGGCTATGATGGACAACCTCTGGTTACCTGGTTCAAACTGAAGTTCAAGTCCAGGGCCAGAGCAGACCAAGTTGTACAGGAAATTGCCCAGATGAGTATTAAACCTCTCCAAAACCAGAGATTTAAAGATTTCACAGCCTTTCCTACTTCACTACACTCATAGGGAAACCTTTGGGTTTTTTTCTAATAACTAATGGGAATTTCTTGTGTTACAACTTGTGACTCTTGACTTCCATCCTAAGACTTCTCAGAAGAGTTTTACTCCATCTTCTGTATAGCCTTCCAGTGGATTGAGACCATGTCAACCTTTACTTCTTAAGATACCCTTAGCCTCCTCCTTTAAGAACAAATCCAGTTTTCTCAGCCTCTTCTTTGTGCTGTGTGCTACAGCCCTGCTGTCTTGGGTGTCCTGCATTAGACTCACTCTGGTGTTCCCATGTATTTCTTGTACTGGGGAACACAAAATGGACACAGCACTCCTGGATTCTAGAGTTGAATAAAAATATTGATGCTGATTTTAACTCAACATATGTAGCCAGAGACCATGGCTAGAGCATCATGTAATCAAGTCTGCAGAAAAAAAAATTAGTAGACATCTATATTCACTGTCCTTTGTTAATTTTCATATTGTACACTAAAGCCAGTTATCTGACTGTGGTATTAATTCTGTAGGTAAAGATGACCACCTCTGGATATTTTTATACCCAATAGTATCCCATATGGTCCTAAAGAATCTTAAAGATGCAGATAATGTGTATTGACATGATAACTTCATCTAGCTCATCACATCTCAAGTCAGACCATATTTACATGAATGGAAACACTATGGGAATCAAAATCAGATTAGAGCAAATAATTTTTTGATATCTCAGAATACCTAATGGATGAAAGAGAGGAAACTTAAAACTATGTCCAACTTTAGAGCTGGAAAAGAGTGATTTATGACTGTAAAAATAGCAATAATGGCAATAAATAGCCAAATATTATTTTATTCGTGGAATAGCAGCTAAAACCCTAGTATAATAAAACAATGCCAGAAAAGGTTTTTAACAACACAGGCAAGTTTAGCTTGAAAAGGGCCAATAGTAGAAAATGCATTTCAACTGGGTCAAGTATAAGTGACTTTGGAAATTGCTAGAAAGTATTTCTGTACTGGAAGAAGTTTCTGTAACTGCAAGCAGTTACTTGCTTCCATTGATTTTCAAATATTGGATTGTGAGACATTATCTCAACAGGAAGGAAGGAAGGAAGGAAGAAAGGAAGAAAGGAACTTGTAGCACCATTCAAAAAGGACTAAGCCTAGGAAACTTTGGTCAGTGACTGCTAGCAGCATAAAGTTTATTTGGTGGCAAGAGTTCTTTGTGGTCATTTACAAAAAAAAAAAAGGATTTTCTAGTTGCCTTCCACATCTCTTCATAACAAAACCATAGCAACCCCCACGCAAAGTATGTGAATGAACGTGTTGCTGAATGCCTGTTTTGTGGGGAATGGCTGCAGTTTTGGAGCTGTGGCCCTGGCAACAATGATGCCTGAGTGTTTTCCTATAAGTGCTGGAGCTGTCTCAGATTCTCAGAGTGAAGAAGCAGAAAGGACCGTTCTAATAATTTACCCGGCTGCCAGCATATTCCAGGCCATAGAACCTCCCTCAAGTCTTGTCTGCTTCAAACCCTTAAACTGTGCTTGAACTACAAAGATGCTGCTTTTCAGCATCCATGGCACTACTGTGAAATGTCCTTGTGAGAAATAGCCATCTTGACAATTCCATATCAGTTAGAAAAATCTGTGACCAGGCTATTAAGACACTTCATAGCCTTTTGTTAAAGAACAACCAAATAGCAAATAAACAAAACTAAAATAGAGGTAGACAAAATCTGTAAGAAATGATGGGACACACCATTTATTAGAAATCCATCCACACTTAGGGAGTACTAAAAGAGGTACAGCTGTAAAATATTAATGCTTGCCTTTGACATAGATTAAAGAACTGAACACAACGTTTTGGCTGAGAATCTTTAAACAACCAAAAAGACCAGAGCTCATGAGTATGTAAAAAGAACTATAAAATTAAGAACACAAAATTTTTCTTTTTAATTTTCTCCATTGATCTGAAGCAGTAATTAAATTGCTTAATGGCATTGATTGAACTAGGTGAAAAATCTTAAAATAATTTGTAAAACAAATAGCTATGATTTTGTAAAATATACCTGTGTGACTCAACACCTGCAGCTAAAGGTGACTGACTGATTAATGATCAACGTGGTAATTTCTCACTCTCTGGATAGTTTTTTGGGAGTTTTATAAGACATAAGGGACTAGTTTTATAAATAATGGCAGACTCAATAACAAGGTACTATTTTTTTAAACAAACAAACAAGCAAACAAACAAATGAATCTAGAAGATTTGGAAGGAATTGTTCCAGAAGAATGAAAGAAGGAGTTAATTTTCAACCTCATCTTCTTCTAAAGGTTGAACTAGAGAATGTTTTGAACTAGCATGATATGACTTTCAGAGGTCAGATACTTACAGTGACCACCATCTTAATTTATCTGGTCCTTGAAATAATCTTTTGCAAGGTTCAGATGTTTTGAATTCCCCCTATGCCTCGTCATTTCGTCAAAGTCAGCTCCTGTAGGGAATATAAGTTGAAGCATGGATTTTATATGCTTTTTGAGGAATTATCTTTAAGGAAGCATGAAGATACTCTTTTCTACATCCTCTTTGCTTTTGAGGACACCCCTAGGAAGTTCTTCCCTTCGTCACATGACTATGATTATGATTCTCTTCCAACTTTTGACAATACAAGGATGTCTTTTTTGACTTGGATTAGGAGAAGCACAAATTCTGTAAATCAGAATTTTTTCCAAGTATTTTTCCCACTACCTTGTTCTGATGCCACAGTCTCCTCTGTCTATGCTTCATTTGTGTTGACATGCTGTTTTTCTTATTTTTCTCTTTATGTTCTTGGATCCAAAGGTACTATAAATTTAATGAAAAAATAAACAACAACAAAAAAAAAAGCTATCAAACTTAAAATATTACTGGTTTCTCTGAGATGCCACACTTAAAATTTGAGGGTTTGGTAAATACAGAGAGCTCTTCTGCCTTTAATGCCTATTGCTTTCATGTTCATCAGCTGCAGAGAGCCATTTATTGCCTTGTAAACTTGCAGGCAATTACCTTTTTGCTATTATACTGTCACATAAAATGGTTCTTCTTTATTCATTCTCTCTGTGTCTCTTCTCAGTGTCATTATCATTTGACAGAAATGTTTCTCACTCTTGGGATGCCTGTATTTCCAGTGTTTCTATACAGAATACCTTCTGTAAGAAAGAAGTTAGAATCACAAACAGAAAACAAAATCAGAATTACTGGACAAAGAGAAGCCTTAGCTATTTGAGATTTTTATTAGTGGTACAAAAAAGAAAAAAAAAGAAAAAAAAAAATTAAAAATTGTTAACTTAGCCTAGCAAAGTAGGTTATTTTGCCTAAAACTAAAGAGTATCCAAAAGGGGAAATAGGTTAAATATGTAGATTTTGTGTTGAAATCAAGTAGGACAAATCTTCTTCTGGCATCTAGTAATTTGCCCTCACAAAAAATCATGGTCCTTCTGAGCATGTCTTGACAGGTCTGTTTGGGTTGCAACAACATGAAAGGGGACAATTCAGTCCAGTTAAAAGAATTATGCTTCCTAAACATATAGTCAGTGGGCATTTTTTAAAATTTCTCCTTTGGAGTACACTTAAGGGTTTATAAAAGAACAAATTAGTGACAAATGTGTTCTCTTGTCACTTGCTTGGAAAATTGAGTTCTGTTCAGTGCTATGAACAGAACAGAAAGAACACAGTGTGAACAAGAACACCAAGACCTGAAAATCTCGCTTTGATCTCTTAAGAACTAACCAGGAACACTGTGACATGCTGTAAGGAGGCTAGATATTTCAAAAGTTGTAGTTATGTATGATGGTGGCTTTTACAAACAATGGATAAGTAGTCTTATTTGAAGTTCCTCTGACAGTCTGCAGGGTGACTCATCCTTTCTGTGCCAAAATACTACTGGGGCCTCATAAACCAGGTCTACTGACGAGATCCTTTTATTTCTCCTGTTTTTTCAAACCACAAAACTACATGAATTAAGCTCTGTATGTATCTCTAGCTATCTACAGGCTATGGGTCAGGTCATCTTTAACCCCAAATTTTATTTCTATTATCTAATCCCTTCACACTGTCCTGTTCAATGCTGGGCATTCTACAGTCTTCAGGAAGGAGAATGAAAAAAGTTATGAAAAAAACACTGAAAACTCTCATGTGTGAGAGCTAGTAGCCAATATATATTTTGATAGTGTCAGGAATGGAGCATGGTAAATAAAATGGGTGGTGTGAACAAGTCTGTTTGCGAAGAGAAACGAAGGCAGTAGACTTTAAATTATACCAGCTGAATGGTACAATACAGTATATTTCTAAACGCTTGAGCCCAGAAAATGAAAGAAAATGTGAACTGGAGTTATTTTTAAGAACCCTTAATTTGTGGTCTTTCTTAAAGTCTTGGGAAACATTTTGAAATGTTTTTTTCCTTCAATCATTTTTTTCTCCATATCTATTTTAAATGCCCTTTTTGATCTCTCAATTGTTCCTCGTATGAAATTTCTGTTGCAGATTATTTGCATACTCAGTTTCTACATAAATGTTTTGTAAGTTAAGTTTTTTAAGAATTTGCACTTAAAGATAAAAGTGAGCTATGCTGACAAAGAAATTACATCAAACAAAGCAAGCTGGCCTTATCTTAGGAAACAATCTGTCATTATGGGCAGATTTAATTTGAATTATTGAAGTAGAATTGTTAGATATTAAAAAGACTCAAAGTGAAAGAGTCATACTCATTATCCTTTGAGTCTCCAGATGTTACTATATTGTCACATGACATAAAGGTTTAGTTCCAATCTTTTATTGCTAACTTGGATTTATCCAGCCTGCAAGAAATTACTTTTCATATTAGCTTGGACTTTATTATGCATTTTTTCATATTTTTTTTCCAAATGTCTAACACAAAGTGAATCACTAGGATTGTTTAGAGAAAGGATATTCGCCTCCCTGGAAAATTCCTATATAACTAAAGTCCATTAAACATTTTGCTTTATATAGGCTTTGAAATACTGGATAGAACTTCAGTACAGAGTGTAGAATTCCATGAATAATTGTATAAATCTTTACCAAAAGTATTGTCTGCTGTGTTCCTTGAGTTGTAGCCCTTACAATCTGTCAATGCAGGAAGACAGTTCTGACCGCAGGAGAATTCACACTGCTTACGTGGACAACTTTATATGAACCAAGGAGATGCCATCTTCCAAAATCCTGTGAAGAGACTGTGACAAAATTATCATGCCATCCAGGGACAATCAAGATGAGTACATCTGCAGTAATGCCACACTAAGCAGATATTTTAAGAATACTACCAGTAGGGTATTCATAATTTGAACAGGCATCAGGTTTGGTATTTTAAAGAGAGAATTACCATGGATTCCAGCAACCAATGCTGCATCTTTGGGTTGCCATATATAATCAAACCGGTGGTGACTCTGTCACTTCCTCATTGTTCCTCTTAGCAGTGAGTCCCATAATAATGTCTTATACACTTTAAATGTATTTCTAACAGAACCTCTGCTAATTACCTCTTTAGGTGTTTTCTATAACACAAAAAATGTAATATTAAGCAACTTTAATTACCATCTATTTATATATTTAAAATATCTGTGTTGTGAATAGCACACTGCTCAAAGAAGGTTCAAATAGCTGAAAAGCAAGTTGTAGAGTTTATATCAAGATTCTGCACACAGAAATTACTAAAAAAACTCCACATCAATCACATTTCCTCACTCACAAACATCGTCTGGTACTTTGGCTATCCAAGAAGCCCTAATAGATTTAATTTTAAAAAAATCATATCTCAAATTTTAATTATTCATGATTTTGTCTCTGTAAATTTGAGTTACTAAATTGCATTGTTCATAACATGCTTTTAAAAAATATTTTGTTCCCTGAAAAAGTCCTGAATGTGCCTGCCAAACTAATGAAAAGAGTTTTCTAAAAGAACATTTAATTCTGTAGCCTGTGTACTGTGTTTGGAGCCAAAAGATTTTCAGAAGTTGAAGGTTTACTTTTGTCTTACAAAGCATTAAATAATTTTGATTCAGTTTACACCTGAAAAAACATCTCTCCTGTCCACCCCCTGCCATGCATGATACAACAGTTTCTATTACATATGGGGCTTATGGTAACAACATTTGGGAGAAGACATTCTTACTGAAGGTTTTGCAGAGGTTATTTACGTGAGCAGGCTACCTTACATGTATGACCAAAATTTGAGGCACAGAGCAGTGATTCTGCCTCAACGTGATCCCTATGAAATGTAGATTATTTATTACTTAAACTTCAGTAGTCTATGATGAAATTACTTTACCGTCATCTGAATCCATGACATTTAATGAAGTAAGAAAAATATTCAAACTCTTGCCTTCCAAATTATCAATACATTTCTTAGCACACTAATATTGGGAATTATTGACTAACAGTAAGCTATTTTTCAATCATGGATAGTTGTTAAAAAAACTGCTAACTCATGCACAAGTAACCTATAAATCTCTTACTCCTAGAATTTTCAGCACTGCTTTCCTGTGCCCATGATATAAATGTGTACATAGTCGTGACTAGTTTTGACTGCCTTGCTTGCATTTGTAGTTTGTAAAACACTAATTTTGAGTCTGCTGACATTTCTTAGTTCAGTTTATCTATAAGTAACTAGTCTTTCCCCAACAGATCCAAAGAACTTCATGGCTGTTCTTAGATAACTGACTCAAATGCATGACAATTTGTGAAAGAGTGCCAAGAAGTGTTAGACACTAATTGTCATTTTTGAGAAACACTTCAGCAGAAAGATTAGATGATATACAAAAGATGGAAAAAGTGTGAATTGTCCACTTAATCCTAATTTAGAACACTGAAAATGTGCAGATGCATTAGAATGAGCAAGCAGACCTTGGATGTACAATACACACTAACATCTTCTGCAAGCCATAATATTTCAGTACATTGTTAGGAATACATGGGCAAAGAAATCAAAAAGAAAAGTTATTGTTGAAAATCTTGCCAGCAAGTGATAGACTTTTTTTTAAAAAGACAATAAGTATTGTAATTATCAAGTAACATGACCTCCTTTTCTGTACTAAAAAAAACCCCAAAAATCTCATAGTAGTCCTAGAGCCACTTCTCTCTGTGATGTGCAGTGATCTGCACTGTAATGCTGCAAGAAGTATAAAACATTAAATGTATTGTCTGTGAAGTTTTCTGACTGCTCCTAGTGGTGAAACTGACTTACAGTACTGATGAGATATGTTTCAAATAGAAAATGTATTTTTGAAAGAAAAGTGGTTTTCCATTCTGAAATTTTCCAGCAAACCAGAAAATAGTATAATATTCTTAATACCATGTCCTCAAATTTTCAAGGCATATGTTGCAGCTATGGAGCAGGATATGCAACAGATATTTTAACTCCACACTCATCATAATGAGTAGTAAAAATAAATCATGTTCCCACTACTACTGGTATTTGTATAACCATTAGCAGCAGAACCAGTAATGAGATACAAACTTCAAACACGATCCACGTGGAAAGATACCATCTAGCTGACCTTATGAATATATATTCTTTTATCTTTATTGATACTTAGATAGAGAGTATAATCAAATCATTTGTCTGTTTCAGTGATCTGAGGACTTAGAAATCTCTGTGTTACATCTAGAATTGAAAGTAAATTGAGATATTGTACATGTTACTTAGACACTATGGTTATAATTCAGTCTTATTTTAAATGTATGGCTTAAACAGACATATTAGTGGCGTGTGGCATACAAGTCAACAGAAGCAGAGATACCACAACTGAGGATTGTTGTGTGCACACATGCTTGGACTAAAATTATCTGAGACAAATTATGATATTTGCTATTTGAATGTTTCAAACTATTGCCATTTTTTCTGGGTATTGTGTGTAGAAGGGAGCAAAGGGTTTTCAAAAGTTTTTTTCAGATGCATTAGTTATAATTCATTTTTTACCTTAATGAGGTTCCAGATAACCTAATACAGTCACTGTGATTACCCTGAATTTTCAGTGATCAAAAGATCTTTGATCAAGGTGGGTTGTTCAATTGCAATTTGTAACCCAGAACACTGGTTGGCTCTTTGCAGATTCTTATTTCTTATGGGCATGAGAAAATGCATCAAAAATGTTGAACTTAACTATCACTGTCACGTAAGTCTAAAGACTTACTATAGAATAGATTGAAGATGTTTTTGGGAGCAATACTTTTAATTTTAAAAAAAATCAGAAATCCTTGAAATATCATGATTAAATATTATCAAAATTCTGAGATCTGGAGTATCAAATACTAGCCATTCTCAAAGTATCTGAAGAATTCTAAAAGGCAAACTCCAGGGCTTTAAATTATGGAAACATATTTTGACAGCTACTTCAGAACTATTTCAAAGTATTATATTTGAAGGCATCTGGGAATTTCAGTAATAAATAGAAATCGTAGATGCTCCACCTTGAGATACTGTTCCACATTTACTAGTCCTGACAGCAATTGGCTTTCCAGGATATGTTTTGAAGACTAGGAAGTTTTCCTTTTACTGTAAAAAACTGAAAGCAGAGAGAACTGGATTTAATGGGCCTAGGAATGTTGAAAATTGAAAAATGCCCAGTATTGAGATAATAAATTCATACACACACAAACTAAAAAGCAATTAAGACTAAACATGCATACCTGGGAAAAGTCTGGAAAACAACATACATCATAACCAAGAAGAGAGAAATAGATGGCTAAAAGAATTATTATTAGATTCTTAATACTAAAATATCATGATTGCTTGGCATGTCCTGCAACTTGTGGCGCTTCTACACAAATGTGACTGTTTTACAGACTACACAGATGGAAAATCTCCAAAAGATGGACACTAGAAGATGAGGAAACAAGGACATATGCTACTTCTGAAAATCCAGACTTCTGGTGAAAGTATCACAAACTTCTCTGGGAACTGTGCCTAGGGGACAGAGGCAAATGGTCACAGGACATGGTCACAGAACATGGCCTGAATGTTATCAGCCCAGGTAGTTAGACACTGGCAATCAGGAGCAGCTGTCTAGAGACATAGGATAGCCACACTCCCCCCATTCTATGCCATATCCCACACAACACAAACTGGCTGAATGTTTTCTCTTATTCCTTTGGCAGATGATCAGATTACAGCTTTGGAGTGATTCTTCTGGTTTTCTGTTGATCAGCTGCCATATGGAGCTTAAAGGTGGGTCTATCAACCTGTAAGTGCATGGTATTATTTTCTTTCTGTCTGGAAGCAGGAAAAAACAATCTGTAAACTGTGGTTTTGGCAATGAGTATCTGTGGGACTGAGTGGGGATTAAAAATTTGTCTGTGATTTTGTTGACAGAATATTAGATATTAAACTTGCAATCCCTGTTATGCAGTCTGCTCTTCATAAGAGAGACAGAGAAAGAGAAGCTGTAAATCTAGTAGAAAAAGGTGCATTTTATCTTTTGGAAGACACATCATGAATAGCTTTACAAGAATCCTCAAAAAAACTGCAAAATGCATGACTCACTCTGAATATAAGTGGTAATTATAATAAGTAAAATATATCAAGAAAATTATCTTTAAAAGGGAGGGAAAGGAAATTATTTAATCCCTTCTGTTGCCTTGTGATGTCTCAGTGCCCAGCTGTATGAAGTGTGAGGGGTATGTAAACATTAGCATAGAAGAAAGATAAGGTCATCCAGCAAGCTTGGAGAAAGGGCAGGTCACCCAGGGCAGCCACCCTGGATGCTGCAGATAGTCTTCTTCAACAATAGGAAAAAGAATGAAGTAGCCAAAAGAACTCTCTAGGGCCAAGTGTGCATTGTAAAGGCTAATTACCCAGCAGTGATAAAACAGATAACTGCAGGAACACCCAAAGAGAATCCTTTTTGTTAAATATAGCCTCAATACTGATGTTTTGTCATATCTTTTCATGACCTCTATCTCAAATCATAGTTTAGGTAAACACCATTCTACTCTTAAACTTTACTTTGAGATAAGATTACTCCTGGGTAGTCTCACAAATGAAGAGGCATTGTATCCTTGTGGGTGTGCCAGTCGTTTAAAGCAGGGCACAGTACATAACTCCTCACTCTGTGCTGACCTTCTTGGTATATTTATCTGAAGAACTGGAAGACTTTTGTTACTTTACATTTGTAAGGCCTCACAGTAATTTCTGTGTAATTCTTTCTGAAGAAGAAGCATGTGGTCAATTTCTGACATTTTCTGTGTTTTTCTAGGAAAGATTTTTGTAACATCTCCAGATACTAGAGAAAAATACATGAACAGAAAGAAACTTTAATCAGATCCCAACATGACTTAATGGAAATCACTAATAAGTCTAACAGTACCTGCTGACATTTTCACAAGCTCTATCCAGTGTGAAATCACCTATAATGAAGTACTGACTTAGTTCTTTACAAATACATAATGCCTTTCTTGCCATATAAAATGCTTCTGCTTTGCATATTTGTTTTTGTGGGTAGAAGAGACATGTATTAAAACTATGTGATGTCAAAATCTTTGTAAGGAAAGAAGAAAAGAGTGAACAAATAGCACAAAAAGATAATTTAAGGGATAGAGATAAGTTCAGCAGATATTTATATAGAGTTGAGCGCTAATATCAGGAAAGATGTTTCTAACTGGAGTGAGTACAGGTAATGTGCATATGAATTGCATGTAACCTGTAGTGAAAGACTAAGCTTTTCAGAGCAATGACAAAAAAAGGAATGGATGAGAAAAAGTGCAACCAATATCCATTTGGCCTGAATCATTGAGAATGAAAGTCAAGCATAAACATAAGAAACTAAAACTTCCTACTAAATATTCCTGTGCCTTAAAGATGCATTCATTCAAAATATATATAGTGTAAACACATATAAAAATTTAAATTTATACTTTTTATGTCTTTTTACATATTTACAAAGCATTCAACTAATTATTTTTCGAAAGAAACAGGAGAATTTGTTTTATTTACTTAACTAGCCCTATGTCTTAAATTCTTTGGTAGTCTGTCATGTCACTAGCTGTTTTCTTGTCCAGTACTATTAAAGAGAAAGTACTGTACAAAGGCAGAGTTCTGTTTGCAAAGAACAGAATCCTCTTGTGTTAATTTAGATAAGGCAGGCTGTGAGTGAGCCATATTACAACAAATGCAAGATCATAAGATTAGATAGCACATTAAAAAGTTTCCACTGTTTATTCAAAACTGATGTCGTTTACAAGGAGCTAGTGCTAGGTTGTTGCTTGATATGCTGCTAAAAATAGAATTAGGAAAACATAAACGTAGCTAAGAAATGTTCAATCAGCTTGCAAAATATTGAAAGAGTATGATGAAGTGAAAGATTCAGGTTCTGAGAAAAGGTCTTTTCAGTTGTACTATGACTGATGCATTGTATGGGGTGCAGACTGCATTTTTTCCCATACTGAAGGGGATGGCCTGTTTTTTGGGGTCTTTGAATTAGAAACATATGCATTTGTGAAAATGAGGCATGGGTTCAAAGCAAACATAACCGTCATGCTATTTTTTGGATAGAGCAAAGAAACAGAAAAAGAAATTGCTTTGAGGCCAGGCCATGTAAACAAGAAGATAAATAATTAAGTGTTTTGTACTGTGCAGTCACTTGCCCTGTAATTGGACAAATAGGTCTGGGGTAAACCATTTGGGAAGTAAAATTTACATGCTTTGCAGTTACTTACACAGTAATGGATACTTCATGGTTTGCTGTAGCAAAACCCCTAAGCAAAGACTTGCTCACAAAATTGACTCATTTTCTATCTCATGTAGCCAGAAACTGAAAAACAGGAAAATAGATTGAAATTTTCTCCCAGTCCATGCCTACGAAGTGCTAGTGCAAAAAAGTGTTGAAATTTTGCTAGTGGAAAAAGTGTTGAAGACATACTGACTATTTGGGGTCACAAAGGAGAAATTGTGATTTGTTGGAAGTGACAAGGTTTTATTTATTTATTTAAGATTTGGACTGTTCCAAACCTCTTAATAATGTTAGAAACCCATTACTAATTATGTCAAGCAGTGTTTGGGACTCCTTGGTCGCCTGGCTTTTGGGCAACAGCCAGGAGGGGGGAAGGCAATCTGCACTTCCCAGTCTCTGCAGCCTCAAGGCAGCCTTTCTGGAGTTCAGGCCTTAGATTTGTTGAAAGTTAATCAAATCTTAGATGTTTCAGACAAAACATTTGGAGCTTATATTATCAGTGCTTTTCAATGAAGCTACATTTCATAATAATGTATCAGATAAACTGTATTGCCAAGAGCAGTTCTTTCTCTTTGTTCCTTTGCTTCCCCTTTGCTTTTATTCTCCTTGAATTCCCTTCTTTATTTTATTGCTCCTCTTCTAGCCTTCTCTTCTTCCTGTGCTTTATAAATCTGCTTAAAGCATTCTTTATATCTCCCCAATCTCAAAACAAATCTTCTGTGTCATTTTGCCCTCAAACCCTCTATCTCCTCAATGAGACTAAGCAGTCTCATAGTTGTCAGACAATCTCTCATTTTTTTTACACAGAGGGAAAACACTGGTCAATGCCATGGAGTAATTCCATATCACTGTTGATTCTGCTAAAATAGTAACATTTTCTACCTAAAAGTATCTACATTATTCATTTTGTAATCAAATTTTGACTGATACAACATTTAAAATGAATTTGCCTCAAGAGAAAATAACTTCAAGTTAAAGTCCAAATATGCAAAAAGTATTTAAGGAAAATGGTAAGATTTTAGAGGACTTCCCTGATATTAAGAAGCTTAATGATAGAAGGTCAACTAGGAAAGAACAAGAGCAGTAATAAATTCAGGTGTTTAGAAACAAAGACACCTATCAGAATGATGATTTTTTTTTCCCCTCAGTGTCAAAGACATCTTCACATAATATATAATTGATAAATGATAATACATGACCTCAAGGTTTCATTGTCTCAGAAAGAATTTTGTCACTAAAGTACATAATAGATTTAGAACATTTACTAAATAAACTTTTACATTTTATTACTGTCCAGGAATGAAGAAAAGTCAAACTGAAATTTGCATCAGGAAACTAGTGCCCTTCTGTAGAGAAAGGTTTCCCAGATACCTCTTTAGATTTTTGGCATGTTTTTTGTATTTAAAAATGCTCCATTTAGCCACTGTAAAATGTTGACTTACTTTTGGCTTCTCCTCTTTTAATTTGGGCATCATTTTTGTTACAGTTGTGATTAACTAAGTGCAGTGAGCCACAGTGGTGGCGTATGATTTACAATTACTCCCAGGTACCACATTTTTTACTGACACTTGAAGGATCTGGAGTGTGCAGTCAGGTCTAATTGAAGCATGTTGAAAGTGAGTGACATACAAAGAGGGATTTTGCAAATGGACAATATGCGAGGCCACTGTATGCACTATAACAGAAAGCAATGTGTGACTAGTATCCTCACAGAGGTGATTTAGAAGAGTAGGCAGACTCATTTGCAGTATATTGTGATGTCTTTCTTAAGTAGAGTTCTTCATGATAAATGTGTATAATAGCTTTCCAATAACTCAATATACCTGATTGTATATGGTAGGTTATAATGTGATCAGGAGAAATCTGATCACAGTTTGATTTCATGTTTTATTAAATAAATATCCACATAGAAGACTGTAGTGAAATGTAGTGAAACTGGTTGGGAACTGTAGTGAAAATGGTTGGGAAACCCTAAACGTTGTCATCCAGTTCTATAAAAATATCTAGAGAGAAGTTTCCATGCTCAAAGAAGAATTCAGGAATTTCCATTACTTTCATGAAGATATCAGCAAATTCTAGTTGTGATACTAATACAGACACCTCTGAAGTAATAGCAGAAATTAGTTGTATGCTGCAGCTTTTACAAATGTATTGGCCTAGCCACTCAGGTGCTGTCAAAAAAAGGAATCAAAGTTATACCAAAGTGCATTGAATGCCTGTATTTTTATTGGTTTCCCATAACTTATTTTCTGTGTTATTGATTGTTGATATAAATCTGATTTTTTTGAGAGCTGTTTTGACATCCCTCAATACATTGTTTAACATAATGTTCTGGCACAGCTTGGCTGGGCAGCCTCCCAACAACACGTCATTTCTCAGAAAATGACAGAGAAAATGTTAATAGTATTGGAAGATAGGATTTTAAAAATACACTTATTGAAAGTAATGTCATTGGAAAATAGAGAGTAGTTGTCAAACAGAGGGATTAAAAATCCTGTACAACAAGAAAAAAAAAATTCTGAATCTCACAAAATAAGGAAGGAAAGAAATAGCACTTAAAGAGAGAAGGTGGGGAGGGGTTTGGAAAGAGAGAGGTCTATACTGGCTATTAATTACTATTGGCTATTACTGCAGCCACACTCTTAGAGAAATAGGCTGTAGCATGTACAAGGGGAATGATGAAAATGTTACATATTGTGTTAGCTTGCAGAAGCTTCTCTATTGCCCTGTTTACTTCTATATCTGAATTAAATATAGGAGTGTCTTGACAGATACTGTAGATTTGAATTTTCTAAAAATACATCTGAAGCCCTAAAGGGGATGTCTGACAGCTTTTGGCATAGATAAAAACAGCTGAGATTGTAAGTCCTGATGTATCTGTGTTGTGTAAGCATGCTTACCATTGGCTGGTAG
Source organism: Zosterops lateralis (assembly GCF_965231275.1). Classification (NCBI taxonomy): domain Eukaryota; kingdom Metazoa; phylum Chordata; class Aves; order Passeriformes; family Zosteropidae; genus Zosterops; species Zosterops lateralis. The sequence continues at coordinate 55,110,019 of NC_139765.1, forward strand.
TGCAGACAGCTACTTAAGCCTGTCATTAACTGCCTTGATGAATTTACTGAAGAAGTATAAACCCAGATATGGCCTTTACTAAGCTCCTGCCTTGCAATCAGTCCACCAGCTACTGTTATACTGTGGTTGCCAAGAAATATAGCTCTTTAAAGGTCTTAAATAGAAAAGCAGTTATTTCTTTCCAGATAGCTGGGGTTTATCAAGCTAAAGTAATACTTTCACGAGAGCCAACATATAAGAAAGTCAAACTATTTTACTCTCAGTATCAGTTTTATGCCTAATGTACAGTGTTTGACTTAAGGGATGATACAAAATGAGGGTCAAGTATGTTGTTAATACTTCAAAAAATGTAATTCAGTTTCATACATATACAACATACATAAAAAGCTAGAAATATCTAAAATTAATGAGAACATCCTTTTTTAATCTGAAAATTCATTGTATCTTTGAAAACTATCCTAATCTGAGCACCTGTTTTCCACTCCTTTACATTTCAAGAAAATACACTCTTCTGACATGTTTATTCTTTTAATTTGTTTGATTTTTTTTTTACAAAAGCACATTGCAACTGTAAAAGACATCTCAAGATCAGTGAATATTAGAAGTTCATTTTGTATTGTGTGGTAGTTGTGACAGATATAGGATTGATAACAGACAAAAAACTAGGGCATTCCTGACAAACTCAACATGAAGAGTTTCTGTTCTCTTCTTGAATCTAACATTCTGGGGGAAAAAAAAAAGGCTTATGATAGGATTTCTGTTTATTAATCAGGATATAAATATATTGCATTATTTTTTGTGCAGGAATTGGGAATTGTTATGGTGTTTGTTTCATCAGCTTTTTATTGTTAACGAAATTGTGTCCAGAATAAATATATTTCAACAAATAAAGTTGGCTATATTGAATATGCTGTTTGTAACTTTGCAAAAATTACAAGGTTACGCCTTTTTATGGTGCTTAATGATAATATAAATTTAAATATATGTACAAATCTAATTAGATGTATTAGGAACAATTAACTAATAATATTTTCATATAAATTACTATAGATCAAACATACACTGTTACATTATTGTAGGTAAAAACATGTGTAAGTACTTTCTGATGTTTTAAGTTTTTACTTTTTGCTAAGGTGTATTTCCATAAAAAGTATTTTTCTTTATGATAATGGTACATATACATATACAATATACAACAATTATACCTCAGTTAGCAACAGAACTGTTCATCCCCAAAAGTGCTTGTCACAAGGGGAAGATATTGCTCCTTTCATGAAATCAAGTAACATACTTAATCCTATGAAATGAAAACATTAATGCAGTCTAAATTATGGTTTTGTTTAGAGATTGGGATACCAATTTCTATTCCATATTTATTCCAATAGCAGCAAGAAATATTTATGAAGGCAGCACATACAGTGATCAAAATCTGTGCCGATATGACCACCATTAGTTACAAGTGAAATCTTATACTGTTGCACCCTGACATTGCAGGGTCCTGCTTTCCTTTCTTTATTATTGCCATGTTCACTGCTTTCTTTTATCTCTCAATCAAAGAATGACATTCAACAGCATAACTATACTACAACAGATTGGAAGCTTATCTAGCCTGTACCTTGACTCCAACAGTACCCAGTAGCAAGCACCGTATTTATTTCTGCTTCCAGGAATCTATGATTCCCATATATTTGGAACCAGAAGTGGTTTGTGTTTAGGACTCCCAGTGGATTTTCTCTCTGATTAAGCTATCTAATCACCTTCTGGATCCATGTAAACTTTTCCTATCTATTATTTCCCCAAACAAGGAATTCCACAACTGAATTCTTTCTCAGGGAAAAAAAAATCCTTTTTTGGTCCTGTCATCACTCTTTCGCTTGATGTCTCCTATTTGAAGTACAAGGCATGTAATTTGCTTTGTAACCCCTAGACTGTTCCTTATCACATGATAACAAAAACAAACTTCAATGAAACAAATGTGAACACAAGACAGAACAACTTTCCACTGCCCTCTGATGGGAAAATAACATCCAGATGTCTTCCATCACTTGGGTTATTGAAAAGCATGATTTATCCAAAATCTAGTGTTTAACACCCACTACAGCTAAATGTTTACTAAATTAATTTGTTCTTCATATTTTCTTTTTTGCTTTAAGAATTTTCATATTTTTGCACATCACTTTTTGATAGAGCAATACTTGCTCTCCAGACATGTTTGGAAAGAAAAAAAAATCACAGAACATCTATGAAAATCTGCAAGAATGCCCAAAATTTTCTTAATTTAGAAACAAGTAATTATCATTTGAAAATTTGTCATTCTTTATTCCTAACTGATCATTATTCCTTATTACAAACTTCTTTATGAGTCAGAAAATAACAAGACTAAGAATAGCTGAGGTTATCAGCTAAGTGATAGGAATACCAAAACCCTAAAAACAAATAATAAAATTTTTAATAACCAAAAACTTTTACAGTGAAACAATTCAGTGGGCATGATAGAATGCTCAAAGATCTGACTTATTAATGAGATCAATCAGATTACTTTGTGAACAACCCCCCCCCCCCCCCCCCCCCCCCAAATAAGTTACTATCCGGTTGAAGGGTTTTTTTATATTTGTTTGTTGTGTTTTGTTTGTTATAGTTTTTAGGGGGTTTTCCCAAATTATCTGTTGAGTTTCTCTTTTTGCTTATTATTTTCTTCTGACTACCATTTGCTTAAAATGTGCTTGACATTTATTATCTCTTTTAACACATTTAAATAGTATTTTTTTCTTCAAGGGCCTGTGTATGTTATTGTACTTCTGAACCACCAAAGTATTTTTCCCTGCTGGAAAAGAGATAAGAGGTTTGGAGTTTTTACCTAAACATAAAGCCATATTTTTTAGCATATACAGTAGACTGCAACTTACAAGAGGTCGAACATGGAAAATCACCTATCATAACTTCATCACCACTGGACCCCAGGGAATCAATGTCTTAAAGTCAATAACAGTGGTCTAATTAAAAGCATAAAGAACCATCATGAGGGTGCGTGGGGGGACCTATATAAAGAACTCTCAAGTTCACTGGTGTGATCCTGATATGGCTAATTGCACTGTGGCTTGCCTTTATGTGCTTATGTAAATAGCAGTGGCCTCTGCAGCAGAGCTCCCGGGCTCTGTCAGGAGGAGAGTCCCTGCCCCAAGGGCTTTCCCTTTGTGAAACACCAGCTGGTCGGACTGTGCATTGTTGGCCCTTATCGCCAGTGGCAAAGAGGGGGAAAAATTAATGACGAAAACCTGCCTGATTTTATCTTTTTTTGTTTTAATAGAACTTTGTTCCTTGTGCCCCCCTTTCTCCAAACTGAAGCTTTAGGGGCCTACAGCAGAGTCTATTTATCTTTTATTAGTACACATAAAGATAAGGTTCTAGCTCTGAGTATTCCTGCAGTGTGTAGTGCTCTATTCCCTGGCACTTTGCAAATGTGTTCAAACATTGCTATTTACACTTTTACCTCTTCTGAAACCCCGGCACTTAATCCAATCATTCTTTGTTTTCTGTTACTTAAAATGCAAAGGAAAAACTGATAAAGAGAAAACATTTAAATTCAGGAACTTCCTCCACTTCAGAAGCATGCGAGCAAATGTTAATATGGCATGAAATGTACACTTGTGAAATGTTAAGTTTACTGTTAATAAGCTCGTGAAGAAAATATAATTACATATGATGATGCCCTGGTTATTGTGAAATTAAAAATATCCTCAACTGATCCTTTGCAAAAATACAACTATTTTTACTATCTCTATATTAGCCAGTTATAGGGGGAAAAAAAGGCTTCTAAGAAAGGGATTAAGTATATATTTCTTTTCTTCAAAGTCTCATTCATTATATTTCTTCTATGGTGTTCTTCATGTGCTTCAGGCCCAAAGTGGCAAAACCATGTAATGCAGTTGTCAAGGTGGAATTCCTCTTTGTAGGGCTTTTAGTTGTGTTACAGCAAGACTTGTGTTATTTAATTCATAGCATGAAAGAGAACTAGCCCAAATGATCAAGGCTATGATTTCTAAAAGTTAATTGATATAAAGCTGTTTTAATAAAACTAGTGATGAAAATAAGAATGAAAGCACAACAACACATTAAAGCTCGGCTGTTCACACATACCAGTACTTGGTAGAAATAACAAATAAATAAGAAAGTGACATGGAAAATTATTGTTTCTTTTCCTACTATATCTTTTTTATTTCTTTTCTGTCCAGATGTCTTCTGTATTCTGTGTTGTCCACAGGCATTTACATGGTCACATTCTGTGGAACTGTTTATTGAAGCAGAGAAGAATCTGGCTGTTCATATGTAATTATTTTCACACTTTTTCCTGGTCTCTGTAAACCTTCTTTAGAACTAACCTCTAAAAAGTCATTTTTCTAGGAAAAGAGAAAGGGTAGCAGAATTAATTCCTGGTGAAAAGAGCCAAGTATTTGCAAGAGATAAACTAGTAACACTTCATCAAAATGGCATTATGCACCTTTTCAGTGACTGAGCTAGGAATAATGGTTCCACACCTTCATATATTTGCTACCGAAATATTTGCATTTGCTACTCTAGTTATTCAGTGGTAGATTTTAAATGGTTTGTCAAAAGGAGGAAACTGTGTATGCAGTTTGTTCACAATTTGACTGAGAAGCCTTGGAAGGATTTGTGCAGATAATGGAATTCATGATCTACATGGTAACAGTGATTGTACTATGATTTTTCTTTTTCAGTGACTTGATCTTCAGCTTTGCTGTATTTACAACAGGGATCTACAAGCTGTGAGACTGAGATATACGTCACCTTAATTTGATATGACCAAACAGAGAAGTGCAACAAGAAGTCTCAGTGTAACACTGGCATTGTACTTGTAACTAAAAGATTTCCTTTTGCAGTTCCACTGGACTTTTTCAACTTTCCACATGTTGGCAAGTGTTCATACTTAAGTAATAGAATGATATGTATAAACCAGAACTTTTTTTTTTTTTTTTTTTTTATCTATAAGGGACATTTTCCTGAGTAAGGAGTTTTTTTCAGGAGCATTACGTGTGAAAAAACAATGAATCAGAAAAAAAAAATTGATTTGCTATTGCTTTGTTTAATAGATAAATAAGTCTGTAACAACCTTTCCAAAAGAACTGTAAAACCTGTAGACACTTTTCTTTCTTTCTTTCTTTAGCAATTCAGTAGCAGATGGCCAGATAAACACATTGATAAATTATGCCTTATTTGAACTTGGAAAAAGAAAAGATGATATTTTAAGGATTTTCAAAAAACTGTTTCTTCAGGCACTTGAGCATTCTTAGTGGCACTTTCTTAAAAATAGATCATAGAACTGAAGATAAATAAAAACAAACGTGTCACTCTTATTTGCTTTCTAGGTTTTCATACTTTAAAATTAATGTTTTCTACTTCTGCTTCACAACCACAAATTTACTTTATAAATAAATACTCCAGTGCCTAAATAATATACAGTGGCCCTTGGAACAATGCTGACAAATAAGAGTTTAAAACACTTCAGAATTGCTGGTACCTATTTTATTCAGAAAAGGCATAAGTACATAGGACTATTTCTCTTCCAGTTCAAGCAGAGAATGGAAACTGGTAATGGTGCAGCTTTTTGGTGATTTTACACTGACTTCAAGGGAACTCTTAAAGACTAAATGGTTATAAAGTCTGTCAGGAAAATCACTGTCCAGGTTTTTGGATTTTGTTCCTTTTTTTTTTTTTTTTTTTTAGTAATTTTACTTTAAGGTATGTTTCTGCAAATTGGTAGTGTTCATTGTGTAACAATAGCAGATATTATAGGTTTTTCAATATGTAGTGAAAAATGGCACATTACACCTCATGAAACCATGTTTCATCTTTATTAAGATTTTTAAGTAATGATTGTTTTCCTCACCAGTATCAAAACAGAGGCATTAAGAATGCGACATCTGTCAAGAATGGGATTACACATAAACAGAAAGAAATTTTTTTACTATCAGCTTAGAGTCTTTTTGTTTTACTTAGATATTACCATGTTAAAAAAATGAAATTCAATGATTCAGTATAGGAAAACAGACCACTGGCCTCCTAAAGCTGAAACACCATACGATTAGGAAGAGGTCCATTCAGACCCAAATTGTTGATGATAAAAAATGAACTTATTAGGGCCCAAATAGTGATATGAAACTTCAGAGAATTCAAACAATCAATAGACTATTTTCTTGACTTTTTCTTTTTGCATTTCCTTTCTGTTGTGAGGAGTATGAAAGGAAAAAATGCAGTAAAATAATATAACACTTATGGGAGAGACAAATAATAAAAGACTTTGTCATGATAGTGGGTGATGAAATTGTATAGATCACTGAACTTTTAATTTAGTCATTCTTTTTGTAATAGAAGGCAATAATCCTGCCGTTGGATGAAAACCAAAGAGGAAGTGTTTATTGATTTAGGCTCCTGAGCCAAAAGTCTTGAAACTTATTAGCCTCAGTCTTAATTAGCAGCAATCCTGAATTAGAAAGAATAACCTCCTTGCCATTATTTTCATAGTGACATTTAAAATGAAAGTCACATTCCATTAATTATGAGAGAAAAACATTGAAAAATTATGCATATAATTTTAAATAACTTTAAAATTATTTTTTCAAAACATATATTTAAATAACCCTGACCTTCTTTTCTCTTATTTACACTGTTCATCTTTCTCCAGACTGACCTCAGAGGCTTCTGACTATCTTCAACAAGTTGTTGATAACTGTAAGTATTTGCATACTTAGGTTTAGCTGGAAAGACCTGGCTTTTGTCCCTTTCATTTGAAAGCTGTATACAGATATTCAGTGTCAGCTCATAGCAAATTATAAAAAAGAATGAGAAATATCTAGTTATAAATCCATAATTATACAGTGATATATTATATTATATACAGGATAATTGTCTGACACACTGGCTGCATAGGTAGAAATGTGTGAGACAGACTTCTATTAATCATTAAAAATGAAAATATTTGCTCTCCAGTAAAAGAATGACTAATTTAATAGAAATTAATTTTGAAAGCCTGAAAATACCTTCTGGAAAGAGTTTTCTTGACTTGAAAGTTCCTTCTACTTCATACAATAAATTGAGCCATGGCAACCACTGTTCCTGATACCAGTTCTCGTGTTATAGATACGTAGGGATAATGCACTCAGTCCTTTGTGCAGTCAGGACTGGAACAGCTTGTTTTCCTTTCATGTTTTTAAGGACATATCAGGTGATACTATTGGAGGGGAAATGAGCAGGAAGGAGGCTGTAGCCCTACAATATGAACTAAAATTAGCTCTATATTGAGTGATAGCATAGGAAAAGAACTCAGTATTTGTTGTTCCACACTGTTTTTTCACAAACAAATCTTACTGAATGCATCCACCATGCATACCTTTTCTACTTTCCAAAAACCACATTTTCACACTGCCCACTTACAAATCTACTGTTTTGAACCACGAGTGTAACATCTGATTTGCCAACACTGAAATATTTATCTTCCCAAATCTGTGAAATACTAGGTCTAAATGCACAAAAATACTTATATTTTTCAAAGTAAAATCCAAACTCTTTGGGTGATTAAGAACCTAAATTCAGAGATTATGACCCTCAAAAACATATCTCTTGGCCTTCTATGATAGCATAATTACATCAGTGAACAGGGGAAAAGCTATGAATATCATCTATTTGGGTTTCTGTAAGATCTTTCACACATTCCTCTACAACATCCTTTTCTGTAAATTGCAGAGAGATGTATTTGATATGTGAGTAGATTGATGGATAAGGAAATGCTTGGACAGTCTTATCCAGAGAGTAGTGGCAGGCAAGAGTTATTATTAACATTCCTGTTTATTGTACTCATATACTCACCTCAGACAGCACTTCTCATTTATATTTGCTATTGGCCAAATATCAGTATAGCTCCTTGTGCAGCATGCTGGCTTTCTGGATCTAATATGTAGGCATCTGTCTCTCCCTGTGGGAACAGCTGTACAGATTCCACCACATGTCAGGATCCTTGTAAGTTATGGATTGCAACAATATACCTAGAACTCATTTGTAGATATAGCCCTAAGTCACATTTTCAAAGTCATGCCAAATTTGTAGCAGAGCAAGAAATCTGATCCATATTGCAATGCCCAAAATACTCTATTCATGAATAGTCCGTCCTCTTGTCCTCCTACTAAACTTCTTCCCGAAACAAGCAGAAAGATGAAACAAAATTGTACAATGCTCTCAGGCACATGGTGTGATTTTTGGGACATCCTGTGCAGGGCCAGGAGTTGGATTTAATGATCCTGATAGATCACTTCCAACTCAGAATATTTATGGTTCTATGATAAAATCCTAAGGCTATTTTTCTCACATCTTCAAAAAAGAAGGAGCTTATGATGGTAGATGGCATTTACATTTCAGTCATAGTACTTCAATGTATCCCATTTTCATCTCTAATAACTTAAGTAGTCCACACAAAAAATAAGAACACATTTGGAAGATCTCAATGCCTATGGAAAATCTTGACTACAAGAATAAGTGCCCTGGCAACTCTGACAAATCTGTAGCTTTGCTTTTGTTCTCAACATGAGGACCATGTACCTCAACCTTCCACCTACAAACTGAAGCTGAATAAACTAAGCTTCAGAAATAGTCAGCTCATTAATTTTAATAAAGTATCAATTGGCTTTTAATTTAACTAATTTCAATACCTAAAAATATGAATCTTCTTTTGTCTTCCTTTCATGTCACAGTACTCAGAACTTTTCAGTGATTAGCACACTCACAAATTAAAGGATTTGGACTTCTATAATCCCAATTTTAAAAGTCAGCTAAATTATGGAATTCAAAAGGTATAATTTTGGGGGTAAAATAGCATTTTTTGGACCAGTGAGCATACTAGTGATGCTGCACTGATAATTTTGTTTTGCCAAAACCAATCTGGAGTGGCGTGAAATTTTGGCTGTTTTGTTAACCCACGATTTTAGGTTCAGGCACTATTGTCAGGAGGCCCAGACACTTTGGATTGCTGCTGGAAGTCCTGATCAAATACATCTCCTATTTATTATTTTTTTGTCTTAGAGAGAGTTTTGTTACAGAAAAGGAATAATATCATTTACAAGATCTTTGCTACTCAGAGCCTTTGATTTTATTTCCCCTAATATTGAAAGAAATAGAGAGTGATGGATTTTATTTGGTCTTTGCTGAAGTAAAAAGGAAAATGCTTTTTGCTGAGGATGTGTGGATTGTTGAATTATCAAATAATAAAATTCCAGGCAACTGAAATATCACAAGGGCAAATATTTGGGCTGTTGATTTGCATGCATTTTTTTTGGTTTTCTTTAAGTATTTTTATTCCTGTCAGGAAAACGTTTTTTTTACTAACTGTAATTCAAAGAATAATTGCAACAGAGATGCTGGACAAGTCCAGTCCTGTACAATACTCGTTTTAGCTTTTGGCAAAATATCAGCTATATTAACATTAATGAAGAACTCCAAGATGTATTCCCATTGATTGTTGTCAGAACCAAGTGAGAATCACAGGAATGATTCACAGGAGTGAATGTTGTCTACATCTGTAACTTCCCAAAGAGTGAGTTAGTCCACTTTGCATAAACCAATAATACAGTCTTGATATCTTCAAGCTCCTCTTCTCCAGGCTAAACAAAACAAGTGACCTCAGCCACTTGGTTTCCACTCAAGGCCCTTTACCATATTTGTAGTCCTCTGGACACTCTCTAATGTATCTTATATTGTGGTCCAAGACTGCATTGACTCTGGCACAGAGTAGAGTGGGACAGTCACCTCCTTTGACCAGCTGGCAATACTGTACTTAATCCAATATGGTGAAAAACATAGTCTTTTCTCTCACTACTTTTAAAGTGTCTTGTTTGAAAAAGCCTATGTGCAATATTTGTTTGAATTCTTCCATCATGCAGATTTATGAATATCCATACACATAAAAACATATTCATATGGAAATTTCGATTACTGCCTTAAATTTCTTTCAAGCTGTCTTCTTGTTGTTTGTTGTAGTTGATTGTTTGTTTGTTTTTCTTTTTAAATTATCTTTTAATCCAAGAAACAATATACCACAGTAGACACAGGGTTTCCCGATCTCTGGTCTTTCTTAAACAGTACTATGAGGGCAACTTGCTAATTTCTTCTTCATAAATGGATGATTAAATAAGAAAGAAAATTAAAAACTAAGTAAAAAAAAACCAAAACAGCCCTGTGCCAACTCTGGAACACACAGAGTTGGCACATCTTTATTCAGGCTCATTGTTAAACACTGCATCTATGCCAATGTGTTGCAGCTTGCCAATCTGAGAAAAAAACAGTGAAAGTGCTGAACAACATGAAGGGCCCATTGTCTCATTCACCTCTTTTCCTCACGTTCCTTTAATAACTGAACTGTTCAAAGATCACAGGCCACTGCAAGACAAGCACACATTAGCAGAAAAGGACAAAACCTATGCCCATATAATTCTAATTCAAACAATTTAATATCTGTCCCTGGGAGTCCAATTGTAATGCTCAGTCAGAGAATGAAGAGCATCACAATTGGCTCAGACTCATATGGAAAACAAGTGGATTAATTGGTCCTGCTGTCTTGTCTATAGTAGCAATTGTGCTTCTCTGGCCCCACTTCCCATGCACATGAAATATAGATAGTTTAGAGGGACATTTTATAGAGAAAAGTTGTAGCTCTCTGTAAATACAGCTAGGATGAATAGACAAGTTCTGCTTTTCCTCTAGTAAGGTATTAGGATTGGTACGTGTCAATTGAGAATATAGCTGCAATTGTCACCTCAGAACATTGGTTAAAAGACAATAACCTCTGCGTGCTGTAATATTAGAGCATCAGATGTATAGAAATAGCTAAATAGTTTACACTAGTGAAATATATTATTGCACTTTAAGAAGAACATAAAGTCATATATGAGAAATAAATTACTGCCCTCAGGAAGTATGTTAGATCTTTTTTCTGTGAACTAAAGAGTTACAGATAGTAAAAGTGTAAAAGAAGGAGTTTGGATTGATAAGACCTTATCTTAAGCCTTAACTGAAGTATTTACATTGGGCTTCACTCTGGAAATGGAAATTTCTAAAATTGAACTTAATTTGATTGTCCTAAGGGTATATTTTAAAGTTTCGAGTGTAAAGTGTAGAAAAAATTTGTTAAACAAAGTATACAATGTTACTAGGACTACTATTCATTCAAAAGTTTCAAGAAACTCAGATGGGGTAGTATGGACAATGTATGAACCATTACTTAATGTTGTCTAAGTGTCAAAATGACAGAAGGAAAAAGTACTTTAAATTATTATTATTTAAAAAAAAAATATTTCAGAAGAATGTAGAAAACTGCAGACTTTGGCCTCCATAATGTGACAATTAGACAAGAAAAAAAGTTAGGAGGCTCAGGTAAAGATTATATAAGGGAAGAGTGAGTGTACCTTTTTTAGAAAGAATAGTGATTGCTATTACACATGTAGTTTATTCATTCTCTTTAATTCAGTGTAAAGGAGACATACAGTATGTGTAATTTTTGGGTACAATGGGGTATTCTGCATAGGCTTTGGTTGCAACTCCCAGGTTTTCATAAATCCTGTCTCATGACTACTAGCCCTGTACAGATATCTGGGTCTCCCTGCTTGTCTAGAGTATCTCTAATGGCTTTGGCTGCATTTATATGGATGCATCCAGCCCCTACTGCTCAGGAGAAATTCAAGTAAAATGAGACAGACATTCAATATAATGTGGAGGAATGCAGAGTAGAGCAATCCATTCCCTTCAAAACATTCTTTTGACTTATTGACACAATATGCCACCCACCTAATTTTTAAACTGAGAAATTTGGTGCAATTTAAGAGACATTTTTGAGGATTGATTAGTGTCATTGTACCTGCCTGTATCTCCAGAATTGTTGTGGTGACACAAAGTAAAGCAAAGGATGATTTAGAAGAAAAGGAACATGGAACCTTAGACACAGATCCTGTGCATGTTATTTGGTTCACCTGTTGACTAACAAAAGAAGCCTATAAACATTATTTTTGAAGATATGGAGACTGATAATCAAATAGTTGATTGCAAATCATCCTCTCTTGAAAGCTGTATTCATTCTATCTTTAAAAGCAGGGGCATTAAAAACATTGTTTGCACCATATTTTAGAAACAAAAATTCAAACCATATATTCATATGACAAAAAAGAGGAGGATATTTATGGACTCATAACCCTTTAAATATTACACTATGTCACATCTCAGAATCACCATTAAATCATTTCACAACAGCAGTGCTCCAGTGATCTTTCAGACGGATTTCCATATCTTAACATCACTATTACCTTGATGTAAATTGGTGAAGCCAACTAACTACTACTAAATAACATTAAAATCCACCTATTTTTCTCCGAGAAACATTTAGGAGTTACTAATGGTTCATTTTAGAAACAGTCAGGTTTTGAGCATATACACATGTCCATGTATATGTATATATTAGTGACGGCCATTAATTATACTTGTCCTTTTTACTTGGTCATAAAAGAGAAAATTAAACCCAATGGAGACCAAGGACTTTATTCTCCATTTGTATATGTCATATAGTAATTTTCAACTCTACAAGGTTAAAAGGGTTTCTGATAGTGTTTTAATCTAACTTTGCAATATATTTCTTTCGTGTATATGAATACAAAAGAGAGACAGACCTCAGCTTCCTTGTGTTTTATTTCTGCCTTCTGCTGTTTTATTTTCTTTTTACTTTCCTTTTTTTTTTTTCTTAATTATTTTTTTAATGTGTAGGACTTAAATGAGCATGAGAAACTTTTACTTTTTTTCTTACCATGACAAATCTGGTGGAATGAAAGCAACCCCAAATGCAAACTAATGGAAAAATTTTGGGGATAATTTCTTCAGATATGGACTGTCTGACCTCAGGAACCTGACAGATATCACTGCAGCATTATTAACAGTCACTCAGGCCTCCAGGTGGAATTAAGGAGGCAGGAATGGCCAGGCATTTCAATCTGTGCAGTTAACCTACTTAGATTAGAATCTATTATTTATGGTGATTATCAACCACTGCAGCTCTTGTAAATGGCAGTGGGTCAGTGCTCTGATAATAATTAAGGTATTCATTATAGAATAAAACCAGAGGTCAGCTTCACTTCTGTCTTCTGAAACAGAATTGAACATAAGGAATTACAAGACTGAAGAAATTATTGCCAGAAAGAACTAACTTTTTTTTTTTTTTTTTTTTTTTTTTTTTTTTTTTTTTTTTTTTTTTTAATCTTCTTTATTCGGAAGCTGTGTTTTCACAGCTTTCTATATTCATGGTAGCAGTAAAACTGAAAGGTCCCCAATGCCTTCTTTTAAGGAGTTCATTAGAAAGCCATTAGTGAAGTTTTGTGTATTTTTATTACTACTGCACTCTGGAATGAGACACACAATACCTACTGGAGTCTGAAAAATGGGAGGAAATCATGCATGCAAAGCTTATAAACTTTGCACTGTTTTCTGTCTTTTTTATTGCACTGCATGATAAACCCCCTTGTTGTTTGAGTGTATACACTACTTTATTCTTTAATAATGCAAGTTAAATGTCATAGATATCTTACAGAGCTTATGTTTATAAAATTTATTAGACAGTGATATGCTAAATGACTCTTAGGGGATTTGGATATTGCTGAACATTGAAAAAACCACAGGTAGGACTAGCAGATTTCCTGCTATTTACCTACTGAACTAAATCAGCCTGAAGATATAGCATATTTAGCAATTAAAAAGAAGAGGGGAAAATATTTGCTTTCTACTACATAAAATGTCTGAGATGAGTCACGAGTTCTCTTAATGTTGTTAAAAAAATCAAGTTTTAATGGAATTAATTTTAGCCAGTGACAGTGTCCATTTTTTATAAGATCTAGCCATCAAAAGATACTCCTGGATATGCATCAGAGAAGTACAAAGACCTGCCAGTCCAGTAAAAGTACATACCATTAATATATATTAATATTATAAAATAATAAGAAAAGTAAGAACAACTTTTATCATGTACATGTTTCATTCTTTCTTTATTCTCTGATATAAGAATTGTACTTTTTTGAGAGCCAAATGTTTTGGACAAAACTGTGAGTGTGAGAGTCACAGCTCAGTTTATCCCATATGCAAAAAATTATCTACCTCTCCCCACTAAAGTACCAACATCCTTCCCAGATTTCTAGTGGTATGGAACTGTGGGAAATAAGAGCTGACTACTTGCCTTTTTCCACAAACCTACAGGAGTGGACTGAAGACTCAGTAGGGAAGAATGGAGAATAGACAAAGTCTCCACAGGATTGTCTTGCACATAGCTCTGGGGAGATGAAACTTGTTTTGCCCAAGTTCCTCTGCCAGAATCAAATTATTGACATTCTGAAAAACTGTTCCTTTCATGAGGTGTAAGATGGCCTCCTCCATCTGTGTTTTATATCAATGTCCTCTAAAGATTGGAAGTAATCCTTTTGTTACTATCTGGGCGTGACACATATTTCATGTAAAGGCAAGAACTTACTGATTGTATTGCCACCCATTAAAAAAAATAAATCAGGAAATGTCTTCAAAATTAATCCAAATATATGTTTTTTAATTTATTTCCTGGAATTTCAATAATTATTTTAGATAAGATTCCAGCCTTACCTCCAGTGTAAAACTAAGAAAAACCACATATTTTGTAGGAGGTGGCTTTAGGACTACTTTACAATTTAAAAGGAAGGGAAAAGGAAAAGAGGTAAACTTTTAGATTTCTTAATTTGAATATGTAGACAGAAAATATAGATAGAAAATGTAGAGGGAGGATAAAAATGACATACCCAAAATAAACATTTGAATAAGCATTAAAATCTTTTTGTACAGGTCAGAGTTTCCAATACGTTTGTAATGTTTTTTGAGTTGATGTTGTGGCTGTGTTTTCCAGTAATGCTATGTGACTTCTAAATGAATTTTTTTACAGATTCTGATTTGCCATTAACAGAAAATGCTGATTCACTGTCCATGAAGCATCAGATTCTGAAAATTACTAAAATAAATAGGTTGTCATGGTGAATGAAGATATCTTTAAATTTAAATGCTGTTCCCAGGAATATTTGTGTAGTCTTAAGTCACCTTTTCTTTTAAATGGAGTTGTTATAATTATTTTTTCAAAGAAATACTGTTGGAGAAAGGCAAGCTTTAAAAGCAACTCAACACTAGCACTTTTAGTTAATATCGTCATGGTTTGGTTTCCTTATGTTTTCTCTTTTCAGATCTTAAAATTATTCTCATTTAAGTCATTAATCAGACAACACTTGACTTCAATCTTCCACTTGTTCATAGTTAGATTAAAAATTGGTTATTTGGTACTAAAATTATTTTCTAAGGCATCCAACACTTTACATGTAATAAACAGAAGGAATGGAATGGCCCATTGATTTTCTTTCCCAAAACTTTCTATTGCATTATATTCTTTCCATTTTACTTCCCCAAGCCTTTTGTTTGCCAGTCTGTAAAGTCACAGCCCTCTCAGTTTCTACATGTAGCTCAGGTCCTCTAGTCCCTTCATGGCCCTTCTGAACTTGTTCCAGTCTGTCCATGTCTCTCCTGTATGTGTGAGCCCATCACGGCACGCAGTGTCGCAGATACATCTCACAAGCACCGAGTCAAGGAGAAGAATCACCTCCCTGGATGTTGGCAATGCTCTGCCTAGCAGAGCTCAGAAACATGGGGGTCTCTTTTGTTATCTTTGACCTATTTGATCTCTTTTCCTAATGTGTTCAGTTTCACCTAGGCACCCTCCCATTATGTTGTTTCCCTTCCCTATATCCCCTCTTTCCTCTGTTGCCTTTCTACTTCAGCATTTCTGCTTTTATATTTCTATGGAATCCCCCAGTGCAAAGAAAAATGGACAAAATATATTCTCCTGTTGATTTTGTCTCAAGCATTGTATTTAGGAACCACACAGTGTTAATCAGTTTTCTCTTCCCCTGCTCTGCCTGGTCTGGAACCTGGAAAGAGGCCCACATGGAGCTATGTATGACAACCCAACTCAATGCCTACAGAAGAGTTCTATGCCAAGCTCAGTCTGCCTTATATCCAAGTTTAAGGATGCTGGAGTCATTACACTTTTACATTTACGCCAAAATGAATCAGCCAATTAGTCACATTTTGTTTAGAGTGAAATTCAAATTAGTCTTCACTGAAGTCACCAGAATAATGTTGTGTTGCAACTGCCAGCATGCAGTGTTCATGAGTCATGTTACAAATGTTACGAAATAAGCTAAAAATTATGGTTTTTAAAATAGTACATGTAGAGATTTATTTAGTTTTGTTATTTTTTGTTTTCTCCACTACTCCTAAACCTTCAGTTTCATGTTTTCTTAAATTTATCTCTGAGGACTAAACCTAGACTATTTTTATTTTAAAATTACAGACTCCATTATATTCAAGTAGCTGCTGTGTCCAGTCTTTCAAAAAGATTCTGACTATCATGAGGTTTGGCAATTTTGCCACAAGACTTTATTCCTATGAGTACTCTGACAGGCTAAAAGTAAAGCATAAAACCAGTACTTATTAAATCTCTAGTAGCCCATATTTGTTTTTCTATGTTGTGTTACTGAACATATATTTTGCTGTCCTTAACTTTGGCCATGTTACTATAAGAGTAGAATACTGGCATGCATTTTCGTGTCAAGCCCAAAACAGACCCAGCATGAAATATAAGGAATGAAAATAAATTATTTTTGTTAACCATCCAGGCTAGCAGCAGTGAAGCACTAGAAATGTTCACAAATGCCAGTTGCTTCATTTGATCCTCCTTCTGACAGTAACTCCATATGAAAAGATGAATCTTCAGTGGATATGACTAATTCTGTAAAAGAAGTGATTTATTGGTGTTCTGACTGCATCAGTGTTCCACAAAGTTTTCGCCGCTTAAAGGTCATCTTCTTGATGAAGTAGATGACCAAACATTTTTTTTTCATTGTGTTTCTGCATTTTCTCCCAATATGTTAGCTCCTTCACTGGTGAAGTAAAAACCATTAATTACTTTTACAGTTTCTAATATAGCTCTTGCTGAAATCTTCATAGCTCTGATTTGTAACTAATAAGAATGACCCTAAAGGTTTCAAGGTATTTAACCTCAGATGCCTGGAAAACGTTAAGAAGATTTAATGTATAAAATCATTATTCTGTTGGGTTTTTTGACCAATACAGACACTGATCATGTTATCCTGATTCCTAGGGTTTACATTGAGCACTGAAAAAGGGAAAAAGGTGAATAAAGCAACACTCCTACACAAATGAAATAGAAGGAGAAGGATCTTTTGTCACTTAGCAAATCGAGCACTGAAGTGTGGTCACTGGGTCAAAGTCAGCTCTTGAGAAAAATCAATATCATTTACTTCCCAGGGTTTTCTCTTCTTTATCAGACCCTAGTCTCCAATGGCAGCCAAAATCCAAGTCTGTGCTGGCTCTTCACTATGGGGAATACCCAGATACAAAAGAAAATGTTGACATTTCTTCTGTTTAATCTGACAAATCATCATTCAAACTGTGTAGTCAAATAATGAAAATCAGAGAATGACAAGTGAAAACTAGACGGTGCATGATCTCACCTACACAATTAAGAGGGAAAACAGTCTCATGTCCCTTTTTTTTTTTTTCACTCAAAAGCAAATTTTCTAAGAAATTGTCCTGTAAAAGTCTCATTTGGACTTCAGTGTTTGTAAAGACTTATATTATCTTGCCAATCAAGAACTACTGGGAAAAACCTAAATCAGCAAATTCAAGAAAACATAAAGTTCAAGATGAAAAAAAAAAAATTCCATGTTGTCATTTGAAATTGTTCTGAGGAATAAACATACCCTTAGATCATCCTTGTAGTAAATTATATCTTATTCATGCAAGATTTTCAAATTTATTCTAGAGATTCCTGGAGCTAGACAATGGGAATGGCTACTATGCTATGAGAAAGATGAAGGAAATACCTTCTGAGTAGGTTGCTTGAATATTGAGGCTATGCACACATAATAAAGAGGACTCTCTCTCTCTCTCTCTCTCTATATATATATATATATATTTGTTCCCTCAATCCACCCCACACTGAGGAGGAAACAGAAAGAGGGAGATCAACAGAACCAACAATCCTGTCTATAACACATTATTCATCAGCTCTGAAATGACACATGAGAACTGATAATTTGAAGAGGTTTGAAGTACTTGGAACATATGAAAAAACATGGCATGAGCCAGATTCTCTTTCCTGACCAATACTGCCTGATTTGTCATTTGGTCTGTGAGAATAATTGCAATAATATACTCCTAACAGAGTGTCCTTTTGACTCATTCAGGTTCCACATTCTCTCTTTCCCAAAGTTATACTACTGTAGCAACCATATTAGAATTCCATTACTATTAAATTTCCCTAGAATTAGTTTAAGAATCCAAATTACCAGAAAAATATAATGCATAACTGGTCTGAACTAAAGGACAGGTCACTCTACATGTTTTTTTAGTTTTCAAAGTCTCCAGCCTAACTGGAGACTGCTGTGATGTCACAGAACAGTCTGTATTGGCCACTGGATACAGCTTGTGCACTTCCATAAAAACAGGGCATTTCTTCAGTATGCTATGTGCTCTAGTGGGTAGAGAAAATGCAATAATATGCACAATATGCTTATAAAAAAAGATATCTTGTGGGAAATCTAAAAAAGACAGTACGTTTTCAAAGCTTACCAATTGATTATGTGGGATCTGCACAGACATTACAAAAATATAAAACCAGAAAAGAAATCTATGGACTTGTGCTTGGAATTGCATTCACTTTTAGTTTTTTATTAATACTTTGGTGACATATTAAAATAACTTGGTTCTATTTCTTTCTTTTATATTCACAACCATCTTTATTTACAGAGTGGAAAGCATGAATATTGGAGGTGTAGTGCTTGTGACCAAAAGCTGTGTTCCGACTGATTCTCAATATTTTTAGCTATGCAGATCACTTTTTTTTTGGGGAAACTGAAGAGGCTGAACAAGGAAGGGGGTTGTGTAGACACATTCCAGGCAGTGTCACTAAAAGAGTAATTTCTTCTTGGGCTCATCTACAGCAAGGAATAAGCCTCAGAGCTGCCTGTGAAAGAGTAAAAAGCAAACCCTTCAGTCTTTGGAATTTCATTTTTATAAGAGAGGAAAATAGAAAAGAAAAAAAAAAAGGAAAAGAAAAAAGAATAAGAAGATGGAAAAGAAATTTCAATCTGATGCCTAAATAATTCTAATATAAAATGCAACTGACGTGAATCGTAAAAAAGACCTCAGAAACTTGTGATTATAATTTGGGGCAGGAAGTGAGAAAGGCATGACATTAATGCCTAATTTTTTTAGTTATTTGATTTACAGTACTGCATACTGGGATAAAAGGGCAAAATGTACATGTGGAAAGTGTCATGCAGTGAGAATGTATGAAGGAGAAGCAAGCATACTTCTCCTTTAGAAAAGCCATAAATAATGTAATATATTTTTGTATAGAATGATGAAATTTAACAGTAGGCATCTGGTTAAATTGGTGCAGGTTTTACACATGCACAGACGAGTTACAGGAGGGGAGTCTTCTCTGGATTTAAAACATGCTGTTGATAAAAGAATAAATTCTTGAATTTGGAAATCCCTTACTGATATGCTAACAATATCATTATAAGCAAATGTTGAATAAAAATCAACTATGACAGCAACTGAAAGGAACTTAATCAAATAATTTTTCCAAGAGTAAAACCATAAATCAGAAGGTCAAGAATAGATGCTTCAGAGTTTAGTTGGCATGAAAGAATAGATTTATCTCTTGCTGAAAATCTGCAACTGCTTGTATCTTTATACAATGGCTATTTTGATCATATAAGCAGTTCTTGTTCTCAGATAACTGTAAAGTTGTCTCTTCAGCTGCTAAAATGAAAATGTCACTTTGAAAATGTGGCAGATCTTACTTGTATCTTTGTAAAAGTGGTTGCATTTTGATTTTCTTATTCAAAAAATAAAAAAGAAAATTTTGCTAAAATACCTTCAGGACTTCACTGAATTTTCACCAATCCTTCAAAATGTTTATCCTATGTCATCTTAGGTTAGAGGACAAGACTTACTTCCTCATCAGTAGGAGTCATTTCAGTAATTAATTAATTTTAAGTATCTTCGGTGTAGATACATGAGAGGAATTGTTCACTTTATTTCTCCTCAATAGTCAAAGAAAATGAAGCAAGTAGAGTCAATGGAATCTTCTCCACAAAGGTTTTTTTTTAAATATTAGAATACATGCTGCAATCAAGCATGAAATTATTTCTTTACAACCTCTAGAAAGAGAGCTGAGGACTACTTTTTCAGTTTTAGACCACAGTTGCCATTTAAAGTCTCATACTGTATTTTTATTAATAATGCTTGCTTATCTGGCTTATCTGAAGTAATTGAAAAACTAATTAAAATACTATTTTTTATGTTCTCATAATATCTTCCTTTATTGTGATATACCTTCTTGTTCAACTAATTAAGTTTTAATTTGCTTTACTCAAGAGATTTTTACATAATCATATCCAGGTTTCGTTCGCAGCTTTCTGTAGTGTGTTTTATACGTGTCAATGTTATGTCAGGATAATACAATAGGAAGAAGGAAGTAATGGTTTGTATTTCTGTTCTGCAACAAGACTGTACTACAATAAATTAGATGTGCTGGGAACTGAAGAATTTGGAAGAATTGTTTGTCATACAAGGCGAAGTCTGAAAGGAGCTATATGAAAGGAAGTGGAAGAGTAAGAATTATAGAAATTATATTCCAGAAAGCAGAGGACTGAGTGACAAGAGCAAGGTCAAAGGTGGTAAATGATATTTGTGAAGAGACTTGGAGACAGACCAGAAGAATTGGATGTGAATTGCACATGAATCAACAGGCAGGAGGTCATTTGAGTATCGTAAGTTTTCTATGACAAAAGATTCAATTTATACTCAGAAAAGTATGTATCTTAATTCATATGTAGTTTTAGGTTGCTTTTTTGTGGGGTCATGTAAAGCGTTATTGTCAGACAGATGGTTTCATCTTTCCATGAAAGACATTATTTCAGGAGTATTGTGAGGGTAGCATGTTTTTCCTCATTAAAAGAGGCATTTCACCATAATGAGAAATATGCTTTTCTTATAAGGCCTCTGTGGGAAGTTATAACAAGCATTTGCTAATGTTCAATAAAACCAGGGATTGTAATAGGAAATACATAAGACAGACATGTACCTTGTAGGTCAGCGAATGTTGAGTTGTTATTGCTGTTGCTTGTAACAGGTCGCAGACTGTGTGCTAAGCTAACAGAACAAGCATCAAGTCCTGTCAGGCTTTGTCAGGATTTCTTTTGGCCTGCCTAGAAGTTATTTTCAGGTTGTTAAAACATTATCTAATACCCAGAGAACTGTAATATATGCTGGTTTGACTTTTCCTTTGCTTTTCACTATGGTGCAGTGTAACACATTTAGTTATTATATGTATACTTCTAACTAATGGACAGTAATATCAAGTGACCCTTCTGTGTAGAATGAACTGTCTTTGACCTCAGAATAAAATTCAGCTGTGGGTGGGTTGAAAGGGGAGAGCAGGCACAAGGTGATGTCAAAGGTGCTGAAGGACAGGCACAGGTAGACACTGGAGGCCCATAACTGTAAACAATTCACCAGTAGAGTTCCAGATCATCGAAAGCAAAAACCCGTCCATCAGGTATATATACCTTTAGAGATAGAAAAGACAATAAAGTACAAATATATAATATATTTAAAACACATCTTATAAAGTAAAGTTGTACGTAAGACTAATTTGCAGACAAAACCAGAAGAGCAAGGGGTAGAGGAAGTCAATTGACAGAAGAAACTGACTCCAAGCAGATTTGAAGAAAGAAACAACCAACATCAGCCCCAAGCAAGGACACAGGCAACTAAACCTGTGGTTTCTCCCCTGAATGAAGCCATTTGCCTTACGATCTGACACACATAAAGAAACTGGAAAATGTCTGTATACACCATTTTAATGTTATACAATTTGAACCATCTCATCATCATCATCATCATCATCATCATAGCCGGTCTAATAAACATTTTTTTTAAATTAGACAGTTAATACTTTAGTTAGACTAAGACTATACGATTGGCTTTGTACATATGTGGGGCTCTTATTTTGGTCATAACACATTTGAGTACAACAAACTGATGGAAAAACAATTAGTTCTTTCTGTAAATTGGATAAAACAAACTGGTAGCATATACTAATCATAATCCTTGACAGTAGTTCAATTTTGTAAAAACTGTAAATTCCATATGACAAAGTCCACAATTATCCATTTGATAAAAGAATCTAATTTTTTCTGGTTTTATTTATAGCTCAAATTTTGATCTATTTTATAATGGCAAATCATTTACTTAATCATTAATTATATTAAATTATTGGATCTGTCCAGAGAAACCTAAATACAGACAGTTATTTTCTATTTAATTTGCTTTTACCAATAAAACTTGGAATATTTCTATAATAGTTAGAAATTTTTACTCCAGTGACACTCACCAAGGAAAGCTTTTATACTAGATGGACAAATTAGTTTAATGGCAAGAGATGGACAAGGCTTTTTTCACTTTCTATGGTCTCCTTTTAAACTCTCCATTTGCAAAAGGTGTGTGATGGAATATGACATAGAGGTTTACAAATTAAGAAGTGCCAGATAAAAGGTAGTTTGGAAGTAATTATTTGTTATTTCTTACAATACAGAATCTTGTGACTCTTTCCAAATATCATGCTTCACTGTCTAATTGAATTATGCTACTCATTTGAACACTGAATGAAAAATAAAAAAATTACATCAGTTCTAAAAGCAATTTGATTAATTAATTAGGAAAAAATCTGTCAAGAACTCTCAAATTCTAAAATATAATTTTTTACTCATTAACACACTTGTAATACATGTCAACAGCAGATTTACATTTTCAAAAAAAAGTGACAAAATCATTGTATATTTTCCTCATTCTTGAGTTTGGCGTCATATGGTGATATCAAACACAGCTATTTTAAGAAATTGCTCTTCCATTTAACTTTCTTTATTGTAACACAAAGTTTACTTTGAAAATACTAAGAGCTGTTCTTACATTCCTCAATACATTGTGTTTGTCACATATAAATTTGAATAGCTTTGTTATGCATAATTTATTTATCATTCTAATTATTGCACACCCTTACTAGTGAAATATATTATTGAAAAGGACCATTGACAAAATAACCTGAGAAATTATTATTTTATTTATTTATTTTTCTTTGACAGGTTTGAGATTTATATTATTTTGATTTTAAAATTTAAATTTCTTTTCATCTGTTCCTGTAAAAAGAAATCTATTAAGCATTAAAGTTGTGTTGCATGTGTGTTGTCCAGTTTTTGAACCTGCTCACTGATTATAAATTTTGACAGATTGGAAGGGGTCTGAAAAATTTGATAAAATTAGGTAACTCTGTTAGTAATTCCAATGACTAAGGTGTTTAGAGAACTTACTCTTTATTAGACAGAAGAATTTACGAGGCAGCCAGAGATGATCAATTGTTTAGATGCTGGAAAAGCATTGATTAGAGTTTCTGACTTATTTACCAGACAACACAACCAACCAGAAAAGAAGCCAGCCTTTATCGGCTTCACTTTTTCCTTGCTTCAGCTGAGTCTCTCAAACCTTTATTGTCTCTCTACTATTTCCTGCTCTCCAGTCTTTCAGGGTGCTGATTCAAGTTTTCATGGCAATTTTTGGTGATTTTTTTTTGCCCTTCCATTAAAAACTTCATCATTTCAAGCCTTGTAAAGATATCTTTTCAGTCATTGAAGAAGAGAGAAAAGGAATAATTATCAAGATCAATATTTTATTCTCCTTTTCTCTGAAGAAAAGCAAAACAACATATTGCAGCAGCAAACTACATAGTTTCGCTGGGTAGTATACTGCTTCTTACCTCAAATATTTTATAATCCTGTTGGGATTTTCAGTCGTCATTTTGCAAATTTATTTTCTTTATTCTGTTTTTAATTAAATGATTTTACCAGTGTAGGGCAATCATAACTCATTCCAACTCACAAGCCCATGTTCATTCAAATTGTTCATACACCTGCTTATATGGGATTATTTTTTGAACAGTAGTCTAGGAGAAACATTTTCATACTTACACGCTATATTTTTGGGGTTTTTTTAAGAAAGTATTTTTCTTCCCAGGTTAGGCAGTGGAACATCTGATGAGGCCAAATATTGTTGTTTACACCTTGAACAGTAAGATACTCTAAAGTGATGGGAAAGTCTCAGAACAATATATGTGACTTCCAGGGCTGTGAGTCCCTGGAGCTTAAGCATCTTCCTCCAACTTGGGATGGAAATCTTTCAATTTAATTAGTTATCCTATGGCTATTTCTCTATAAAC
The DNA here is from genome assembly GCF_965231275.1 of Zosterops lateralis. Classification (NCBI taxonomy): domain Eukaryota; kingdom Metazoa; phylum Chordata; class Aves; order Passeriformes; family Zosteropidae; genus Zosterops; species Zosterops lateralis. The sequence goes on from NC_139765.1 coordinate 55,134,485, forward strand.
TCTCCTCTGCTAAATCCCTCCTGACATCTACAAACAAAACCTCACTGCCTTGGAATGAACCAAAACTGATTCCCTGTGACTGATCTCACCAATAAGCTTGTTGTTAACAAAGGCCTTTAGATCTGACAGCGGGTCTGTGCCATGGGGCCTGAGGGTAAGTGCCGTTCCCAGGTCAGGGTCCTCTGCACTGTGCAGATGCTTCAACTAGCACTGTCTGTTTAATTAATTTCAGTCTGCTTCACCTATTTAAGCTTTTCACTTGCCTGCTGTTTTCCCTACCAATAAATATAAGTAACAGATTATAAAAAGAGAAATTCTGTATAGAGCAGGATGAATCATTTATGTTAACATGATTAATCTCTTTCCATGATTAAACTTGAAGTTTTGTATGCAACATATCAAGCAAATTATTTGGGTATATTGTATTCCTGATATAGTTGAGGTGTTCATATATAAGCAATACATATGTTTGTAAATATATGACAATATATCCCTCTTTATACAGATGCATGTAAATATAAAATATATTAGGATGTACCCATCTATATACACACTCTTATGACAGATAGTTATTTTTTTTTCCTAAATTCATTTAAGCATGATACAAAAAACAACTTATCAGAATTTATTCAAATCTGTTTGTATTAGAAATATTTTCTGTGTCAGGTAGACCTGGAACTCTGTTTTGTTAAAATGCTACATAAGCAAATAAGCCTATTTAGTGTTGTACGGTGTTGTTGCACTGACCTACTGTGCCAGCAAAGCATTTGAGTGAAAATCCCAACCTTTTACAAAGTGTGTTTTTCTAGGATACTTGAGCTACCATTTCCAAATCCGTGCTACTATTAGGACTTTAGCCTTCAGCATCAATAGTCCTGTCTATATAACAGTCCTGTCAGTAAAGATATGGTTTCATAATTTGGGATCAACAGGAATATAGCAACCCGCCACCACTGGAAATGAAGATCTTGAACCAATCAACTCTCTGTCTTTGGGTGAGCTTATCTGTTCTCTGGGAAAAGAGTCTGGTCTTAGATGACTCAAAGAGCTGGTTTAGCACAGAAACTGGTTAGTTTCCTGCCTGGTTAGTTAAACAGCCTAGGGAGACTGAGAAGTGCACTACAGATGGCACAAGGGAAGAGGGAATCTGTAGGATCACAAGAAGAGGCAGAGGAGGAGAGGCCAAGACAAAGAGGGACAAGAGAGCAGAACTGTCCATTTTCAATGTAGTGGATGATGAGAACAACACAGCTGAATATGGAAGGACAATTCAGATATTTTGGATGACTATAGACCAGCAAGTGGATACAGGAGACAAAGAAAGGTGTTGAAGAGTGACAGTGACCGGAAGACCTGATGACTCTAATTAAGTGAAGCAATATTAGCCAATTTTGAATAAGCCCTTTTTGTATTACCTTTTGTTTGACTTCAAAAATGCAAACACATTAATAATAGTTATGATAGCCCATTAGCCTGTTTGAGAGGATAATGTTGCTTCCTTTTTTGTGGAACTTATAGTTGCTAAATTCTCATTAACAGTCTTCTGAATCTAATGAAATAGAGTAAAAAATGTCAACAGGAAAAGTGTTGGTCCTACTAAAATATCAAAGCATGGGAAGTTATAAAAGTACTTTTCATTACTTCCTCATTACTGTGTTGTAAGATGCGGGGAAACTATGCAGGTTTTTGTGAATATCTGCGTTCTGTGTTAGAATAGTGATGTTCACTGAGTACAAAGTAGGACACAGCTCTTGAAAATGACACCCAAGGCTAAAGACAGGAAGAAATTCCGAGTAAATGGGTCTGTGACTAAGGGAGTCTGACAGCTCTTTTTTTTTCCACTCAAGGCATACAACTTTCTGGACAGGGACACGCTTTCTAACTCAGAGTTTATTAGAATAATACTCTTTTCTCAGAAAAAAAATCAAATTAAAACATTTCTCTAGTAAGTGTGATAAATTTTGGTCTTATAAATGAACAAAAGCCATATAAACAACCTCATGTCCTTCTTTTGTCTCTGAATAACAGAACATTAACTTCTTTCAGTTTTTACCTGCAATAAGGAGAAAATTAATCTTAAGGTCCAGAACAAGAAACCCATAGTTTCTAAATATGATAGCATCTTTTGGTTAGAAATTATGTCACACCAAAAGTGTGACACACCTTGGGAATCTCAGGAAACAAAAAAGTATAGCTTTAAAATAAGTACTGAAACTTAGTTCTAAACTAGTTTTTCTCAAATGATAGGTAGTTAAAATTATAACATTTAATTTTCATTTAATAGCTTTTATTTAATAGCATTTTGGCAGAAAAATAATATTTTAATTAACTTTCTTGATAATACTAACCAATATTTCCAGCATGCATGGATCATCCTGTTCCCATCACTTTTCACTGTTTCTAAGCCCAAAGCAGGTGATGAACATGCAGGAGTAGCTACTCTTAGCAAGCAAGCTGCTCTCCAGGAGTCATACTTTTTTCAGCTATTGGCTAGATAAGAACCATTTCACTCTAATTTGTCAGAGCAACAGAAGAATCCCAATTATCCAAGTGATCGAAAGAATGTGCAATAAACTACGTTGTTATTTGCATATTCTAAGTAAACCTGTCATATTTCTATGAAATGTACTTTCAAATTAATAAAACATCATAGTATGACAGGTACATTAATCTACAGTTGATGGGTAGTGATGAGATGACAAGCAGCAGTGAAATAGTTAAAAATGTTGGCATTTAAATTAATCTTCAAAGTTAACTTCTCCAATTAAGATGAGTGGAAGATGTCTAGAAATGTTTTAGTGCTATTGTTTCAATCTTTGCTGATTGCCATAAAGAAAAAGTATAAGCATTTACATTATTAAGGCTTTCTTTTCACCTAAATATAATTAAAATGAATAACCAAGTTTTGAATCTTGGAATACAGCATAAGGAAAAGTTTAAGAACACCTTTTTTTCCAGTAATAGCTTCCTGAGGTCCAGTAAAATATTTTGCCATGAAAACCTTCCAAGCTCTCCACCACTTATGTGTGACTCTTGAAAGACTTATATTTGAATAAACGCCTACAACATTTCAACTGGGGAAAAACAAGCACATAGTACAAGAGATAAAGAATGTTATTCCAGTTCCTCCATATGAGGCCTCTGCAGTGCAGTCTGTATGTGACTCTCACAAGATGTCTCAGAAATTCACACAGCTGCTGCGGAATTTGGCAGCTTGCTAGCTGCGTAGTGCATATTTCTGGGAATGTCTGGCATTTCTCACTGCCTCCTGAATTGATGCAGGGTGCCACAGGAGGTCCTGACTTCCAAAGCCTGTTGTGCCCTGACACTGACTGGTGTGGGCGGCAGCTGCTCACCAAGAGTGCTGGGGAGGCTCCTCAGCTGGTGTCCAGCTAACACGTTTGGGAGCTCAACCTTTGCTTACAGCATGGGTTGAGAAACTGGCAGTTTGTTTTTTGATCTGGTTTTGTTTTTTTCTGAAACGCATGTTAGACTGGTAGGAAGCCAAAAGAATGAAATATAACTTGAATTCTGAATTCTGTATTCATGAGCCTTCTAAAGCAAGCCCTTAATGAATGTGGAGACTGAGAACCAGCATGCACTTCTCCACTCTCACAGAGACAGATTTAGCTCACTCTGGAGAGGAATCTAGATCCAAATTAACATTTACACAATCATATGACTTTAACATTAAACAAGCGTTATTAATAATGTGGCAGTACAGACAAGTTGCAAGGCTTTTAGCTTTCCTGCAGATCTGAGTTGCTCCAGAGGCCTGGATGAAGTACAGTGCAAGAGAAAAATCATGCAAATTTGTATAGATCTTCCTGCATGAAAGGGTGAGATGAAGGCCACATAGAAACACTAAAAAGAAAAGCAGCAGTAGTTGCACTAACAGCAAGGAATATTTTCTTTAATAAATTTCTATGCATGGAAATTAAGTAAAAAACTCTGAAAATGAAAGACTTGTAAAGTATCTGAAGTATGGTCTCGAACACACCTTGGCATTAAGCCTACTCAGTAAAAGATTCACTTTTTGTCATAGGAATGTCTGCATTTTATCTCATTTTGACCACCCAGATGGGATCTGCTGTATGCTAGACAGCAAAATTGTTCAAACCATCAATGGAGCAAGATAGCCACCTTGGCATGGTCTCCTCAGAGGAGATAAAGCCTCTTTTGGAAGTATTGTCCTTCTCCATGTACAGAATGGCCATCTTACATCAGAGGCTTAGCAGCTTGGTAGCTGGATCTGGCTGAGCTGAATCCCACCCTAAACTTAGGTGCAGTTCCTCTCCCTCAGCCCTACATGGTTCAGCAGAAGCTACAGCTGTGGATTAATTTATTCGTTCTTCATCATGGGTGGGATCTTGACTAAATATGATTTTCCAGTTGGCTTATTGACTAAAGATGAGTCAAGGGGGAGGAGATTTTAATTTCTACTGCTATTCTACCAAATAAATCTGCTATCTCCTCTTTCCACAACACCAAACTTAGAGGTACTTATCTGATTCACATCAACTTTCTGAATGACTCAGGACTCAGCCTAAAATCACAAGATGTTCCTTATGCAGAAACCTTTTCTAAAAATAATTTTACACTTTTCTCTTTTCTTACTCCTCCATTGTCAGTGGTGAAGGATCTTTTTATCTTAATCCTTCTTTTTCTGCACTTTATTTAAGAGGTAGTCTGAAAAGCATTCAGCATATCTCCATGCCTGAAACTGAAACAAATTTTTCATGTTGGCTGTACTCATTGTTCTCTTTCTCCTAGTAAGAAAAAAATAGTGCCTCACAAAAGTAAACTGTTGTATTGTCATCTAGCTCTTTCATCTAGTTCCCTTTGTTTCTCTTATTAAAGTAAGATTTTATTTATACTATATTTTTTGTGTTCTCTGAATGACTCTTCAGAGTTACACAAGGCTTAGAGGATTAAAAATTTTATTGCATTTCTGTTTATTTATTTTTAAGTTTTCTATCTGCTACTCTATTTAGTTAGCATCCTTGAGTTTAAAACAGAATAATATATTTACTTAAATTGCTATTAGAGGATTTTCTATACATTATTTTCAAATCTTTTTTTCAGGTTCTGTCAATGACTTAGATATCTTCACTGAAGAAACAGTATTTACTAATTATAATTTTTTCTGTTAGATTTTCTTCCATTGTATTTGGAAAATTTTCTCTGCCAAAATTTTCTCTGCCAGTTATTAATTTTAAAATGCAGAAAGACTTTGGTCTTTCCTGTAGTTTGACATTGTAACAACTTGTTTTCCCACTGTTCTATTTTTTCCCTTTAATTTTTGTGTTGAAGATTAAAAAAAAAAGTTTTAATGCTTTATTCTTTCCCTTTAAAAATGTAAAAATGTAATGCTATTATAATCTATTGGCTTTCTTTTAATCCTTTTTAAACTATTAAGAGAAGGAGCGATGTCCAGTGGTTAAGCAGCAGCAATTATGGGTGAGAAACTGGCAATTCAATGCTTCTCTCTGGCATGGAGTTTTTAAATAGACACATAAGGGCTGCATCAGCACTTACATGAATGTACCCATTGTGTTTATATTTCCATATAACATCATAACATCAGTCTGTCCATGACTTAGTAATATACAGTGGCATGGAGCTATTTGCAAAAATTTCATTTGCTCTTTCTATGAAATCTACATGTTCCCTAAGAGACTTTTTTTTTTATTTCCCAAGAATATGCAAAATAAAAAGATAGGCATATTTTTGACACAGCTAGTTGCTATGCATGGAAGTGGACTTTTTAATTTCTTCCCTTAATTCCTGAAGAATAAAAAAATATTTGCTTCTGTCATCAGTCTGGAGTAGTTGCTGCCATTTAAAGCTAATTTCATAAGTGCTTCCATTGAGGACATATTCTTCACTTAACCAGAAAAAATAGAAAGCACTAAAATATATTATCTTATTTTCATTCTTCTCCTGGTTCTTCTCACAGAGATTAAGAGTATAAGGTTCATGGTGATAGTTAGATCATGTCATCTGACTCCTACATTTGCTAGTCAACCCCTGGATTCCTCCCAGCAGCATTGTTGACTGAAGTACATCTTGACCAATTTAGGCCATGCCTTATTCAAAGTCACCTCTTTGTGCCTCATCATAACACAAAGTTCCTGGACAGACAAGTTTTTAACTATCAGTTTTTTCAGCAATTCGTTCATTTTTACAACGTTGTTTTAAAATGTGGACACTATATCTCTCCCTTGTGCCATATATTTATCACACTGACAAAGTTCTGCAAAAAGGATTAATTGCACGTAGTTGAGATATCCACTCCACAGACATCTACAACTGAGGCAATCAGAGTCCCTTTACACACAACTGAAAGAAACGGCACTTTCAAGGCCTCTACCTCTTAGCCTGTTTTAAAAGTCTATGTTAGACAAGATGAATCATACTTCTCTAATAGGCTGCAGAAGATTTTCAGACTTAGGGTTTTCTACTCATTACTGCCCCGTTTATGCACTGCAAGTGTATAGTTTTTTTTATCCACTACTACCAATGAGGGCTCTTACTCAGTTGCTTACCTAATATGTCTCTTAAACTTTTACAGAATCATAGATTTAATCATGGATTTCTGATATATTTTTATCAATTTCCATATTAATAGTTGATTTCCTTAGACGAAAATGCATTCAGTGATGATTCCTCTTTGACTGATATTGTTTGTACTACAGTGGAGGCTGGAAAGCTTAAACTTGCATTCAGCTAGATCAAAGAATCAGGAAAGGTTATTTTAATAGAGAACTGCTGATTTTGTCCCATGAAGTACCTAGTTGCCCACAAATGGTGTGAACCATCTTGTTTGGATTTTGTTAGTTTAATTTTTTTTAATAAAATAATCTTTGCATAGAAAAACCTAAAACACATACCAACTAATTTTTGGAAACTGCAGAACTAAGAAATTATTAGAATTATTCCCAACTTTTAGATTTTCAGCAGAAAAATTTGAGAGAATTCTTCTAGAGCACGAATTCTTTTTTTCAGAAGATATTGGCACATACATCCAGGCACAAAATAGCATTAAAAAGTCATAATTTTTCTCTTTAACACTGTCTTTAGTGCTTCAGTCTAATTATTAAAAATTATAAAATTATAAAAAACAAAATTAATCAAATTTATAAGATTTACAAAAAAAATAATTTTAGAGTATTCAACAAAGTGATTAAAGTACTCTAGTTTCTTGGAGGTCATTCAAGATCCCATACTAAGTTATGTTTGTAAAAGGAATTAATAACCCTTAAGAGATAACAGAGAGCACTGAACACATAAAAACATTGTTTAACAGACAGAAAAAGACTGATTAATGGTTAGTCATTTTCCACAATGAAGGAAGGCAACGTATGCAGTATGTGAGCAGTCTCTACTGGAAACAGTGCTGCATATTCACAAGGAATCTACAAGAATGAAATTTAAATATTTGAAAAAATATTGAATGTAGGGAAACAGTGTAAATAAGAGGACTGTCTGCAAGAACTGCAGGCAAATTTGGTATCTGAGCTTGACCAGTTGTAATCCACTGTAACTGAACATAAAATGAAACCCATGAAAAAATGACCTTAACCTGAAGACCTATAACAGTGTCTTGAACCTGCAGTAGACTATTTTAAGAAAATATCAGATTAGTCCTATATGAAGACCAAAAAGCAAGTAGCAAGATATTGACCTGGGAATAAAGAACTACATTTATACCTCCATACATCCATAGCACTCACATTGAAGGACTGACTAAATAAACAAGGACACCAAGCTGGAAAAGGGGATGTCTGTCATGTGTCTGAGAAAGTGACAAGGGGTCTAATAGAGAAAGATCACAGATTTTTCCTCTCTCCCATTAAAAGAATGGGAACTAAAGATCATAAACAGGTTTTTGAAAGCAAAGAGAAAAATAGTTAATATCAAACTACATTGTGAAGATGAAAAACTCCCTGATGAATAAAGTGCTGGTTGGTGAATGCTTGCAGTATCTTCAGGAACAGGCTGGACAAGCCCATGAATGTGAAATAAATCCTTTGGTTTAAAATGATTCTGTCTTATGTCATCAAGAAATTATTGATCTACCAATTACCAGAAACAGGAAAATAAGTCAGAAAAATGCTACTATATATCATGCCTGCTCTGATATTTTCTTCTAAGCCTCCATGCATAGGTGCAGTCAAGTGCTATGTTTGATGAAATTTGCAGTTCCTGCAGTTTTGAGAAAACCAACACAAAACTTCAGAATTCTATACACAATATACATAATTAAAATATACAGAACTTTATAATATAGTAGTACCATTGAAATTTTAATGAATTATTTTAAGAAATTGTGAAAGACTAGGAAGATAATCTACCATAAGTAGTTTGATAGCAAAAAGGGGATTTTAGCTATATTGTGTCTTATTGCTATTGAGGTGGTTTTCAAAATGTTTAGGATAAGGATTGTGTTGTAATCTACTGCCATAGTTCCCTTATAGAAATAAATTGCATTTGTTAAATCAATGTACAACAGAAATAAATTAATAGAAAAATCAAACAGGCAGTAGAAAGCTCTGCAGACACATTTGATATAGAATTTAAATGACTGCTGAAGCTGTTAACATTCAAATTGGAAAAGGATGGAAAGACAATGTCTATCTATAAAATAGGAACACAATGAACTTTAATTATAATTTTATATACAGATATTGAAATCCCCTACCCTAGATTAACTATTTTGAATGTTTTTCCTATAAATTCAAATATTTTAAGTTGTGTAGAGGATGATGTATGGAAGAAAAGCGTGATCCAATATTTGATACTGAGATCCTGTGCTACATCTGCATGCATAATATGATAGTAAAAATGTCCATAGTACATGACAAGGGTGGGTGAATCAGTCTAAGGAAATGAAGCAGGACAGTTGCATATAAATGCATATTCAGGACAAAAATAGACTAAGGACAAACACAGATAATTAATGTAGCATCATTGTCATGTCTGAATCTCTTATGGGTCATGATTATTTTGCTAAAATGGTGTAGTCAGGAGACCTGACTGGATAATCTAACATCTTCAAATTCTGAAATTGCTGCCCAAAGACTGTTTGACATGCCATAATGAGGAAGTGTTGGCTTCCTGTACTAAGTATTATGAAAGGAAACCATTAGTTCATCCTCCACTATTAGCTCTTCATACCTGCTACTTTTCTGTCTAATAGACGATTTTTACAGTTACTTATTTGTGGCAACACTAAATATTCTAGATGTAATTAAACAGGTTAAGAATGTCTTTTTCAGAGAGAAAATCTTATTGTTATTATAAACCTTATTAAAATATGCTCAAATAAATATATCATTATGATTATAAGTATAGGAAGAGGTTAAAGGCATATGTGGTATGGGGGAATCATATAATTATCTTTCACTGACATTCAGTGAGAACTGTATGCTTAACTCTGGTTCTTGTCACTGCATCAACTTGATAATAAGGGTAGTCATGAAGAAAAACTTTCTGATTACACAGACAGTGTAACAGTGCAAAAGTCTGCAGGACAGCTGGAGCAGACTGCTGCCCTTATTGTTGGAAGTTGCACAAACATCTGTCTCCATGACCTAAGATGATCCTGTAATGAGACATAAGGATAAATTAAACAAACTTCCATTGTCCCTTCCAATCCTATAAATCTGCAGTTTCAGTCATTGAAATATGTGTTTTATAACTCAAGCTTTTTAGACTGAGGGTTGAGGAAGAAACTTGTATTGAGGTAAAGACAACACGTTGGCCAGTTTATAAATGTAATTATTTTATAGAACAAGGTATAGAAGAAAAGAATACTAACACTGAAATTCATTGAAATAGTTCAGTATGTTAATGATCAGCAGGATTATTTTAGATTTTGATAAACCGTGAAGTGTTACTTAGCTAAAGGCTATGTCACCTTATACCAGTGATATACCAAATATGGCGTGATACCTCTCCAGATATTCAATTGTCCCAGATGAATGAAGGAGTATTTTAATTTGATGAATCTGAATGAAACACCAGAAATGTTTTAATTGTTTGAGGACTGAGAGAAATACTTACATTATTACTATATTGTAAAAGCAAAAATCTGCATATGGACTTTCTTTTGTTGAGAATAAGAACCCCAGTAAATGAAAATTATGTTATTGTACTGAATTTAATGATGTTTCCATTACAGATTTCTACTGAGAATATGCCACCTGTTGAATAGTTCTTGCTATATTTGGTGAAAGCTGTGATAATCAAAGGCATTTATATCACATTTTTCTTCACTAGAGGAGATGGATGGTTATCAAAGCATCTTTGCAGCTATCTTTCATTTCTAAGATACGTAAGAGCAGCTATATATACACCAGTGCTAAACTGATAACCTGGACAATGGCAACAATAATAATTACTTTATAAGACTGTATACTATCACAGCAGCTATAGGGCCATCACCATACTGGGTGCTTTGTAGAGTCCATATTAACAGCAAAAGATTTGGGAAATTGAATTTGATTCCCTTCTGATCATCACATTAATGAAGAAAGAAATTTGATGAAAGTGGATGATGAAAACAGTGATGAAATCAGTGATGGAATCAGAATTGGCTTGAACATACAAAAATATAACACCACACACCATTTTTACTGTCTGAAAGATTGTTATGATGGAGTTCCAATTCATGGACTAAATGTATTCAATAGACTTCTACAGGGATATTCCACAGACTAAGGAAATTATATTTGTGTGTATCAAAAGTCCGGAAAGGTGGTGGGTATTGGGAAATTATATTTGTGTGTATCAAAAGTCAGGAAAGGTGGTGGGTATTGGGAAATGGGACATGACATAAATGATATGAAATAAGGTATGGCTACTGTCCTGGTTTCATCTGGGACAGAGTTAATTCTCTTCATAGTAGCTGGCAAAGTGTTGTGACAGAGTTAATTCTCTTCATAGTAGCTGGCAAAGTGTTGTGTTTTAGATTCAGCGTATGAGAATAATGTTCATAACAGATGGAAATTTTGGCTGTTGCCGAGTAGTGGGGACCCTAAGTCAACAGGACTTTTCAGTGTCTCGTGCTCTGTCAGTGAGCAGGCACACAAGAACGTGGGAGGGAGCATGGCCAGGACAGCTGATCCAAACTGGCCAAGGGGATATTCCACACCACAGGCTATCACGCCCAGTAGATAAACTGGGTGTGGAGTTGTCTGTGAGGGACTGATCATTGCTGGGGAATGGAATAGGCATCACTCAGCAGATGGTGAGCAAATCTATTGTGTGTCACTTGTTTCTTGGGTTTTATTCCTTTCTCCCTTTCCTTTTCTATTACAATTAGTATTAGTACTAGTATTTTTATATTTTATTTTGTTTCAATTATTAAACTCTTTTTACCTTAACCCAAGATTTTTATTTTCTTTCTTATTCTCCTCCCCAGCCCACCAGGGACAGGGTCCAGGCAGCGGCTGAGTAATACTTAGTTGCTGGCTGGGGTTAAACCATGACACCTGGATGACTCATAATTGATGTCCTTTTCCCTTTAAATTTAAAAAGGATGAGTAAAGAGAAATTCAACAAAGCAGGTACATCAAAAAGGCAAAAATTTTACAAAAGTAAACTGCCCATGTAAAAATTACATCTGTGCAACTCATGGTATGAAAATCATTATAAAACACTTAATGACAGTGTTTCAATGACATCCACCTCAAAAACATTTTCAAGAATGCTGAAGAATGTTTGCTAAGGTCAAAAAGGATTTTTTTGCAGCTCCTTAGATATATCTTCACTTGGAAAATATGAACACATGAAAATTGCTAGAGTATATATATTAAGGGGTAATAATGGAATTCAGTAATAGTGAATTTCTGTCAAATATTCTTTAAAAATAAAGAACACACATCGATCACAAGGAGGCAAGAAATAAAGAAATGAGAAAAAGAAAAGAAAGAAGGGAAGAAAATAGGGGGAAAGAGGGAAAACAGATTTGTTAAAATGATTATTCTGATTTTGAAAGGGTGACCTGACCAAGCTACATTGCCAGTGAGATATTAGTCTCTTATAAAATCTACATTATTAAGTTTATATTAGAATAAGATATATAAAATATTCAACAGAAAATACTTTATATGTGTGTGCATGTATTTACAAATACATTTATAGACAAAAAGATTTATTATATTACCATTAAATATAAAAAATAACTTTAAAATATGTAAGTAAGACAACTAAATGCCACTAATTTAATCCCCTAGTTGCTTCAGGCAATTTTACTCAAACTATATGCCAAATTGAAAGCCTATATATCTCTTTTGCAGCTTTAAAATATAATTGTTTATAAAGGCACTAAGAGTCTAAAAAAACTCCTGACATAAACAAAGTTTGGAACATTTGAAAATATGTTGCAATTTAAATACCTTCCAGCACTTGGAATTTTGCTTTCAATACCTTGAAAAAATTCAGCAATGGAAAAACTTTCTATTGTTTTTATTCCTTTATTACTGAAACTGCAACTATATTACATATTAAATTTCATCAACCACATTAAAAAAAAGAATTGATATTGAAGCATAGTGATTATAGGATATATGAGGTTGCTTTGTAGAGTTTCGTTATTTCAGCATTTACTGTTACTTTGAAAGAAATTACATTTGAAATTACAAGAAGTCTGTTTGCAGAATTCTATATTTAACTCTGTTTCCTCTATTCCTAAAAACCATCCCAGTAAAGACTATTTAAATTTTTTTACTTCCCAAGGTTTCCTGGTAGATCATAAACTATTTTGCTTTTTTAGCCATTTATTCTTTCCAAAATACAATACTTTTGTGAGAAGCACTCCTGTTGGTGACTCCTTGCAGTTGTTTAGACCCCTGAGGGGCAGGCTGTCACATTTCCAAGAATTTTATGTGATTTTATAAAAGTGACCGACTTTTTGACTTCCTGTATTATTTTCTTTTATACAATGTAAATAATATGTCACGTCACATACAGCACCTGTAACAACTGCAGAAGAGCAATTCAGAGGTAATGTGACATTTTGTTAATTAATTGTCTCTAATAGGCCTAATCAGAAGGCCCTGAGAAGAGGTATTTTTTTCCATCTATTCTGAGTAGTGTTAATAGTCTAGCTAAGAACACTAGCTAATTCTTGTATTAGCATGTCCAGCAACAGCAGAATTAGTGCCCTGAACTCTGTAAGTCTATCAAGCTGCAGACATCTCCACAAGAATCAAAACCAATATAAATCACTTTTGAAACTTTTAAGAAAGCCAAGGACGAGATGCTCTGATGACTCTTTCAAAGCTTGGAACTGAGAAATTCTTGGCTCAAAATGTTCAAAATGCTGACTTTTAGCCAAGTACTGCACAGTAAGTTTACTTTTTGGCATGCTATAATCAACTCAGAAAAAGAACAAGGTGAACATAAAGAAAAGGTTAAGGTAAAACAAGGGCAGGAAAAATAAACATTAGGACTGAGAAAAAAATCTGTAGAGTTCAAGGTGTAGGGGACATTTTATTCTTAGATGAAGAGACTTAATGTTAGAAAAGCCTTTCTTTTATCAGATTTACAGATTGTACTTTGTGACAGACCTGAGTTTTATGCGTTGCAGCTGTGTGAATAGACATAGTCCCTAGGATTTGAATTAAAATCATGTTGATTTTCAGTGCTATATTTCAATAAGTTTCAATTGCTTGATACTACAATGTCAGTGGGCATCAGAAGTGCTAATGTGTTTAGTTTAAAAACAAACACAAAAGAGATATCTGATCCCTGTCAAGGCAGAAAAACTCAAGCAACATAGTCTGGAAGTTACTGTTTACTTAAAGTAAGTAAATGGAAATTATCCTAGATTCTGGATGAAATGCACCTATTAGAAAAAATTGCAATGTAATGATAATTGTACTACTCAAAGAAATATGGACAAAAATGCGTAAGATTGAAAAATTGTGAATTATATTACTTAAATATCTTAAAATATGATCCAAACATAATTTATTAACAAAGATTCCCTTACTTGACATTACTACATCAATGGAATCCTTGCAACTAGTGTTTGAAATTCAGATAAAAGAAATTTGTTGTGAGTTATTATTGTTATTATTGTTGATACTGTTATTATTATTTCTTTTGAGTAAAGCATGATTAGACTGCAAAAATCCCAAATCCTAGTACTATTTTATTGATTTTCAAAAAGACATATCTGACGTATCTTGTATTAAAAAATCACCACAATATGCATATTACTCTCAGTTGTAGTGTTATCATATTTTTATTTTGGGAATACTCATAAAGAATGTATGTACTTCAAGAATATTTTTTCATTTTATGTAAATGGGAAAGCCTGGTTCTAAACTCTAGTTACATGGTTTACTTTTTGGATATATTCCTAAGGATTGGTCTATGAACTTGATTTCAGAAATACATATGGTCTTGGAGCTGTGAGTATCATGTGTCAAATTTTAAGTCTTTCATCATATCTCACAAGCAAGAGATGGACTTTAAGGCATCTGGATAGTCACATCCAGAGAGTAGTTGACCAATACTCCGTGTCCAGGTGAACCCCTATGGGGTCTCTATTGTGACCAGCACTGTTTGATGTCTTCAACAGTGAGACAGACTTTGTGATTGAGTACAGCCTCAGCAAGTCTGCAGGTAACACCCAGGTGAGTGATGTGGTTAACATGCCTGAGGGATGGAATTCCATCCAGAAGAACCCAAACAGCCTTGAGACATTGAGCCATGGCAACCTCATGAGGTTCAACAAGGCCAAGTGCAAGGTGCTTCACCTGGGTCAGGGCAGCCTCCCATTATCAACACAGGCTGGGAATGAAGGGACTGAGAAAAGCCCTGCTGAGAAGGACTTGGGGGTGCTCGTGGATGAGAGGCTGGACATGACCCTGCAATGTGCACTTGCAGCACAGAAGGCCAGCTGTGTTTTGGGCTGTATCCAAAGAAGTGTGGCCAACAGGGAGAAGATGATTCTGCCTCTCTGCTCTGTTTTCATGAGACACCACCTGGAGTGCTGCATCCAGCTCTGGGGTCTTCAGAAGAGGAAAACCACAGCTCTGTTGGAGCAGGTCTTAAGGATGGCCACCAAGCCTGTCAGAGACCTGGAACACCTCTCCTCCAAAGCAAAGCTGAAGGAATGAGTGCACAGACCCATCAGAAAAGAAGGCTCTGAGTAGAGCTTATTAGTACTTAGAGGGGGCTTGTAAGAAAGATGAGGACAAACTTTTTAGCAGGGCCTATTGTGATAGGACAATGGGTAATTGTTTTACTCTGAGAGTAAATGTTTAGATAAGATATAAGGATGAATTTTTTTATTTTGAGGGTGGTGAAACATTAGAGCTGGTTGCTGAGGATGCTGTAGAGGTCCCATCCCTGAAAACATTCAAGGTCATGTTGAACAGGGCACTGAGCAATGTGGTCTAGTTAAATACATCTCTGCTCACTGCACAGGGGCATTGGACTCAGCACTCTTTAAAAATCCCTTACAACCCAAGCAATTCTATGATTTTATGGTTCTATGATTCTATGACTAACACCTAAAATATAAAAAAATTATATATGGCAAGATATAGAGATGTAACCATGATTTCATTTTTCTTATTATTTGATGAGTTCCCATTTTACACAATTCACATGGATAAAGAATAACATAGCACTAACACTGTCAAAATGGAAATATTATCTCCTTTAAAATGGCTTTAATTAAAGCACTTAATTTGAATGAAAACCTGTCCTTACTGTGCATGCCTTTTAAAGACATGATGATTATTGGCTTGACTCATTCAGGCTTGCATTTACATATAACCTCACATGTGTTCTCAGATTTCACAGAAGGCCTGATGTACACACAAATGCAGAGATGGTTAAAATTTGAGAAGGAGGAGCAACACCTGCTACCTTGAGGAAGCTGCATTTCAGCAGATATTTATAAAAGAAATAGTACTACATTCTCTTTACTCATTATTGCAAAAGCATTGTCAAGCACAAACAGAAAAGCATGGGCTATTAAAATCGTATTTAATGTTATACCTCTCCCAGGCAATAAAAGAACAGAGAAGTAATTGAGCTTGTTTGATATATCACAGCTCACACATCTTGCCTCCTTGCAAGTCCAGAAGGCTTGGATTGTATGCTGTTTTCTTTGAGTTAGTTCTCCAGTATTTGCCTAACGTTAGTGTGTAACTTCACTGTTGTGACTGTGATGCCACTATGCCTCAAAGACTAGTGAAAGTGAACAAAATTAAGATCTGTTCCCAAGTCTTCATGTGGATACTGAAATGAGCCAAAGCTGTACAAGGAAAGACAAAAAAAAACCATTAAATATGCAGAATAAACAAATATACAAGTTCAACATTGGATGACTGTCTAGTACAATGTTTGCATGCCCCAGGATTTTTCGGTCTGTATGTCATGTTAGGACATGATAGGAAGATACATGTAATAAGTACGGATTGAGTCAGTGGAAAAGCTTTTAAATGGCCTATATTTAAATTATAATTTATGCATCAGTCTATTTCTTGTCTAACTTAATAAATATTAGTTCTGGGTGCTGATATCAGATAGACTTTTGGAAAGACATTAATGTCTTTTTTTTAAATATACAAACTGGTACAACTGATATCTAGACTTTAGCCTTCTTATCAGCAGGTATTGAAGAGATTTTCATTGTCATTTATCTCTTCCATTATGTACAAAATTCTTACTGAAATCAAAACAAAACTTAAAAGCCTGCTATGCAGATCAGAAAGAGTGACAAAATTTAGCCCCATGTTTGTAAATATATGCCATTTTTTAGAGACAGGACCTAAAGGCAGCAAAATTTACTGTTTTAATGAGTTGTTCGAAAACATAGGGCTCAGTAAAGCAATTAACAACATATGAAGCATAGAAAAAATGCACACAATTAGGAAGACAAACAGTAGAATAAGGACTGTCTCCTCTGGAGAAAAGTAAGCTGCAATTTCCCGGCTACCTGAGTTTGGTTCATTACTGAAGGGAGTGCTGAAGACCTCCCTAATGAAGGAAAATCATCAGACCGTAAGGAAAATATATAATACTACATCTGCTCCATTAAGGATGGCAGCTATAATTCTTTTACACATAAAGGTTTGGCTTGAACCAAATAACTTCCTTTCACTCTATCTAGAAAACATAATCCTAACCCTTCTTAAAAGCCTGGATGAAATTTAGCAGACTAAGCACACTTTATCTTGGTAATGCTTTAGAAAGACCAAATCCAAATTAAGAGAGAGAAATCAAAATCACAGGATGAACACGGTATTTTAACACTACATTTACTATAATTTATTCCATGGCGAACTAGAGTTAATTCAGATTGTTCTGTGGAGAGTTCAGTAAAATTTAGATCAGATCCTTCTGACATAAGAGTCTTGCAGCCACAATATATATAGCATCTCTACTGATTAGGTCTTCATATTATACCAATTCTGTTATTTTATAATTTAGGATATTTTTTTTTTACAGTAGCGTGCATCCCAGACCTGTGCTCAATGGACTGTCTTTATGATTTGTAGATTCAGTGATGGATTCTGCTAATGGTACTCTCTCTCTTTAAGCATTTCCTGTGAGGACAACACCTCTCATAGTTAGTACAGTGTCCTAATGGAGCACCAAGTATTGACTAAATTCACATTTCCAACCAATTTATTTAGTATCCAGATATTAATCTTCTGTTCCCTTTCTGGGCCATGTTATACCGTGGACTGGGTTATTGATATTAGCAAGATTGTATATACAATATACATGCAATATACAATATACAATATACAATATACAATATACAATATACAATATACAATATTCAATATAATATTTTTGTAGTGATTAGCTGATCCCAGAAGAGTTTTTTAGTAACAAAATTCTACTTGAATTAGGTATGAATATTTCCTTAAGTTTCAGTACAGGTCAAATTCATACCAATACTAAAATTGTCTTCCATAAAAAATGGAATTTTACATCAAGTTCTTGAACTATGAATATGCTATAAAAACAGAATGACACATGTTTTTATCACCATTAAAACATTTTCTTCATTATTAAATTCTTATAGATGATGATTGTTTTATTTTTCTTGTTCTTTTTGATTTTCCCCCCTAAAGAATAGATCCATCTTGGAAGTTTATGTCAAATGTTGAATTCTATCCTTTTAAATTAGAGGACATAAACAATTGCCACTTTGGCTTTTGCAGTACTTTGAATTGCCTTTGAATGACGATCACAGACTACAACAAAACAACTTCCTACTGTACAGTTTTATATCTATGTGCAATACTTAACATGTCGAAAAACTTAATATTATTCAATATTAGTTGCACTAAGGAGAGACAAATGTAGGAGTTTGCTGGCACTTCTTTTCATGTACTTTGCTGGAGGAAAAAATAAATTTTCAGGAACAAACATAATTTACAAAAATAATGTTTTGAAGACCGGAAAACATTACTATTTTATTATTTCTTCCCACTGCTCAAAGCAAATAATATGTGCATAGCAAAAAAAAAAAAAAAAAAAAAAAAAAAAAAAAAAAAAAAAGGAAAATGCGTATCTGAAAAAAAAAGAAAATCGTAGTCCTGTTACTGTACAGTGTAGAACCCTTTTCCTGTTCCAGATACTCATTTTACTTGTCAGCAGCTTAAATATTTTGAGCTCTTGAAGCTGTTCATGCCTGGCATATTTCTTCCTTGCGGTTTTAATTCGAGGCTCGGGGCTGCCGAGGCGGCTGCGGGCGGGGGATGGAGCGGCGGCGGCGCCTCCCGCGGGGCGCTGCCCTGACCTACTTGTGCCGCCAGACACGGCCCCGCCACAACAAACCCGCCAACCTGCGGCCCCAGAGCCACCGGGGACCCTCCGCCCCGCCAGGCCCGATGGCTGTTTTCATCTGCCAACTGATCGCAGGTGGATCCACGGGGATGCCTGAGACAATTAACCGCGAATTCGACAGGTTCGCTGTCGGAAAGGAGAAGGGTTTGTGTCTCGACTCGGAGAGCGCTGAAAAAGCAGCATTCAACCATTGCCATGACATAGACGAGAAACGAAAAAAAAAAAAAAAAAAAAAAAAGATGAAAGGAGAAAGAAAGAGAGAAAGGAGAAAAAGAAGGAAAGAAGGAAAGAAAGAAGGAAAGAAAGAAGGAAGGAAGGAAGGAAGGAAGGAAGGAAGGAAGGAAGGAAGGAAGGAAGGAAGGAAGGAAAGAAAGAAAGAAAGAAAGAAAGAAAGAAAGAAAGAAAGAAAGAAAGAAAGAAAGAAAGAAAGAAAGAAAGAAAGAAAGAAAGAAAGAGAGAAAGAGAAAGAAAGAAAGAGAGAAAGAGAGAAAGAGAGAAAGAAAGAAAGAAAGAAAGAAAGAGAGAGAGAAAGAAAGAAAGAAAGAAAGAAAGAAAGAAAGAAAGAAAGAAAGAAAGAAAGAAAGAAAGAAAGAAAGAAAGAAAGAAAGAGGAAGAAAGAGAGAAAGAGAAAGAAAGAAAGAAAGAAAGAAAGAAAGAAAGAAAGAAAGAAAGAAAGAAAGAAAGAAAGAAAGAAAGAAAGAACCAGAGGATGAAAATATGGTCAGCTTAATATCCATGCAAAAAAAATCTGCCCTAAGTGTCACGTCCTCCTGATTAAATTCTTGGTTCTACCCTCAGTAATGTTGCATTTCTACAGCATCATATATTCTGTGACAAACAAAAGCACAGCTAAAAACAGCTGGGAAAAACATTGTGCATAAAAAACCCCTAGTGGCACCTAAGAAAGTCCTCATTTTCCAATAAGCTATAGTGATATCATGCTCAACAAACTTGGTATGTTTAAAAAAAGGATTCCAAACTGACTAGGTTAATTATTAATGTTACTTCTTCTTTGGTGCCCTCCGTGTGATCTGAGTATTATGCTTAACAAAGGTTGAGTAAAGACACTGAAGCAGGGCACCTATGACATTTTCAGAGGTACCTATCTGAAGTTTCTTGGAATGGAAATAAAAATTAATTATTATTTATTAAACCGTTGTTATTATTTCATTATTTTGATATGTTATTGGTAATTTTGAATAGAATCAAGAGTATATAATTGCATCCCAACAGCCACTGAGATTCCATATTCCACATGAAAAAGGTGTGAGTATTGCTCTTTTTCTTTTTTTTTCTTTTTTTTTTTTACCATGAACTTTTTTTTTTTTTTTAATGGGAAGCTGGTGCATGAAGCCAGAAGGCCATAGAAATCTATCCTACTATATACTTAAGTACTAAAATAATATATCTTACAAGAATTTCTTTATACAGATGACTGCTGCTACCTGTGGTGGGCACTAGCAGTAATTTATAGGCAACTTGTGAGAAAGCTGAAAAATACTTAATTTATTTTCTTTTCTTATTATAGCTAAAGTAGCTGTAAAATAATGCTGTTCTCTGGTTTTAAGAATTGAGAATGCTTAACATGACATTAACAGTAAAAGGGGACGAAGTGCATCAGGTAAAACAACCCCTCATCTTTTTCAGAGAAAATGCCTTCCTCTCCTTCATTGGAAGATCTGTTCCTTAGAGATGTAATTACATGTAGCATTAGGGGCCACATCTCAGCTGAAATTCTACAATTGCTGACGTATTTGCCTGAGTCCGCTGCCACACCTAAATATCAGCTGATTCATTTTAGGGGGAGTGATTATCAGAAAAGGTAAAAAGAGATGAATAACTGGCAACAAACCTGCTCACAAACATGGGCAGGTCCACCAGGGGTCACCTGGCTTGGCAGAAATGCAGCTCAGTGGTGAGAGGAGCCCATCACTCTGGTGCAGTTAGCCCTAGAGTGTCAATATCACATTTGGTTGTTTCTTATTGAGTCTGGGTTGTTCTAGTCTCTCCAACATGCCATGGACTCTTGACCTCCATGATGCAATGTCATGCCTTTGGGCATAGTTTGCTCTCAGAATAAAAAAACCTGGAGTGAGTAGAGTGCCTTTTATTTTCTAAATCTCCATTTTTATAGTAATTTTGCTTCTTAGGACATGCCACAGACATAGCCTAAGTACATCTTGAACCTCCTGCTCCCATGTTAAATGAAGCAGCAACAACCTAACAGCTGATCTAGAGTCTTTGTCTTGGGCAAGATTAATCTTTTTCATGTTAGATCCCTAGAACTTAAGCTTTTAGTCTAACTCTTATATCTCAAAAAAATTAAACTTTTATACAAACTCTTACTATCAGCAGAGAGAGAGAGAGGGAAAGAGACTTTTGAAAAGAAGGTATAACTGTCTAAGAGATCCTTATGAGGAGGAAGACCTTCTAGAAATATGCATTCCTCTCTGCAAAAGACACCAGCTATTTTTCAACCTTTTCTCCACTGTCAAAAAGAAAACAAACAAACAAACAAACAAAAAAACAACCAACAAAAAACCCAGACTGAAACCAAACTACAACCCACCAATCCTACAAGAAAAACAAATAATCTTTTTCTTATTCTCAGCATTCTCAGCAAGAAAATCAAAATACTTTTAGGAATATAAAAGACTTTGTGATGAGTTTGGGCTTTGTTATTTTAAGCATTCCCTTAAAACTTTAAAATCCTGATATAGCATACGGATTTTGTAAGACCATGGCATGGCTCTTGAGGATGGTGTTGTGCCAAGCCAGGAATTGGACTTCATAATCCTTGTGGATTCCTTCCAACTCAGCACATTCAGTGATTCTCTTTCTGTGATTCTATGATTCTTTTTACAGAGATGATTGTACTGACATAGAAGACTTTTAAGTATTGCCAATTTCACCAAAAGTATCTTACAGCGTGTCATTATAATTTCATAGTGGTCTTTTTTGTATTTAACAAAAAATGGGATTTATTTAAGTTTTTTTTAACTTATTTTTCTTTTTTTATTATTTAATATTGCATAATTCCTTTTTCTCTTATTTATCTGTTGTAAGGGATGCTACGAAGAAAAATTTAGTAACATTCATTGCAGAGAAAGTCTGTTTTTTTTTTTTATTCCATCCTTATTTTAGGAAATGGATAGCTATTTGTTAGAGTTATTTAGACTGGCTGTTAACATGTAAATTTTCTACAAGAATGTTCTCTTGGTGATGCATATACCATAACAGAAAGAAAAAAGCCTTATAAAATAAGATTAAGTAAAATTAATGAAAATCACTCCATTGTTCTTACATACTGATCTTACAAACTGAAGTTTTTCACTTCTTGTAAACATCTCTTGGAGTACTCTTTTTACTTCTGGAACTCTTTTTAAGTCCCAATATTAGGTCCAAGGAAAATAAGTAAAGAAGTCCATTTAGTTTCCATCATACTTGGCAACTGTGAAAATTCTGGAGAACTGAAGGTCTGAACCAAAATAACATCTGTATCACTCAGTTTTCTCTTCTTCTTAGAATACAATTTATATTTTAAGGACATAAACAAAAAACTGAAAAATTTAAATGCAGTAGCTTTTTTATTATTTTTTAATATCTTAAATAAATGGCTTCATAAGTTTGTTTAGTTTGGAAAAGTTTTTCAGACCATCAAGTTCAACTGTTAACCCAGCTCTGCCAAGTCCACCACTAAACCATGACCTTAGGTGCCACATCTACATGTCTTTAAAATACCTCCAGGGATGGTGACTCAACCACGTCCCTGAGTAGCCTGTTCTAATGCTTGACTGCCATTTCTGTGGAAAAGTTTTTCCTAATATCCAATCTAAACCTTCCTTTGTACAACTTGAGGTCATTTTCTCTTGTAGATGAGATGTTAGTCAAGATTTCCACAGGATTTAAAAGAAAGAAAGAAAGAAAGAAAGAAAGAAAGAAAGAAAGAAAGAAAGAAAGAAAGAAAGAGAAAAAGAAAAAGAAAAAGAAAGAGAAAAAGAAAAAGAAAGAGAAAAAGAAGGAGAAAAAGAAAGAAAGATAGCACAATAAGATCATGGAACAGTAAAACTATGACACTAACTATAGTATCTGAAAGTCTTTAAAAAAGTGGTAGCCCTGGTAGCCCTGCGCAAACTGCAGTGTCTCATGGGAATGCTAAGAAATAAAATTTTTATAACAGAAATGCATTTTGTTGTTGTTTTTATAATGAGAATAATTCAAAATGAGAGATACAGATTGATTTTGCTGTGCTGGTCACTGTGAAGATTAATTTTTAAAATATTTATATTTCTTTTTGACTAAATCAAAACATGATTTCTGGATAAGCTGAAAGGAAAAATAATTTAACAATCTAAATATGTTTTGAATGAACTCAATAATTGTATTGTAATTGCTGTTAAGTGTGTGTTACTAAATTGTTTAGACTGCATCTCATTTTGTATGAATCTGTATTCAAACACCACAAACACAACAAGAGAAAACTCAACAGCCCTCAAGTGTATATATGACATGTGCAAGTCCTTAGAGTAAGAGAGATTTTATGTTTTATTGTCATGCAGCAGAGTCCTAATTGCCTTATGTTGACTATGCCAACCACTCTGCCTCTCATCTGATTTTCTTCATGTTATTATGATGGAATGTGAACCAAGACTTCCTTGTTTTACTGCTTTTAAGTACTAGTCTCAGACACTAATATCTGCTTCTGTTGTTCTAGCCTTTAATTTAGTCTACTGTACAGGAAGTGGCCTATTTAATGTCCTCTCCCTTTTAGTTGACTAAACCTAGCTTGAAACTTCTAAAAGGAAACAGCTGCCCTTTGGTAAAACACTACAATCACTGGACACATTCCCTTATCCTTCCTGGGACTGAGGACAAGGATGGGTTGCTAAACCAGAAACAGACATTTATTGTGCTAGCAGGTGGCTATGCCACAACCTTTCATCCACACAAGATCCACATCATCTTTGCCTAGGACTTGGTTTCACTTATGAAAGGCAAAATCTTGGCACAACTGACCCCACAAGTCAAAATTCTTAAAGTTTCTGGGGAAGAAAAATTAAAATCAAAGTGAAAGGTCATAACATGTAGTCCAGATTTTGATTCTCCAGTAGTCCTCCCCCTGGCTTGCCCAGACTACACAGTTTAATTTACAGAAAAATTTGTTCTCATCTTCCTTACAAGCCAGGGTGCATAAGAGAAAACTGCAGAGTGCAAAAGTGAGCTGGGAGGCCCAGCATCTCTAATGCCTGTGGAGAGACCAGAGCACCCAGTAGTAACTACTGACCTCTCCCGTATTATTTCTTCTCTTTGCTATTGGGAATGACAGCTGCAGTCAGATCAGATATTCTTAGGTATTTTGTTCCTTGTTTTACTCACTATTTTCACCACTTCCCAGTGTAATCATCAGAATAATGAGAAGTTCTTGCCATGGGGATTGAGATGAAGGTGAAAGTTCCCTTTGGGTTCCAGTAACATGAGTCAGTCCAGAAACTGGTTTTGAGGGAGTGTGTTATGGGGAGGAAAAATCTTCCACTGATGCCCCCTCACCTGCGGTTTGTAACTGCATTGGGTGGCACATAACCAAAATGGTCTTTCTTTGACTTGAGCTGTGCATTCATTATGATTTCTTTTAAAGACAGGACTCATCATATTGCACCAAAATTATTAAATTTGGTTCATTAAAGTAGTCCTAATTCTTCTGTATCCAGAATATCTTTCTGAGGCCTTTACAAAATGTGGCTGTGTTTCTGTGAAACAAGATTTCATGAAATAAAAGGTATCAGTTTTCTAGGAAATATGTTGGCCTCTTGCCTACTCATTCTCAGCAACAAAGCATGCCACTGTTAGTGTCCTGGCTATCTGAGACCTTCTCTCTCTCAGCAAGTGTTGCTCGTCTGAGCTGAGTCATTATTTTAGTGCCTAGCCACAATATCTGAGAGTGGTAGAAAAGTGCTTCTTTTTAACAAAATAGCATATCTACTCTATTTTCATTTTTAACCACATTTTGTTAAATGATAATAACATCCTCATACACAGGATGACTTTCCTTTTATTTCTAACCTAATATCAGTGTCAGATTATCAGTGTCAGATTATCAGTGCAGATATCAGTGCAACCAGAATCCAAGGATGCAAGTTCTCTCTACCTATATCTGTAATTATCAGTCAGCTACTGATAATTCAGTAAGGATATTAAGAATAGTTTCTAATGCAAATTCAGAGTTACATGTTGAATGTTCATATCTGATTGTACTTTACTATTGGATTGGATGTTAATATTTTCTTCCCTGCTTGACCTATATATAGTGTGGTCTGATGATCTGTGGGCAGGGAGGACGCTGTATCTTTTACCATTGCACAGCTTTCTCCAGCACTTCTGCCACTGGCCAGAAGAGCTGAAGGGATGCTGGGATGTAATGGAAAGGCAGGAGTTTCCTACACTTCTTGTTAGCATGTGGGCACAATGAGGGACTGGTGAGGCAAATTGCCTTGGACCCCACAGTAAATCTCAGTCTCTGGATAAATAAATATCAGATCATTTTTTAGGACTGTCTTTTCCCCTTAACAGGCTGGCACAATTCTCCAAGAGACATTTAGTTCTAGTCTTTTACTCCTCTAACAAAAAAAATGGAAACTTATCTTCTTAGTGGAGATTGGTGAAAATGTATGAATCTTTTTAAACCTTTAACAAGTTTAAGGGTTTTTTTTCCTAATGTTGAAATTAGACTGTCAGTGAAACTGCAACAGATAGGTATTTAAAGGAACACCTGTAATAAAATCATTCTGGGGAACAGAAATTATAAATGTCAAATTATGTCAAATGTAGCAGGAGATACAGAAATTTTAGATAATATCACCAGGTCCTTCCTAAATTTTGTCTACTGAGATTTTGCATGTATCTTTCACTACAGAGTAACTTTTCTTAAGACAGGTTTTCCTTGGTATAGGAAATATATACCAAGGTTTTCCTTGGTATATATTTCCTCTGTGGATCACCACAGTGCATTGAATACCATCAAAACTTCATGCTGGATCGCTAATAACTATATTTTTCCAAAGGTGACATTTTTGCTACTGGACTTTTAGACCTTCCTATGTTGAATTATTAGTAAAGATAAATATCTGTTCACTATTCATAGCTCATCTATCTTGTCTGGATGTTTTGGGCAGTTTAGAAATGTTGATAACTGGAAGCAATTTCTCAACAAAGACAAAGCAAAGTATTGAATAATTAGTCTTTCAAAAGAATAACAGAAATATATGAGGAGCATTCATAATTCTCAAATTCAGATACCTTATTCTATTACTTGAACTAGCCAAATGTCTACATATAGTGCAGGGGAAAAAAAGAGAGGAAACAAAGCAAAGACTCAAGGCATAATTTTCTTCATTCCTTAATTCTTAGTTCATGCCTGGTATGGTGTAGACCCATTATTCCAGGTGATAGAGGTCATATTTCTTTTAATACTTGTATAGATATATAGGATTCTCCAGAGTGCAACTCAGGTGATTTAAAATAGAACCACTCTCAACTGAGATTTCATAGAATCATAGAATGGTTTTGGTTGGAAGGAATCTTAAAGTTCCAACCCTACTGCCATGAGGGGTTGTTTCTGGGTGCTGAGAAAACTAATGAAGGAAGATACTGCAGTAAATAAGCAACATTATCCTGGGAGGTTTGACCACTCACTGTGGATACACAATCTTGTGTACAAACTAGGCAAGGTTTTGACAAGTTAAATAGAAGGATGTTTTGACTTAATTTTTGGGTCTGGTTACTTTTATTTTAAAAGAATTTTATCTGAGATACACTTTTTTAAAAATCAAGTTAATTTGTCATCTGTGGCTCCATTGTAACTGCGGGCTGGAAAGGTGACATGAATAATTAGAAAAATGAAAACTGTTTTTTTTAAGTTCTTTTCCTTTCTAGCTGGGAAAGTTCAATAGACAAATTTTGTACTATGCAGAGCATATGTAAAAGATATTTACAAGGACTTTAGGGGTAGCTATACATTTTTGTGTGTTCATGTAAAACAGAAAAAAGTTCCTATAGGAACCCAAGTCAACAGTCAAAAATTTAAAGTGAAATTGTGAATAAGCATAACTACAAAACAGTTAAAACCAGGGAAAATTTCTCATCTTGCCTCTGAAGCAGAGTTTAAGTGTTCACTGGACACTTTATGAACATGATATCAAAATGTAATGTTGACATTATATCCTAAACGATATAATACATTCAACAGTTTGGAGACATTGAATTTTGACAGATATCGAGATGTTCCCCAGTTCAGCCTTAAAAGGAACTGAAGTTCACATTAAAGTTTTTATGCTATTACTTAAAGCTATTATGGAAAGTATCCTTCCTCCACATGTAAATAACCTGCATTGCACCCAGTGGTTCTCAAGGCTGGACAAGGAATACATCTCTGCTAGCACAATAGCCAAAACACAATTGTCTGTTTTCAGGGTGGGCAGAAAGTTGAGAGCAGCAGCTGGAGCATTAGAGAAACTGACAAGTTATGTTTTTATGACCTGCTTGAAACAATCTGTTTCGACATTTCAGGAATTACCACAGCTTCTGGGAAAAGCCAAACATGTAGTCTGATCCCAACAACCCAGTGCTCTGTGTTGAAGTTTAATTAAGCCACCTACTGAGAAAGCTACCATAGGGGAAGCTCTTCTCTGAGCATCAGATTTGCAAACCAGTGGAGAGCATCCAGGGAAGACAGCAGTTTCAACACCCAATATATTTGCCCTAGTTCCTATGAATTACACGCCCTATTTCTTATGAATTATGCATATTGAAAGCTCAGTAAGGAATAATCTTCACAAATTTAGTCATTACAATGCTGAACTAGTCAGTTTTTCAATCCATAAATATATATTTTACCCCTCCGACTAGTTTAGTTTTGTAATTGAGTATTATAGTTAGACCATAATTAGTTTACAGATTGTCATTACCATGATCTATTTATTTTTTAAGCTTCTTCTGGTTTAGTTTTAATCCATCACTATCAGTGAATTTTCAGAAAGCTTCATGATGTGATGTAGTATGTCACTTGTGTCCTTAGATAGCATTATATAAGAATGAAAACAGGCACCATGCCAGAGAACAAAGATCATTAGATGGAATTAAAGAATTTCTATGTAGTGGGTGTTAGTTTATATTACATTAGAAAATGAGCTCTTAATTATAACTTATTTTCAAACAATTCAGTTATATTTTCACAGAATTGTTCTTTAAAATTTTGGACCAATGAGTTATGAAGAAATTATGAATGATTTTTAAATAAACACCGTGATGATGTCAGTGGGACAGTTCCTGCAGTTTAAAATTACCAGGGCTGGGGCCATATATAAAAAGTTTAGGTGAGGTTTCTTAAGTGTAAGTACACTTGGCACTCATCGGAGCTTGCTAAGATTAGTTTGTACACCATAAAAGGAAGTGATACATTACTACACTCCTCTTTCTTCTTGTCTCTTTGTCTTTCTTCTCGTCTCTGTCTTTCTTCTCACTCGTTGCTGTTTTTAGAATCAATCCCATGTTCTAATGGGTACATGAAACCTGTTTTTTCATTTTGAAGGACAATTTATATTGTAGTTTTGAGACACCTCTTTAAAAATGTCTTCCCCAATGTATTTCTGCTTTATTGCTTTATCTATTTTGTCCCATGCACCACTTCAAAAGGTACAGTGTGTACCTGCTCATTAGGGATGGTGCCTTATTTTACCTTTCAAGGAATCCTCTTATTCAGGAAAGCATGATAACTTGCAGATATTTGGATTATTGTCAAATGCCAGCATTTTAGGTTTGTTTGTAGTAATGAGCCATTTTCTAAAAGGGGGGTAAATATGAGATTTCTCTATTGATCCCAGGCTTAATCTTATCCTAACAAAAGTCTGGAGGATGTTAGAGGATGTTATTTTCCTATACAGGCTACATAAATACTTAGAATTCATTTTTCACTGGCATATGCAGCTCACCCTGGGGAAACCTTGTTTACCAGGAAGGTTGGAATGTCTAAAAACTTAAATGTCATATATAGAAATTATGAAACAAATAATGCTTTCCATAGATGAATTCTCTTGCTTGCCAGTCAAACTGGTATCACTTATAATGATACACTCATCTATGAATATTTAGTAATTTGTGCAGAATACAAGAAGAGGGGTAATGAGGTTCTTCAACTTACTGGAAAAACACTTGCAGGATTTTTTGAAGTATGAAGAAATTCAATGGCCTGGGAGCTGTTTTGTGCAACAGCTTCACTTGTTTGAATATTGCAATGATATTTCTTTGTTTTTCAGTTTAAAAATTAGACTCAATCTCCACTAAAATCACAGAGAAAAAAAAATATACTGGCTTTCTTGAAAACTAGAATGACAATTTATTTGTTTATCTACTACTGAAATGTTCCAGCATTCTTTAATTTTTCCAAATCATAACTTCAACTTCAAAGAAAATTTATTTAAACCATTTTCTGCTACTCAGAACTGCCAACATAAAAAAAAGAGAAAATTGCAACAAGCACAGCAGAATTAAAAACTTCAAAATTACTCTTGATTTGAAAATATAGTATAGAAATACTTGTTTTTCATAGTAAAATTTTAAACACATTTACTAAAGAAAAGGCATGAAATAACTGCGTAAATGATGCATACCTACATGCAAATGTTAGATTTTAAAATTACATGATTTTACTTGCTGTAATTTAGAGATGCTACCAGAGTATTAGAATGAGATATCAGCTTTACAACTTTAAGCAACAATCTCTTTTATCATTAAAGGGCTTTTTACATTCAAAATTACATGGCTTCATGAAAAAAAAGGTTATACAAGATGTTGACACTGTACACATATGTATATGTGATGAAATAGTTAAATAAATAGCTAGAACTAATAAGATTAAGATCCTGAAGAATGGAGTATACAGGCAAAAGATCCCCAGATTAGTTTGGTCAGACACACACAGGTTCTTAAAAGAAGCTGCCTATAAGCTTAGAAGCTTGAGCAACTGACAGGCAGAACAAGAAAAACAACATAAGACATGAGATAGCTGGGCTCTAAATCACATTTAAACACCCAGTAAATGGATGTTTGCAGAGCTGAACCTTCAGCATCTGCAGGTTTTGTCAGACATGCCAGCTGCATGGGATGTGAGCACTGGCTGTGGGGATCAGAGCAGGGTGCAGGGAGCAGCCTTGACACAGTTGATGTTCAAGGGTCATATGTTCTTCCTGGTTTTCACTGTGCTGTGGATTTTACCCACAAAAATGAGACCAATAGACTAGGTGAGGAATGACGACAGCAGCTCCTCCACAGAGTGCAAAGTTAAGACTGTCAATGTCACGGAGTCCCACGAAGAAGAGAGTATCTATATATAAATAATAGGAAGTAAATCAGTGACCCAATTTTACTTGTTTTGATTTAGTGTATGGGTCCCTCTTTACAGGGTTGCTAGAGCAAGATGAGTTTCAGTCACCTGACTAAGATCATCTCTTTGAGAGCATTGATTGGATTAGTTACTTACTTCAAGGTTTCTTACACATGACCCCAGTACACTTTAAGAAATACTCCTTATCCAGTTATAGATTTTATGACAACAATACTTATCACAAGGAATAGTCTCTTCAAAATTACATATGTATGCTGAAGGTGCTATAAATGTAATTTATTATCATGTTTAAAATTAAAATAGCTACTTACTTACACTTCAGAGAAAGCATGCTTGGGCCTTTTGGTTTTGTTTTTGCCGCGTACAAGATTAGGGAAGAATCTTAAGTAAGTTGGATTAGTGTCCTTGTGTAGTCTGCAAATAGGATATCTATAAATAACCTTAAGTCTTAGTTTAGTTTGTATTTTAATACGTTCCAGGATTGTGAGAACAGGACTAGAGTCAGAGTATGAGGTGACCATAAGGTAAATTCTACATGATGCAAGAAAAATTACCTGGGGCTGTTTCTCGTGAAACTAACTTCATTTCAAGGCCATTCCATAGTTTTTCTCAGGAAGAGGATAATAGATTATATTCATTTTTATTCCAGTTGACCAGTAGCTGATTCTTGGAGCACACTCTGTCTGAATTTAGAAAATGGAGATAAAGATAAATTCACATACTGGAGAAGGGAAGGTATAATAACAATTGACAGATATATCAGATTATTCATTTGTCATAACATCAAAAGAGCTTTGGCTGAAAGTACAAAACTAGAAGGTTAAGAATCATGCACTGTTGGGACTGTTTGGAGATGACAGCATGAATCTTTGTTTGCTTGTTCAATGAGTTATGACCTTCAAAGTGCTACAGGAATGAAGACATGCAAATGTCGAGAAAAAGCCTCTGCTCAGGAGACTGCCAGTGTTAAAATGATTGTTGCTGATTGTCTGAGTTTCAGTGGAGAAAGGAGAAAGACAAGTGTCATCACCGGACTTTCTTGATTTTATTGAAATAACTTTTTTTTAAAATCAGAATTTAATGTTTATTGAAAAATATTTTTTGGTTAGTACAATTTTAAATGAAAAGTTCAATACTTTTCAGTAGCATGCAAAAAAAAAAAAAAAAAGAAAGGAATCATTATTTTTCAGTTATAGATGATAAATAAATATGCTTTAGCCAAAAAGAAAATGCAATTTTGTTTTCTATTTGTCATTAATTAATTTTTTAGAGGTGGATGGCATTTATTGGCAGTCTCACAGAAAATAAAAACAATCAGAAGGAAGAAGATTCCTTAGAATACAAGTCAAACATATTGTCCAAAATGGTAGGCTGGAGAAAGTGAAATACAGGAAGAACTAAGTCTGAAATTTACACAAATATCTTTTTACTGCATTAGAATTGATTTAGTGAAGTCAAAATCTCAGCTTTTGACATTGATTTCTGTTTTAGTCCCAGGGAAGTCACTAATTTTTTGTGCATTTCTTTCCCTGATCACAAAGGCTGTTCAGAAGTTGCAGACGGTCAGTGACAATTTGGATGCTCTGGGTGAAGTTTTGCATGGCTGGTGTGTGCACAAGTGTGGGACATGGCACCCACTGCCAGATCCTGCTGCCAGACAAACAACACACAAATTAATTTCTCAGTAGCAAAGGTGGCAGAAGTGCAGCCTTCTGTATGTTGTATTTTTCTAAAAGTCTATATAAGTGGTAACAAAAATAGATAAAAAAGTGACAATTCAGCCTTCTCTCACATGGGATTTTTCTGGGCACTCTTTTCTATGTTAGTCTTTTCAATGAAAATTTCTAGAGGAATTTTCCAACATCATAAAAAATATTATTTTGCTAGATATACAAGGATGCAAGTACTGACTTGATCACAGCATTTTTAAATGCAAAGTATGAATGGGAAAACTAACTACAATTAAAGCAGGGAAGGACTGACATAATATTTAGCCAAAAAGAAATTTCACTTTATGATAAAAATGTTTTGATCTTTTTTTCTTCTTATCTCTGCTGTCCTTTAATTTTAAAATTGCAATTGAAGCAGAGAAGCTGCTTTTCAAATTATAGTGTGCGATTCCTAGAACTGGCATATTTCCATTAATTTATAGTATTTAGAGATCACAAGAAGATAATAGAACTGCTTTAGTGATGTTAGACCTTTATGTATGCTTTCTTCCTGGCCTGCTAGAAAGTTTTGGTTCTTACCCTTCTTTGGATACTTAAGTTCAGTGACAGTGATTTGTTGCTGGTTTTGTTGTTGTTGTTGCAGTTACTCAAGGTTATTTCAAGTCTCGTGTGGCAAGCAGTTTCACAAAGCTTCAAGGTCTGAATAAATAGGTCACTTAAATTCGGGGTCAGTATTTGTTCATTTGTATACTCCTGAGTCACTATATGGTGAGCTCATAGGCAGTAATTTAAAAAGGCAAAGAATAATTTCTGTTACCTGTCTCTGGCTTAGTGAGTTAGCAAACAGGATTGAGTATAAATAGGACAGTTAATCATCTATAGTACATACAGCAAACCTGTTTGTGACTGGGAATAGGTCACTTGTGACCTCATCATGTCTCAGTCACTGTTGTGCCCACGTTAGAGCACCAATGGAGTTATTGCCCCACAGGTAAAGCCAAACAGGCACACACAACCCTATGGACTCCACCAAACCTACCAAATCACAAACTGCCTCCTTGGAACAGCAGATCACAAATGTAAAACTGGGGGTGTGTGCGTGTGTGCATGTGTGTGTACCCAAAATCAAACACAATGCAGCAAATCAGAAATGCTATTTAGATGAAACATCTGTAAAGATGAAAACAGACTTTTATGGACTGAACCATTCTTTGTTACCTTCCTGCCCACAAGAAAGGTGAAGAGAGAGAAAAATGAAGTAATGACAACATTTGTGGATTCTTTTCATTTGGAAGAAAATGAGCACAGTCATAAGTGCCTGCAAAGTAGAAAAGATGCCCAGTATTTTAGTTGCTGTAGGCTGTCTTCTTGAACTAGTTTCTTTTCAGATATTCACTTAGTGCCTGATTTTGCCTCACTTGCTGAACACTGAACAGCATTTTAGGGAAAATGCTGTATTCAGGATGGACCCTGGCAATTTATCTTGAGATGAGCATTGCACTGTGGACACAGACTGTGCTAAAGACTCAGCACAGCTAATGAGACTCAGGGACATGAAGTATTGTTCTCCTTCCAGAAAATGGGGCACCTCTACTATATGAGAGACAGCTGCCTTTCAGCTGTGTAACAGCTCATCCCACAGACTTCTGCACATAGGTAAATGCAGGCAAGTGTTACCTGTTCCTCCCTCCGTGTACAGGAAGTGCACCTTATTATCAGGATGATAGATAAATTAAATGTCCAATTAACTCTCTTCCACCATCATCTTTCACAGAGTATTCAGTGTTTTCTTCAATCTCCCATATCAATGACTGTGTGGATCACACCACACATTTTCCAAGGCAGTGGTATCATTGCCTTTAGGAACTTGCTAAGTTTGTTTTACCACCTTATTCAGCAAACACAGGTCACTTGTAAAAATGAAAGGAAGAAATTGCTCAAATCCAACTGTTAATATTGACAAATATTAACAGAAAAATATGCATAATTATTTCAAAACATCTTCCCTGACTTCTGACAGGATTCAGTAGGATAAGGTTTTTGTGGTATTTTGTAACGTGCAGTCTGAGTCATATGGCTCAACAAGGTTATAACAAGTATGGTACAGCAAGCTGATTGGAGAATATTACAATTTCACTATTTGTTCTCCGTAGTTCCTGCTTCCATCATTTAGAAGCTCAGAACAATAACCTTGAGCCCCTAAATACAATATTAAGCAGTTCAGTAAGCTATACTGTAAAAAATACTGGACATGTTTCTGTTCCCACTGACTCTGAGACCTCACATTTATTTTAGTCACTGATACATTCCTTCTGTTCTTCCCATGAGAGAATGCATTTGATGTTTTGCTCTGTATATTTATGACATCATTTATATGTCTCCAATCAAATGTATTTTTATTTGTATTTCCTGTCACAAAGACAACAACAACAACAACAACAACAACAACAACAACAACAAAACTTGAAAAATGAAGAAATACTGAATTGTAACTATTATGTGACTTTAGTAATTTTTTTCATTGTCTCTTGGTCTATTCTGCAATATGAGATACTTTTATCCTCCAGCAAAATTTCAAGTAATTATTTTGGATACTAAACAAGGAATAAAAAAAAATTTTATTTGTTTGTTTGTTTGTTTTTGTTTTGTTTTTATTTGGAGAAATGAATTATGAATAAATAGATGAAGAATAGTTCCTGGAAACTGCAGGGGAAATTCATGTATACAAATGCTAGACAATAATTACAGTTCAAGGACATTTTGCAGGCCTGTTTTTGGAAAAGGTTCAAAAGTTAGTTAAGAGACTCACACCTTTGAATATATTAGTATCTTTGGGCATGTATGTATGGTATCTATTAAAAAGATTGTTCTAATTGCAATTTTCTTTGTAATAGTCCCACTATGATGTTAGACAGACTAAAAAATCATAAATTCATTATAATCAGAGTTCATAATGGTTATTCATATTTTACAATCCTCTCTTTTTTTCTAAAATAAAATTCTGAGTCGTTGCCTTCTAGTTTCAGAATATGACCACAACTACAGTTCAGATCCTTCCAGAACTAAAGTCTCAGGTATATTTTAAATAAAAGATGATTGTCAGCTTTGTCAAAAGCTTTTGGGATGACTGCCTTTCAGATCTTCAAGAAGTCCATAAACTGAAGCTGAATGAATAGCTTGTCAGTGCAGAAATAATCTGTATCAAGACAGTATAGTAGAATAATGATCTAAAAAAATATTAGTTTTAATTCATGCATGAAAGTGACCTGGTGGCTCCTAAATGATGAGCTATGATTAGACTAATTTTCTTTCAAGTAGATTAAAAATGAGACCTTATAAATATCTAGATAATAAATTCATGCTAAAATTATTAACCTGATTAATTGCTCAAATGGGATAGATTATTCCAATTAAGTCTTCAAATATGTTACAAGAAAAAAAAATAATATCACACCTCATAAAAACAGTATTCCTTTTTTGATTTTTTTTTATATTTTAGAGTTCATAAAAACATAGTAATTATATTTTTTGCTTCCAATTTATATATGCAGATAAAAGACTGTTTCATTTATATGGTCATGGGTAAAACTAACAAACAGTGAGACTGAGGACTTTCCTAATCAAGATCTGGGACTGGTACTTGCTATTAAAGGAAAAATCACATATTTTCATCTTCTCCACTTTTTTATAATTTATGTTCCACTCTTCAAGAAATTCAATCCTTTGAAACTGAAAGGCAGTTGTTGATATGAGATTGCTCTTCAAGGAAATCGTGGCTTTGCACTTTTGGCAACTAGTGGTGCTCCATGTGCACACTCTGCCAAGACCAATTTCTAAAGAGGCTTTAATTAGGTATGATATGATACGTGCTCACTCCCTGGTTCTTCCTCATGACAAGGTCAACACTGAAGGGTGATATTTCTTCATGTTATTAATTATATACTGAGAACTTAATAAACACGAGCTCAACTGTATTTACAATACCATCTGGAAAAATATTATTATCACTGTATTGGTAAAAACGTTATGATTGGCTGATTAAATTAATGAAGGAAATTCCCTGGAAAACAACTTCCAAGAAAACTCACGTTATTTCAGAGGCAGTCAATTGCCTAAATATATATATACACACCTTCCTTTCTATAATTTACAAAATTCTTCTGCTGAAATGGCTGGAATTAAATGCTAAAAATGAGGAAAAGCTGAGAGAACAGGGTTTCTTCAGCATTGTGAAGAAAAGGTTTAGGGAAGACCTTATCACCATATTCCAGTATTTAAAGGGTACCTACAAAGAAAATGGAGACTCCCCTTTTACAAGGAGTCATATGGCAAAGGCCAGGGGTAAAGGAGTACAAATGATTCCTGGGAAGATTTCATTTCATTTCATTTAGGCACAAGAGGAAAAATTTTCACAATCAGAAATTGGATCAATCTCCCCAGAGAAGTGGTAGATTCCCAACACAGAAGAGTTTTAAAATTCATCTGAACAAAGTGCTGCACCATCTTCTTTAGGTCACACTTTTGCCAAAAATGGTTGGACCAGATGATATTTGAGGTCTCTTCCAACCTGTAATTCTTTGATTCTGTGATTGAAAGTCAGTGTAAAAAAAAAAAAAAAGTTTGTAGACCTTAGTTACAATACAAATACTGAGATGCTGGTGACTTTTGGCCATTCTACCATCTTGGCAACTAGTCTATCTGCAAATTGGTCATGCTTGTTCTTGCTCTTGCAGTTTGTGTGCTTGGATTCTT
This sequence comes from Zosterops lateralis, assembly GCF_965231275.1. Lineage (NCBI taxonomy): Eukaryota > Metazoa > Chordata > Aves > Passeriformes > Zosteropidae > Zosterops > Zosterops lateralis. The sequence goes on from NC_139765.1 coordinate 55,171,136, forward strand.
TTTATTAACTGTTTGAAATCCAGCATTGCCAGATAATTATGAAAGACATCTGAATATCACAGGTTTCTTTTTCTTTTTTTTTTTTTTTTTTCTCTGACACGGCCCCTTAATAAAGTTTCTGATTGCATTTATTTCATTCAGAGTAGGTACTGCTTCTTTCCTAAGGCAGGATAATATTTTCATCATGATGGGTTTATGAGCAAGGTACCATTCAACATAATGATATCACTGTCTAGTTTATGTGTGCTCTTCATTTGCAATTCTTAAACAGTATAGAAAATCCATCTTAATCTGTGGTAAGTCTAACTTAAAAGAGTTAGAAGTAATGCAAAATCAAGGGTAAAAAGAGAACATTTTATGGCTCTGAGTCTGTCATTAACAATTTTACAAAAGTAAATGGAGTAAGTCCTTGCATTAGTGGGTCTATTGTGACTATAAACAAGTTGTTCTCAGTGTTGGAAAAGGTAACTGTTCTTCTGCTCCTGATTTCCTCTCAACGTTTTTATTCAGATAAATTGTGATGAGTTTAATGCCAGAATCATAAGAGAAAGAAAGAGAATATCAGACACGTAACTATCTAGAGCAGTCATGGCAGTCATTTTTGTGAATTATTCAAGCCACTGATGGTGTACCACAATGCCTGTTGCTACTAAACTGGAAACAAAACCAATTGTGTACAATATGTATATTAATATGTACAGTGTGAAGAGAAAGCAGATGGCAGGGATGCATAAAACTTTAATGTTCTCCAATCTGTTTACTTATTTTAATCAGCTATTATAATCATCACCCACTGTGTGCTTTGTTTACATGGGGAAGTGCTGGTGTGATCAAGCAGAAGAAAATCCCGAGAAATATGCCAGATCCAAAATCTGGTAATTAGAATCAGAAAGCTCCTGTGTGCTGCAAAGGATTAGGACAGACCAGAAGACACCATGAAGAGTTACCATTCACTCAGGACTGCATTCACCCACAACACAACGGAGGTGAAATCTGCCAGCACAGATTTAGCAGGTGACACATATGGAGAGATGCTATATAAGCTCTGGCCTTTATGGCTCACATTTCTACACCCCTTGAAGTGCTAACACAAGTTTCTTTTATAGATGCAGCATGTTGATATCTCAGTTCTTATTTACTTCATAAAGCACTTAGATGTTTCTAGCAAAAACTGTAAGATGTAATCTTCAATATGATTTCTATGGTTAAAATGTGAGTTGGAGGGAGAAAGTGGGAGTTTGTACATCTTTTTGATGTACTCACAATCAAATAAGAAATTCATAATTCAGATGAAAACATCTATCTTCCAGTGCTGAAGGTGAAAGAACTATGTTAAAAATTAAGCCCTTCTGAGATTTAAAATATTAATTTCTGTACAAACCTTTAAAAACCCAATATGGACTTTAGAAGTGGTTTTGACAAACGTTTTATTCTGGACACGATCATGATGAATAAGGTAGAGGAAGTCTTCAAACAGATCATAGGACATAACAAGTGTATATGATAATGTACATGGCACATTTATTTTAGATTTACATGCTCTGCTCTGATTCTCAGTTGGTTTTTATGATGTAGTAAGGATTTAGTTTGTCTCAGGCTTCCTGCAGAAAATGTTATCCAAAAAAACCAAAATTATACTGGTTTTGGAAAAGACTGCTCTATAAATAATAAAGTTTTCATGACAGATGCCATTTTGTATTTAGTTAAAAAAAAAAAAAAAAGGAGGGGGAATGATAGGGATGAGTTGCTAATATTTTCAAATACAATGTTTAGCAAATATTCTCTCTGGGAGAAAGGAAGTAGTGTAAAGGAAAAAAATTGGTGTTAATCAAGTTGTTCAGGGCCCCACAAATTCACTTCCTTGTCCAAAGTAGATAGAAGCTCCTTCTTTCTCTTCAGTAAGTGGAAGAAAATGTACCTGCTGGGACTTTGACCCAGATTTTGTCATTCTTGAGTTACGGAGATTCTAGTCTATAATTAAAAGTGAAGTAGCTAATAAATTATGAAGGAAATAATCTTACCATAGAAGCAATCACTTGAGAAGTGACTGCTGATCTGCAATCCACTGTTCTGTGGGCTGCAGAATTATCTGATGGGAATGAGGATATGCATCCGGGGAAGGACCAATGACAAAACTAATCTTCGAAAGTCATTCTGGGAGGGATATTCCAATTTTCCTCCTACACGGATTCTTTCAGGAACATTGTCTATGTCATTATTTCCTCCTCTGTAAAGTGGGTAAAATAACAATTACCTTTGAGAAGTAATTCCAGTTAGTAATAATGTTGACAATAACTTCAAGGTGCCTGTCTAATACAGGTATTTATTTAAGAAATGAATATTAATCCTGGAACTTGAACAAAGGATTAAAAGTCTGTGGAGTAACAAACAAGGCAGTGACTGTGACTGGATCTCTGTGCTTGATGTGGAGTTGTGACCTAAGCTGAGGCACAGTTCTTCAGAGCAGAAACTCCCAGCAGCAAAACAGGAGTGAATAGAAGACTTTGAATTAATTTCCTCTGTCAGCCTATATTCATTTTCTAGAATGTGTTCCCTCACCTAAGAAGCATCAAAGTCTTCCTTTCCCCTAAAATTGTATGGTTTAGAAATTGAATGACAATAATGGCTCACTAGGCTGCTTCTGTTACGTAACAGTCCTGTGTCTCTTTTTATTTAACTACTTTTTTTTAGTTGGATAAAGGATAGCATTTTATCTTTTTTGCATTTTTTTTATACCAGATTCCATGGAAGAGATTAGCATCTCCAGTATACAAAGGTATCTTATCCTCAGATTACTAATGCTGAAGAGCCAGGTAGAAATGTCTGTTGGAAAGCAGAAAAGTTTTTCAAACATAATTTCAAGAAGTGGATTTATACTACCATTCAGAAACAAGTACTATAAATTAGCTATTTCACTTTTCTGAAATTGCCAGGTATCAACATGCTCTTTTATGTTTAAATTGTAGCTCATCACATTAACACCTTCATTTATGGCAAATTATATTTGAAAGGCTTCTTGTTTATCATTGTATTTAAAGTTCATTGTGGATTCAACAGTGTGTACCCAACTGGCAGGTCAGCTGAGGTAACTCTTGTTACCTATCTTAGCAAATGTAGTTGAAGAATGAGCCAGAGGAGCTGAAAGCCAAGCACAAACCCGAGCATTTAGCTCAGCTCATGCATGCCATGAGATGCACACAGATGGGCAGAACTTTCTCAGATAAACTTCAGCAAATATGATGGAGTAGCAGAAATACCAAGCCTGCCCAAGGTCAACTGAACGATGGCAGGTTTGATACAGTCCACTACAAATCACACATAAGGCTGTAACAAACCCCTCAGCCAAACAGAAAGAAGAAAATCTTAATATTTGGGTTAAACCATTTGACGTTTTCTGACACTAAACAAATCGAACAAGCCTTGGGACTGAAGAACATCAGTTTGTTTACATGAAGATTCCTCGATAACCAATTTTATTCTATCCTTGCTTGACTTCTTACTTAAGTATCAGGCTGCATGTCTTTGCTTCTGTCAAGTTTATATGTTTAGAAATTTTTGAAAGGTCGAATCACAAAGCATTTTAGTCACATACACTTTAATAAAAACCTAATACTGACCTGCCATGACAATCAGACACAGTTTAAAATTACAGGAAGACAAAGTTGTGTTTAGTTTGGGGAGTTTTTACATCTACTTTATATAAACTAACAAAGCTGTTAAGAGCAAATGGAAATGACAAAAGAGAAAGAGGTTATATCAGGCAAAGTAGATTTCTTGGTTTTCCTTTCTATTTTAGTCAAAACAAATGCACTTAACCATTTAAATACAAGTCTGTTGACATAGATGTAATTGTATTAATCTCAGTTGCACAGAGGGTTTAACTTAAGACAGAAAGAAATATCTTGTTTTCTTTGATTGTATTCTATTACCTTGACCTGGATCTTGCCTTTGTACTAACCATGTGACAAAAAGGTAGGATATTTAAATTTTTTAATACTACATCTTGACACACCACTTTAGAAAGAGAAATGTTATGAGTTCATAAATGTCCCACATAGACTACATTATTATACTCCAAAGAGGAAAAATCCAAGACATAAAGCTGTGACATGGAAAGACTTACAAAGAATTCAAGAACTTGTTTTATAATGACAATCAGTACCACGTGTCATAGTCTGCTTGGAGAAAAAAAAGTCTTTTGAAACTGAAGCAAGTAGGTTTTTAAACACGCATTTCATAAGAAATCTAATCAGCACTGATACTCATACAGATGAATTACATAATGCAAAATTTAAAGTAAAAAAAAGAAGAACATAAAACAATATGCTTTTACAGTATTGAGCAGGTATATGGTGGATTTATGTGGGCTGCAGCAGACACTCTTTGATTCATTCAAAGTGATGTCAATTTTATGGCACAGATGGAAGAGAGATCACAAATAAACTTATCCCCCATATCCCAGCCTTCATTTTCTATTTCCCACTGAATTGCAGTTCAAATGTTACAAAGTATAGAACAAGCAAAGGAGAACTGATCTCAGCTTTTGTGGAGAATGAGACTGGAGGAAAAGACAGGGACTGGAACTTCACCAGATGGGTATTTCTTTGTATTTAATACCCTATTCATCTATCAACTTTTGTTTACACATAATACACAAATATATAGAAACTCATTATTAACACATGAAAAACTCAGTGTTACATTGCTTTATTAAAACAGCAAAATCATGCATCTGAAGGAAAGAAAACGCTGGGAGAGGGTTACCTGGGAAATATCAGTTCAGAAGATTTTTGTGAAGGTTTGTGATTCGTACAAATTATGATGTAATTTTAATTAAATGACTTCTTTTTTTCAGGGGACCCCTGTTTCATTCACAGTACAGAGTGGACGATGCTTGCTTAATGAGCAGCTGCTCAATACTGGTTTTGTTTCATTGTTCAGCATGTGTGGTCTCATTTGTTTTTTACTAGACACTAACAATTCAGATCCCTGTTGAGGACTATTAATTTCCTCACAGACTTTTCTTTTCTGATTTCACTATCATGTAGGAATACATCACATAAGCCTTCTCAGCACCCTGTGATACCCAGGCTGATGTCATTCCCATCAGAGATGGAGATTTGATATGTAAGGGGATTCAAGCCCAGAATTTCTATTGCATTGCCAGCTTAAGACTACAGTGGATTCTTTATTTGTATCTAAAGCTTTGTATGTAGAGCTTAGCTCTAGCTATTAAAATATATCTCACATCAATTTTTACTATAACTGAGGACACCAAATGGTTGACCTAAGTTTGGTTTAAGTGACTTGAAAATCATCAAACAACATTTTTCTGACTATGAGAGTAAATCTATTTCTCTGGGACAGTATTCAGCTCCTATAAATATAAGACAGCCTTCTTTTCCTAACAATCCCTAACAATCTGGCCTTTGCCTAGCAGCTGTAGGATCTTAATGGTGACCAACTTCCATGGCCTCTATGGTGTGTGGTGATTGAAACACTGAGCTGTGTCCTGGACAGTTAACATAATGTATATTCACACTGGGGAAGGTAAATTCAGATTGCATCAGTGATCTTAGTTCTGATGTGTTGACATCTGTCTTCTTAGTTTTATAACCTTTGTAATATTCCTTTACCATACCTTTCATATATGGCTAAAAACCCAGAAATCTTAAAGCAGAACCCTCTTGACTCCTCATCACAGTTGCTTCTATGCATTTCAGTAAATCAGAGTTGCTTTAGGATTAGCAGATAACAAAGGCTCTTATCCTTTTTCTAGTCTCCCTTTTTGCCTGGCTATCAGTGAGACAGAGTAAGCAACAACTCATAGTGGAGCTTGGTACTGAGATTTATGTGAGAACCATCAAGATTAGTGCTTCTATCCTGTTTGTTTACTGCACTTCCTTGCTACTGTGCTATGCTCACTGGGTCTCCACATCTTTGCTGGGAGGTCTCTGCTGGCCCGGGAAGACTGGTCAGAAAGCTCTGCCCATTCACGCTGTGCAGCTGCTGCTACCCACTGGTCCCTCCTGCTGCCTGCCAAGGTCCCTGGGCATTTCCCAGCAGATATCACATTTCCAGAACCCTCTCTGACTTGCAAGATGTTTCTTCCTGTCAAGTTTCTCACTTTGCCTATTTTAGGCCCTCTTTTATCTTCTGTGGCAGCTTCTCACAAAAGCTTCTCACAAAAGCTTCTCATAGCTTTTTGGCATTCAACACCTTTTCTCAGGAGTTCATTTTCCCCTCCTAAATAATGTATACCCTGAAGCACAATTCATGGTCTTCTCCCTAAGTGGTGAATCCATCTTATATCTTTAATTAATATCAGAAATTAGGAGGTACTTCTCTTGTTTAGTACAGGTTTTACCAAAATTTATGACCAGCTGGTAGTAGTGGCATCCAGGAGGTAGCAGATTTGTACTTTAGGTTTCAGAAGCTCAGTCAGGCATTCATTCCCATACAGAGACGTACCCAATTGTGTGCCACCTGTTGGGATTCAAAATTTAAGCTATTTTGCCTAAAACACTAATTTATTTCTTTCTTCAGATTTTGGTACTATCAAGCTCCCTGTTTTCAGGCTTTATGTTCCAACAACCTTATTTTCTGATTCTCATTCTCCAAAGCCAAAGGAAGACTACAGGAAGAAGACAAACCCCAGTCTGGAAAGTCTGGGTTTCAGACCATGGGGAAGGTCTGTCCTAAAATGAATTATTCTGATTACATGGCATATTTGAAACAAGTTCATTCTGAAAACTGTGAGAAACTTGTCCATTACTCAATGATACTGTAGTCAGAGACATGATTTTCCTAAAACCTAGAAGTTTCTTCCTGGCACTTATGGACCACAGTTTTTCACATGATTTTTATTTGCTTTTGCAAGTGATGTCAAGTCACATTTCCAAAATCAAACACATTTATTTCCTTTGTAGTGGCCCTTATTCTTTCTCTTTACATTAAATACCATTTATTAATTTGGGAGTTGTTGTATTAACCCTCCCACCACCAACTGGCCAAAATAAATGTTTTCCTTCATTTCCTGAAGCATTTCAATCAAACTGTGTGATGATGAGAATGATAATGGCAATTAAATTTCCCTTTGGTATATGTCTTCAGCTCCAATTTAAATTTCAAGATTTCAGGAACAAACTTCATGCTGAAAAGATGTGAATATCATCCATGCAGCAGCCTAGCATGTTCCCATTATTATTTTAAAGTGCAGATTTAAAGTACAGATTGTATCTGCTATTCTAGGGATGGAATATTTTGCCTTAAAAAACAGAACTCAGTCACAGACTTTTAGAGATTTCTAGGAGAAATAAGACTTGGCTAAGTCATTGTTTCAGTTCAGTTCAGTTCTGTCACTCAATAATAGTGTAAAACATTTCTATTTTCTTTCTAAATTACACCATGGCATCATTTTTGGAATGAGAGCAGCTCAGCATGCATACTATTGAGCCTATATATAATTAACAGAATGCTTTTTTTACTGCATTCTTCAGAAATACTAAAAAGTTTATTTGAATGCCCAGCCATTATCTGGCTCCAGGATACTCTAGTACAAGTATAAGAAATCATTAACTTTCTGAAGATGGGAGGGATGTTTGTACCATGGATCCTGATGTATTCTGGTTCAATTGCATGCTCAATTTTTATAGGCATGGTCAAGGACTTCATTTCATAACACCATAAACCCAAAAATGTATCATTTACATCAGTACAGTGTCTCTATATCCATCACAGTTTTAAAACATTAATTTGGACCTGATTACAAGGATTACATATTGATCACTAGCATGGCAATATTGAATTCTGATATGCTAACGTGTTGTGGTCTGACCCACAAAAGCCTCTTGCTTGCTCTTCTGCTGCAGCTGGACATAGGAGACAAAATCTAACTATAGGGTTCATCTGTTGAGATAAGGACTGGAAGAGAAATCATTAAATATCATCAATGGCAGAACAGGCTCACCTTAGAGATAGAAAATAAATTTATTGCTAACAAAATCAGAGCAGGATAATGAGAAGTAAAATAAGACCTTAAGTATATCAGGGAGCAGTACCATGGGTTGAGCATGAATTGCACACTAATAACAATCTAAAAGCTTATTACACAAATTTTGATTAGTTATTTTTAGGTCTGTTTCCATAAAAAGATCGGAACCCCTTAGCTTTTGCGGAACATAAATCTGAGTCAACCATTTTGTAGACTTCTCCACCAGTTCTTAGCCCAGTTGCTGCTGAACTATTTTCATATGTCTTCTTACTTTTCCCAAGGGTACATCCTTTTCTACAAAGGAATGGTTTGTAGGTTGCTTTGAGGGTTGTTTTGCTTTATTTTGAACCTGTCAGTGTCTGAAATCCACAATCACATATTCAGAACTCTGACTCCTCACACATAATGTACCAAGAAGGATTTTATTTTTAGGGGGAATAATGACAATAACACCTGGAGACAGAGGTGTGTCTTTTGTCCCACAATCCACTGGCTGTGGGACAAAGCTGTAAAGAGCAAATATCATATAAAGTTGTTACAGAGACCAACAGCAAAGAATATAATAAGAGGTCAAAGGTACCGCTACATTGCCCTAGAACACTTCTTAGTTTAAGAACTTTCTGAGGCATGCATCTGTGTGTTCAATAGTCCTCGACAGATTTTGTTTTCTTGACTATGTACTGGATAAAATTTTTCTTGTTCATGAAAGGACTTAAAATTTCATCACAAAGCAGTGTCTTAACAGGAAGGCTTAGGGTACTTAGTTTTTATTTGAAGGGCTGTTTATGCATTTTGCAATAATTTTCTGTTGGATGAAGATAAGCAGAAGCCCAGGAAGATGTGGATGCTTTTCACTTAGGTGAAAACTTAGATAAACACTCTCTCTTCAGCACTCTTCTTTTGTTCTCCATAATTTCTAATAATTTTTTTCACAGTGCCTTGAGAGAAATAACAGGAAATGCTTGCTCTAGGTATAACAGTGCTATGTTATGGTGGAATTATGAGACGCTTGGTTTGAACCTGTCAAATATGGTCTTCAAATTCGTCTTTAACAATGTAGTGTTTTGATGAGTATGCATATGTACATATATCTACATATACATATATATGTAAAAATATGTACACTCTAATCTCAGATATCTACCAATCTGAGTAAGATTAAGCAACCTTACTAAATATTCCTATAAATTATTTTTCTTACCATATTTCCCAGGTCAGGTATAGGCCAGTTTCTCACTTTTTCATAGTATGTCTCAGTTTCATAGCCAGTCATTTAACAGTGTACAAGTTAGAACCAAATTGACAGTCCTTGCACTTGTCAAAGTTAGAAACAAAGATAGAGCCAGTAGCAACAAACTGAGTGATTTCAACTATTGTCTTTAAGTATTTTCTAAATCACCATAAAACTTTATCAAGGTGAAGTAGAGAGCATTCAGTTAATGCAAAATAAATTCAGTATTGATAATATTATAATACACTGTTGGTATTCTAATATTTGCTGTCATACATTGACATTGTGTTTACAATGATGATATAATTTTCTCTATTCCAAAAAAAATGTATATCTTCTGATACACTAGAGATGTTGTTGCAAGCCCTTGAGCCTTTGCTGCCTGCAAACTCAGTTACAAATGAAATAAACTTTCTAGGAAATAGAAGCATTGGTAAAGTGTTAATCTATTTGAAGCCTCAGGCTATTTGAAAAATCACAGATATACCACGTGTCTACAGAGCTAAGAATGAAACTAGAACAGTACTGAAAAATCTCATTTTGTGCACTACCAGCGAAAACAGTAGAAAACACAAAAGTGCATATAAGCTAAAAGTATGATGTGTTCTTTTCTTGCTTTCAGCCCAATACTTTCATAAAAGATACATGTTTATTTTGTCAGCAGGAAATTTTTCATCTTTTTATGACTAATAAATATAGGAAAAAATGTAGTAAATAGAATTTGCAAACACAAATTTGACAGATACATATGCATAGAAACGTGTGTGCACACACATGTGAACAAATGCTCAGGTGACATATAACTGAAAGAATTCTTGAAACATTAAAGGTTCCTATTAATGTCAGCATAGCGCTGGTGGTCAAACATAGGAACAGATTGTCAGAGAGGTTATGATGTTTTCTATGCAGATTGTCCTGCCGGAACAAGACCATGACTGAAATGATGTAGGTTTTCAGCAGAGAGTAGGAGCAGATTATCTCCAGGGGTAAATTACAGCCTAAATATTGTATGATGCCACTGTTCATTAAAATTATCACTGAAATGAGTTTGCTAATATTTTTCAAGATAAGTTAGAAAATACATTTTCCTGAATCTTATTCTTACTGAAAAGATAGAAACGCCTGGAAGGATGTTTCATGTTTTCAGTCAAATGTCAAACCATAGTACTGCTGAGTGAAAGTGTAAATATAATCCCTTATACTTTCCTTATTTTCATGATAATTTTCTTTTCTTGAGGATCACATGGCAACAGTGTGTCTTCAGAAATGAACCTCATTGATGAGACTGGCTATAAGGAAAGATAAAAGGAGAAAACAGTTCTAAGGAGATAGTGGTAACTAATAATGCAGAAATGAAGTATTGTGGAGGTTATTTTTCCTCTTCCCCCTAAGCAAATGTTGATTTCAGCTGAAAACAATATTTTTAATTAATGCAAAATTCAACTTCTTAGGTAATGCAAATCAAAACCCTCAAAGAGTTCAAACTATTTTTCTCATTTATTAGGTTTCTTTGGTCAGTCCTATGATATTGTAACAGTGTTCTTGAAGTATTCTCTTATATTACATCAAAAAAGGAGAATATAATGGAGCATACATTTTTTCACATAAAATTATAATATTACTACTCTACTGCCCCACAGCTCTATAAATGTAATTTTCTCCTTTTTTTCTAGATTCCTTTCTGTCAGGGGAGTATTTTTCCTTTGGCTGATAATTAACAGTAAAATCTTTTATGCCTTTCTTCTTGGGTAGAAATGAGACACAACACCACAGTTGCCTTCCAAGAGCAAACAAACAGTCCTGTCATTTACTATTTTTCCCCTAGCTGAGACATTTTCACAATGACTTTAATACATTCCTGATATTGATCTTAAAGAAATGCTGCCTTGATGTCTTATCTCTTGGGCCAGTATTAACCAAAGTTCCTAATTTTTGGAGGTGGAATGAATGAAGATGTGATCTAAAAATATCAAAGAAAAAGACCCCACCTAATTTTGTGGCAGCCTTAATGTATCACTTTAACCCATTTAGTCACTGTGATTATTTTTTTCCCATGCTCATGGAAAATTATGACATAGTTAATAAAATTTTCAGCTGAGTAGTTCTGTGCCAGGTAGTATGTAGTGATAACGAAGTCCAACGTGTTTTTAAACTTTCAAAATCAAATCAATGTGTTGTGTCACAGTAAATCAGGAAATTACATTCAAAATATGTCTTTGGTTCTTGGCCAAAGGTGGTGATTTGTGGGGAATAAGTATTTTCAAACTATTTCAGTGGGTTTGGACTACAGAAACCCTAATTTCTGAATTAAAAATAGTGTATCTTGAAAGGAAAAAATTGTAGTGTCAGGTAACTTTCTTGAAACAGCATGACTTAGGGAAAAAAAGGACTAATTACCAGGGAGCAGGCTTATGTATGAAGCATCAGACACAGAGTTAAACAAATTAAGTCATCCTATTTTTTTCCATGTCTGAAACCTGATTACTACTTTTTAACAAAGTCTAAATATCGCAAACTGGAGATGGACAAGCTCAGCTCAGATTAATGCTGCACTAAAACTTGTCAAATTATACATTGTGTCTTGTCATGACACAGGAAGGGCAGTAAATGCAGAGCCAGAAAAAAGGAACAGTTTCATGGCTCTTTTATTTCCTTTTAGACTCTTTGGGCACTAAGCCCTGTTGCTACCAGAAGATATGTCTGGGTACTTAATGTAAGACTGGACATACATAGGCTCCACATGACTCTTGCTCAGCTGTCTGGGCTCTTCTGTGACAGCAGCAAATCTCCTTGTCTTAAAGACATTTGGAAGCATTTTCTTTGATTGCAATGATTTAAGATGGAAAATTGAAGAAACTTCATGTGAAAACTAATAAAAATCAGCAATGCAAGAAATTAGTACTTCATTGACCATTTCCAGAGATGTAGTTTTGTTTGCCTTAAATTGCTAACTGAAGAGTATAGCAGGTGTCAAAAATGGGCTACTAAAAAATGTCCACACTAAGATTTCTCAGAGATTAAAAATACCCAAAAATTCTCTAAATACATATTGCTTAATCTGTCTTCAGACTGCTCTTAGGTAAAGCTAAGAAAAAACCCATTTATAAGAGTTACTGTGTTTCTATCACCAAGCCCAAGTTTTAACTTATAACATGTTTTTTTTCCACCAAGGAACAAGTACATGAACATGAAATATTTAATTTCATTCTCTAACAGAAATGTGTAAAAAAAGCAAAAAATCTACAAATCAATATCATACTTAGCTTATTCTCAGTCTCTGAAAAGTCCTTTGTCACTGCCTGGAAATCAATTACATGGGAAACACAATGATTATCTTTGATTCTTTTGTCATATTCTAAACAAATGTTGTATTTTTTGTATGTTGGAGGAACTTCAAAAGTTTTGGAGATTTAGGTCAGTTGAATACTTAAATAGGAATATTTTTCCCTGATTTTAATCAAAATGTTTTGATCTCTAAAAGTAGGTTGAACTATTGCAAAAACTGCTTATGGAGGAATTTATGATGCTTCTATTTCTGTTTAGCTGGAAAAGTTACAATAACAGGCACAGAGAACAAGTGCAGAATTTTGGCTTGATGGAAGAGAGAAGATAGAAAACTGTCATGCCTGTAAATAGTTTAATTTCTTATTTCATCTGTGTGTCTTTCCCATTAAAATTGCTTTCTTCTGTATTCATAAAGTCTTCAACTAAAGCCACACATTCTCTAGGAAAAAATAGTTACCTTGTCATAGAAATCTCTGTGGGTCCCATAGAGCTGTGTAGAGGACACACAATGGACCATGTCCAGGTGCTAATGGTGCTAATTGTCATGACAGATACCAAAGCAAATACTAACTTTTATCACAATTGTTTAAGAGAATTTCCTGTATGGACAGAAGAGATAGAAATCCTTATTCTTATTTGGCTCTAGTATAACATTATTCTTTTCTCCCGTCTTGTGAAAAAGGCTAAATATCCAGAAGATAGAAAGATTTCTAATGAAATGTCTCATTTTCTCTGCTGCAAAATACCTAATCCTAGAAAACAATTTAAATGAGATTATTTATCAGAGAGACCTCTGATTACAAGGGAAAAGTAGAGTAGCTGTCTGTTGTGGAAAAACTCTGCTTTTTGCAAATCACATTTTCATGTGATCACATGGATCACAGAAGGTGCTTGATCTGGCTAAAATGCTTTAAGTAAGGACCGCAGTGATTTTCCAGAAATAATGGTAATAATATTATCTCCACTATATATCACTATTCACTTCAATCTATTTCAGAGAGTTTTACAGCTAAATGTACACAGCACTACTGAAATGTGATTACCAGTGAGGTGGAAATCTCAGCCATTCAAAACATAACCCAACTTTGGAAGCTCAGAATGTTTCAGCTGAAGGGTTTTCTGGAAAAAAAAAAAAAAAAAAAGACAGCATTAAAACAGACCAAATCAGACCCTGGGTTTAGAGACGGTTCTGAAAAAACTACTCATAATAAGTGCATTCCCCTCAGGCTGACAGATTAAGAAGGACCTGTCCTGAGTCATGTGCTTAACTTTTGCAATCTGTGACTCCTGGTATTTTGAACCCTAAACAATGCCATGAAAAATCACTAATGGTTTGGCAGAGCAGAGCATTATGAGCAGTTTTCTGCCTGTGAGCCAGCTTTTTTATAGTTACTCTACATATTTATGCAGTTCTGAATGTAATAGCTGAGATGATCTGTAATCAGCTTCCATATTCAACTCCTGGCTTCTTTTCTCCTGTCACACAGGAACATTATTTCTGTGAATAAAATGAAAGCAAAAATTATTAAAAAATGAGCAGGTTTTGTGGGACATCTGAGGAAAACATGCACCATGCCATGCAGCATGTACCTTTGAATGCCTTTTTTGTCAGTTAGTTTGTTACCCTATTGGCAGATAGATAATTCCATTAAAACAACGAGGCAGTGGAGTTTGTCCTGTGAAAGTAATCTTTGATTTGGTACAGTAGTTAATATAGTATTAGATTCACAGAATCATAAAGCTAATTTGACTCTGTGATGTAGTTTTAATTGTGTCAGACTCAGCCCAATTTAAGCTGGCTTCACACCTAAGGGATGGTTCTTCATATTTCCAGAAATGCAGGAACTCAAACATAGATACCTGACCAAAGTGAAGACAGGGTTCAAAAAAATTATTTGACCTTGAAGGACATTTGCCAGAAACATTCTGAATGGACAAGCCTCTCCAGTGAAGCATGATGCTGCAGCAAGGGAGATGTCCTCATCGGAGCCTGTCTGGACCCTGTTGTAGCGATATTTGCACTAATTTTTCAAATTGTGTTCTATTTCCCTAGATAACAGAGAGATGATTACAATTCCCTAAATAGGATTTATAATATTCCTGTTTCAAATCTTCAAGTCCCTTATACTTTCAGATAAATAGAAAGTACGTCTTAGAGGGTTATTCTCCATTTCCTCCTCAAAGTTCAGTTCTATACTGAAAACAGTGAAAAAGTTCAGAAAAATAAAAAACAATTAGAAATGAATGAGCATTTCAGAATTGCATCAGGTCATATTCTGTTATCCTATGTTTTAACTGCCTGATTTTGCCTTACTGATATTGTTAAAATTCACCATGTCCTCATATACAAAAGATAAGGGATTTTTTTTAAAGTACTTATCTAGCTTTAATTACAACCTGCTGTATATTACACAGAAAACACTGTTCCAAAGTATTGCTTTCAGTTCACATTTGATCTATTCAAATTAATTAATGGCTATAATTTTAAATGACTAACAAAGACACAAAGATAGCTGAATTGGATAGTTTAAATTACTGTGTGAGCAGGTACTAGAGAATGAGATTATTATTGTCTTGCATGGCATATCCAGTCCTAATTTTGCAAATCATCTTAATTCATGTACAGTATGTTGACTTACTTTTGCTTAGCAGAATGAGAAATTAGATTCCTTTTTTCTTTTCTTTTGTATACCTTGTTCTCTTTAAATTAAATTCTTCCAGGAAAGAATTTAAGCATGAACTTTAAACTCATTTACTTCAGAGCTTTAATTTTGAAAGGTGATTAAGTAAAACTACATTCCAGAATTAGGGCCCACTTCAGTCTAATCTTTCACTCAAAAGCAGTGAGGAACTTTTTTTCTTCTACTGATGATGTAAAACAAAATGCAATGCAAAGACCAGCTAGATCTCTTTGGACACCTTAGCTAGTAAAGCTAATGTAGGCTGGTTATTAAATTGTGGCCATGAGAACTGGTTTGAGATCTCTACCCAGACCTGCTTTTGCCAGTCACATGTCAGAAGGTTTTGTGGTTCACTCTCTTATCAGGTCACTAAAAACGGTGACTTCCCTGTATCTTCCCAATGAAAAACAAAACAAAAACAAAGCTAAAATCTTGTCTGAAGTGTATCTTGAAAATTTGCGAGAATTTGAGGAAATTAATTGTTTTTTGAGAATATTCAAGGGTATCCACTTCCTACCAGTGAATAACCAATCAAAAAACCCTGATGCTCAGAATAAAAAATAGAAACTCCCTCCCACGACAAAAAAACCCAAACAAATCAAAACCCAAAAAATAAACCAACAACAAAAAGCATATGAACAAAAGAAATCAACCCCAACCACAAAACAAAACCAAAAAAACCAAATAAAACAAGCAAAAATAGGGCCAAATTGAAGCAAATTACTTAAGTTCACTGGCATCTCCCTTTAGAGACCTAGTGCCTACTATCTAGGTTTTGGGAAATTAAATTAATCATGTCAAGCAAGCAATCTGGGTCTTAGTCTAAGTCAATATAGAGAAAATCACTATATACGGTCAATAGCACTGTCTCCTGTATAATAACAAAGAACAGAGAAGACCTCAGATATATATATCAAACCAAAAGAGGAGATTAAAAGGTAAAGAGAGATACAAAAAAACGTAAACAAACAGATTTATCAAAGAGAACCGCATGAATTACCTACTTTAGGGAGAGTCTGAACATGTCAATGTTTGTGAGGTTAAAACTCCAAATGCAATATGCACATAAAGCAGATTTTTTATTAAAAAGGTAGCAGTAATAAAAGAGTAACTTTTAAGTTAGGGAAAGTCAAAGAGGCCATATTATGTCACAACTAAAAGAAAGAAACTTGGCATGCAAATAAGAAGACTTACTTTTTTTGCTTATTTAAAAACACTTCAGATATTCGATTCTCAAAAGTAATTAAAAGACAAAAAAATTCTGTAAATGATGTGCTGCTCTCAGGCTACATTTTACATTAAAAAATAATAACAAACCAATAAATCTACATGCCATCAGCCAGACTGAAACAAAGGTAAATCTCCAGGAACTTTGGGTCTCCCCTTTGAATTTTATAGGATGTGTAAAAAGTCCCCTGGGAGGACCTTTAATTCTGTTATACTCTGCTACAAAGGCCTGATCTTATGATGATTTTCCTTGGCCAATCACCTGTGACTCATAAATGAAAACCAGAAAGATACTAGAATACAAATTAAATTCCACATTCTCTGTCTTAGACACAGTTCAAAGTAGATTTACAAAGGATGAAACACTTTGTAACACTCACAAGATTTGCTCATGGTGTCAGATAAAAAATAAATATATTTTTATGCTTTCACCAAATTTAAGCACACTTGTACTAGAATAGGACACAACTTCTATTTCAAGTCCTATCCCATATAAAACCCACATTTCCTGCTCTCTTCCAGGTACTTGAATGCCTTCTTTGCCTTTTTTTATGGCTAAAACCAGCTGCTTAAATCAATAGTGTTGAATCTCTCTTGCTTGAATTGCAGAGAAGCATGTCCATCATCTCTTTTGCTGTTGGCAGGGCCCACAGAACATTTTGTAAAGAGGATAGAACCCCATGAATCCATCATAGGGATCTGACATGGAAGAATACAGCAGAAAAAATGATTTTAAAGTGATGATGCTGTGTTATTTTTATCTAACCTGAACAGTTGCTTAAAATAAATACATAAAGCAATCTGTGATTTTAGGGAAGTGTCTGGCTACGTAGTAAATAATGCCTGATAGAAAGTGCCAGTTAAATCTGCCTTACTCAAAGAAGTTATTTCACAAGAAAACACTGGGATTTGATAACTTATTCAAGAATTAAAATTTCATGAATCTATGATTTCAGTAAAAGTGAAGTATCAAAACACTGATATATTAAATAAACAAACAACATCTGAAGTGCCAAGGAGAAATGCTATTCCTTAGCATGTGTTTTTGCTTGTGGAGAAAACAATCATTTTTAAGTGAAGATTTCATGAAGTTATCCTTTTAATTTCAATTTTATCTAATAATCCACTCATACAGAGCCTTATTAAGTCAGTGGTCCATGTAAAATTAAAACAGATTAGGAAGAGCAAAGTTCATAAGAAACAAGGCAATTATTTGTTTAAAATGTTACATACTACCATCAAAAGAGAAAGATCAATCTGTAAGAGGAATCTACATTTGAAGAAGAAAAACTTACATTTGAAAAAAGCAGCACATCACCTAGACTGTGCTAGGAATCTTAGACTATTCTAGGAAGGAATGCCATAGACAGAAATTACTTTAGAGATTTCCTTTTCACTTTTAGATTTGTCCCACTTAAAGAACAAAACATGAATTATATTGGTAGACATCACTGAAATCTTTATTTCATTCTCTTTTTTTACATAGGTCAACACAGAACTTTCTGAACTAATTTTAATTTGAACTAGATTGTGCATTGAACAAGTAAACCAGTGAAATCATTAGAAGTCTGGATAAATTATACAAATGGCTAATTATCCTGTTGAATGTATGTGCTTTAGTCTTAACCTGAATTTATCTACACTTCTCTGGCCACTGGACATAAAATTTCAGCAGCATCCCACACTGGGCAAATGCTAAGGAAACTCAGGCTCACTTGAGACTCTTCAGTTTATATATCCAAAGACATCATCTGACATACAACAATATTCCTTATGCTAGATATACCACACTATTCCTTATGCTAGCTGTATTCATGCATTTAGTACACATGTATGTGGGATTTGGCCAAGCTGAAGCAACTCTAAACCCAAGGCTGAGGGAAACTCCTTTCTAGTTGTGGCGAGTAGTAGAGATTTGTGGGAGTTTGCATGTTAATGAAGTTGTTCCACATAAGATTATGTTTTTATGATTGGTCAGTTATATTGTACAAATAAGGTTATGTTCCAAGTTTGAGTTTCTGATTGGATCCTTACCCTCAGACCTACCCTATATATTGTCACGTTTTCATAATTTCTGGGTCTTTGGTTGATTACTCTTACAGAGTTCTCTTTGGTACAATGTCATAAAATCAAATAATTTTCCTGTAAGCTATAGGCAGGAGATTTCAGTTTGAATGCCTGTGTCACCACTGCTACTTGCAGAACTCAAATGCTGCTTGTGAGAATGAATAGTTCTAGAGCAAGGTACAGGAGGACTGTGTTAATGCCTCAGCATGTTTAGCATACTATCTTTCAGCATACACATTTACTTCACAGGAATATGCTTTAGAATATTGTGGGACTCATAACTTCAGGAAATTGAATTCTTTCAAAGACATCTCACTCTTTGGAGAAAGAAAACATCATCTTTTGATTCCAAGTTGTTGGTTTTTTTTAATAAGTGAAAGTCATGACATGCAAAGCTGGTCTCAATAAAACAAAACGTTTAAGAAATCAAATTCAGTTTCAAAACTTATTAATAAAATATTCCAGTGTAGACAATGATACTTATAATAGAGAAATCAGAAGAAGTCATAGTAATACTTTTCCTCAAATGGGACAATTTTCTTCCTGTGTCTGCTTTATATTCTCTTTCATCCTTTTGAATTTCTTGTAGAAGTTTGCATTAAATAAAAATAAGATCTATCAAGGTCTTTCCCTTTCTAGGCACCTCCTTTTTCTTTCATGTTGGCACTAAGTGGGGATTTTCATGAATTTCCTTCAAGGAAGTCTGTATTTCAGGTTTGTGGAAAATTCATGTTAAATGGCAAATGGCTACATTTGCTCTTCAGATCTCCTTTTTTCCCTGAAAAAAAAAAAAAATCTGGTAGTAATTTAACAGGATTTTCACTGTGATTGTTCTCCACCCTAGAGAGTTCTCTCTGTAGGAACAAGGTTTATGCTTCTAGTAAGTATTTACTAGACCTTCTCTGTTCTAATCTTCCATCATATGCTTGTAAAATATGTCCCTTTCCTCTTTTTTTTATGAAGAAAATTTTCATGAACTATGAGCTGCAACATTTTTATTCCACTGTAAATAATGAAAATTGTTATGACTGAGATCGTCTCTGACTTTGAAGACTTTAAAGTGTGTGTATTTTGGCTCTTTCCTTTTGCTTTGTTTTATTAGATAACATTCATTGGCACTTTTTTCATCTTGGTTTCTATCCAGAATGATCTTTCACTGCTGAGATTATCAAGGATGTTCTAAAATAAAAACTTTACATTTCTTTAGAAGTTCCAAGAGTGTCCTGCTCAGCCCAATTTAATATTATCTAACACATTAATTTTTACTATCTTCTGAGATTTGTGATGCATGCATAGGACACATCACTATTGCCTTGAATATGAAATTCTGATATTATTCTGGTCTTCTCTTCCTTTGATAACAACAATAATCAAACTTGACAGTATCTATTATTTTATTTACAGAGTTTTACTCACACTTCACTTTCTATAAGGTTTTATTAATTTTTCTACATTTAAAAAGGATTATGTGATCTTTTTCTCTTCCAAGTGATCGTCTTTGCTAGGTCTTTTCCTCTAGCTGTTTTTTGCCTTTCAGTTTGTCCAGATATGACTATATAGTCCATTCCTTCAGTGAATCATAGAAGATAAATAATAATTCATCACTTTATTTTCTGGATATATATTTTTATGCACTTATTAAGATCGTAAACCCTATGTGGTTATAATTTGATTATAATGCCATCTCCAATTTCTGGGATACAATTGTATAAAACTAAATTTTTATCACACAGTTTTATTATGATGCATTTACTATCATTCTTACCTCTTTTCTAATTTTTACAGGTTGATTTTTCCTATTTAAGTTCTTTTTTTTTACTTGAAGATTTTTTTTTTCATTCTCACATTTGTTTTAAGTCTCTTTTTAAACTGATTCACTACTCTTTTTTTTCACATTTCAAAATACTCTAATTCTTTTGCTTATTAAGTTATATTGTAAAATATGAATGACTTTCAACTTCTCTCACTTTCATAGCTGAAATGTACATCTTAAAATAAAAAAGAATGTGTTAGGCACTTTATATGAAACAAATGAATAAATAATATGATCTCCTCAGCAACTCAAATTCTTGTTTCCTTTCGCCCAGCACTGTTTCTGAGAAGAGTGTAAAAAATGAAAATTTGTTTTTCCCCTTCTTTCCATGTAATAATAAATGGGAAACTATCTATGTGCTTATTTGTTCCAATCCAAGAGATTTGGGACTATAACATGCAGCTGTTCTGAGGAGACATTTCTAATTAATTAGAGAAGCTTTGCACATGGCTGACTAATTTTCCACCTGGAAAGCTGTAGGAGAAGTAAACATACCCAAGTGGTGAAACCCAGGTATTTCAGAATTGATTTTTCTTCAGACAACTTTTCCCAAAGCATGTGTCTATTTCTGTCAGAGTATTATCCAATTCTCCCATTTTGACTGACTAGCAGCTGAGGAGCTGGAACATTCAAGACTAGTCCATTTCTGATGCATGACCCAGGGACTCCACGTCAGAAAATTTGACAGTCTAGGTAACTTGCTAGGAACACTGAACTTTCATATCCTGAATATTACCAAATCTAAGTCTCTTAATTCCTTTGTGCCCAGCTAGGAGCCTGACAGTCCTACAAACCATACCTTGATATCTATTTCTCAACATTTATGTTTTCCAATGCATGAAATATCTTAGAATTAAAGCCTTCTTTAAATATTTGAATTTCGAAAAGAATGGAAAGCATTGAAAACCCTTTGAAAGTCTACCATTGGGATGTTACTAACACTCAGCCATCTATAGCTCAGCATCAAGTAGCATTTAGAAAGAATTAGCTAAATCAAGATGCATTAATGGACAACATTAGGTATATCAGATTTGCTCCACATTTTGGGAGTAACTTTTAACTATACTTATTCAAATAACTTAATTAATAGAATTTGATACATTTTTCATAAAACAACATTTAACAGCCTAATTCAAAGAACTTTGAAATCAAGGATTATAAGAGGGTAATTAAGAACCCTTAAAGTACTGTCATTTTCAATAGCTTAGAATACAAATAACCGTGGCAAGTACGTGACATTTTTGGTAAGTACATACACATTAATGTCTTTTCTTTGTTTACTGATATTTCTTAGATCTTCCAGAGGTATCATAGACCTAGTTGAAAAACATGAATAATAAGATGGAGATAACATAAAATCACAAATATTGTTTAAAAAATCATTTTGAAAAAAATATGTAGACTAACATAAAGAGAAAAAAAAAAAAAAAAAAGATTTCTAGGTTTCTTTTTCCTATTCCTGTAAATTATTTGTTTGATTTTTATTTTGGTGTTGTATTTACTAGGTTTTTTACATCTATTTGTTCCTACCAGATTTCATCAGTTTTCACATTTGTGTTCACTTTGTCTAATTCACTTTGCAAAGATGGATCCTAACACAAATGAATATGTGAAGAGTAAGACAAACTCAAAAATGTACAGAACTACAAAAGAAGAAAACCAAAGTTCTATATCTTTAATATGGGTTTTGGCTGCATAGGATCCCCACACTCTGTTCTCTATATAACTTTCAAACTTTCTGAGGGCCTCACCAGTAATTGAACCTGAGCTGAATTTATATGCCTACAATGACTAAGCTAGGTCCAATACAGAAAGAAGGCTTTTTTCATATAGAACATGCTGGAAGTTGTATCTGAAGCAGTTATGCTTCCATGAACCCACCTCTAATAGTGATTTCCTTACTTGCATTGCACTGAACACCAAGTGATTTACAGATGAAAGGCATTTGAAGAAACTCAACCTCTCTCCTACAAGAAACAGCTTTCTGGCTGAGAAACTAGTAGCTGATTATATAAGACCTTTTTTGTACTTTTAAAGAATGATCAGATCAGCTAGAATAGAAGAGGACTTCTTCACTACAACATGACTATTGCCCAGCATTTTACAGTCAAAATTATCAATTATCCCTAAAGACAAAGAAAAAAGCTTGAAGTGATCAAGCATATAGTACAGCAACCTCAGTCCAGGGAGAGGGATGCTCACGAAGGCTGTCTGTAGTCTTCTAGTCTCTCTGAGGTGAGTGGACTAGAATAGCTCTGGCTGAAAACTGATTAATTCATGTCTCAGTCCAATCTTTTCAGTTGAAGATTAGTGAGTCTGAGCTCCATATTCAGGCTATTCAGGCGAAAACTAACATCCCCTGTTTTTTGGCTTTGTAAGTTCGCCTCTGGCTAACCCTCAGGCTCTTCGACTGTTTTATGGCACTCAAATATTTTCATTAAGAATTATGGGGGCTGTAGAAACCATGTGAGCCTCATATCCTCATTGTAAATCAAATTACAGTAGGACACACCAGGTGTTGCAAAATGGTAAGTGAATTCCTGTTATTCAGGGAAGACAATAATGCAAGGTTGCTTAAGGTGTTGCCCTGTCATGTTAGCATGACAAACCAGTTGTAGAATGTTTCTGCTTGAACTGCACGAAGGTATGATGCTACATTTTTCACACAACAGTCATTATGCAGTACTTTGTGGCCATTGCACTGTGCTCACACACTTGAATAAATCTTAATCTTTCACATCCTTTCCCTGTAAGTACTCTTGTTCTGATAATTCATATGGAGATACTGGGGGTGAAAAATGCCTTTCAGAAACTACACATGATGGACAGTCATTTGTATATCTGGATTTCACAGTTTTTAGAAGCAATATACAGTTGATTTTATACAGACAGATGTATCAATTAATCATTAATTGATCTCTTTATAAAAGAGATGTGGTTTAGCAGGTTTCTTTTAAAAATCTCAGCAAGATGTTAGACTTCCAACAGTTAGCGCTGAAATATGACAATTCTGCAATCTTGTCTCATAGAGAGACCCTTTGACTTCACCAGAAATAAAACGATAGGTTAAATTTTCTGTGTGTAATTTTCACTCTTTTATTCAGAAAGTACATCATATGTCTCTTCTTCTTTTGATATTCAACATTTGTAAACTTATTTGTAACTTTGAGGTGTGTTTTGAACTGATACCATGACAGCTATTTCTAGAAAAGGAAAACATTTCTGGTAAATGAAAACCACTTTGAACCAAATGCATACAGTAGACTATTGAATCATGTGTTTTCAGCTTCTATCTAAGTTTCTCCACTTATGAACATTATCCAGCAACATGATAGACTTTGAGTTGTAGTCACTGTGATGAAGTTATTATAGTGTGTGATTCCAGAATACCTACATAAAATTAATGTAAGTAATTAGCCAAAACTTAACTAGATCTTTGGCAAGGGACAGTAAACAAGAGTGATCATGTTAAATGAGTCATTTCCGGAAGGAGTAGACAGCATGCCTTTACTAATCAAAGATGAGGCAGAAAAGAAAGCCACATCAACCATTACGTAGGTTGCTATTAATTATAATTTAATATTACCAGGTATTTTATATCATGTTTATTGTTGCACTTCTCTGCCTAATATCAAGTCAAAGTGTAATTTCACAATGTTTGCTGGAATACTAGATCTTTTTTTCTCTTCCCTTTTCAGCATTTGGAGAGAAATATCAAGAGTATCTAATTGTTGTGTTGGTATGACTGATTTTGAACTGTCTTTCCCTATAAAGGCAGAACAGTGTCACCTAAAACTTTATTAAGAGCATTCTCAAGGGTTCCCTAGACCTCCAGTGTAACAGTGTGTCTTTTACAGGGTACAGCTATGGCCTTTCTAGATCCCAGTCAGCCTCTCCATAGAAAAACAGCTTGAGAAGAATTCAGGCAGCAAGTCAAGCTCACACAAACACACACATTACAAGGTCAGCTCAGCAGAGAGGCAGAAGGCTCCCAGCCCCAGATCAATTTCCAGCAAGCGTTTATTCCAGTGTGCTGAAGGTGAATTTGGAGCAAAAGAGAGGGACCATGTGGTTTTTCTCAGTTCTGTAGGGTCTCAGGTTTGTGGGTGGTACAAGGGGCAGGGCAGAGGACAAATCTTCCCTTCTACCCATAGGGAAGACAGTAAACTGGACACCAGGCCTTGTAGCCAATGGGGAAACAGGGAAAGGGGATACCATGGGAGGAGTGATGGACTTGCGAAACCCAAAGAGAAGGTTACAAAATGTTTGCAAGGAGCCATCCACACTCCAGATAGTATTTTCCAGGAAAACTTACCTAAATTGACACTTTAATCTAAGAGATATGATCTATAAATTAGAAGTAAATGAAGGATATGATTTTTGAAGAGGTAGCCTTGTTCAAACTCCTACAAAATGCCACAGTATCTGAATCAAGTTTCTTAGAATATATTCTTGAAATTGTATGCTTTAATTAGTCAGAAAAACTGCATTAATACACAACTTTGATAATCTTGTCATCATGAGTGATATCTTTTCCTATAAATATGAATGCAGTGTGGTTAAAAAAATTAGATATTTTGAGTCACAAAGTGATAATGAGCCACTTGTGGAAGATAAATCATTGGTAGATACCATTTTCCACCATATTTGTGATAAAATATTCTAAGCTGGCCTAAGAGGAAGAAAACAGAAAAGCATTGGCAAAAGTACAGTTAATAAGCACACTGATGATTTCCCTGAAAAAGGCCAATGCCAGAAGCTAGAAAAAGGTTATTCCAGTTTGCAGCCAGCTTCAGTATGTGATTCCTTTGGTCTGATAATAATCATAGTACCACATTAAACCTAGCACTCTGAAAATACCACACAGAGTACAATCAAAATGGGAGAGGATTTAGAGACATTCAAATTCAGTTCATTTCTGTGCAATGGAAGTCAGCTTTGACCTGATTATGAGAGAACCAAAATATTCTCAGAAGAAGGACAAGAACAAGGATCCCAATTCTTTGAGAAAGATTTTCATCCTTGAAATAAAAGTATTTGTCAGTATTGACCAGCTGATCAGAAGGAAAAGGGTAAATTTCTTTGCATCACTCTACTTTCTACACTATGAGAAAAGAAGTCTGAGCAACTACATCAAACAAATTAAAATGCTCTGCAGATCACTCTTAAAAAGTAAAGTCCCTCTGGAAGGTAAACTGAAGGCTCTTGCATCACATCTTTTCTTAAGAAAACAGCATGTCTAAAAATTAGAATGCACTAGAAGGAGTAAAACATATATTTTGATTGGGTTCTTAATTTGCCTCTCTGGGAACTGTATGGATGTGTGTTATATGATGTTTTGTGATTTTAGCATGTATGTAGGTATGTTAAACAAAGGAATTAATACTTTCCTATTTCAAAGTTATTTCTCCTGTAATTTGTTTTCTGATATTTCAGATAATTAAATACTATTCAAATATTTCAAATAGTTTAAAATGTTCCTGATTTGGTTTCCAGGTGACACGCAACAACATTTAATATCACATTTGTTATATCTTGAATCTATGACTTCTTTCAGGCCATAATTTCCTGGTATTTTTCATATTAATCACTTCACTTACAGTGAAATTGAATTTAGGCCTGTATGGAATTTTCCATCAGTGTGAGATTTTTACAGATCGTCCCCTCCACTATGTGTAATAATGCCCTTAAGAGGTACTTGGACCCAAGCTCATGCCCCAAAAATGTGCTAAATAGGGATAGCACAGAAGAAGGAAGGAATGCAGACAGAACTTTCTATTCCTAGCATGAGGGTACTGGAGTCATGGGTGTCATGATTACATGATAGTGTATATTTCTGAAATAGTCCTTGTTTCTGACATAATTAAAAAAAAAAAAAACAACACATGTTTGGGTGTTATTTTTCCCAGTTATTACTATTAAAGGTCATATCCTTCATGGCAAGATTTCATAATAACTCTTAAAATTTGAGGGGATAGTTGAAATAAGTTATTTGGGTCAACTCATAATCAGTGCAGTTTGCAGACTCAGAATCTGGTTCAACATTTATTGCTCAAAAATTATCTTCTGCACAGAATCACAGCCATTGCATCAACAGACAAAGGGACTAAGATTCCTTTAGAAAGAAATTTTGTCCCTAAGGGAAAACAAATGTAAATACCATGAAAAGGGGAAACTTTAAAGCTACTGTTGCTGCTGTTTCCCACAATGAACAAAAACTCCTATGAGCTGAGCACAGAACAAATAAAAAGAATGAGTTACTGAGTCAAAATGGTTTGAGACAGTGTCTGTTTGTGAAAAATTAGGCAAACTCAGTTCCTGTGTAAATGAATGATGCAATGAGAGAAAAAAAGTAGGCATGTTCTTACATTTTAAAGAATTAAAGAACACACTACATAGAAATTGAAGATTAGATAGTCTTTGGAATTTGCTGAAGCTATTGGGATGTGTTCCAGCCACCTTGCAGACTTTAGAAGAGATACAGTCAGTGTAGAATTCTTGATAGTATGTCAAAAGATACTCTCAGGATTAGTAACAGTAACTGTAATAACAATAATTCTGACACAAGTTTTTCCTGAGAAGCCAAGAATAATATATGAAAATGTGTCATATATTTCCATGACTCCGGCTGAGTCTGACCACAGCAACTAAAGGAATAAAATCAGTAAAGATTTGAGGGTGTGAGTTGTTAGAGCTGCCTAAGACACAAATAGGATTTCTGGAACAGTTGCCATTGGATCCACTCACAGCTTTTCACCTTCCCATGAGAAGCTCTCACC
The DNA here is from genome assembly GCF_965231275.1 of Zosterops lateralis. Taxonomy (NCBI): domain Eukaryota; kingdom Metazoa; phylum Chordata; class Aves; order Passeriformes; family Zosteropidae; genus Zosterops; species Zosterops lateralis. The sequence continues at coordinate 55,198,212 of NC_139765.1, forward strand.
ATTATAAAAGAGACTTACTGAACACGTGGCAAGAAGTGAATTTTGTATTTTGAAGCCTAATGTAGTAATCTGAACTGGTAGTTGGTTTGATTTTCATTATTTTGCTTGGCTAAGTACCTGCTATGTGAGCAGAAGACTTTCCCTTGCAAGAGAGGCAAAGCTGGCACTAGGTGGCAGGAACTTCTATGGCTCTTCCCAGGTTCACTGTCTCCATTGCTCCAAAGCCAACTCAGCAGGGTTCACATCTCAGTGTGAGTAACACAGTGATTCTCCCCACACCGGTCCTCTGTTTCAAAAGCAGATGAGTTTCACTGGCTAATAAGTTCATAAAAGCAGATGACCCCAAATCTATATATCACAATTCAAATGTTCAGACATGAAAACTATTTTGGGTTTTTTCTTGTGGTAGAGGAGAGATTATCCACAAAAGTTTCGATGAAGTTCAACTGTTTAACCAATTTTTCTCCCCTCTGTGGTCAAGTGAATTATTCTTTCATCTTGATATGGTTCACCAATCCTTATGCTGATTTTTTTCCTACTAAGATCTGGAAAATTATTCTTAGTCAATAATTGCCAAATAAACTGCAACCCAGAGGAGAGAAAGCTTATTGGCTGCTTCTTCAAAGCTAAAAAATGTTGATTTTTAAAATTAGACAAGTTCAGTAACAGACGGATTTTCTATCCTTCTGTCTATTGAGCTACTGATCTAATGATCAACCAATCAATTGATCTATCTTTAAACATATGGAGTAATACCTTTTCTATCCAGGGATCTATGAGTCTGTTTCTTGTTCACCCAAAATGAAGTAATTTCTTCCTAAATGTGTTTCACATTAACATTGTTCTTTTCTTGATTTTATTGAAAGAAGTTCTGTGCTGTTTCATCAGTTATGCAGTAATTTGTTATGATAGAGTCATAAGGGCAAAAAAATCAGAAAAACATAAAGAATGTGGTACAACTGCAACGCAAATTGAAAAGACATTCCTGTTCTGTAATGTATTTCCAAACTGGCAGTTTATCAGAAACTTTCTCTAAAAAAAGATCCTCTCAGTTAGCAAGTCTGGAATAAGCTCCTACTCAAAACCAAAAGGTCTGACCCAGCTGTTGGCATTATTTATATGAAATATTTCACTGGCATAATTAAAAAATACTTTAATGTTTTGTTTCAAGTATTGTTGAATGCAAATACTGAAGGCCAAGCTCCTTCTTTCAAAATAAATGAGCAGTTGCAGAACAATAAAAACAGTTGAGGCATTTATGTTAAGACATGAAAAGCTGGATGCCAAGGCGGGTTTCTAAACCACATTCCAAGCATTTTAAATGCCTTTTGATTGTTACCACAAATCCACTGATTGTTGTGAAAAGGGTATGTGTCATCAAGCCACAGGCAAAGCCTTGAATACATCTGGCTCGTTGTTTGTAGCATTGATGTTAAAACACAGCTCAGTCACATTTGTGCAGCAACTATTCTCAGTCTCTGATCACCAGCCTTTTGTAGGAGCATGTCTGACTCCCTACTAGTGGCATAAATTCATTCAAAAGGTCAGGATGAATCCATGCATTCTTCTCTAAATGAAACACATTTATGATTTTAAAGCTACACCACACAGTGAAACTGCATTCTTTTGTCAGCCACTATTTGCTGTGATATCTTAAGACTCCAAATTCCCCTAGAACTTTTCTGTCATGAAGGCATGCTGTTTGTCCACCTCACAAGGTGCTCCTTTATGCCACTCTATGTATCAGAATAAGAGCACAAGCAGCTTAAACTGAAATGCTTCCTGTATAAATTTCTGTCACTCTCCAGACCAATAATAGTGACAATAGCAGAGTTTCTGGGGAAGATCTCACAGGTAGAACTTCTTTAATCAATTTTTCCCAAATATATTTTCTTCTGCACCTCAAAATTTCTTTTGTGTTGGAAGGAAAAAAATTAGGGTTTTGGTCAGGCAGAAGTCTGGCCAGAAAAAAATCCTCAGTAAATAGATTCTACACACACACATTGACTTAGCAACCAACTATCTTGCATTTGACATTCAGTGTACAGAATCAGAGGACTTGATACTTCCTGTGTTCAACAGCCTCATTTCTGTTGATCTAGAAAGCCTATCAGTGTACGTGTTTAAAAACACATCACTGGTCCAGTGCATCGGGAGTTTTAGACTAGTATATCAATACTAGTACTAGTATCAAGACAAATTCTGTTCAGAATTTTTGGGATCAAAATATACAGGAAATCAGAGAAATCATACTTAATTGTTGTAGATCTGATGAAAAAAAGCCCTCGGACTTGTTGAATTTGGTGAGATTCTCATGGACCCACTTCTCAAAATTGTGGAGGCCCCCGGATGACATCCCTGCCTTCTTTGTGTCAATTTTACTCCTCAGCTGTGTGTCATCTGCAAACTTTCTGAGGGTGTACTTGATGTCACTTTCTGTCATTGATAAAGATATTAAAGATCTCTAGTTCCAATAAAAATCTCTGAGTGACACCACTCTTCACTGGTCTCCCACCGGACAGACCACCATTGACAAAAACTCTGTATCCCTCCCACCAATCCCTTATCCACTACATCCATGTCCACCCTTCAAATCCATGTCTCTCAGTGTGGAGAGAAGGAATTTGTGTGGGACCACAAAAGGCCTTACAGAAGTCTAGGTAGATGACATTGTGGAGACTTCCCCTGCCAACATTTTCAGTTACTTCATCATAGAAGGCCACCTGATTGTTCAGAAGAGCATTTGCATACAGAGATGGCATTTAATGCTTTACAAACAAAATTAAATATCATAACATTCTTTGTTTTCCAATGTGGGTGCAAAAATGGGTAAACAACATCAACTCTAGGCATTCACCTCTAGATAACAATATATCTGTGATGAAGATATTGCTTTTATCCTACAGAAAAGCTCTCTCAACATTACATCAAAGAGATGAAATTAGACCTCAGGCAGTTGATTCCTTGTCCTCTCTACAGACATCACTTGGCTTTAGGAAGTAATAGACGAAAATCTTTAATTTAAAGTAGTATTGGATGGACTTCAAATGATCTAGTGAGCCTTGATAGTTATCTGTTCCTCTTTGATGAGATGTCTGGAATAATTTCCTGCTTCTTCTCTGATCCAAAGTATTGAGACATTTTCCAGAGTAGTTTCATAACTTTTCACTTTTGATGTTGCTTATAACAAGGAAGAAGAGTCTTTGAAAATCAGGGGAACTCCCTCGTAAAATGTTCCAGAAATTTTCTGAGCTTCCTGGAAGTTCAAAATTTGGCTCAGTCAGCATTAGCAAGGTCTTGAGTCATATCTTATTTTTTTTTCTTACATGTCAGATCTTGCTTTTGTTTTATTCAAAAGTAATGAAAGAACAAGGACTAGAAAACAAAAACAAAAACAACAAAAAAACCCAGCTGTCCCATCATTGTCTTAGAAGTTCAGCTTTAGTCTTCTTTCAGTAGCCTCAGCTGACAAGACGGAACAAGGGGGTGTTATCCATAGTAGGGAAAAGGAGATGGAAGGGTATGGGGGAGAGATTATGTTTCTAACAGTTTAACCCTACACCTATGTTGTTTGGGGGAGTTATTTTCCTTTGAAAATAATTTTAATAAAAAAAAATATAGTTATTCTACAGAATTTGCCAGTGTGAAGTCTGAATGACCATGGAGCTTTCATTGTCTGTATAACACTTAATATCATTCTAAACTCCATGCATTTCAGTGAGGCTGGAAGCATAATGTTATGACTATAAATCATGCTTGTGCTTTCAAACCACTGCTCTTAAATTGGTATTATTACTATTATAATATATTGAATTCTCATACATTTGGGTTAATGGATGCTGTCCAATGTATCCATTAGGGTTAGGACAAGATCTAGAATTATATGGACAATATTCATCTAATTGTTCTCAAATCCTTTGCAGGAAGTTTGCAAAGTGGAACTGCTATTGAATGCTCCAATGCATCCATACAAATAATAAGCAACCCAAGGACAATGCAATGAGAACTAGAATCTGATTTATTTACCCAGGCAGTGTAAATCCTATATAAACGACAGCAATAGAATGAAACAAGTAAAACATTAACTCTAGAGGAAACATAAAGAGTCTAGGGAAAATACAAACTTTTAAAAATTGCAGGTCAGGTGAATAAAGATATCAAAACATATGGCCGGGACTACGTAATACGAAGGAAAATATAAAATAGGCCAAATACTGTTTTTCTGAATTAATATATTAATGACTTAATTTGAATTTGAGAACTCCTTTTTTTCTCATTGAAGAGTTCACACTCAACGAGTTTGTGTCACTGGAAAGGAGAGTTACATTAAAGGAAGAAATGAAAACTGGATCTTTGAATAGAATAGACTGGAAAGAATAGGACAGAGGGGTTAAACACGAAATGTCTGTATCCAGTAATGGAAGCCAAAAGGACAGTTTCTGCTGAAACTTCTGTGTCTATTAAATATACTTACTCATATGGTAGCAGTCAGATTCAAAAATGCAGTTATTTGAGACATATAAAGGATGAAAGTGAACATCAATATTTGGTCACCAAACAGGTGTTTTATTGGATAGAAAGTGCTTTAGGATGTCTGTTTTTTTCTTAATCTGCAATATTAGTCTGCTATTTCAACACAGCCAAATATAATTATGGTGTTTCAAAAGATTGTAAACTAAGATTAAGAAACATCAAAATTATATTTTTCTGAGCGATTTGAATTAATTTCTTTTGTGCATATGCAGGTGTTGTCAGTCTTTAATGACATCACAGTCATTATTTTTCAACCTCATGCAGTGCTCAAGATGGCCGTGCAGGTGATTTGGAATTGAAGATAGTGCTGCCAAGGGATCTGCAACCTTGTTCATTGAAGAAGCTGCTTTGTTCACTGTTTACTAAATAAAGAAAAATATGAGCTGAGGATCTGTATTGTCTTGAATAAAATTAGGAGATTCCTGGGGAATCCAAGCCTCCAATAAATCCAATGCTGTACAAGCCTGTAACAGACTATGGCTAATTTGATAATTTCCATTTTTAAAGTGTCCACTATAATATCCTTGTCACTGATTTTTAGAAATAGTGAGCATTAGCACCTGCCTCCTGAGTTACATTGAGCAATATGTTGACATTTTAGAGTGCTTAACAGTGCTAATTTATCTGAAAAAAAAAAAATATTCTTAAACTGTTTACTGTGGCACTCTAAATTAGTAAAATTATTTGATGCTTAGTTCATCTTGCAAACCATTAAATTTATGCACTAGAAATAAAATCATTCTCCTCCTCTTGTTGAAGCATTTGCAAGGTTGATTCCTCAAACTGAGAAATATTAATATAAGATAGTGATAAACACGATTGAAATCTCACAAGAAAATTAATTTTCTGCCTTTGGTGCAGTGCTTGAATAATGTGCAAGAAGTAGGATATTGGGCCAACCAATAAACAATAAAACAAATTGTGAAATAGTTTCTCACTCAGAAGAAAGACAATCTATCCTTGCACTTATAGAGACAGAGTCCTCATGAGAAGAAAATTTATACGATCACTTAATTGAAAACTGTTAAAAACACAGCTTTAATGTACCAGAAAATGCATTAAGATTTCAATCTTAGCCGTCCGCATTTCTCGACACGCAAATGCTTCCCTTTTAATAGTATTTTCCCATTTTAGGCCTTTTTATACAAATTTTGTATTTTGGTCAAAGAAATTTTCCCAGGACCACTTTTATATGTAAATTATGTGCTTGTTAAATATTTTTTTTCTGTTCCCACTGTCAAAAATTTTATTGACATAAGTAGCTACATCAAGATGACTTGTCAATATATTTTCCTGCTTGTTCACTCCCAGATTATTGTAATCTACTGTTTGAACATCCAAATCTCTCACATTGCATAAGACTGCAAAGTCTTTAGAGAATTATGGCTTTTTGGTTTACACAAGCTGGGGTAGTAAAGGAGAAAGAATGAGATATGTAAGACAGAAAAGGAGTATTAATTGTTTGGCCATTGAAGTCTCTACACTTCAATAACAGACAAAAATGTTTGTATGCACAGCTAATGTTTTGATGCAACAAGGACATGAAAGGCACTTATGAATCCATTGCTTCAGGCTGCTTGGTCAGCATCCATAGGGGATATTCTCTTTAGTGCTTCTTTGCAGCCTGAAGGCAATACAGTTTACTGAAAGCATGTGGACTTTGTATTCCAAAAGTTAATATGGTTCAAAATGTCTGATGTCTTGCAGAGCCTTCCCAATAAAGTACTTGGTGACCTTGTCTAGAGAGTTCCTTTTGAAAAGGTGTAGGTAACAAAGCCATGGACACCCATGGTGTGAAGCCTCTTCAGCTACAAAACATGGGTTCCATGTGTGCAAGCATAAAAGGTAAGTGAAAAATTTAAGTCAGCACTTTGACATAATTAGTAAGCTGAAACAGCTGGAATACAAAGGGCATTTAAACCTTCCTTCAAAAGGTCAGGGCCAGACTGAGAACTGGGTTGTGAAATATGTAGCTAAGGCGACTACAGGTCCCTTAGCCAGATCATTCACTCCTTCTAAGCCCTTTAAGAGATATTTACAGGCTTAGCAGAGGACAATATCAACTGATAGGATTCCTACTGGTGAGGCAAATTCAACTAGTGAGCTGCTTCGCTTATTTTTAACAGTGATGAATTTTCATGAAGAAACAGCTGTTTTTGAACCACAGGCCTGGCAGTTAAAGCCTCTCCTCATATGTGTCAGCCTGGCTCCTAGCAGTGTAGGGCATCAGCTCAGCAGAATAGCAAGCAGCCATTTCTCAGGTGGCAGCAGGGTCAGGAGCCAGCAATGTGTGCATTTTTAATTCTAGTCACCACTAAAGATCAGAGTGCTATGCATGTTGTGTTAAATTTACCTCTGTAATTTACAGCGAGCCTAATCAGATAAAAATTTTAAAGTTCAAACAGAGAAGGAAATGTTTTCAGCAGATAACACTTTTTATATAGCTATTCTCATGGCAAAACAATGCAACTCTGGAATTCTTCCAGCTCAGAGGAATGTGAATGACTCCTGAAGATATCTCCAGCAATTATGATGACTATCATAAAAGCATTAGAGTCATTGTGATAAGTTATATGTTAAGAAAAGTGACTACACCAGCAATTAAAATCCACTCATGACAAAACAAACCAAAGATTGAACTATGTCATCCTCTGGAAATGAAGAAAGCTTTGACAAGTAGATTCCCATTTAAATTTTAACCTCTTTGCTTCTGTCTAATGGTGGTTGCATGATTTAAGACAGACCAGCACAATGCAGTTAGCAGTTTACAGTCAACACAGACTCTTCAGACAACTCACCCTATTGCAGCCAGATGATTGAACCACAAAACTCTCCCTAGTGTTATGTTTATTTTTCTGACAAAAAAAAAAAAAAAAAAAAAAAAAAAAAAAAAAAAAAAAAAAAAAAAAAAAAAGCTGTATTCCAACCTGGACTGTAAGTTCTATCTGAAAAGAACAGTGCAGAGAATAATGTTTGCAGTGAGTTCTATAATCACGTAATCATGTTGCAGGTGCAACTGCAGTATGGAATAAAATAAAGTATATTTTTACTCCAGTTATTGTCAAAACCTGCTGATTTTCAATTCAAAACTTTATGCTCAGAGGGAATGCAAAGCCATTAATTCAAGAAGCCAGGTTTGAATTCTCCTCCATTTTGTATCACATATAAAAGCTGATGCAGATGCAAGGTATGTGTGTGAAAAGTCATAAGGAGTAATAATTAGTTACATAACTTATGAAGCAAGACATGCTGTTTTGTTTTCATAGTTTTCAAAAGAATTCTGTTCGACATTACCTCAGCACTATTTGAAAGGTATTGATGTCAGCCTGAGCTATCTCTATACCATTAAAGTACCCTCTGATAGCAACGGGGTTGCCAAAGGGCACTTGAGGCCATTAAAGGAAACAAGTTTGGCTTTTGCATTCCAGACAATTTTCCAAAACTGTGTGAGGTTCCAAAAACCTAGGGAGGTTACTTTGACAATACCACTCAAACTTTTCATAGCTCTCACTATCTAAACTGCTCTGGCCTAGGATTTTTCATGATATTGCAAAAGAGCAATCACACACCAGTATTGTGGCATTAGTCATCACCAGTTATGTGGGGCGTGAAGCTATGAGTGTGTTTAAAAGCAAAATTAATATTATAATTCCTCACACTGGGAATGCTTCAGAAGGGAAAGTCTGAATGGGTTTCCTCCCCTAAGGATTCATATTATACTCTGAAACCAGCTGTACTTATGTAGACCTTTTATTCTGTTGTTTCCAGAGTGCTTTAGATCATGTTCTGCTCTTCTATCCTGCTCACAGTACTTCTGGCACACATCAGAAACAATTTGAAATAGTAAAGGGATCTACTCCTGGAAGGAACCCCTGTGTACAATCTGGACACTGTTCAGACTGCTTCCACTGAAATTATGCAGCTGCACAGGTATGCACTACAGACAGATGACTAAGCAGTAAAGACGTAATTTTACATCTATTTGCTAACAGTTAATGAATAAATATTTCTTGCAAAGAATTTGAGTATGTGTGCCAAGAGACATTTTCTCACTCCCTGTTTGTAGTTCTGTGGAAGTGTTTTGTTTAAATAAGACAACAAGTGATCATATTTTTATGTTCTAGAAAAGGCTATCAGATCTTGAAGTAAAAATGAGTCCTGTGAAAGGCCTTGGTTAAAATATTTCCTGTGTGTCTCTCAGGTGTACAGATGTAAGGTAACATGAAGGTAAACTCTTCAATGTTAAATCACTCTCACAGAAGGAAGTGGGACATCTCTTCCTCAGAGTTGCTCCAGAAAGCAGAGAGAAGATAAATTTTTCAAAATTTTTTCTGAAACTTTTTGATCAGGGCTATAATTTTTGAAAATTTCAGCCTAAACTCTATTATTTTCTCTTGGAAAAAGACTTCCCCCACATTTTTTCTCTGCAGGTTGCTCCCATCCCTCACTGGTTTTTTGCTTTCTTTGAAGTCCTTACTTTTCAAGGGCCAACCTTAGAACATTTTTCCCCTGTCCATGTTCTGTTGCAATGTCTCCAGCTCCTGTTTTCCTGAGGAACTAAGTTGGCAAAGCCCAGGAAGGGACTGGCTTGGATACAAGCAGGAACAAGTACCTACCAACAGAAGATGGGGAAAGACAGGGAGAGAAATAATTTGGGAGTGCCTTAGGAAGATATTGTTGCCCAATAATGAGCCTTATCCCAATTATCTTTGTAATTATATGCTTGAGGTCAGCTCAAGTTAATTTAATATGTGAATAAAACTTTTGCCACATTTTTAATAGTATTTGCATTTGTGACGGGGAAATTGTGGAGCATGGAAAGAGTTGAATTGGTAGTTGGTTACAATTGAAAGTTAAGTTTGATTTAGCTTTTTGCAAAATTCAGCCTGAATTTAAAACTGATTTACGGAGGCAGAGAATCAGTGTTTAAGTTCTAATGTTTTGGTATTCACAACCATAGTGTGGCACCATATATTTTCTTGTAAATATTAAAATTTGCTAGTTCTTGCACTGTTTAATCAAATAAATTGTGCACTTGGATAAACAAAATGACTTAAGTTGACCCAAGAAAACAGTCAATAAGTTCCAAGGTAGTATATTTTAAAGGTCATGTATCACCTGATCATTATCAGTCTAGTTATTTTCTGAAATAATCTGAAACCAATGCCATATGTCGAGAATTTCTTAATCTCCTCCTAGCACTCTGGTAGATACATTTTTTCAGCAATGAAAAAGTTTTGAAGTATTTTATTATTAAGCAAACAGACTTAGTCTAATTAAGATTGGATGATTATCTCATTTCAAAATACAGACTAGAATTTACATGTATTATATATTTTGTTTTATGCATTATCATTTTCAGCACAGCACATTCAAACCTAAGACACTTCTATATTAATTTTATATAATGTTCCTTGCAGACACTTTGAATTTTAGGTTATATCAGTAGCCCAGTATCAAATTTCACTAGTATGCAATTATATTTACATGATAAACAAACTATTAATATACATTGGAAAGTGACAATAATCTGTTCTTATCCATGTCGAGTTATTTGTGGTTAATGAGACCTAAATTAATGAACAAATACAGCTCTCACTAGCATAGTTCTGAGTAATCCCATTGAGAATAAATTTGCATGATGACAGGCACTGATGTGAAACTGTAGAGAATAAGGATGAACATTCATTCAGCAGAAATCATTTGCATACAACTGTACTGGGAAAGCACAGTGGATTTTTTTTCTTATGACAGAACAGGTTTTGCATAAAGACAAATATAAAATATTAGCAAAATTATACACTTTTTTTTTAAAACTTACAGTCTTGTCCAGCTTGGCATCAGCATTTAATGGTATAAATAGTAGACTATATGTGGCAATTTAGCAGCATGTAGTCTGCTATCTAATACTGAACTAACATATTTAATTCTGGTCAATTAATTCACAATTTTGCTGACAAAGTCAATAAAATGATCTGACCTCTTGATAAATTATCAAATACGATTCTTCATCACAAATTTTCTGAGCACTTCTGTATTTCTTTCTCCACTTATTGCTCAGTCAAATGGAAAGCAAGGATTTCCCTCGCCTGTTGAAAAGATCCATATGAATCATCTATTTAAAAGAAAAAGTAATTCAGGTTAAAGCCCCCATGCCATGATTATATGTAAGGAAGGAGAAAGATTCAGAGGGGCTCTGTACTTTTGCATACAGCTCATTGCTGAGAAAAAGATTTTGGGAGAGAAGAGTGAGGAAAAATGAGGTTATGTGGAATTGAGAGGTTTTGTGCCTTCTGTTCCCAAAAGCTTCACTACTTCATATAGTGGCATAAATTGTCCCTCTGATACATCATTATCCTGTGCACCATAGTAATGCTGAGCCAGTTTGGTCTCAGTAAATCTTGAACTTCTTTATACTGTGCTTCAATGAGAGGAGTGGAAGGCTGCAATTATATGATCATTACTGGACATTATTATTACAACAATTACATCTGCTAAAGAAGAAAATACACTAAAAATTATACAGTCATGATATTGCTGATGGATCCAAGTGTGTAAAATTCTATAACTCACGATTTCTTATGTTTATGGCTAGAAAATATCTAACTGCTGACTTTTTTTCCTTTAAGGCAGAAGTTTACATATGTGTGTGTCTGTATAGTTTTAAAATTGCTATTAATTTTGACTGTACATTCCCTGATAATCAGCCATGTCTCCTTACCCCAGACTCAGAGGAACTCCTTAAAACCTCAGGAAAGGATGTTCAGACACACACTTTAATGTGACTATGGCATTTGAGACTGCAGGCAAGATGGGGTTTATTTCCATTTTCTAAATGTAGTCTCTGAAGTGTAAGCTGAAATGCCCAAAGGTTTGTGAGACATTCATGTATTGCTAATAATTTTGATGAAGGACCTACAAGTGACTCATGATCTTCTATAGTGGCAGCCATAGGGCAGAGAGGGTACCCTAGAGAATCTCAGAACTAGAGAACCCTCTCTTGGTAATGATATCTAAACTCATATTCAATCAGTGGAGTTTAGTTGATACAGTGGCATCCATAGAGACTTTTGAAGTACTCTACAGTATAAACAAATTTGGTGAACTGATGTTTAAATTAACTAAAGTAGCTTTCAATAGCTGTATCAATTTCATAAATTTCTATTGCCTATAAAGAAAGTCTAGACTATAATGACACTGTAAAGTCTATAAAGTAGGCATGAATATTTAAATGCCTTGATCTGTAAGCTGTATGATAATCTCCAGAAGGGTTTGAGTACCTTGTGCTCCCTGTGTCTTACCTGGAAGCCCCAGGTAATCTTGCTGGATCTCTAGGGACATCTTATAGAGCCATTGGCTGTCTCTGCAGGTGAATGAATAGGACCTTGGGTGTCTCAAGTCAGGTGAGGTACATCTCTTCCTGACCATCTAAAATATATCAGAATTATTTACTTGGGACTTATACTTTGGTATTAATGAAGAGTCAGGTGCATTGTAATACATTTCTTACAATAAAATCAAGTAGTATGTAACCAATAGGAAAAAGGCAGAATAAAACTTCCAGGAGGCAAAAATAACCCACTTAAACCATAGTTCTAAATTTGAATGTATCTTTTAGTGGCTGGTTTTCCAAGTAGAAGTAACTGGCATAATTGAGATATGAATAAACCAATAAATTAAAAATAAAATAATAGATGCTTAGGACATAGCTTTATGCTCTAAATAAAGGCATTGTAAAGAGGCTCTTGTTCCTCATCATGTCCATCAAGATAGTTACAGAATTTACAGAAATTACAGAAAGAGAAAATAAATGCAGTTTCCATCCTAAAGCAAAATCTTGTGGCTCTGGGATATGCTAGAGATATATTTGATTTATCTCAAATTCACAAATCATATTTATGTTGATTATGTATATACAATTCTTAAAAAAAAACACTTGAAAGCATTGTACAGCTCAGATAGTTTATTGTTGGTTAAAATGTACTTCACAAGCAGGACTTTGCTCCAGTCCCCAACTAGCCCCAGCTACGACAAGAATGGTGATGAATGGCTGACACGCAACAGTAAAACCAAACCCAGAATACAGGTCTCTGCACCAAGCTCCACACAACATGGCATAGATGTACGCTTAGTTCTTTCTTTAGTGAGATATAAGCCTAAATTTAGCTACTTAGTTGGTTGAATGTCCTCAAGTGCTCTGCAGAAAGTGGATTCCCCCAGAGAGATTTTAAGAAAGGTCTTCACTGGGTGTGTAAGGACACCTAGGCATGATATCCCCAGTATGGGTTCCAGATTTACTTCCAGTAGCCCACATAAAATGCAGCATATAGTGCTTCATTTATTACTATTTGCTGTAAATTTTTCTCTAATGATTGCTGCAAAGAGATGAAGAACATGTATGCATTTCCCTCCTCAGTGCCCCTTGCAGGTTTAGATGAGAAAGGTCTAAGAGTTGTTGTCCTAATGACCCAAGACAAAAAGATGGAAGAAATATTTTTTGAATAATTTCACTCCTTTAAACAGACAGATGAAGCTTTTGAAGATTTTGCTGTGAACACAGGCAGTCAAGGACATCATGATCCACACTGAAACACAGAATAAAATGATGATAGAAAAGTCAGAGACAATTCATAACTCAGTCTTCTGATGAAAGCACATGTAACATATGCATGTTTAGAGACTTATATTTCCAATGACATCTGTTCTGTTTAACATTTCTGTATCCATGCATGGACCACAGACGGACTGGCACAAAACTAAGCATGACCTGCCCATAGACAATTTATTTTTGATATATTATTATGATATATAGAGAAGGTACACACATTTGTGGAAAACATCAACTGCCAGAAAAAAGGTGATTTTACATCTTTCAGCTAGCTCTCTCCCTGTCAATCTGGGACAAGGAGGAAAACTAGCATGATTTGGGTAGATGTGGTGAAAGAAAAGGCAGCCAAACTCTTGGACTAGAACTTGTAAGAACAGAAAGCCTGGCTTTGACACAGGCAGGCTTCCTGGTAGATTTTGACCGTGATGTCCATTAAGCTTTAAGACTGCATCAGCAGAATGTCTCTCACAGCAAAATTGCAAGGAACAACATCATGAGATTATTGACGTCTGAAGAGACATATGGAAAACAGTCTTGTCCCCTTTTTCTCTGCTACACACATTAACAAGTTGGGATTTATACACTGTGTGTGCAACAGCCAACCTTGTGCTACCCAACATAAGGCTCAAATCATTAATATGTTTTCAGTGATCATATGCTTTCGTGATAACTGATGAAGGAAATACTTCTAAAAAGAAAATGCATAATCCTTTAGCACTAGAGGAACTTTTTCTGTACTAGTAAATCCTATGGACCAGAACCCTGTTTTCTAGACTTTTAAATCCTGATGAAAAAGTACAGTTCATTGTGATATTGTCTTACCTCACTTACATTCAAAACTGTTGTGAATGGTCCCTGGTGTGTGCAAAATCTATTGCTGTTCCTAGGAATTATTGTGAATTAAAATGGAACACTAACAAACAAGGTTCCTAGCAACTTAGTGCCCTGGTCCTTAGGCTACCTTCAAATTTGTTAGACTGTGAAAAAAATGATTGAGCTTAAAAAACCACTTTCATCACAAGAAAGGAAAATGTGAAATAACTGCATTTTCAAAAATTCTTCCAAAAGCATTTTGACACAAATTCCTCTCCCCTGAAATGTCAAATCTCACATTTCCAGTGGATGTGTTGGGCTTTGCCCATTAGAGGGAAGAGCCATCTTGAAAATGTCAGGTATCTCAAGGGAAGTGCTGTTGATCAGAATAACTGGTTATATCTAATTCATGGCAGCACCTGGTTTATGGACAGAGCTTTTAAACAGTCATTTTATACATCTTATTGATTTCTCCACTTTACTTACAAAAACATGACTGCAAGTTGCTTTTACCTGTAAAATTTTGAACGTAAAATGTTTTCTTTCATCAAAATACATTTGGGAGCTGAGGGGAAGAAACCAAACCTTGCTTTATTTATTTTTTTTAAACAAGAAAATCTCACAGAAGTTTTTTAGATTTAATTCACCCCATTGTTTGCAAAATTTTTTGACAGGTAGAGTCTTTTGTCTAATTACATTTATTGACCACGGTTTTTAATTAACAAAGGAATGAAAGTGAATTTTTAAGTGCTCTTCCTTCAGAAAGGTAATTTTTTTCTTCCTGCCCTCTTTTTATTATCTCTGTCTCTCCCTCTGGATGTGAACACATACCAAATCATTGCTGGTTCTATGCCAAACACAGATGCTTGGGGTGTGGCTGCCTGATTCTTTGTTCCAGCATGATTTCACTGGCTCTGTGCAGTCAGTGGGATGCACTAACTCTTAGGCACACCTACTTGGATTGAGTATTTGCATTACACAGCATTTGCCAAGCCATGTCATTGGAAACAGTAAATATTAAACATTACTCTTGGAATTTGTCCAATAAATTTCCAATGAGATACCTCGAGTGCTTTTAACAGTATTGCTGTAACATATAGAACACAGAGTGTACAGTATATGACATTTTGAAATCCACTGCTGTGTTTTTGAGGATAACATATATTTATATATATGTGTGTGTATATATCATCAACAAGCTAAAAGTAATATTCAGAGTCTTTAACAAGATATGGTAGGTTATCAATTTGCAGGCAGTTTGCCTTTTTTTTTACTCCTTTCTTATAAAAAAATTCACAACATTTTTTCTCAATATTTTCATGATATTCACATTTCAGACATTTCAGTCAACTCCAGTTTATAAATACCTACCAACAAAATTTTTATGAAGCCATGGACCTGGATACCAAAAACATATTTGGTACTTGATAGGAAAAAAACCATGGAACAAATACAGCTTAGCAACTTCCAGGAAGATGGACTGAGAGCATAGTGCAGTGTGATACCTGACATAGGTTTTGTTACTAGGTACGTCCATGAACAAGATAAAGTATTACTCCACCAGTAACTAAACCTTCAGAAAACCTTTCCACTTGCCATAAAAGACCCATCAGGCTGGATGTTTTGCACACAAATGTGTTAACAATCTTTTCTAAACTACTATACATATTTAGTACATTGACATGGAAGATAGTGTCTTGGTGCACCTCAAATATCTGAAAACTTTGTCTTAAAAGCCAAAGATGTATTTTAGAGATACATGGTAATTATAAATCTGTTCTAAAACTTGTAGACTATCACTTTTCTTCCAGAAAAGAACAGTATTACTATTTGTATCTGATGACATTCACCCTGTGTTCCAGCCAAAATCGTTATAGTTTAGGAGATTAAACAAATATTTCTTCAAAGTATCTCACTATATAATAATGTCTGCCAAGGCACATATACTATGCAGAAATTAATTTTCTTTCTTTAATGGTCATAATATACAGTTCCAAGGGTAAATCATGGCTCCTGAAACACATTTTCTACAGTAGTTTGGTTTCTGTCGCCAAGTTTAGCGTTTTGGTTCAGTTTTGTAGAATCAAATATAATTTTTTTAAGGAACAAAAGGCAGCACTTTACTTTTGCTAACATGATTAGCATTGGATTTTGGTTGTCTTACTTACCAGCAACACAAAGCAACACAGACCTTGGACTTCAACCTTTTCTTTGAGTACTGTATTATAAACATTTTCCATCCATTTAACCCTGGGACTGGAGGTTGGTGGTAGCTTTGAATTTACTCCAAATAGAGTCAGGAGTATTGCATTAATCCATGCAGTTTTACAAAATCTGACCTCTGTCAGAGAGCAATTTCTCTGTGAAAAATACCTTGTTCTGGTTCTCTCTCTGGCTATTCTGGTGTGGATGAAATCATTCCTAATTCCTGTCTTTGCATGGGCAAATGCTAACACATAGGCATAATCCATGTTCTATTACCTCATCACAATGCCATCTGACCATCTCACATTCACTAATGAACTCTATCAACACAATAGTTCTGTTTCTAAAGATGAGACATTGACATACAATGAAAGATTAGTCCAAGGTCATGTGGGGAATGTGTCTGCATTGCATACTGCAGGACAGAATGGAAGCACTCAGGGCTGTCCTGTCATTCTCAGCAGTGTAAACGTTCATCATCATTTGCTCTGGCTCTATCTGTATTGTTTTTCATACAAAGGTACTTTGGCTGTCTTTAGGCTTTTCTGCAAATTTATGGAGTTATTCAGAAATAGCTGTTGCAGAAAAGCTACTACTTAATAAACCTTTTTGGACTCAATTCTGGAGCAAAAGAAGCTAATTTACTTCAAAAATTGCTAAAATTAGCTTTTAA
The DNA here is from genome assembly GCF_965231275.1 of Zosterops lateralis. Classification (NCBI taxonomy): domain Eukaryota; kingdom Metazoa; phylum Chordata; class Aves; order Passeriformes; family Zosteropidae; genus Zosterops; species Zosterops lateralis. The sequence continues at coordinate 55,215,044 of NC_139765.1, forward strand.
ATCCAGTTTATTTTGCAAGTGCATTTTAATTTTATTTATTTATTTATTTAATTCTTGAAAAGAATGCATAAAGGTAGGCAAGAAAATAAATAAATTTCAACAAAGGGAGAAAACATCTGAAAATTATCAAAGGTCTGAAGCCTCACCTCCTTTTAAATCATATTTATAGCACATGCTTTAAAGGTGTACATCCCATTAATGCATAAAATAATTATGATATAGGGTCTAAACACTGGTAAATGCTAACTAACAGCCTGAGGCTATACACAGCTCTGCTTATACTAGAACTTCAAATTTCTGGGTAGAAATAATAATATGCTAATGGAAGCTTCAAGACACATAGAATCAAAGTCTTGAGAAAAGTGGAAATCTAGTTTTACACTACAGGAATATTTATGGAACAAATGTGAATACTCATTGGAGGTCGAGATGATTGGATGCTTTCTTTCTGCTCTTTGATGACCTAGACAGGGAGATTCAATCTTTTCAGAATTTTTTGCCACTTTCTATATGTCTCAGATGTTTCCTCCAAATCTGGTTAAAAACACATCCATCCAATCACAGACATTTTTCAGAATGCAATACCTGGAATTCTATTGCAGAAGAGACAGCATTCCTCTATGAATTTGATTCTGTGTGTTACCTGACACTTACAGATGCCCTTTGACACATCAACTGGAACACAAATTGCAAAACCAAACACTAATTTCTAAACGTAAAATTCACAATTTTCAGAATTCAAAATTTTGGTGTTTACTGTTATATTCTAGAAAGATATTTCTAAACAGTTGAAGGGTTGTAGTTGAAATGGTAGAAGTGAGCTGGAATAAGTTACCTTCCTTCCCCTGTTATTCAGTTGCCTTTTTTTTTTTTTTTTTCTCCTATTATTTTCCCCTGTTTTTCATTTACGTCTTCCAATCAATAGTGTTCATAATTTTAAATTCTTGTGAAAATTCAGATGACAAAGAGAATTGCTTCTGAAGAACTTCTGAAAATCCAGAGGTTTGGTATCTTGTGCTGGGGCAAAAAGTTGGTACCTTGTGCTGAGACAAAAGCTTGTGTAAATTTTGGTCTTCATTCTCTTTGCCTGTCTTCTAAGTCATGTATGAAGTATATATGGTTAGATCCTCATCAGGAGCAGTGCCATATGGGAAAGGTAGAGAAAAGAATTTGGAAGATGTGTGGCTTACTCAGTGCAGGTCATTGTGTGATATTTGGATAGTCTGAAATATTTAGTATTTTTTGTACTGTTTTGAGATAAAAGGACCCTGTTCTCTGTCATTATTTTCATGAAGATGCTGTGTACATCCTTGTTTGTGTATGATTGGTGTGTAGTAAAAATAACACAGCTGCTGTAAATAGCACAGCTCCACTGACTTCAGGATATACAATCTGTGGATCATTCCGTGATATCCACACGGAATCCACAGATGTACATCCACACATGTGTCTACAACTCTACAGTTGTGAGCCTGAAATCAGGACAGATAGTGAAGTTCTTTACAATTTATGCATGAAAAGATTGATAACATTTTTCCCTTTCCACACTGAACCCTGATGCTAAATAAACTCATTAAGGTGACTAAAAGAAAAAAACAAAACAGCATCACCTTGTAATCAAGTTGTTTATCTTCTATCTGCTTCAGTGGAAAGAAATGTGTACATTAGCTGCGTATGAATTTATGCATATTATATAAATATACACACATTAAAGGCAGCATCTCCTTTCCTCATTAACAGTTATATGTTTTGGCAGGCACTACAAAACAAACAGGTGGTCTGTTATGAACTGATAGTGTTGTCAAAATCTGAAGAGCTGGGGGAATTCAGACTGAATTTGCATTCAGCCAAACTTAGCATAATTGTTATTGGCACTTATTGCAATGAAACCTGTCAGGGGTGGAAAGAAAGATTTGTCACTGTGTCTGGCCAAATGCAGAAGGGAAGAGAACAGAAATGTTTCTAACACATTTGTATTTCAAGTTCTTCCCAGTGGAAATCCACTCTTCTTATTCTTCCATGTTTGTTTTTAAGTCATTCATAGATTATGAATTGTAACAGAACCTAGCCAGTTATATTGCAGTTATGTACGGACATCGGATGGAAAACTACAACTACCAGTCACCAAATATTTTGTCTGGATGCTCTCTCTAGTTCTGTATCCTCCTAATAATAAATCCCAAATGCTTCAAGGAAAGATGTGATCCCTGAATGCATTTACTAGAATGGTTCTGTGGATAGGGAGAAAATTTCTTCCTGATTACACTAGTTCAAGCTGCACGCCCAAACAACAAGATAAGTAGTATCTGTAACAGTCTCACTTCAACCACTATTTTTCTGTTTCTCCTTATGATGTGTTTTGGGTTTTTTTCTGTATAAGTGTTGAAACTTCGGAGGGGAAATACTAGTCTTTATGGTAGCTTATCTCAGACTTTATATGTTAATTATATTGTGAGTAAAATAATTACTCCTTTCATAATACTTCTTAAAAGCACACACCTTCTCAAGACATCACACTGCCGTGTGGAGTGTGCCAACTACTAACATCACCGGCAGCAGTGTATTACAGACAGTCTGTGCACAGTCTCATTCATGCCAGTGAAAATGAGGGGACAGAATAGAGTCAGTACTTGTAAAAGATTGATTTACATCTTCTCAGCATGAGAAATTATGTATCTCAACCAGTAGCCTGGGAAGAAAAAAAAATCTGAGAAGATTTTAGACTGGATGTCATATACTCCCTTTCTTTAGCAGTGGTCAGGCCTCAGGGGTGAAGCTGAAACCTATATTTAATTTTCCTAGAAATCACCATTATAACACTCTTGATACTTGACCCATGGGGAAATTTTGAACATATTCCTTCATGTGTCGTACTACTACAGATTCATCTACAAAGAGTACATATTTTACCCTTTCCATAAATTAACATGTTCTTATTCACAGAATATCAGGATCATGGTGGGAGCCCAACTTTCCTTTCTATACACTGCAGAGATTTGTCAAGAAATTAGGAGCCGCATATTTTAACTTTGGACTGCATACTGACATTTTTCAACATATGTTTATGTCTAGCATATCCAGTGTTAGTCTGCAAAACAACATGATGTGTGCTAAATTGCCAAGAACTCCACTTTTAACTACATATGTATACATGCAACTCTCATATTCATATGAGTGAAGAATTCCACTGAAGCCAGCCCTTTAGGAAACCAAGACCTGCATCTTAGATAATTCATTGTTTCAGTTAAAATTTCATTTAGCCATACGCTACCAAAGAATTGTGTTTCAATCTTCGTGCATGTGATCATTCATGTACAGAGATAGGCCTTGCAACTGATTTCCTGACAGGTTTCACAACGATAAAAATAAAAAAAAAATCTTCTTAAATGGTTAACACTTGACATAAATACTGTTACATAGATGGTTTCAGACTTAATCTTATCAACTTACTAGAATACTAATTTATTAGTAAAGTGGATAAGTATGTTACGGATTTTTAGAAAGGAATATTTGCAAATACTGCACTATTAAACATCATTTCACTGAATCTGTTATTCATTGTTATCATCTTTCTTTTTATTCTTTCCTTGAAAAGATCAGAAGAAAAAATCAAAATACAACATGGTTAGTGTCTGACTTTTAAAAGAAATGAGAAGTGTAGAGCTGGTAAAACCAGTAGTATAAAATGCTGGGAAAAAATTACTCTATTTTGTTTACAGAAAGCTTATGTTTGGAGATGTTTGAAAGTGGCAACCTTTCAAGGGAGAAAAACAAACAAACGAAAAAACCCTCCATAGTTTACATAAAGTACTTCCAGGTTACATTTGTTGCTTTCTGGTTTGGCTAGCCTTTCTTGCAGGTAATTATACAAGTGAATCTGGTGACTATTGGGGTTTTTTTTTTTAGTTTCTAGTCAGCCAAGACCTTCCCCAGACTTTGGTCCTGTCCATCTCCTCCTGTAAGATGCATAAAAGATTGGGCAGAAGTAAACAAGAAGAGAAAGACGTGAAATTATAAGGGTTTCCATTTTTATGGGATTACAATTTGCAGTATATCCTTTTAGGAGTTAAACCACAAATACTGTAGCTGCTGAAGTGCCTTTGACCCTTCACTGATAATTGTGTGAGCAAAGAAGTCTTCCACCATAACAGCAGGCAATAGCCTAGTCCAAGAGTCCTCAGAGAGGTGCTCTGCTCTTTGTAACACAGCTCAGAAACACAGTGCTATCCCTGTTCCTCTGGAACCCACTGGAGACAGAAAAGTTAGTGTTCACAAATACACTGGCTGGTTTATGAAATACTCTATGCAACTGTAAACAGTAATTTTGGTCTAACTTGGGGAATGTGCGCAAGGTAGCAATCTCTGGCACAGCCTTATGCAATGAAATCTGAGGAATCACGAAAAGGAAAAGTTCTTCATGTAAAATATATATATAATTCCAAGGCATGATCATCAACAAGGGCACTCTCGGGTCTCAGCTGAACTACAGAGTAGCACGTCCTGTTTTTATCAGAAGGGAAACATATATTCCTGTGGGTCAAAGGCCCATTTGTTAACCAAATGCCAGTTACACAGAAACACTTGGGGGAAAGAAATTCTGATGAACTGGAAAGAAACTGGAAAATATAAATCAGTGTATTGGATCCCAGTGAATTAACCAGCTAGAAGATGGATTCTGGATGGCATGGTTTTTCTGAAAGTTTGCCTAAAACTCAGTACGAGCCTTCAAACCCAGCTGTCTAATCACTGAGGTACTGGGGTCACCTGCCTTAGCTTTGTATTTGAGGTCAGGGGTACTTAAAATGAATCTCTTAATCACCTGCACCATATTTTTGCTCACATTCTGAAAGACTCCTAATGAACACGATAATGGATTCTTTCAGATGAAATTAAATTATACATAAAGCCTCAGAAACATACCCATCACACTGCTGCCACTAATGGGCATTTAGCAGCCAGGGCCAGGCAGCAGCCAAGCCAAAGTAAACCCTTGAAACGTGTTTAACATAGCTGTGACGGCTTCAGCTACAGCTATTGCCCATACAGATCCACTGCACTGCACGAGTTGCAAATGGTGACATAGGCTGAGCAAACTTCTCCTTTGTCTGAACAAGTGTGGTAATAAAGGCCTACCTTTCTTTCCTAACTCAAGGAAAAAAAAATGCAAAAAAATTAAAAAATAGGTGAATATTAAGTGGAGAGAGGCATTTCCCTGCACCTCAAGCCTAGAGACATCTTTGTAGCTGGAGGATTAAGACACTCACTTCACCGTAGGTTAAGTTTAAGCAGCTGTGTTAGTGTCCTGAATTTTATGGTTCCCGCTCTTAAGTAACCAGTTGACCACAGATGTGACAACAACAGCTACTTGAGTCAGCATTAGAGTGCCACAAAATGCTATGCACCTAAAACCTGGTATTTTAGCTAGCAGTTAGTACTTCTTAATAACAACAGCTGAACAGGGTGCACTTTAGCATGTTAAAATTTTTTCTCTAAGAGGAGGAGATGGATCTTGGTACTTCATTTAAAGTACTCAAAGAAATGAGCTGGCATGACTTGTGCTACCTTGTGTTTGCCAGAGGCTAAGAGTGTACATGTAAACAGTGACTGTAAGTCAGCTGATGCTCTTGTTACCTTGTTTACTTGCTTGTCTGTCTGTATGTTTGCAGAGGTATTCAAATTAGACAACTGTGGTTGCAATGTTTTGCTGCCCAGTATCAGTGGTTGCTTTGTTGCAGGAGTCATTAGTAAAAAATGGCAGTTGAGACAAGAATCATAAAAGCTAAAGACTAACACAAGCCCTTGCATTTGCTACTGAATAAAAACAAAGCAACTAACTGCATTTTAAGTGTATGGAGCAGTAAGTCTGGCTAGAACTGAAAGCCATCATTCCATAAACACTCAGAGTTGGAGCAGGTGAATTTGATGTACAGCAGCCCATGAAATAATCACTGAATAGCCCGTTCCACAGAGAGAAGGTAATTTAAAACCAAGATAATTTTTCTCCACTTCAATTAAGAAGTTGAAGTAGGAAAACCAGGTGAAAGACAAAATGAGTCCCTCTTGTTTCCTCATGTGTCTGTCTCCTGAGAACCAGAGCATGTACTTGATATACAGTATAGAGGTTCACATTCAATGAGGTCAAACTAGAATTGCATGTTGGGGCAAAAATCCTTTTCTGGCCTGAAAACCCTCTCCAAGCTGGAATTCTCTAACTTGCTGACAGCACTGTGCTGATGCCATCTCATCTGGATTTGAAGAATCTGAGCACGGCTACCCTGAACTCTTCTCCTTTCCTGAAGGCAGCCACATGACAAGTAAATACCCTGGAAACCAGGTATGCCCCATCAGCAGCTACAAGTGGGACACTAATAAAAGGGAACAACAGCTAGGAAATTGCAGCTTCTCTTCCTGCTGTGAAGAATTATTCTAGAACATGTACAGGCACCCCACAGAGCATTGCTGCCCTGTTAGGTCACCTATTACTCTGACAAAGTTGATTTAGGGGTGATTCCAGACAGACAGAGGAAGGTTGATTTAGAGTCAGATTGTGCTGTCAACAAGAGAGGCCAGAATTGAAGTTTGAAGGCCTGAATGTATGTTCAGGAATGTCATGCTTCTCTGCCTTTATTATTTTGTAGACTTAGTTGTTGAAATTTATCATACAGACACCAGAAGATGAGCATCATATAAAATGATTGCAGAATCTTCCTTTATATCGTGATGGATTTTTGCTCATTTTTGTATGCTGAATTTAAGAATCCAAACAAACCCTGACTTTTCTTCTTTGTTTCTTTTGTTGTGTGCTGCTTTTGAAGTCAGATATTCAAAATCAACATCAGTTATATAAAGATACACACAGACACAAAAAGAAAAAAAAGAACTAGGCAGTGGAGTCTGGAATGTCTTCAACCCAGCTATGAACTTACATTGTTAAGAAGAGCCAAACCACAGTCACTGCTAATTTAAAGGAACTCTTGTACTTAGTGATCATCTTCGTGCAGAATGCATGGAAAACAAACATTAAGTTTTATAAACAGAAAGTAAATAAATGGTGCCCAGTGTTGGTCAACACCACTTCATTTATAGACTGCTCTTCTCAAACCATCTGCCATTAGAACAAAAAAGCACGGAAGTACTTTGAAATTTCAACTTTTATTACAGAGTATGAAAATATCCCAGACAAGCTCAAATTGAACCCCCTTGTCTCTGTGTAGATGTCTGCTTACACATGTGCTTTGTTGTTGACATGTATTTTTATAGAGATGAGCTTCCTACAGACGCTGGATTCCTCTTTTTACACCAGCTGTTTTGAGACCTAGAATAAACCAAGCAACACTTTGCGGACATCAGTAGTCTGATCCTCACATAGAAGGCCATAAAGAACCTCCAGTCATCTGAAGACCACTGGAATTTTGCTGGGTGCAGAGGAATGTGCCTGACCTTAACCCTCCCCTCTTGCTCTTGTAGATTCTCTTTAGTTCTGGAAGAAATTCCCCAAAGAATTGTCTACAAAACAATGAAAACAGCAATCACATTGAGTGACTGTGATCCTGGTAGGACCAGAGTTTTGGAAGGTGTCATTGACTAGAGATACTATTTCTCACTGATTCTATGTATTTTCCTATATAAAATAGAATTGGGTGTAATTTATTATCAATCCAGTCAAAATGTATAATATTTCATAGTTCTTATATTTCTAGTGAACAATATAAGGAAGTGTACAAGTATTAAATATACAACCAGGAAATGTATATTCCAAACCTATTTGAATGTATTTTAGCCTCCTGCAGTAGGCCTTCAATTAGAAATGCTAACAGAAATGTCCATTGACTTCAGAATAGAGTTATCCAAGCTTCCATACCTATTAGATTTGCTCAAACTATGAATTCTGGAAGAATTTTTTAAATACATTTTTAAAATTACCCATATAATTTTAAGTTAATAATTTGTGAATAACTAAAATGTGTTTTATTCCTTATATAATAGCTGCATCCAGTTCAAATATTTATAAGGAAGAACTGTTATCTCAATGATAATGTGACATTAAGGTGGTAAAATTGTGTTCTAGAGAGGGTTCTTTTTAGAAAAAAAAATTACTTAGCTGGTGGTCCTCAGCATTTAATGGTGAAGCTGGTTCTGAATTTTCTGTTTGCAGCTAAACTGCTGCTTGGTTCCCTGCAAAGAATGGGCTGAGGAACCCAATGGATCTCACCAGAGTTTTTTTCCTGACCGTGACCCCAAATATCTACAGAAAACTGAGGCATGTAGAAAGATGGGACATACCCATATCTTAGTCCTAAAAGATACAGGGGTTGTCCCCTAGCCCTGGGCCTCTGGATGAGCTGCGCAGTCAAGCTGGGTTTAGGAAAGGCCAGTCTTGCAAGCTATGGATAACTGGGGAGTTGGAAGTTCCTTTTTATGATGGCAGTCACTTCAGTCTGTAGCAGAAATCCAAGTGCTGCTGTCCCACAGAACCTGAGGAATGGTATAATTCTGCTGATGTGGGGCTTGTGCCCAGATAAATAACATCTGCCAGATTCATCTGAAAAAAGTTGTCATTCTGAATCTGTGCTACTCTCTCCATTGCTGAGTTAGAACTTGATAAAATAAAATAAAAAAACCCATACAGAATTCTGCCCTAATTGGTGCCTCCAAGTGACGTCCTGTCTTTGTCTGGTAGGTAGAAAACCACAGGAATATTTGACTGCATATTTGTGATAGATAGTTGCAGCCTATTAGGGAGGTGTTGAAGGTTGCTGACTTGCTGGAACAGGTGAGATCCGCCCTGCATATAAGAGATATAAATGCAGCCATAGGGAGAGGAAGGAAGAGGAAGTCAGTATCTGGAACAGATACTGTGGGAAAAAGCGTGTTGAGGCATCTTTCAGTGCAATCACAGTGTTGTGAATTATTCTTCCTCCTGGTAAAAACAAATTCCAAACATCATGACTTATCTAACTACAATGAGTGTCACAGTGGAGATTCACCCTACTCTTTCAATATGAGCACATCCAGCTGGGAGTGGAGGAAGAAGTATAAGCCTAAAAGAGAAAAAGAAAAGAAAATACTGTGTTTGTAGTATTTCTACCATAGACCTAAGCTAGAAAATACTGCAATTCATAGAAAATATTGTTTGCATGAGGTCTTTAACATAATTTCCATGATTCTGAATTCTGATTAATTTGAATACTATTCCAAATCAGGTCTGCAAACCTAGTCAAATATCTCTGTGACTATAAATCTGGTCAGAGTGCTACACCTGGCCTTTAAATATTGATTGCTACAAGTCAGTGTTTGTGTGTTACATGAAAGAAAAAGATGGATAGTGGCAAAAATGGTGAGTGATTATATTCCTATCCAGTAACTAGAAGCAGACCGGTAAGATGTGGATTTTTCTGCAAAACTTGAAACCAGCTCAGAGCTGAAATTTGTCCCAGAAGTGGAGTTCTGAAAACATTCACCGTCAAATCAGATTTTCCTTCTTCCCAAGAAACTTCTCCCCTTGTCTTGTAGTTATCTCATCACTAAAAACATCTGAGAAAAAGCGGATTAACATTGTTTCTCCTGTGATATTGTTCTGGAGGACAATATGAAGTCTTAATAAACAATCATTCTTATTCCGATCATTGCCTGGAGTTGGTCAGAAGTCATGGAAAGAGGAGTTCAAGTTACTGGACTGTGAAATAGCTTGGTGAAAGGAACGTATGCATTTAAAGGCTGGCTCAATAAATACCTCCTAGGGTGGGAAAGAAAATCTAATGAGGATACATTAATCGGTCCCAGGGCTGAAGATAGCATCATCCCAAATCCTAAATTACTTGTGGCAAGCCATCAGCACAAGAATCCAATCTGTGTAGAAACTGCTAGATAGTCTAGGGACTTCCAAAAGGAATTTGGCCCCCAAAATTACATCCATTATACATCTGGTGTAACAGGAGCTTCGAATTACAGATAGTCCAAACCAAACCATACAGAAAAATCTCATAACTTTTTCATTGGTTTTCAGGTGAGTTTTCAGATAAAACCCAGAGTTCTGTCTTAGGGCACACAGATTTTTATTGCTGTACAAATATACTATGCAGTACCTAGGTGTGGTCTATTCTTAAACCCATTATGGTTATTTTACTCTACTGTAAATAGCAACAGACACAAGTGTTTACAAATGAGACTTTGTTCCCATATCCCTGTCCGTGCCTTGCCAGCTTCCTGGAGGGAAACTCAGTGATGCAGAACTTTATTCGCTGGAAACTTTATGTGTTTATTTGCAAACAAAACCTTTGCATGTGATCTGAAGCCTATGATTTGCCTACAGTATGTTGTCATCCCAACTTTGTTTGCTAACACCGGACTGAACAAATTGGAGGGAATACAAATGTCAAAAACTCAGTTGCAGATTGAAAGCCTGGGTGTGGCTAAAGATTTCACTAGTGTTTATCAACAGAGTCACATATTATAGCATGGCATCCTTTGTGCCTATACAGCAAATGAAGATGGAAAGTGAAAAGTAGTAACTTTTCTTATACACAGTGGACTTACAGTCATTCTATGGCTAATCACTGCTTTATTTTTCTCTGCAATAAGAGAAGCTTTTGAAATAGCTTTTCTGATTCATTTGAATGCATGTTTTCCACTACTTAAAATTTCTATGGTGGGCTCACTCCTTTTTGAGGATTTAAGATTTTCTTCTCTTTCATCCTGTGAAAAACTGGCAGTATCGCATTGCCTGAAGTCTCTTATGGATAAAAGCATTAGTTTGCTAAGCCACTTTACCTGCCTTCTTCTTTCATTTAATTCTTATAAATGTCACACTTCCCTCAAAGTCCATGTTTAATCCAGATCATGCGTTTTACAAGTGCTGTTTTTCAACAATCAAGTGCTCTTGCCATTCTGTACTAACATGAACTCTTCTACTGAGCATTTCAGAAGATTCTTTCTTGCAAACAAACAGCAATGAAAAAGGAGTGTCAAAAACAGATCTCACTTTTTCATGGAAAAAGCAAGGTAAAGGACACTGATCTCACTCTGGCGTGGAGATCTTGTAGCATAACTCTTATCAACCTCAATCCTCTTGCTGGCATGGGCAAACCAGGGTACATACCGTTATCTTCACACTACCTTAGTGTTATGGGAGACATACTGCATTTAATAATTCGTGCTAAAATAAAATATAAATAAAAGTAATGAACGAGCACCAATTCCGGGAAAACTGGGTTTGCATTCCAGGATGGGTGGCTCCAGCAGAAGGATAATGGAAATCAACACTTGAAAAGAAATTTCCGGCCCTGGAGATGGGTGATTAATCAAGGATAAGCAAAACTAGATAAAACTCAAGGAGTTGACCCACCCGATGCAGTCCTCATGGAAAACTAATCAAGTCACCAGACTCTACCCAGAAAACTATTCAGAGGGGGGAGAGCCTCAAAAGAAAACTCAAGGATACATCATCCAAGAAAAAGTGGACAAAGGATCTAGCCTTGGGGGAAATAAAATGTATAAAAACTGGACTCTTGGTGATGGGATTCTTGCATGAGGGAGTACAAGGGCAATAGAGGCTTGTCCATACAGTCACCCAGTTGCCGACCTGGGATCGGAGCTGCCTTTTTATCGCGGTCTTCCTTGTTCGCTGTTATGCGAAAAATAAATTTTATTTTTTTATTTTATTTTTCAAATCTGGCTGTCTCATTTATAACATTGGTGTTCCTGGCAGTCGTGTAACTGAGAGCCATTTGCTACCCAGAGAACTTCTGTCAGTCAGGTTGTTCTAATTCAGGGTGAGTAGAGTGGATCAAGGCACTGATGATGTTCCCACAGGGATTGCAGGTAGCACACTTAGCTATGGTTAATGCCTAACAAGGGCTCCAGATTTCTCAGCTGAAGGACCTCATCAGCTTGCCAACAGAAGACATTGACTACAGCTGGATTTCAGACAGGTGCTGTGAAGCACCATGCTTGGAAAGAGTGTAACCCACTGATGGAAATACAGCTGTGTCAAGAGAACAGCCTAAAAACATCTTCCCAGTTATTTAGCTGTTGGAAGAAAATTTGTGCAGCACACCACTGCACTAACTTAACCATATTGCTCCTGAGACCCTGTGCAGAGAGCTGTATTGTGTCATAAAGATGAGGCAGCTACTTTAAAGCAGCTCAAGTATCTCTCATGAGCTTATTCCTTCTGAGACATACAGAGATTCCCAGGCTGCAGACAAAGTGGATGATCCATACCACAGTGGGATTTCTGAGGTAAGCAGATAAAGTCATTTAGAGCTCTGCAGTTAACAAAAACTCCTCAAAATGATCTTTGAAGTCTGAAATGTGTCAGAAGCTTCTGCACAGTTGTACATATATATACCGTGATTTTGGAAACACCCTGTTTTTCTTACCATATTTAGGCCAAAAATGGTAGTGATAAAATATCAGGACCTCACATATTCTGTGGATTTTGAATTTTCTTCCCTCAACAATCTTTTGCTAAAGCATCATACTGTGGTATAGAAAGCTGTATCTAACCATTAGAGTACATTGTACCAGAGAAAATAGGAAGAAAGGATGAACCGAAGAGATGCATGTCTCCCCAAACCTCCTGATCTGTAATATCCCACATATCAGATCTAACCTGACTAGTCCTAACTAGAGGAATGAATTTGATAGATGGGTTCCACAAGAAATGTTTCTAAGTGAGGTATTGTATTACTTAAACTCACAGGTTGCATTGCTTCAATGGAGAATAAAGAACATTGGCTTCCTTCTTTGTTTATCCAGTAAGGCAAAGGTTTTGACTTTATCTTTAGACACAGATGAGTAGGAAAGGATAATTTTAGAAGTATTCAGAAAAGAAAAAAAAAAAAAAAAAAAGAAAAAAACGTAAATACAAAAAGGAAAAAAATCTGGAAAAACAGAAACATATAACATATTATCACCTGAATCCTAGGGAAAGATTCCACTCCTGCAGATAGCCAAAAGAGAAGGGACTCCAAAGGTGTCACCCCACCACCCCCCCAGGAACAGCAAAGAATTACAGGATTGAAAGCTTCTTTTCAGCATTCTGCTCTTGGAACTTTTAGCTTATTATCTTTGTATAGACCTGGACCTACATCTTCAGTATTCTCTTCAACTTATTTCTACTAATATGCTTTTATATTATTCCTGTTTCTTGCTCCTTGTTTCCTGATCACCCCTTCTCTCCCACCTTCTTTATTAAGTTTTCTAGTGACAGAAGGATTTTTAGGCCTTGCAGCCTGGAAGAAGTTTCTGAGGGCTTGAAAAGATCCCCCTGCAATTATGCTAGTCAATGAAACTATAGAGACACACATGTGGAGAAGTGCTAGATCCTCTTTTATCCTCTTAGACAAGAAGTAATTTTGTATAGGTCAGTCAGATCCTTTAGTAAATTTTTGCTGTGCTAAATAAAAGTAAATTTCATCCTGTATATTCTGACAGGTCCTTCTGTTAAGACTTACTTTTATCTAGAATTCTTATTTTAAAGCAATTATAATTTAAAGTCTCAAAACTAATCTACATTTCTTATGAAGTTATTATTCTTAGCATTTTCAGAATGAAAAACATATCTGCTGTAAGTTCTACTTCTGTACTTGCCTACATTTCAGATTCAGATCAAATCAAAGGCAAGTCTAAGAATGGATTGAAAAACATGTACATGTGGTTTTTATTTGGATGAAATATGTAAGAAATTCTCATTAAGCATATGTTTGCTTCCACTGCTAGAGCCACTGAGTGAATAAACATGAGGGAGACAAATAGATGCATAAATTTTATTTTTTCAGTTTCTATATCTGCTTACATTAAAGCTACAGATATAATTAAATACTGCTATAAGCATTTGACAGGGTTGGATAAACCTGTAGCCTGAAGAAGAACTCCTGCATTAATAGAGATCTAGCAAAGCAAGTAAGCCACTGATATCTTGTCAGCATTGGGCTACTGCAGCTGTCCAAAAACAACAGCATGACAGACTCCAAAGCACACAGAGATTGTATCCAGAGGACATCAGATTTGTCATTTTTATTCTTTTTTCTTATTTGAAATAGAGTACATGTGAAGGGAAAGCAAATGGAAAGCAGTAGTAAATAGATGCTGAGTTTGAGCTTCTAAACCAGGAACGTCTCTATGTTCCTTTGAGTAGGTTGTTGGTCAGACTCCTTTTCCACACAAAGAAAAGTATGGCCATATGGTGTATATATTGTGTGCTTATTCCTGTGCAACAGGGCTTCATGTATTGAAATTGCAATGGGAAATTGCAATCTAATCTAATAGTTCCCTCTTTTCAATCATTAAATCCCTAATTAACTTACCTGATGAAAGTCGGCACAGCCTAATTGGGGCTTCTCAGTTTCTTTGCTGCTTTTAACTTTTTTTCATGTCATTGAGTTTCCTTGTTGAATTACGTTTAGTAATACGCCCTGTGAATAATGGTGATATGATCAGGGCATTGTGGGTGAAATATTTTTTCAGAAAACTCTGATGATACCAAAGGTCACATAGATTTTTCTTTTGATCTGCTACAACACAAATGACATCAAAATAACCACACCTGCACAAGCAGAAAGAGAGAGCTCTATCCTGAACTCTTATTGAATTGACCAAAGTTGATTACAGACTTATGGTTTTAATATTGATGAGAAAAGGATTACGAAGACCTAATTTTTTGGGTGCATGTTGAATAACAAAATTTAAGTCTAATGAAGAATAACTAACTCTCTTCACAGTTTCAGTAGCCCTTTTCCTTTTAACTCTGGATTTGGCAGTTTTATCCCACAGAGGTGAAAGACATCAACAGTGTAAAGGGAAACACAACCTTCCATTTGATTAAATGTTTCTTATCTTATATTTACTCTTGATGTATCAAAGCTAACTCCACTTATACAGGTGCATTTTTAATATAACACCACCAGAAGTCAACGTCTCTGTTACACAGGAAAAAAAAAAAAAAAAAAAAAGCATGGAGAGAATCTATTACAGAAGACAAATTTTGTAGAGAGATTAGTTTTACTGAAGTTGATAACAAAACCACCTGATGAAAAAGTAAATAGCATCATACAGTAAATAACATTCATACATCATACTGCTGATGTATGAACGGTATTACTAACATATTAAAAAAATCTTTTAATTGAAAAGTACACACTTCAGGTGACTAAAAGTGTGCTTTACTCTAGAGCAATTATTCATCTGGAGCTCAATCTCTTTCCTACCTTTGTCATATATCAACATGGAAATCTCTCTCATGTATTATTCTCTTTTCTTCCTTAATAAGACCATCTTCCATTGTAAACCTGACATCTGAAGCAGTGGATAGAGGCAATTAAAGAGTGAAAATAATTACAGGAACAGGAAAGGTTACTGCACACGCTACTAAACACAGAGAAACTACTCTAAGGCATCCTTGCAACAATGCAGAGGCTAATGCATTTTGAAAATAGCCACCCAAATAGTTCTCACTCTTTGACCCAGTTTAATTACCCTGAAAATGAGTACAGAATAAAAAAATTTGGTACTCAGTTTTTAAAGGCATTAATGAAAACCTATCTTCTCCATTTCAATTGAAGTTCCATTTCCTGCCAGATGAACCATGAAGTGGTAACAGCTTGGGGCAACATTCTTGATATGAGAGCTCTCCTAGAAACAAGGCTTTGAGAGAGAGTGAGAACCAAAGACACCCAAAAAAGAGAAGTACACAATGGAATTGATATAATAAAGGACATATTTTGTTAGAAGATTTAAAAAAATATCTAAAAGGAGTTAATATATTACACAAATAAAGCTGATTGATTGCATTTGCAGTGTAGTTAAGCAATTTGAAGGGTGCCAGATCAGTATTCTTGTTCTATAATGGCCATGATAACTCATCATATTTGCTTTCCTACTTGTAATCATATTTTATTTTCTTTACCAGAATTCTACAAGTAATTGCTGGTGGCATATAGACTAAGTCACAGATGTTAGAACAAAAGACAAAACAAGTACATTGAATGTACATTTCACATTTACACCCAACAAAGGTTGTCAGCTGTTTCTTCCTTGCAGCTGCTTAAAGGTCTTACTGTCCTCTCCCACTGGAACAACTATCCGTTGCACAGATTTAGAAGTTTGACTAAGGTTGCAGAAAATTCATTTTATTTATTACCAATTAATAACAGAGGTGGATAGTGTGAAAACAAAGACAAAATCTAAACTACCTTTCACCACCTCCTTTTTGCTTAAGATCATCTTAAGTCCTTCATTCCCAACTCCTCTACCTCCTCCCCCCTAAGTGGTGCAGGACAGGTGGAGAATAGTGGTTTATGGTCACAGAATCTTAGGATCATACAATGGTCTGGGTTGAAAGGGACCTTAAAAATCATCTAGGTCCAACACCTCTGCCATGGCCAGGGACACCTTCCTCTAGATGAAATTTCTCACTACTATCACAGTGGAGAATTTCTTCCTAACAACTAATATAAACTTACCCTCTTTTAGTTTAAAACCATTACACCTTGTCCATGGTCAATCCATAATAGTTATGACTTGTTATGGTCAATTTATAACATTTCCTCTCTGCTGCTCCTTCTCACGTGAGTCCTCTCCATGTTCTGCAATTCCTGCAGGGACTATCCCCCTGCTTAGATATGGGGCCCTCCACAGGCTGCATAGAAATTTCACTGATTGCACATGGAGCACCTCTTTCTTCTCTTACTTTTCCGACCTTGGTGTTCCCAGGGCTGTTTCTCATATTTTTTCCCCCTCACTCCACTTCGCTGTGCAGAGACCTGAACTTGTGTCCTGGATGGGGCAGTCCCGGCCTCTTATCATAGAGACTACCCCTGCAGCTCCCCACTAACAAAACTCTGCCATGAATATACAGTAAGAAAGAATATTCACCTTTAGGATAAACTCACTCAATATTTAGCCTGAGGATTTGGTGAATAAAGTCTGTAGAGTCCCTGTAGTGCTTGTCTTCCTCAGCAGCACAGAAGGAAATGTTAACAGGTACCAGAGAAAACTAGCCCCGTGTGGAATCAAGATGTTGTTTTATGTTTTATATATGCTATATATGTTTATATGTTTATATGAATATATGATATCTTTTATTTTGTCCCCTAAAGTCAACTAGATAGATCCTCTGGGAAAAAAAAAAAAAAAAGTGCAACTTTGTCACTACTTCAATAATGAATGGTGCCACATTTTAAACTTTATATAGGGTAACAGTCACACACGGTTAGAAATAAGACTAACAGAGGAATGGAAAGAAAGAATGAAAAGCTATGTATCCTTCAGACCATTTGAATTCTCCATAAAGAGAGTCAGAATTTGTTTCTTTATCAACTCATCTAGGACAGAGAAACACAGAATCATTAAGGTAGGAAGAGACCTCCAAGATCATGGAGTCTGACCTGTGACCCACCAACATATCAACTAAACCACATGTATACAGAAAAGAGCAGGTTTTGATATTATTCACATATTTTAGACTTCTTGAATTTTAGGGAGCTTCATTTTCTCTCATAGATTGGAATCGAAGACATGGTTGTCTAGACTGCATAAAAGATCAAAAGATCAAAAACTATGTAAGTGAAACTACTGCCCCATTCCTGTATGTGACCTTTCTGTTCTCCAGATGCCCTGACCAAGATCCTTCTGGGTGTTTGAGAAGGTACTTAGAAGTAATTTCTACCACCCTTGAAACCTCCAAGGGGCTGAAATGGCAGATGATAGGCAAAAGAAGGCAGACTATGTGCCATATTTTATCTATCTCGGCCCAGTCTACAAATCAAGTAGAAGCAAACTGAGATTGGGACTAAAAGGCAAAGACCAAATTTGCTCCCCCTGAGATTAGATGTACATCCTGTTATCTGAATGCAAAACTTAAAAAGTACCATAAATGCATCCAGGAAACAATTTGGAGTCTGGTTTGGATGCTCTAGTAATGCGTGCAGACTGAAGAGGTATCTTCCACAAACCACATTGTTTACATGTCTGATGAACGTATGGCTGATAATTGATGACTGTGAAGAAGAACTAATGTCAGAGGAGGAAGGCAACTGTGAGAATAATGTTTAAGATGCATGATTGCTTCATTTTTATATTTTCACCACTTAGTCAGATGAGTGTAGCTCCAGTCAGGAAGTGGTTGTCATTTAGTCAAAAGTAAGCTGGAGACACTGCATGACATGGGAAGGATTCAGACATCTGAAAATGCTGAAACAGTTGCATCTTCTTTCTTTCCAAGGCAGCTGAAATACATATTCCTGAGACAAAATTTCCAGAGAGAAAACAAAGCTACTATAATAATCTCAGCTACGCTTTGTACATTAGACACATAGTCTACCACTGCAATGTTGATTATGCTGATGTAGGACAGAGGGAACATCTGTACAGGCACAGGACAACTCACCTCTGCTGTATGCTTAAGCCAGGGTCAATTTTATTAGTAGCCCAAACATTTTCATTGCTTGTCAAATCTAGTTGTACCTGATGTTCTAAAAGTAGAAACCTGGTGTTTCTGCTGCTGGTAGAACATAATAGACTGTATTACCAAAAACACAGCTTTCAAAATGCTGCTTAATGAACTTCATGTGCATTTCTGTTAATTGTGCAATCATTTATTCTAGTCTGGAAACCCATATACATCAACAACACTAATAAAAAGAAAAGAATAATTTCAACAGAAAAATCATGCTAAGAAAATCAAAATAGTGTATTGAAACAAACTAAAGTTTTTAACAATCAACTGTCTTTCTCATTTTTTTTTCAGTTGCACACTGGCTCAAAAATATTTTGCTTTAAACTGATCACAGCCATCCTGCATTTTGTTTTTCTACAGAGGCACTGCTACCTTGGGTTGAGGGGGTTTGCTGTGCCCTGTGGTGACGGGGTTGGATCTGGCTGGAATCTCTGTGCTCCCCTTCCAGAGCCCACAGCCACTGCTTGGCATGGACACCCAGCATGACATGAGGACACCAAGGAGAGAGAAGGCAGCTCTTGCCTGGCTGGTGGCTCGCCAGTGATTTCTGCAATCCTGAGAACAGCTCACCTGTGAACACTGGGCATTGCCACATAAACAGGGATGAATTTCTGAACAGGCTGGCCCAACAGCAGATACCTGTAATGAAACCAGCGCTCACGGTTATTACAGTCTCTCCATGAAAGCACAATCTTCTATTTTACACTTTATTTTTGGGTAAGATTTTAAACAGATATGGCTGGCTGCTGCATCTTATCCCACCCTTGTGTCAAAAGGTGGTAGTATTGGTGAGCAGCTCACAACAGCTCCAAACATGTGAAAGCACACTCTCTGATGACAATATATTAATGAGATAATTTCATATGACAGATCAGGGATATTTTATGTGACTGATAAAAGACTGATTACATCTACTTTAGACTATTTCTACTGAGAATTTTAAGATGATGTTTTATACAAGCCCATATATGAAAAATAATTTACTTGAATGCTCTAATGGAAAGTGAGCATGAGGGATCAATTACCCCTGGTAACAGTCTTTGAAGAATCTGCATCAACCCCCTCTTTCCAATGTTCTAATTAATGAATAGTGTACTTTCTTAGAATTCATGTATATAACTATCAGGTCACAGTGTATTTCAGTATCATCTCAATATTTAGAGATGCATAAAAAGAGAATAAAGTCTTGAAGAACATTTAAGAGATTAGTATTTATATTCCTTGTTAATGCTCACAGAATATGCAATAATGTTTATTGCAAAAAACAATCAAACCAATTCCTGTTGTTTAACACAAAGCATAATAGCCTTCAATAAATAAACTAGATACAATAATGCAGCATTCAAAATATGGGATTGAGTTGAAATGCCAGGACTTTGTTCTTTAAAGCTCATGAAAAACTTCTCTTGGAACTGCTGGCCTCTCAATTTTCTGGCTTCCTTGACATTTACAGACTATGTCCTGTGCTTCCATTTGGGAAAGCATTTAAGCACTTCATTTATATTTAATTTTGGATCATTTTTAACATGCAAAAGGCATCAAATCTAAAACAAATACAAAATAATAGAATATCTAAGTATTCTACAGAAAACTGATCAGCGTAATTCATACTCTGAAAGGGGGAAAGTACAGGGAACCTGGACTTTCCCCTCTTTAGTTCTTGACACCACCAGTGTTGAAAACCACTGGATGACAATCTCTGCCACATGTATGTCAGTCTCCATCTGACAAGCAGCGTGACTACGTAACTTGATTGTAGCTGAGGACTGCTTTGGGAATTCTCCTTTCTCCAACACCCAAGAATGTTTCCTTAAGGAAAGAAAGACAAGAAAGGTTTCAGTAATTATTTTATATGGATAGCAAAAATACAAAGAGGATATTTTAACTGCTTTCTAAAGGAGAGCTAAATTACAGAAACAAGGGCATTGGGTACATAAATTAGAAAGATAATTTTGTTGCCAGCCTTTTTCTCCTCTGTCATTTTCTTACTCATTTATTCCAATTCTTTTATAAACAGCAGAGTCTCGAGGAATCTTGAGAAATGCTCAGAGGCAGAAATTTTTTCACCTGTCCCCAAAAGGAAGAGTATCCTCTGTGCTTCTCCGTGTGTCATACCACCCTCCTCACTCCCTTAGAAGACATCTGTCTTTTGAACTCAGCTGAAGGTGAGACCAGCTTGTCTATTAGAGTGGAGGGATAACATTCTTGGATATGTTTATCACAGAGTTCATGACTGGGTATTTAGTAAAGTTACAAAAACATCACTAGTGGAAAGTGGTGAGGGAGTTGGGGAAAGCATCCTCTGGAAAAAGCACAATTGCAGAGTCCAAAATCAGTGGGGAAATATATATCAAAACACTTTTTATGGAAATGTTTACCCTAAAGTAAAAATAGAAAGACTTTGAGGGACGGGAATTTCTTTCTACTTATTCTAGACAATTGTAAGGGTATTCTGGATCTCTGTCCTCTTCACACGTGGGTGTGAAAGGAAATGCAGATTTCTCTCAAACTCAGACTGTTCAGATAGACATGCATTGATTGGAAAGCTCAGTCTCCAAACCAAGTACACAGAGTAGTGTTGCTCCTTACACCCTGAGCCTTTCTGTCAGTGATCCTGCAGACTCCCTGCTGGCCATCTCCTTGGCTGTGACTCACGGCATACTAACTGCTCTCCACATCCTTCCAGGCTGGCTTTAGGGTGGTCACTGTCAGCAAGCATTTTGTGCATTCTCTAGGCATGCTGTGAAACTATTTTGAAGAATTAGTGAAAAGAACATTGAAACACAACTGATTACTGCAACTGGCAATTACTGACAGCACAGGGACCTGAGTAAAGCTTCAATTTCAGACAATTTCAAAATAGTTGTACCTCTAAGGCCAAGAGTTCAGAAAGTGGCTATATCCAGGTGCACAGTTCATAACTAGGGAAAGAAGGAGGCTCTCCTCCTTCCCACCCCTCTGCAAGCTTCTGCTGCTAACACGAAGCTCCTCAATCACACTTCAAACTCCAAGTAACAGGCAAGGAGACATGGACTGGCACATGTAACCATGTAAGAGGACAAGCTGGCTGAAATGAAAGAGTATGTGACTGAAAGCAGAGGCAATAAAATGGAAATGCAGTGGAGGATGAGGACAGAGTAAAAGAGTGGAGAATATGGGAGATGAATGTCTGCTGACTTTTAATACTCATGAAAACACAGATATAATGATTCCTCTAGTATGTTTCACTGCATCTTAGGTATGTTAATTCCAGACCTGTGGCAGTTTTAGACCACAGGTGTGTTTTGAAACTGAGACATTTACCAATATTATAAAATATTTCCGTTATAATTTATTTTGCACATGAAATCTAAAAGGTGAACAGAATCACTTTTTACATTGTTTCATAGTTTTCTACAAACATTTTTTCTTCCATGCCATCTGATTTTTATTTTTTTTTTTGTAGTACCCAGTAGCAGAGAGCCACATAGCATGTAAATTTCATCTGGTGTTTGTTTTCTTGATAGCTTCTTCCTCCCTAAGCTGTCAGACAATTTGACTTGAGACAACATCAGAGGCCAAGGCCCTCTACCCTCTTGATCTAGAATGCCTTCAATTCTGCTTACCTATGACCTGATACCTGCAAATAAACCAGAAAAATAAATTTTTGGGGCTGGCAAAAAAAAATGCATATTGAACATTGCCTGTTTCCCTTCTCCCTAACTTATATCTGCACTGCTTGTTTATCTTTATCTTCCTTCTATTTTCTCCCCTTCTTTACGTTTACAGGCATTCAACATATGGAAACATTGGCATAAAATAAAATTTGCTTCCCAGCATTTTTCTTTAACCTATCTTCAACCTACATTAATACAGATGTAAACTTAATTTTTCCCTGTTGGGCCTTTGGAATCTTTTGATTTTTGTTGTTTATAGGAGATGCAACCCTTTCTGTGTACAGCAAAGCTAATGAAAGCATGAAATATTCATATTGCATCCCTAATTGTATAATAAAGTGGAACATGTGCTGTTATAGTTGAAAACCTCCAGTCTAATTAGCAGTAGCCTAATAAATGCTTAAGTGAAACATAAAATGTTTAGTGCTACTCAACTAAGTCTCCTTCCTCATTCAGTTCTATTAAAAATGACAACAATTGGATAATTTAAAATAATACAAAAACATGTGTGCATATATATGTTCTTATTGTAAATATCTAAATATTAACTAAGGGGTTCCTTCAGGGTTTCATAATCAAAATTGGCTTGTTTCATTATTACTTATACTATATATTTGTGGCCTTTAATTTTTATTTTCATTTTTTTCATTTTTTTTAAGTGCTACTGTTTAATCTATCATCACCTATTATAATTTTTGGTATTATGGGTACATAATATACCGTTGGAAAACTCTATTTCAGCTTTTAATTTACTCCGTAGCCCTGGAAAAATAATCCCAAAATAAACCTTTAAATCTAATAAAATAAAAAAAATTTGAAAAAAGAAATCTGAAACACCATAGTCTTCTCCTTTTCTTTTTCAAACATCTCTGCTGATAAATCATTATCTTATTTCCAGGAAATATTTCTTCTGTAATACATAAGAAGACAGGGAGCAAAGTGGAAATTTCTGTGGAACAGCCAGCAGTGCAAAACTAAAAAAAATGCTTATCCTTTTTCTCAAAGGTTACGCATGGTTTCAGATGAAGAAAAACATTTTCTACAATGCAAAGATGCTTCTACATTTTAAATATCATAAATAGAAAGATGAAGGAAAATGTTTGAATAACCAAAACACCTTCAAACAAATAAATAGAATACTTTTATTGCTCCATTGACTAATTTAAACACTACTGGAACGATAATCGGATAAAAACGTGCCCTTTGGTCAGGGTTTTCTACAAGTGTCTATTACAGTGATTATTTTCTCTGTCTCAAAATTTGCTGATATCAACCTTGAGACACAATTTCAGTCAAAAATCATCTGATGTAACAGACAATAATATTATTTCTTCTCATTGCAGTGCTTCAGTGTAAGTGCTTCATAAATATACAAGCTAATTGCCTCCTTTCCTTGCTATTAAACCAATAATAATGCTGATATTATGACATGATAGAGGAAGTGTTTTATTTTCTGTCATTATGGGGACCATTTTTGCTACATTATTAAGGTTTTATGTGTGCTTGTAACAAGTAAAATATTGGCATCCTTTGGAAGTGTTAGTGTTTCCCTTTCCTTATTTATGTAATATGGGTAAGTCGATTGACATTTAATATTGTCAATTTACTGACATTTCTTTCCAATTTATTTGCCTTTTTTCATGTATTGTGGACAAGTGTATGTCATTGTTGAATTATTTATTCAAATCAGATATTTGATGTTGAAACAGTGTACTACTTTATTTAAGTGAACAAAAACCAGATTGATGAGGAAGTACATTTACGTAATGAACATCTAATCTGTACCTTTGTGAAATGCTTCAGGATTATTTTGTCTAAAAATCACAGTGGGCATGACACAATTTTTTTTTAATTGCTTTAAAGCCCAGGTTAAATTATGCATCACTTGCAGATTATACTGAAAACAATATTGACTTTTCCCTCTCTAGGTGCTTTCTCTTCTTGCTCTTCATCACACAGAACTTTTACATCTATTAGATTTGAAGCTTTATTTTCCACATGTAAGCACTGAATTCCACTACAGGACAAAATACTGAATTCAGTACTCATAAAATCCTCTGGGAGACGATTTATATTAACAGAGGTCATGCTTTACTGAAGTGCCTTTTCAGTTACTTTTAGAATCAATAACAATTTTTTGGTATTTCTACTCTGTTTAGTATTAATTTTTGTACATTTATACAATTTTCATGTACCATAACAAGTAAAAAAATTATTATAAACAGAATCTACCATGCAATAATCAAGTTGAAGCCACTAGAAGAGTTCTACAAAACTAATATTCTGATTATAATTCAAATTAATACCAACTTCAGTGCCAGGTTTAATCAGATTAATAGGTCATGAATGAATGACATGACAAAGGGCCCTTAGATGTTTAATTGCTTAAAGGATCCCTAGTCCATTTGAAACTAATGTTCACTGCAGAGGAGCAGGAAGATTATGAAAATGACAGTATGAAAATGTATCTAAAATGTACCCAGGAATTTACTGTGTACTTCTCCAACTCCTGTGTGCAGACCAGTCTATGGGTCTCTCAGAAGCCAGGAAAACCTCCCAGCTTCGTGCTGTCCTCAGTCTTGCTGAGGAGGCACTGTAAGCATCCATCCAAGTAACTGATTAGTAACTGAACAGTGTGCCCAGTATTGAACCTTGGGGGAATCACCAGCAGTGTCAGACCTCCAACCATTCCCTGTGCCACTGACTACAACCCTCTGGGATCTGCTGCTCAGCCTGTTCTCAATCCATCTCACTGTCCACTCACCCAGTCCACACTTCCTTATTCTGTGTGTGATGATGTGAGATTTGCTTTCTTATAGTCATTTCTCCTAACCTCTGCAGCCATTCAAAGACCATTAAGAGCAACCTTGCTGTGGTGTCCACCAACTTTCTTAGCATTTATGGATCCATCAGGGCCCATGGACTTGTGGATCCCAAGTTTGCTCAGGTATTCTCAAGTCCAATCCTCCTTGAATAAGGAAAAATCTTAATTTCAACATTCCTTTACCCTGGTCTCCTGAGTCAGAGATTTCTGACAGCTAGCTTTGTTACTGTGCAGCCATTCAGAATGACCTCAACAGGTTGGAGAGATAGACTAGTGCTTTTCTAGTTCTAAAGTTCATCTGTTTTTCTAAAATTCACTAGTTTTTAAGTGTCTCCCAGCTGTTACTCTTGAATTGAGAAATTGAGAGCTATAATCAGGTGTCACTCTGCATCTATACATGCATGCAGGCAAATATGCCCCAAACCTATTACCAGACCATACTGTTTTGGAAAAAGACCTATCTAGAAACTGATTCCTCCAGAAAGCTCTCTCCTTTTCATTGTTCACTGTAGGATGAAATGTGCTTTCCTCATCCATCCAACCATCTTTTCTTTATCCAAACAGATTCAGTGAGATTGCAGCTCACACTGTTTCAGTTAACATGTACCTGTTTGTTCCTTGGCCTCACAGTGGTAGCTTTTGTAATTAGTCTAGCAGTGCCTAAAGAAGCACTTAAGTAGAGAATAATCACAGCCAGATCTTCTGTCTAGCAATGCTCTACTTATCAGTATAAATTTTGCAGCAAAATGAGACACATACAATTTAAATGATAAATATAAATTGTTAATCCCAAATAAATCCATTTTTCTAAGAATGAATCAGTAAAATACAGTGAAGCTGTATATTTTCACATGACATTTCCCCAGCCACTGACTGAGCATAAATTTTGTTTCAAAGATAAATTTCTAAAATACTGATAAACATCTAATATGAACTTACCATACAGTTAATAAATTATTATTTTAAAGATATGACTACAGAATTTGACAAATAAGTTTATATTTGTATTAATATACAGCAAGTGAATATAATAAATTTTACTGTGGTGTTCATAATCATCCATAGCACATACTATATACACCTGTAACACACTTAAATCTTTCATTAATAATTAATGAATCTTAAATAAATTATGTATAAATTTACCTTTAGTGTAAGGTACAACCCCGAGGCTGATGATAACCATGAAATTCGAGTGTGAATCCTACAATAGATTTTCCTCTGTTAATCTAAATTTTCTATTACAGAAAAAGGTTATTTAATTGCAAGTTAGGTAAAACAATTGTAAGCCTTTATTATTACAACAATGTCTCCTTCAGGACTGGAAGATAATAATGATATTCCCATTTGCAGCCAGCTGCTTCCCTGAGGTTATTGTGGTAGAAAATGTGCATTTTTACGCAAGTGAACATTTATATGCAACAATAGCAGTCTGGAAATGCCATACTGAGCTTAAATAACTCTGAATATCAAAGTTTAGGAATCACAGATGCATATTTTTCTCATTTATCCATTTATCCAATAGTGAATCAGATTGTTATGATTGAAGATGCTTTGTTATGATTGAAGATGCTTCATTAAAAAAAGGCTTCAAAATTCTTTATCAAAGTTCTATGTTTCTTTTTAAAAAAATGAATTATGGGTACCTTAAAGAGTTTATTTTCCTCCTTCTGTGAGTGGTATCACCTGCCTTGATGAACTGACTGTCCTGCAGACTCAGTTTCTGGTGTCTGATTTTTCAGGTCCACTTGTCACCCCACACCTCATCCATTTTAAGAAATGAGGCACCTTGCTGTTACCTGCCTGCTTCATATTAAACCAGAATTCAGGATCTTGTCTCTTTTCCAAAAAAAGGCAAACTTACAACTCATTTTTCCAAACATTCTTGTGTATCTAAATTACAAAAACTTTCTCTGGTTCTTTTTACACTGTCCTGTATCAGGGCAGAATAGTGGTATTCATCCAGAGTCACCTCAAGGCTTTTACCATGGTGATGGAAACCAGCTGTTCAACTCCTGAAATCTCTGGAGAGAAGCATACTTATTTATTTAAAAGGTATCTAGATTGCAGAAGAGTCAGAAAGGCTGTTATAGCTGATCAAATAAAGCAAAAATGATTTGTTGAATAATGTATTTGACAAATATGGACAAAATCTGGCCAATACATTGTTCATCAAATAGTGCTTGCACAGCTAAATTGAAAAAAACAACCCTTAACAGCCATATGCCAACATATATAAAAATCTGTTTCTGGGTTGTATTGAAAAGATTTTAAAAGAATTTCCTTAAAGGGCCCAAAGGACAGGTTCACACAATTTAGACGTTTAAGTTTATCGACGCTGTAATAAAATTCTCTCTCAAAACCTCTAGGGAGGGAAAGTCCATAAATATCCTATCTTTCATCACTATACCCCCTAAATAATTAGCTGCCTTCCACATATTTCCAGAATTAATTTATTTTTATCAGATCTAACCAGTTTTGTATATATTTCACATTTAGGATCCACAGACAGGGTTTTCCATGCTTATTCATGTTGAGGAACCTGTTCTTAGGACACAATTATGAAATCCTCTAGGGACAGAGTCCAAATATCTTGAAGCCCTCTGATTTTGTTCAGAGCTCAAGGGAAGGATATGCGACCTCACACAATAACTGAGGGTTTGAGGATACAGGAGAGCAAATTTTTTTTCTTTCTGAGGTGTTAAAGCACTTATATCCTAGTTCCAAGGAGAGGATCTTTAACAACTCTTGACTTTGCAAGACTGAGAATGAAACAAATGACAGAAAAACAGGACAATCATTAGAATCCCTCCTTAGTCTTAGTTTTTGTCACTATGCATAGGTTGCAAAACTACCCTAAAGAATTTCAGACAAAGCCAGATGACGTGATCTGAGAAAGAAGCAGAAAACACTGTGACATGACTGTGATGTAGAAATGCAAGCAGTAGCCACTTATGCTTACATTTCTCTCTTCTTCTTTCCTTCAACACTGTTATCCTCCCTCACAAGTAAATCTATGACTGGTTAAGGTTGCTTCTTTGCCAGAACAGGTAAAACCAGTCTAGCTTTCCATCGTGGTGGAATTACATAGTTTCAGTTGACAATTCATCTGGAAAGTTTAAAATTGCAGTTGAAAAACCCTTGTGGATAATGTCTGTTAATAGTGAACTGGATGTCTCAGGCGTCTCATGGAGGGAACATTAAAAGCTATGATTTTTTCTCATCCAAAAGTCAATAAAATGTTAATCCTGTTTTTACAGTTCATTGCTTCAGGTAGGGAAAGCTATTCTCTCCTGGCTTGGCCATGAGGGACACCTTGAAAATCACAAGGAAAGACAAACTTAAGTTTCCTTTTGTGGTTCATGTGGCTTTTTCTGGGGAGCATTTTGTAGAACATAATCTTGCCTTAGATTACTTTAGGTGATACATATGGGAGTGTCAGGCAACACTGCACCTTTTTGTGTTCTCTGACTCTTCGATCTTTGGGGAGTAAAAGGGTTCTTTAGTAGCTGTGGTACATAACTATGTAGTTAAGACCAGTAAAACAAGATTAATTCATAGACTATCTGTCTTCTGCATCAATCATATTTTGAAAGAGATTTACCTATTTTTCAAGCAGTATGCCACTAGTTAAAGTTCTCTTTCTCCATGGGTTGAGGTACAGGTACAACAACTTCACATGGCTCTTTCAAGACCTACGTAGTGTAAATTGTTGCATGTAAAAAGAATTCAGATTAATATCTCGGAATATTTAAAGGAATAAGTGACATAATGGGTTACACCCAGCACAGGGCTCTTTTACCACAAGCAATGTATGAAGAGAGGAAGGAGCCCAGGAGCTGCTTACCTCATAGAAAACATCTGTATAGTCATCAGGAGGGAGAGCTTGCCATACTTATGGACACATCTGGTAGCAGATTTTCTTATGAAGGAATATATATCAGGCAGTGACAGATCACTTGCTGAAAGTAACCTCCTGAGCAATGTTTAGCTTCTCAACAGCTGTGTTTAGTTGAGGATTCCTGCTGAAGATAGCAACATTTGCAGTCACTAGAGGCTGAAAACTGGGATTAAATGATTAATAACTTTCTTTTATTACTCAGCTAGGTGATTCATATTAATTGCATTGAAGCAGATTTGCATACAGTCTAGGTTTATGTAATGATTCGATATAGGTATATTAAGTATTTACTTTAAGGGAGGATTGCAGGAAGTGTAGATGTGTATTCTCTCCTTTCTTTTCCTCTTCATATCATATTCTGTCCAGCTTTCCACACACATGCTGTATTTTTCCTCTCTTATATATATTGGAAATACAATTTCCTCTCTTTCTAAGCTTGTATAAATGCTTAGAAAATATGCACTTCCAAAATAAGATCCAAGAAGCTCTAGCATCTGCTGCATTTCTAGTAACCATTCACTTCAATATCTAATGTGACATAGAACAAGGGAAAGAGAAAGGCAGAGAAGGGAAAATTCTCATTTTAAGTAATTAATCCAGTGTATTTTTTCAAATAAAATATTTGCATTTCTTTCATTATGCTGCAGACTTCTAGAACCATTAATGAAATATTAAAACATGGAAGGACAGCTATAAAAAGTGAAACTGCATATAAACACTTTAAAAGACCCTATAGCTCAGTCAAAACGTACAAACAAATAAATAAAACCGGGGAAGAAAGTCCAAACTAACAAAAAACCACAAAGCCACTTTCAAAGAAACACCAGAAGAAAAATCCTCATCATATTCAGCCTTTAGTGAAACAGAACTTTCTGCTTGGGACTCAAGACTGAAGATAATCGTATTATTTTGAGCACTGGTAAAAGAAGAGGATTTTGTTTGGTTTTGTTTGTTTGTTTTGTTTTGTTTGTTTGTTGTTTGTTTTGGTTTGGTTTTTTGTGGGGTCTTGTTTGTGTTTTTTTGATCCAGTGAAAAGAGTCACATGCTTAATTGTTATTCATAGTTGAAGTTCTTGCTATTCAGAATCAGGTGGTTTTTCTACAGAAGAGATAATTGCATTTCAAATACCCAATCACACCAGTTAGACTAAAAGCACTTCACCTTTCACTCTTGCATACTTTTTGGTATTTTTCACTTTGCATAATCTGATGTACCAAAACTGAGTTCCAATACAGGTTTTCCTGTGGTTTTGCTCTGTCTGGTATGTTTTTTACCCTAGGGAAAAAAATTTAAAAGTCTGTCTAACCTCTATCTGTGTCTGCATGGTAAATTGCAGGTAATTGAAATAGCCAATGTGACAAAGGCCATCACAGCATCCATGTATTGCTCATCCTGAAATAATATACCCTGAGAAGAACCAGAAATACCTGCTTATGTTGCTGCAGTAAAACATCTACATGAGTTTTGGATTGATGTCACACTGCCCAGGTCCTGCTGGTTCACAAGTTGCATGAAATGAGAATCTCTCTGCTTGCAAGAGGTCCCATGCAGATGTGCATTTCGATTGACCTTCTCCTTACACTGACTGACTTCAGTGCAATTTCCTCAATCACAGGCCTCAGTGGGCTGAAGCTTTCAGAGTATCTTGTTGCCTTTTATTTCTAATTCCTCTAAAGTTTGATTATAGTGCCAACTATTCTGCCATACCAGAGACTTGACTACTACTGTTTTATCACTTTTAATTCCAACCTAAATATTATTAAAGAAATGTAGTACATTTTAGTTGTGGCACTCCTTATGTGGCATATGTAGCCTCCATATGTATTTTTAAAAATTGTTTGTTTTGACTAAAATATATGTGCTCACACAACCATCAAATGCCATTTTACCTATAAAGACAGCTCTTTAGCGTGTCTACATCTTGCCATATTTCCTCAGCCACCAATGCAAACTGTGGAAGTGATCTGGGACATGGGATTAGGAAGCTGCCTCTTTCAGACTCTTCATATCTAGCAAGAGAACTTCAAATGGAGCTCTTTTTCCAGTAACTGAAGCACTCCAACATTATTCATTTCCTTGGGGTTTACGTTCTGTTTTCAGATTTCCGAAGTTCTCTTTTTCCTTAACCACTGCCACGTCTCTCACTTTTAGCAGACGTACATGAAAGGCATTTAATAAAATGGAAGGTCTCTTTAAGTGATGATATGTTATATTTTGGTTTCAGTCTGTTTCATTTCATGGTCTTGTAGCAGAGAGGAAACAAAAAGAAAAAACCTGCATTATTACTGAATATCTTAAGTTATGTGAATTAACTTTAATTATGCTAAGTGCTGTCTGTAAGCCTATGCAATGTGATCTCGTTTATAATAGTGTAAGTACTTTTCTTTTAGATTTAGTCTTAATTAACAAAATCTGTAATTAAAAAACATCAAAATATTTTAAAATAGCAAAATCTAATCAATAACAGTTTAGAGATTTTACTTATGTTAATGTGCATAGTCCTTTAATTCAAGTTTGGAATTCATCTCCATTATGCATTTCTTAGCACAGACACTGATTTCTACCACTTTAGTTTTAATGTTTGCACAGGGATATTTGCAAGGCAATTTTTTTATATTAGAAATTAAAGCATTGACAGATTTATTTTCTGAAAAACTGATTTTTTAATAGGTTGGCACTATTTTTATTACTAAAGACTATGAGCTTAAGCAACACTTAGTAATTTATTAAGTAGATATAATTGGAGACAACATTACAGATGAGCAAGTATTCTTTAAATTTGTACTAAAATATTTTCAAGTCTTACGCTTTGTTCGTAGTTTTTGTAAAAACCCAGTTTCCCATTGTAACAGTGTGTCACCTCCCTGGACACGATGCTACATCCCATGTGACAGTAGGAAGTTGATTTTCTGAAGCTTGAATGTTTGGTTTTTACCAGTAGACAATGTAAATGTAGACCATTGCTTTTCACAGGATTTGTACACCTTTCAATCAAATAACAGAACTTAAGAGCTAATACTTAGACTAGAGTCAATAAAATAGCTTCATCCACCACTTCTCTGTACTCAGCATTTCCAGGTTACCAAACATTAAAAGGAAGGATTATTTTAGATCAGAGATGCTTAGTTAAGAGCACAAACTCCTTTCATGAACACTATAAATAAGTCCAAAAGATATTTAAGGACAGTAGTTGTCCTCATGGAAGAAAGGATCAGTAGGAAGAGTCCTTAAAAACAGGTGATTATTTAGGAAAAATAATTTCAAGCATATCATAGGATGGTGGGGGTTTTGTGTTTGTATGTGTAAGAAAAGATATGTGTTTTAGAGGAAAGACAAATCTAAATGACAAAAAAATCAAACCCTTCTTTTTTTACAGGCCAAGTTACATCAGAAGGCTTTCCTGAATTGTTCCCTGTGACTTGGGTTTTACAGAAATGGTTGGTCAGTACAGTGAGCTTAAATGAGTACTTAAAGAAGTGTCATCTGCAAAGACCTCTTCAAATATTCCCTGCTGAAAAAGTGGAACATTGGTACAGCAAAGGGATGCTGCAAAGTGAAGGAATAAGGAAAGGAACGTGAGTAAAGTTTTGAGTGAGTCTTTTTGCATAATTTTAGCACACCAATGGACAATGTAATATTTTTTGAGGGAGGGAGATACTTTCAAGACAATTTAACAGCATTTAACTCCTTAGATGTACTTAGTGGCATACTTATACAATCAATTTCTTCACTGGTAAAGCCCTTCTCTGCTCTCTCTGACTCTAGGACAGTCTTGCATAGGATAACTGTCCTGGTTTCAGCTGGGATAGAGCTCATTGTCTTCTTAGTAGCTGGTACAGTGCTGTGTTTTTCATTCAGTATGAGGATAATGTTAATAACACATTGATATTTTGGCAGTTGCTGAGTAGTGCTGATAATAAATCAAGGAGTTTCAGTGTCCCATGGCCTGTAAGTGAGGAACTGCACAGGAAGCTGGGAGGGAGCATGGCTGGGACAGGTGACCTGACCTGGCTAAAGGGATGTTCCACACCATAGAACACCATGCCCAGTATATAAACTGCAGGAGCAATTGTACTGTGCATCACTTCTTCCTCTCAAGTTTTATTCCCATCTCTCTCTTTTTCGTGATAATTATTATTATTATATATTTTTTAAATTTAATTTTTAAACTCTTGTTATCTATCTCAAGCCATACATTTACTTTTGTCCTCCCCAGTTCTCCTTTTCACTGGGGAGAACAGTGAGGAGTGAGTGAGTGAGTGAGTGAGTGAGTGAGTGAGTGAGTGAGTGAGTGAGTGAGTGGCTGCATGATGTTTAGTTGCTGACTGTGGTTAAACCATGACAACTTTTTGACACAGTTTGACATAGTAAAACTTTTATTGTTATGGATGTTAATGAGTTAAAATCATTAAATTGCTCCTCACTTTAAAACACCTGTCAAAAAAAAAGTCAAAACCCAATTAAAATCAACCCATGTCATCCAGGTCAGTATAGAGATGTTTGGAGTTTTCTCTTGTAATGTAGAATGACTTCTTGAAATTGGCTTGCCAAGGAAGGAAACACTTTTTATAAATAATTCTTAAGAGCAAAGTTACACAAGGCAGCTAAGCCAATCACTGTGAAAATGTCCTGCTTCTCTTTTCTATTCACTTCCTTTCCTGCTTATTCTCTTATTTTGCTTAAACAATTTGACTCAGCACTATATTCTTTAATTCCAGAGTGTGAGAAAAGGAATTTTTAAATTTTTTTACTGTTTTCATGACAAATCCCCTCATCTTCAAGCTCCAGAGACCATATGAGAGAAGAATAGTGGACTGCTGAAAGGAGAAGTGAAGATACCTGCTCTATATTTCCTATAGCTGCACCCTGTGTCTGTGGATATCACTGATGTCTACTGGCAGTGCTATGTGGACCTGATGCCTTGTATGTAATAAACCTTTGAACCCATTCACCTGAACAATCAATTATAAACATCTCTACTCCCCACTACATCACACATCCTCTAGAACATATGAATATCAGCAAAGTCATCCTTCTATATTCTCCCTTTTAGTGAGAAAAAAGATCTGATCCCCTCTTTGTACCATTTATTTTGATGAAAAAGATTAAAATATGTCCTTCATTATTATTGATCTTATCCTGTTAGTCACAGGCATCTTTCCAACCCCTCCTTAGGGTACACCATTTAAATAATTAGTCATACTAGGGAAAGGAGAAAGATGGTATTTTGGCAGATGATTACTGATAAGTCAGAAAAGTGCAGTCAGCTGAGAAAATGGTAAGGTAGAGCAGAGTGAAGAACTTTGGACTGTATTTTCAAAACTTTTACATGAATTTCCTTTGCAATTACAGTAAATATCACTTTAAAATTAATTTGTGCAAAATAATATTCCTTTCTTTCCCTGTTGGCTGATAGAACCACCTAGAACTTGGTTTGACTCTCATGCAAAACCATGATTAACTTTAATTGGTGGTGGAAACTGATTATAGATATTGTCTTAATACTGACACATCCAATTGATTTTAGAAGAGACAGACTTCACAGACCCCTGATCTTGAGTCTATGTTTACAGATGATGAGAAATAAGGATATTAGAGAATCTTATTCTTATAAGAGGGTTAAAGTTCAAACTGTGAGGATTTATGGGCAGCCACAGACATTGAAGAAGATGGGAGAGAGGAAAGAAAATATACTCCAAGGGTGTGGTTTCATCACTGGATTAAGGAGCTATAAAACTGGGCTGCTGCTACAAATAGTGTTCCTCCTCCCTTCCGGAGATCCTGCACTTGTACATCTACCAAGTCAGATCAGCTCTCTGACTCAGGTGAAAAACAAGGGATTAATTTGTCTGCAGTCAGCTCTCTGCCACTTTGACTCACTGAGAAACCTCACAAACCCAGTACTGATGCAAGTGATGATTGTGAAAACTACCCTAAGGGAATATGATGGAGTTTCAGAAGATCAGAAACTCTTGGCATTATTGTCAAGATTAATGCAAACAAATAGTGTGTTCTTCCTCTCAGGAAATGACTGATTTGTTTCATCTAACTAATTGTAGTGATTTTAATTTCTTCTCTCCATTTTGAAAAATCTACCTTGTGATTTTTTTAATAGCTAGTTCATAAGCTACTTCATATTTATTATTTTAAAGAATTTTGTTATACTTTCCCACCTGCTGCTCATAGTTAAGCAATTCTGAATAATTGGCAGAAGACACTTGATTAAAAATATGAGATATTTATTCACACTCTCACCTTTCTTCATTAAGCTCTGGAATCTGTGGTGTACCAGAATTTGTCTCAGTTGGCAAGTGTCACTCACAGTGGCAGGCCACAGAACAATTTTTGCCAGCCTCAAGGAACCATGTACAGGAGAAATGTGCCATACATGTTCCTATGCTACTGACCTTGGCAGAGCCAGCATAGCACCTCTGAAAAACATTGAAACTTTCCAATGTATCAGTGCCCATGAACTGAAACAACATGAAAATTCCTTAACGGCCAATTTAAATTAAAAAATAGTCTATAATTACATTAATTAAAAAATTTGACCAGGCTTCTGGCAGCTTTAATTAACTCTGGATGCCAATATGTCCAATGAGCTATTAGGGATGTCAATGACTAGCCCAGTTAAAGAATGCCTTATATGTTTGCCTATTTTTCCTTTTTTAGTTTGACCACCCTCTTCACTCTGCCCTGCACAAAGAATTTGTGGTGAAAAGGCTTTGATAAAAGCATTTAATATTGCCTAAATTCTCTAAATGATAATCACTTATGTGGGGAAATGGAATAAATCAGTCCTAAAGCCATGGGGTAATGAGAGAAGAAGGAGACTGAACAAAATTCCCAGGTAACTAGGAGTTGTAGAAGATGGGGTCTCAAGACCACCATCACAACATTGAATTAAGGAAATTTATGAAGCAGAGGATGTCAAGCTACTACTTTGAAAACTCTTTGTAGATTAAGATATCTTTAATATAATTAACTTTACAAATTCAGGTATCATTCTATGTAATATACTACTAGACTTGCAAATTAGCTTCTTCCAAAAAATTTGCTTTTCTCTTACATGTCTTTATTAAAGAAATCATTCAGTTTTCTTCTGTCCGAGACTATGAAGAGGTTTTAAGTATGGTCAGATATTCAGGGTTGACATAAGTGTTTTGTTGCAGTTGTGACTTGAAAGGCCAAGAGTATCAGACTCCAGAGCTGTAATCATGAGTCCGTTCTGTTGATAATTCATTTGTCTGAAATTTTCTCATCTCTGAACATTTTGATCCGGTAGTGTCTTAAATCTTGAGGCAGATCAGATCAGTAGGGACACTCCAAGTCCTACTGTGCTTATATTGGTACAGTCACTTCTGGCATTTCCAGCTTCCTTTACCTTCACCACAGCATACAGTAGAAACTCAAACCAATCCTAAAAGCATTTAAAAGCACTTCCATGGCCACTATGCTCCCAGATTTTCTACTGCTTTTTTGTTTTTCCCCCTAAGTGTGCCTCTGTGTTTTTTCTCTCAGTCCCTAACAATTTGTGATCTGGAAAGACTACAGAGAGTTTATTTTTAATATAAGAATGAGTTTACAAAGTAGAATTAGTTTGTCATTATAGAAACAAAAAGTTCTTTAACACTGTCTAACTAGAGAAGTTGTTATTTCATAGTTATGTAGTTGTGACATATTCAAAAAAGAAGAACAAGAAGCTCCAGTTCAGCTTAAGAATAGCTCCAGTACAGCTCTATTCATTAGCACAGAGTGATGCCAAAAAACTGGCATCTCAAGGCAGTATTATCCTTCCAAGTGCATAGCTGCTGAGCAGCAGCATGCAAATAATAAAAGAAAAATAAGATTGTTTTAATTAGTACAACACAGGCTGCAAATACCATTAATGAACTATATTTAATTTGTTAATTCAAACTTCCAGCATGACAGGAACTTATTTCAGATTCTGCACCGAATTTCCAAATGCCTATTACTAGGCCAGAGAGAAAAAGGAAAGTTTGTCTCTGCTTCCAGTGCAGCCATTTCAGGATAAGATTGGTGGATAATCTGAGTGTTTTGTCCTCTTGATTCACTCTTTGCATCCTGACTCTGTGAAGGCCTATGATAAGGATTTGCCTTGCTTTAACAAGTAACTATCCCAATGGAGGGTTTTTAAGTAAAACATACTGATAAGAGACAACCCCTGAATGACCACACAATGTAACAGCATGCACTGATATTTGATTCCAGATGACCCATCATGGTTTTTGGCACAGGGTAGGTCCAAAAGCAGTAGAGACTTAAAAATTGGAAGCTGTAGCTGAGCTAAATAGCAGGGACTTTAATTTCTTTCAGTCTAGAAGTCCTCATCCAACCATAAACCTTTCAAAAGAAAATAAAAATAAACGAGATTTGTCCAGATGCATAAGCTAAACCTATAAGAGGAATAAATCATCTGGAGTATGCGAAAATAAATACAGCCTAGTTTGCTACTGATTTGTGTCTTACAGTTGGCAGTGATCTGATTGGAGATGATTCCTGTGTGTGGACAGAACCTGAGTGTCTCTTCCACCCTCATATTCTGCATATGTAACAAATGGAGAACTCTTTTCCTCTGTAGGAAGAAATCTACAGACTGTCTTTCCTTTTCTCAGCTGTCTATTTTGTTAATATTTG
Organism: Zosterops lateralis; assembly: GCF_965231275.1. NCBI lineage: Eukaryota > Metazoa > Chordata > Aves > Passeriformes > Zosteropidae > Zosterops > Zosterops lateralis. Next base: position 55,252,540 of record NC_139765.1, read on the forward strand.
GATGCATGGTGTTTTCTCCAAGATTCCCACTACTTTGTTAAATTTATTTAAGTCGGCTATTGTTTAAAAGGATTTACGTTCTTTGAATTTTGGAGGTTTTATTAGTAGTGAGGAGGAGAGAGACAGATGTCTATTTAAGGATATATTTGCATAAGCTGAATCTTCTTAGTACTCAGGATGTAGCTTCGTCTTCTAAAAAATATACCTGTGCTCTGAAAGTTCATGATAGCTTTAAGATAGCGAGCATGGCATCAGTACATACAAGCAACTGAGTAGTCAGCAATTCACATCTAAACATTGAGGCATATCTGAAATGCCTAATTATTATGATAATGAGTTCAAGTGTATCAGTATAGGCAAATAAGCATAAGTAGACATGATAATACATCTCTTCCTGAGCTGTTCAAAGATTATCAACCTGTAACAGCAGAGAAAAACTGTTACAGGCTGGCATTCACACTAGAAACAAGGGAAAACAGAAATTTATTGCCAGTCAGAAAATTAATCAGAACTGAATCAAGAAAAAAATTTGATAAACCTTGAGTTAAATTCAGTTCTAATTCAATAGAGAAAATATTTAGATAATGCAACACAAATTAAATCCTTTGATAACTCTTAGAAGTTCTACATTTTGGTATGAAATACATAAAGAATAAAGAATATCTGTGACATTCTGTCATCTTAATGAAGGAGACAATTCAGCTCCTTTATTTATTTTTTTTTCTTTTTTTCTATACATCAAGGAAAAAAAAAAAAAAAACAAACAAACAAACAGAAAAAAGATTTAGAGAAAATATTCATTCAGGAATCTGGGTTTAGTATCTTTGACAGTATCCTAAAATGTGCCTGAGATTTTTTGAGCAAACCAATCATCACCATGAAATTTCCAAAGGCTGTGTCTAATTTTCTAAGTATCTAGAAACCCTAAGCATCTTAAATTTATGAACATGTTCAAGGACTCAGCAGAGTCTTATGGAGCCTCAAGTTGGCATTTTTGAATTCTGAGACACAAGACTTAAATATGTTTATTTGTCTTGCAGTTCTTTTAGAAATTTTTCCCACTGAAAATAATGGAAATTCACTAATTTTGGTGTCTGCTTGCATTTATTAATGCACACTGATGGGTTTTATTTATACTAGGACAGAATTTCTCTTCCTACAATAGAATTTCTTTTTAGATATTTATAAAATTTTTAAACATTGCAGGCAAAGCAGACACAATAAATCCTGCCCCAAGAAACTATTTGCTATAAACATATAGTAAATTTTAAAAATTAAGTGCTTAATTTAAAATATATGGGAATTAAATTACAAACTTCCTATGGAAATACAGGCTCTCACTTTCTTAAAGTAACTGGTCAGGAGCCTTCCACAAAGATTCAAGTGTAGATTAAAAAGATAAGGTTCACAAATCACTTTTAAAAGCTAGAGAAAAAGGGAGATTTCATGGACCTTCCTGGCAGACTGGTCTGGAGAGGTTTTGCAGATAGACCAGCCTCAACCACCTGGAGAAACTTAATGACATGTGTAAGGTATAAAGGATTAGATACCATCTAGCAAAGGTCCTCATCATCAGTCACTTCAGCTTGTACTAGAACCTTCTATCAGTTATTGCAGCTTTTACTTTCCTTTTAACCACTCTTTGATGTGTTTATAGGTGATAAAGGAGGGAGGCAGAGGGGATAGGTAGACAGACATTTATTATTTCTTACGACATAAAATCACAAAGAAAAAAATGCTGCAAAGTATAAGCTGTGTCAAGATCAATAACTGAATCTCTTCGAGTGTAGAAGTGTTCCCAAATCAGAGGTAAAGGCATTCACCAAGGATGTGCTTTATTTTTTCTGTGCCACCTGTGTAGTCTTAGGCATGTGAGTGATCACTAAATAAAACTGATTATTTAATTTCTCATGTTAATAAATTGTATATTTGTCTAAGGAGATCACTGAAGATGGTAGAATAAAAGTTAAATTAAAGCAATAGGACCAAAACAAAACAGAATCATACATTATATTGACTATAACCCAGGACCACAGCAACTTGACATGAGCAAGGATGATGAAAACAATTGCAAAACAAATAGCAACCACCAGAATTATCAAGTCACTGACCTGTGATTCCTGAAAACTATTAGGGAATTTCATATCAATGAAAAGCAATTTAGCTTTCATATAAAACCCGGTTATGTGACTGGTTACATCATGATACTTTTGCTTCATTCTACAGTAAAACTTGTCACAAACATTCTTACTTTCTCACTATATGCATTGAATGGAACTAAGGAAGCATTTCAATTATTAATAATGGTGAGTAATAAGCTACAGGTTATTTTCCCAGGTCGTTTACCTCTTTTATGTGGCGATGAAGAAGAAGTTTAATTTTGTCACTGTCACTACCAAGACAACAACTTTAAGCACAGTAAGAAACTTTCTGCATAATCAATCTAATGCTTTAATATGATTGGGTTGGTACATTTGACTCCAGTGTATAACCTTGAAATAAAAACAAAACTGTATTATACAGGCTTTGAATATCTCAGTCTGATTAGGGATGAAGATCTGAGATTTTTTTATATCCTATAAAGTCTAAAATATATCCCAAAGCAACACATCATAAAGTAGTTTTAAAAGCAACGTATTTATTTAAGAAATGTTTTAATGGCTAGTAAAAGTAAGCAAATTCAGAAAAGCTGTTTAGGTAGCTAGCCCTATTATAAGAATTTAGGACCAGACTATGGAGCCTGATGAGATTCATCTCAGAGTAGTAAGAGAGTTGGGTGAGGTTATTGTGAGACTTTTCTCAGTTAATTGTCAATGATATTGGAGATGCGCAGAGTTCCCAGTCAACTGAAAGCTAGCAGATGTTACTCCTCAAAAAGGGCAAGAGAAGATCTTAGTAATTATATGCCTGCCAGTCTTATTTTGGTGCCTGGTAAAATTACAAAGATTGTTCTGTAAGGTATTCAAAAACTCACGAAAGACAGTGCAGTCATGTGTTGAAGCTGTCATGGGTATATGGAGGAAAAATCATGCCTTATTAACTGAGAATCCTATTATGACAGTTACCTTCCTCCTGGACAGAGGCAAAATAGTGGATGAATTGTTGAATGTTGTGGGGTTTTTTTCATTTTAATAAAGCTCTTGACAATGTCTCTCACAGTATACTCCAAGACAAAATGTCCAGCACACAGATAGACATATACACACTGAAATGAGTGAACAACTGGCTCTGGGTTGTGCTAAAAGAGTTTGTAGTAAATGGAGTAATATCTGGCTAGTAGTGGGATTCTACGTGGCTCAATTTTAGGGCCTCTTTTATTCTCTTCAATATTTTTATCAATGACCTTTTATCAAAGGAGTTGAGTGCACACTAAGTTTGCCAACAGTACCAAATTTGGATAAGCTGTTGATTACTTTCAGGAGAGATTTTGATGGACTAGAGCCTTGGGCAGGCACCAACCATATGAAATCTAACAAGGACATATGCCAGACCATGCACCTGGAGAAATGTGGTCCTGGATATGTGCATAGAACGAGGGAACAAGGGTTGGAGTGCAGAAAGGAACATAGGGCTTTTGGTTGATGGAAAACTCAATATGAGCCAACTGTGTACCCTGGCAGACCAAAGGTCCAATTATATCCTGGAGTGCATGAAGTACAGTATAGCTAAGTAGTGAAAAGGAGTGATTGTTCCACAATATAGCATTGGTGCAGCCTCAACTCAATTCCTGATTGCAATCTTGAGTCCCACAAGTTAGAAAGATATAGAAATATTGGAATGTGTCCAGAGAAGAGCAACAAAGATCATTAAAGGACAAGAGGACAAGACTTAGGAGGAGTGGCTGAGGATATTTTGTTCGCCTTAGAAGAGAAGAGAAGAGAAGAGACTGAGATGTGACTTCATTGCTGTCTACAACTTGACGATGAAGATGAGTAGAGAACAAAGTGCTGATATTTTTTCTCTGGTGTCTATTGAGGCATGAGAGGGAATGGCTTAAAAAGCCGTATCATGGGGATACATCTATTCACATTGGATATTAGAAATGTGCAATTTCCTGAGAAGGTGGGTCGATCATTAGCACGATCTCCCCAGGAAAGAGTCCATGGCCCAAAGTCTGTTGGTGTTCAAGATATATGTGCACAATATTCTTTGATATATGTTTTTAGCTCTAGGGTTTTTGTGTGGAATCAAGATTTAGACTTGATCTTCTTGTGTCCCTTCCAAGTCAGGATAATATCTGATTCTGTTATTCTAATGAGAGTCCACACACTTCAGGAATTGGTCCTTAGCAATTTTTTTCCTCTTTTTCTCTTTTTTTGTGTTCTTGGATGCTGTTGATGTGGGAAAGACTACATAGATTTTCTGATTTCTCTAGTGAAGGCAATCTTACTGTAAATGTGCCAGCCTCATAAAAGAAGGATTGAGACAGATGATGAAATACAAAATACCGAGGTCTTGATCTCGAAAGGGAGTACATTTCTTTCTAATAGGCAGAGAGAGAAGAAAGAACAACCTCATTGCCTGGTGAAAGCAGCACCAAAAATATGGAAATAGGAATGAAATTAATCTAGTTTTCAACTCTTTCTGACAGGTTTTAAACAGATTTTTTAACTTATCAGTTTCATTTACAGGATTATTAGTTACTTACAAGGATTAAACTCTTCCCACATGATGAACAAGCATTTAATAGGACAAAGAAAGTTAATTAATGCATTACTGTCCCCATCCCACGAAAATGATATTGCTTATGCTCTATTATAGAATCAACATTTTTTTAGTCAGTGATAACAGAAATCTTGAAAATTCTTGCTCAGTTGCAGGTAACAGACACTCAAATAACAAAAGACTCATCTAGTCCAAGTCATCACCAGTACGGTGCATAAAAAACTTCAGCAATACGTCCAGTCCACATTTAATTGTTAGAGAGATGTAACATCCCCAACTTCTCTCTCAAGAGCCAATTTCACACTCTAATAGGTGTCAGGGACTTGAAACACACAATTTAAAGCATAGGAGTTTCTGATATATACTTAACTCAAAACTGTAACTTTCCAGAAATTTTATTGCAGTTCTTGCTTAAGTTGAAGCCCATTCTTCAGTGTTTCTTTATGCTAAATAATCTGTATGTTGTCATGGATTTTGCATAATTTAAATATGAATTGACTCTTTCCATGTTTCATCTTGATTATTATTTAAACTTGCTAAATATCCTATCTACCTCTTTCAGTCTTTCTCCCACGTGTCATTCCCTCTATCTTTTTATCACACAATTGTGTGACATTTTTGCCATTTCCTTCAAATTTGTCAATATCCCTCACCAGTGGAGAGAGAGAAGTAATTGTAATGGTTGGGGTGTGTGTTCTAAGCAGTTACATATCAAAGCATTATTATCTTGTTGATTTAGGTGAGATGATTTTTGTCAGGAAAGGATGACACAGTGGTTTAAATGCTAGCCTGGGCATCAAGATTTGGACTTGTTCCTTGGAAAATACAGAGATATCCTATGCAATATTAGGCAAATTCTTTAGAGCCAGATGCCAGTGAGGTCCTTCAGGCAGACAGACCTTTACTGTGCTTTGCCAGGCAAGGCAATGACCACGGAGCAACCCAAGTGGGATCTCCACAGCAACCTACAAAGTTCCATGTTTGACTCCTAGGCTGGGATAAGTGTGATATTTAGGCTAATTAACCTGTTCCAGGGGAATTAGCATAGCCGTCACACTGTTAAGTTGGTTAATGGTTTGGTTGGTTCTTTTCCATAATATCCAGGACCATGCTCAGCGAGCACATTAGCCAAGTATTTTAATGTTATTGCTATCTCATTACATCCATGTGAATGTAATGTGTCAGTGTTCATGTGGTTTTAGAAATTAAGATGAGAATCTGATCTTCAGTTAGATGTAAGGGTATATGTCTGTTTCTGTTACTAACCCTGTGATGTTTACAACACAAACATGTTGTGAATAACACAAACATGACCCTTTTAAAAGATTGCTGAAATGAGGTTCAGGTACTTAATGAAACTTTAGTCCCTGTTCTCTAGACATGCAGTTTACCACATTCAATTCCCCACTGAATGGGGGAATGGGGAAAAATATGCTGGCATAAGCTGTCATTCAAGAGGAAACCTGAAGAATTATGCATATCTGAAATCATGTTCCTTTGTACAACTGACATTCCATTAGGAAATACTACCTCATTCTGTGCAGAATCCACAGTCTTGAATTCTTCTTTATGTAGGTATCTACAAAAATTCTCTTAAAGAAATGTCCTTTCATAATAACAGCCAAGTAGGTAGAACACTTATGAAAAGAGAAACACTAGAAAGAGACCTTGACAGCACTCAACTTCAGACTTTTAAGTATGACTGAGATATAAGGCCAGTCACCTTATACTTCCTATATAATTATTGCAAAAGCCAAGCTCCTCCAGGGGATTATTCAGAGCAGGAATTTAACTTTGAAAGACAAGTAAATTATATACCTAAACTTAGGAGGTTTGAATAACCCTGAATAACCTTGAATAGCGGATGCAATTCCTTGTTTTGAAGAGTTCCTAGCCAACAGTCTGTCAAATGTTTAATGTGAACCCAAGATCCCCTCTAGCCCCTTAAATAAAAAATATTCATTAAATCAGAGATGGAAGAGTACTGATGTAGTTCACAGAAATATGTGGCATGAAAATACTTTGAAGTTGAAGACCTAGGCTCTTAAAAGAGAACAGAAACTAAGACAAGAAGTATCTCAGTCTACAAGCATTATAGCCAAATTAACAATATCATTGAAGGCAGAGTTCTAGTAGATGACAAGGGAGGTCATCAAGATCTCAGGAACTTGACCCATGAGAGTTACACATCATTGTGCAGGTCAATTTAATGCAGCATTGATTTCATTGCAATGAAAATTTAATTTTCATTGTGTAGCTTTAGGTCAATGATGCATTTAAAGTTTTGGAGCATGATTCTTTTCCTAAACATTCTTGATTAAAGAGGTTAAGCAGCTGAAAATGTTGGCTGTTAAGTTTATTTCAAATTATAAATTTCAGTACTTAGGTAATTAAGACATTTTTTCTGGAATCAAATAAATTTTGCATATTGTAGTACCTATATTCAAACCCCAAATCCTGCTTTTTTCTCTTTTTCCTGTCTTTTTTTTTTTTTTTTTTTTGGCTGATAAGTTTGAACTACCTTCTGTAGTCGTGAAGATTTGTTTTTAAGTACTGGTTAAAGCACACAGCTAGGAAATACTGTCTACACAGAGGTAATCAAAGTTCAGTTTCCTTGGAAGTGAAAATGTTCCTGCCATTAAATTAGTGGGGCCTAGAAGAGAGACAGGGTAAGAAGCAGAGCTGGTGAATTGCATTAATTCATTAAATTAATTTAAAATCAATCTGTATGTTTTTTAACACAGTAACTACTAGGAAAGTCCTCCATTGGTTCTAGTTACTAATCTCCCTCTATCCATAGATTGCCTGTCTATAAGATAAAAAATAATAATATATTCAAATAATTGTCTTAAAAGCATTTTCCTTACAGAGCTAAAATATCGTTGAAGGTCCTTGAGATTTTGAGATACCCCTGTATTATGGAATGAGGGATAGTTAAAACTCTTCAAGAGATAGTAGAAAGCCTAAAACTCCATGGTTTTATGCGCCACTCTCTTTCAAATCAGAGTTAATTAACCTTCCACTTTTAATTAAATTTTTGCACTTTCTTTGGTTTTCAAAATTATTCCTTCACATTACTCTCTCATTTTATGCATCCATACAATCTATACATGTATACAGGTGCAAACTCACTTATTTTCCTCTTTGCTAAACATAATTTCCTGATCTTTTTTATTTTTTTCTTTCTAGCTTGTTTCCATGGGATCCCATCCCACTATTTTAATATATATATCTGAAACAAATCAACAGATACTAATTTGTTAGTTTCATTAACACGACATTAATCCCCTTTTCCAGTTCATTACAAAGTTGTTAACTACTGCACTACTTAACATTGATTCCTTTCCATACTATTATTTGCTTCTTCCCATTCAATGCAATGCCATTTGCCACCAATATTCAGTAACAGACTTTCAAAACACTTCTGTAATCTACATTTCACATGTGTAATTTAGAATTCAATTTAGAATAAGGGTATTTTATTTGTTTGGTTCTTTCTTCTGAAGTACCAAAACTTGCCAAACATCAAAGTGTTCCACAGACTGCACTTGCTCTTTCTTACAATATTTGTCCCCCTTAGCTAGGGTCAATTGTACAAAAGATGATTGTATGAGATCAAAGAACCGCAGAATGGCTGATGTTGGAAGACACCTCTGGAGGTCCTAGTGTTCAACTCCCCTGCTCAATAAAGGCCACCTAGGGCAGATTTTCCAAGAACATGTAGAGATAGTTTCTTATTATCCTCAAGGATGGAGTCTCCACAGCTTCTCTGGGCAGTATCGGGCAGTGCACGGGCAGTGCACAGCCAATGCACAGTAAAAAAGTGCTTCCCTGTTCAGGCACAGGACACACAAATCTTCCATGTTTCAATTTCTGCCCATTGCCTCTTGTGCTGTCACTGGACACCACTGAAAAGAACCTGGCTCCATCTATACCTTGCCTCAGATATTTAGATACACTGGCAAAATCCCTCCTGAGTCTTCTCTAATGTAGGCTGGACAGTTCCAGCTCTCTCTGCTTTTCCTTGTATGAGAGATGCTCCAGTCTCTTTATCATATGGATGACCCTTCACTACACTCTAATATGTCCATATCTTTCTTGCACTGGTACTCCAGTACTGAACACAGTACTCAGTTGCAGTCACAGCAGTACTGAATGAAGGGGGAAGGATAATTCCCCTCCACTTGCTGGCAACACTGCTCCTAATGTAGCTGAGGATACTGTTAATCTTCTTTCCCAGGAAGACACATCACTAGCTCGTGTTCAACCTGGTGAACACCTTCATACTGTCAGCCTCATCTTATACTTGTTCACAGGATTATTTCTCCAGCCTGCCGAGGCCCCTCTGGAAGGCAATACAACTTTCTGGTTATATTGGCTGCCCTTTACAGCAAAGTTGGTGAGAATTTTCCTGGTTCTGGCTAGGACAGCACCAATTTTTGCAGTAGCCACAGGGGGCATGGCTAGGATAAGGAGGTTATTTTTCTCTCACCTCACATCATTGCCAGGGATGGGGAAGGGGTATCTTCTGGTTCAGGGTAGCATGTTGGAGGGAATGGTTGGATATTGTCAGTCTCTGCAGTGAGCCTTTGCATGTGAATCACTCCCTCCTCTCTTTTTTACACTTTTGTTATTAGTATTGCTGCTGTTACTTCTTTTCTCATTCCACTGCCATTTCTAATAAATTTTTCCTATCTCGACCTGTGATCTTAACATTTTGTGCCTCCAATTCTCTTCTCCAGCCTGCTGGAGAAGAGGTGGTGGGAAGGGATAGGTTTTGTGGTTTGGAGTATTTCCAGGGGAATAATAAATTGAAGAATAAAATTTCTAAATTATGACAAGGGTACACTCTACTCCCTGCTCCATATTATTAATAATGTTGTTGGACAGTGTTGGTACCAGTATTGGGTACTCTGAATTGCAGCACTAGTTGCTGGCCTCCAAGTAGATTTTGCAACATTTGTCACCACCCTCTCAGCCCAGTCAGCCATTTTCCAACATACCTCACTGACTGCTCACCCAACTTCAAATTCTCTTGTCCTCTCTATGAGGATGGTATGGAAGACAGTTTCAATAGCCTTTCTGAAGCCTTAGAATTTTTCACCTCTCCCTCCTTATCTACCAAGCTAGTTAGTACCTCAAAGAAGTTTATCACATTGAAGAAGTATTTCTCCTTTGTGAACCCAGTGGGTAAAAGCAAAACCAGTCCCTTCATCCAGTATTGGGCTGGAAGACTGAAGCTGAAGCCAGGTAAATTTGAAATTAAAGCGTGTGTGTAAACAGTGGTGATGATCAGTTACTGCCACAGAGTACCAAGCATGCAAGATCCTCATTCCAGTGTGTCAGTACCTGAGGGTAGTGCATGCCTATCTACGAAATATGTGGTATTCAGAAGTAAATGAGTGACACTGAAGACAGATAATTTAATTTGGTTGAAACAAGATGCTCTGGTCCCTTCTCCTGAAGATTTGAGAACAAGTAAAAATGCCTGGCAGAAGAACTCAAATTACTGCATTAACAGCTTTGACTAAATGATCTCAGAGTCATTTGAAAGAGCAATTTATAAATGTTCAGTAGGTAGAGTTTCTGAAGAATGTCAATCTGCTCCTGAGAACATGCAGAGAATTATTCTTTTTTAAAAAGACTGCTCACTTCTAAATGCAATCTCATGTCCCTACTGTGTCATGATATACCAACAGTATTCCTCTTTTCATACAGATGTCTAGACATCTGCTAATGCTCATTGCTTTGATGACAACTTATTCCATATGTGTCGTGTCTCAAAGAAATTGCCCTGCCTGAAACTGGCATTTCTTCAGCTTTCTGTGTTTCAGATATCATGTGCGCTCTTATGCCCCACTCCTTGCTTCTAACCTGTGAACTGTTTGAAATTCAAAAGACCAGATGTTCTCTATCTTGTCAGTTTTAACACTCTGATATCATTTTCCCCTGCATTTTTCCTCTTGCCCCTGTTTCAGCTATAGGACACTACAGATACAGGTATCTCTCTGACAGGCCTTCCCTTCCGTCTAAGCTGCTTTTCTCTCTTCATTCCTGGTGTATTCTCTCCCTTCTCAGCTCTCTTTCCTTTACTTGTGGCCTCTGTGTATCAGGCCTCTCCCCATCATTTTTTGGTTTACTCTTTGAAAGAGTGACTTCTTTGAAAGCCGGGACAGGGGGCTGGCAAGGTGTGTGTTCAGAGCAGAGCAGCTGTGAGGCAGCAAATCCTGCTCTCATCTGCTGAGCAGCAGATGGTGCCTCAGGAGGAGCTGCTTGGACAGGACAGCAAGAGGAGCTGATCTTCTTGCCACTTGCACTTGTTTTGCCGAGGTGCCTTGGTAGCTGTAAATGAACAGCTGGGGCCAAGAGGGAAAAAAATCCAGGAGGGGCAGCCCTCAGTTTGATTGGATACACTGGAGCAGTCTTGAAAACAGCAGTGTGTCTGCTGGTTACACCACTGCCCTTGTCCACAGCTTTCTTTGTTGGCTCTATTTTCAATCAGGGCAGGCCATGAGTTGATAAACCCCTGCTCTCCCCTTCTCTCCTCTTCAACAAGCCAAACAAACTTGTCTACTGAGTTTAGTTGTAAGTCATTCATTTTATAGAGGGGTCTGTGTTTGTCTATGCAGTGACAACAAAGATGTAAAGTGAGCCACTGTTCTAAAAAGCCTTCTGTGAAAGCCTCTCAGCATTGTTTGATGCCCTGGAGAGGTTTCTGGTGCTAGCTAACATGACTCCAGCTCTCTGAGTAATGCTTTCCTTGACAATACTGTCAAGTGTTAATTAAAAAAAAATAATGAGAGATAGTTATTTCACCTGATTGTAGCTCTGCACTAGAATTGATTTTGCCAAGTGATTTTGAATTTTAAAGAAAAAAAAAAAGTGTATAAATCCTCTTGTGCTTTAAAACCACATAGTAATTTTATATATTATGTATCATGCACCAAAAACACCTTGAAAAGAAAAAAAAAAAGAAAGAAAAGGACAGATATAAGCCCTACACCAATTAATACTTTTCACTGGATATTAATTTGTGGGTATTAACCCCTTTTAATTGACCTTTAGACACATGATTAGACAGACAGTGAGCTCTGCTGACCAGCACATATATAATTAGTAAATAGCAAGGTGAGGTAGAACTGGTTTAATCTCATTTCATCCCTGAGACTTTATCACCATTTGGCCTAGTTCCCTTTATCCAGAGATAACAGCTTTATTTGGCGGTGAATTAAAGAACCAAGTAGCTTTGCATTGTAATATAGGTCAAACAAAACCAGCACATTTGGTGTTGGGTTGTTTGACAAGCAGAATGCCTGGAGATCATTGAGGGTGGGAATAAAACAGTTGCAAAGGGCTGTAGAAGATTTCAGTCTTTAAATAGTGAAAAAAAAAAAAAAAAAAAAAAAAAAAAAAAAAAAAAAAAAAAAAAAAAGAGAGAGACTTTAGTTGGAGCCATTCAGAAGGTCCGGTGGCAGTTCATTGTGCCATCAAGCTGGAAATCAGAATTTAAATTCCAAACCAGCTGGCAAGGACTTAGAGCAATGTGAAGACTTGGAAGATTTGGCCAGTGTCCGGGAGATTTCCCCTCATGATAATTTTAAATTGAGTCTTTTATTTGACTCCGGAGTAAAAATCTGCATGAGAAGGAAAGTCAGCCTTGTTTCAACTCCTTCAGTTTCCATATGAATAATACCACTGGTAAGATTTGTGTGGAGAAAGAGAAAGATTATATGAGAGATCATGTCCCCCTACTCCGATGATCTTTTCAATAAGAACAGCCAGTTTTCTCACCTACAAAATATTCTAAGCATTAGGTTATTAGATCCTTATTGGTCATCCTGATTTGCCAGTAAGCCTATTCAGTAAACAGCCCAGAAATGATTGATCAACTTCTGTGAATTTAAAGGTTTGTAAAGTCATCTCTACCTGTGGGGTACAATGATATTAACTAATTTGATGCCACACTAAGTTATTTCAGCATATGCTTGATCAAATGAAACTAAAAATATCCCAGTGACTCATAAAGCACCTAGGAGATTTTATTATAATTTTTTGCTATATCATTTCTTTAAAAGTGGATGGGTGCAGGTGTTATTCATGAGCAGCAGATAAGGTACAGTGTTACAACTCCCACTCATAAAGCTTTTTCAGCTCCTATTGCGCCAGTGACTGTCTGTAGTCAGTAATCTGTCCCAGACAAGTGTGTTGCAAGTTTTGTTCAGGTTTTCTAAACATGACACTGTTTACAAACTGATCTGCAGTAGTGTGCCAAAAAAATAGGGAAAGAGGAACTGTAGGTAAAGTAGATTTGGAGGAATTTTCCTTTTAACTTGATTGTTAGCATAAATGAAATTACATTTATTTCTGTGTGGGGATAGAGAAAGGGAAATAGTATATTTTTGATCTGTTGCTGGGACAATCCCATTATTGAGACTTGTACTAAAGACCATTAAAAAGAACTATCTCTTACACAATGGGAAAGCACTCTGTGCCTCTCCTCAGAAAACTTGGAAAGAAATCTTTAACTTGATAAGCAATGGGTTGGTCACTGACCCAGAGCTTTCCCAGGGAGATTGGACCTAGGACATATGGCTCTTTGGAGATTAGTTCTTTAGTGACTGTTATCCAGAAAACTACCTTGCGACTTTAGTTGGAGGGGATGCAGTGGACCCTTCACAGTCTTGAATATCATCTGAAACTCAATGCTTCATGTGTGTATATGGACACTAAGCATAAACATGGGGTTAAAGTACAAGCCCAAGCCATATGGGAGATTCTGTGTTCATGTGGGAAAACACTTCCCACATATCCATGTGATCTAAAGAAAGCAGTTTTAAAATTTTATTTGGACAGCTAAATACTCATAGCTCTGCTACATCTGCACAAGTAAAATTGGTTATATGGATGGGGATTTAGGGGGGCGGGAGATGGTCTCTAACTCCATTGAAGTAGCTGTGCAATGGAGTAGACCATGTTCCTCAATTATGCCATGTGTTGTATGGAGGCGGCTCGTGGTTGCATTTAAACTCCTTCAGACTAATTTAACAGAAAAAAAAGGGGGAGGACTTAAAGCTGCCTTCATGCATCTATGCATGCTTTTAATAGAGAACTAAGCTACAAAAACTGACAGAACAGGAACAACAGAAACAAATTTAGGATGGAACTTTAATTTGCAATCATACTATTGAGGGTGCAAAATCAGAAAAAAAATAGCTGTGAAATGCACCCTAGTCAGACAGGAGTAGTAATACCATTTTTGGAATTCAATGAAACTTAGTTCTTTGGATTTATTTTCCTATTTCCAGAAATTATAATATCTAATTTTGCCAATTCTGATATCTTAGTGACCTCTGATATTGTAGTGTAATCTATTGCTCCTAAAGATATTAATCAAACATTTTTTTGAATATATAAAGATTTTTTAAATTATTCTGTCAGGAATCTAAAGGTACAATAATGACAATAAAGAACATATTCCTTCAGATTTTACTTCTACTATTGTTTCTGAGAATTGGGGAGCAAATGAGTGTGTATAAAGAGCTTAGTGCCTATTAGCTGCTAGGAAGATATTAATGATTTTGTCACTAGATTTCAGAATTATGTTCTTCAATCTGAATAATCAGATAGATTTAGATAGGTAGTTTTGATACTACACACATAATCCAAGGGATTTAGGGAGCTTCTTATGTTACCCTGTGCAAATGCAGTATAAATACCACTCATCAAACAGCATGTTTAGAAAGATGACACATGCGCATGGTAGTAATAGATCTTAACATGGTTTTTTTTCCATAAAGTAACACATTTCTGGTTTATATGAAAATGTCATGTAGATGAACTTTAGATTTTGAAATCCTTAGTGACCAAAGAGAATCAAAGAAAACTCTGTCAGATTTGCCTTAAAGTGCTAAGAAATGTGTCCAGTAATCTGAATTTCTACGTACCTTCTCTTGATGTCTATCAGATAATGAATGGAACTTCTACAGCAATGCAAACAAAAGTAAAATTTGGAAAGAAATATCAACATAACAAGATTAACGATATAAAAATATCATCATCATGAAAAGACTTAACCCTTCCGAACATATCTCCAATTTTTAAGTTAAAATTGTTCTGGACAACTTTTATCTCTCCCTTTTGCTAACATTCAGATGAAGAGATTACATCCCCATGAATGATTCCAAGAAAATAATATCAGGCCTACTATCAGGATTTTAGTCATAGAACAAAATATGTTTTGTGACATGAGAACTGCTTAAATTTAAGATGAGGTTCACATTCCAGACTAAGACACATAGAGTTAATCCATACACATCATGGTTCACTTGAGATGCCTTACAGCTTCACACTGCACTTCCAATTTCTACTCCTGTAAGTCTTCTAAGAACTAGATCATTAAGCTAATTCTTGAAATCTTATAGACTCTAAAATGCATAACTTCTTAAGACTACTTGTATAGGAAAAGTTGAGTATTTCTGTTTATCCCTTGTATATATGGAACTCGTGATCATACAAGTTTTAGCCTCCTGTTTTCCACAGCATGAGGGCAAGACACAGGTGTAACACATCTTCTGTTCTGAATCCAGGGTTTGATCCTGTAAATCTGGGTTCAGATGTGGAGCTTCACACTCTAGTGCACAGACTGGTTACCACTCTGCAGGGACACAGCCCCCACCCAGTAAGACACTGTGGTGTCCATGGTCTGCCTCCTGCCTCAGTTCCTTGCTCCTAAAACTTAAGCTCTGAACTGTCTCCAAAATTGGGCTGGGTTTCATTAGTGCAATTTACATCTACCTTTCTTTTTCACAGGAAGTTATGTACACAGATTCATTTCCTATGATTCACCCTCAAAACACCATGAGTTACTACACAATTATGCAGATGACTGAATAAAATCTTACTTTTATTAGGAAATAAGTGTCACTTTAGTTCAGTCAGGACATGAGAGGGAAAAGGTAAAGTGATATGACATGAAAGGAGTACAGCCATTGAATGAGAAATTTTGAAATGATGCCGGAAGAAAGAAAGTGCAAAATAGGTCTTGTACTGAAATGCATATTTAACTGGATAAGCTAAGGTTCATAAAGTCTAGATTTTTAGAAATTTTGAGTACCTTCTTTTTGGCACTCAGATACCAAATCTTAAATTGGGCTCTGGAAAATTTTCATTTTATCAAAACTGTATGCAAAAGAATGTTTACAGTATTTCTTTAGTTGTGTAATACTCCAAATTGTCCCTAAACACCAGGGCTTCACAGATAGCCAAACTGTGCCCATACTATTCACATATTTTGGCTGCAGGATGTCATTACTGGATTTTTAGGTTTCTACACATATTTCTGCAGATAGCTTAATTTAAATCTTGCCGGGGAGTTTATAATAGAACTTAAAATAAAAGGTTGGTTTATTTTGTCTTCTAAGCAATCTCAGAAAAACATCACAAAGTGAAAAGAGGCTGAGTTTTGAATTCAGAGTCCCAAAGGAAGGAAAATTATTTTAGGTGTTTAGGCATGTCAAATCTCAGGTATGCTGTCATTGCTGAGTGACTCTCCCTGCAAGCATTAATTTGACTCAGAACTGTGGGTGATCTGAGTTGTTCATGCTATCCATGCCTATCCAGAAAAAAATAAAAAAAAAGGGAAAAAAGAAAGAATGAACAAGGTTAAAGAATAATATGGTGCATAAAAAAAGGCACTCATCTTTGCAGAATAGAAGATAATTGTCAACCAGAGTAGCCAATATTGCTCATTTTTTCCAGGTAAACCTTTACCATTTGCCATCCCTTTGATTATAAAGTTCACTGATTCCAACACCACTCTTGGTTGTGCTTCACTCTGCAATATGTCACATAATTTGAAAATGTTCAGCATAGATAATTAGCAGGTGACCTTTAAAGTTATCTCTAAAACTGTTCTAATTTAATGGAAAAAATGCAATAGTGCATCCAAAAAGCCAACCATGCATCAAACCCAGTCGTCTAAAGTAAATTCCAGTTCACCTTTAAGTATGAAAAGATTTAAGCCTATTTACAGCTTGGATTTACTAATATTTAGAGAAAAAATATAGTTTAGCAAATCGTATCTGAAGTTAAAAATCACACAATACAATGTTTGTCTTCTAAATGTCATATTGAAGGAAGCTTCTCTGGTGAGAGAGAAGTACGATGGTTAAACGCATTTTCTTGAGAATCCTTGAGAAACAAGATAGAAAAAGTGCTACAGTAGATTCATTCTCATGTTTAAAGCACACATTTTTGTAAATGAGTGTTTGCCTTCCCTTTAACCACAACTTTTGACATGAGTAAATATCCTGAAGAATTATTTATTTGGATTGCACTGCACATGTTCTCTTCATTATTTAAGATCCACAACATTATGAGGAAAATAAATCTGCTTTGAATATCAGTTTTTCAGTAAGTGTTTGATTTTAAGTATTTTTCACTTCAACAAAATGTACTAACATAATGTATAAAAGTAATGTAATAACCACTAGTTGCTGTTAAAAATAAAAATTAAAAATCCTCACATTTTCTTCCTCTTTTCTTTTCATACATATTGAAATAGCCATCATTCAAATATAAATACTCCAAGACATGAACTTGTTTTTATAAACCGAAACCGCTCAGCAAAGTTACATTTATTATGCCTACATCTTAATTTTTAAAGACCCAAATCAAAAGGCTTAGGCCTAAAGACAATGTTTCGTGTAAGACAGTTTATGTACTTTAAAATTAGGGAAGATACAGGATGTTGTAAATCAGTATAATGTTTGCTAATAAAGTTGTTTTAATAAAAGTAGATCCTGTGCCAGAGTAGAACAAAGAAAATTAAATTGTCCATGGCCCTTCTAATGCCACCCAGATCCATTTTTTTCTGCTTTTTTTTTGCACTTACCTGGATCTCAGAAAAGAAGAGGAACCAGTTCTGTATAGCTGTGATGCAAAAAAGTAGAGAATTATTCTCTTCTGTTCTGACTGCTACTGAAGACATCATACTTGTGTTATTTGGCCAAAAGCAGCAAGATCCTATATTGCTGGGAGGGCGCCTCTGTTGGGTTTTGATTCCTGCAATCTTCTTCATTCTGAAAGACAGATTAAAAAGACATGATTGAAATATTATTTGTGTATGATGTGAGGTACTTGCTTAAAAAACTCGGGATGTCCTAAGAGTTTGTGGAAAATATGAGCATATACTCATTTATGAAAACAGCCACAACTGTCTGAGATTTCTTGCAAAATGTAGATAATAAGTATAACTCTTTCTAGATGATGATGGTGATGATTCTCTGCAATATCTTGGCAATATGTGATATACAATAGATAGAACCACTTATCACTATTATTTTTTTAATCAAGCTATCATCCTGCCTTATTGATCTGTTTGTTCGGAGACATCCAGGAAAGCAAATTTCCTGGTCCTTCTAACAATTAATAATGTACTAGTTGAACATGCAATATAGCTAAATACTAGCAAGTTTTCTGCTAGGTTGTCTTCAACAGCTGTGCTCACTTTAAACACTGGGTTTTAGTAAATACTTAAGAAAAAGCAAGTACCTACCTACCACTTTGTTGTCTTAGCTGGATGGCTTGATGTAATATAAGCTTGTGCAAAATAAGAAAAAATATTTCAATACAGTAGTCTAAGATTTAAGGAAAGTATATTCAAATACTTCATACTTAGACCAATCCTCCCACTATGTCAGTGGTGTCACCTTTAATTTCCTTTCAGAGAACTGACATTTCTGGTTCACAGAGTGCCAAAGACATTCTCAGTCCTAAACAAGTTCTAAAATACATGAGACCAATATAAGCAGTGAGAATAATACCTGTAAAAACAAATGAGGAAGATTTTAATGAAAACCTCTGCATACATTTCAGCATCTAAGAACCTTCCTAGGAATTAAATTTACAAAACAAATTCTCTATACTCAGTTTTCAAAAGACTTAATTATCAACTAGGAGACCAATGTCTCACCACATGCAAAATGCTAGGAAAGTTAGAAAACAACATTTATGTTTTAGATTAAATATCATTGCTCATTATAATGTGGCCATATTCTGTGGAAGTAACAATTTGCAGTGCTCTTTTTAAGCTATATAAATATCAGCTGCATTTTTCAGTTTTGGTCTTTTTCTATTTAACAAAAAGAACTATTTTTATCTGAGCAATTCAGAAAGATATTTGTATTTTACTCCATGCTGTATATTTTCAACTTAAGACCACAAGAACAGTAATGCCAACTCAAACCTGGAGGGCTGTTTAGTATAGAGCCTTGTATATCTATAAGTCTAATAATGGATAGTGAATAAAAACTTTGAGTCTATTCCTTTTATACTCCAGATAACAATGGTGTAAGAGCTTCTTAAGCTGGTGACTGCCTACAGGCCATCATCTTTAGCTGACACTAGTGGACTTCTAACCATACATTTGTTTAATTTTTTTTTCTGAATCCACCTGTATTTTTCACCTTATTACCTTATTTTTCACCTCATGCTGTTGTAAGAAAATTTATAATTTCATTATGAATTGGATGGAAAGAATTATTTTAATTGTATTAAAATTTTCAGCACCATGGTATTTTTGATGCACTTAATACTGAATGGGAAATGGTGAATTCATGTTTTCTATTCATTTTTCCATTTTATAGTCTCAGGCATCTTCTTACTAAGTAGAAAAGCTTCAGTTTGACTTCCATTCACAGGAAAGCTTCTCAACATCTCATTTCAAAAACAGGTTGGTTATTTTTAGCTAGGCAAATTGCTTTTCAGAATAATTTCAGCCTGACTTCCTATGAGTTTAACTGGCTTCTTCTTCATTCATTACTGTTTAAATACTGACACAACTTACAATTTCTAAACAGTGCTATTCTTTTTGGTATCATCTGTTAGAGTGCAAATTAACTCCACCAATCTTTGTGTTTGTGTCTTTACATTTTCGTTAAAATGGTGTTTTATTTTTTTTTCAGTCAGGGATATGCATGAACACTGAACAACTGATGTGTTAATTGTAAGCAGCCTAAGTTTCAGCTGCTACTTAGAATAGCTTTGTAATTAACATTCTCATTTTAATCCCATTGCTTTACTTGAAGGTAGACAATGCAGTGTGCATTTTTATTTATCTCCTTTCATCCAACGAAGATGATGAATTTTACACTTTACACTTATGATGAGAAAAATGGTTCTTTAACAGCTACATATAGAACTGCATGGCTTAAAATAAAATCAAGAATTGGGTTTGTTCTGATGTATTTTTTAAAGTATTTTCTCCTAGTAACAGATTTTTTTTTTTTTTTTCAAAAATATAGTCTGCGCACTATGCCTCTACATTATATTTATCTTGTTTACTTGGGTAAATGACCAACCTAAAGAATCAAGTTTACTACTGCTATTCCTTTACAGCTTCACTAATTCCTCTTGACATTTTGAAGTCATAACTGCTTTATGAACGGAATTTCTGGCTTTTTAAATCCCTGAACTCTTCCTGTTTGTGCATGGAAGTTCAATTGATCTAAACCGGATGGTACAATTTGACAGTATAAACTTACTTTAATTAAATAATCCATTTTTTAGTATATATTGTTCACTAGAATGACATTAAAAAAGGAAATGTATATTCGTGTCATCTGACCTACAAGGTATATGGAACTTGCCCTGTCAGGGCAATCCCAGCCTGGATCACAGCATAATTGCCTTGAAGGTCATCTTACTGATGTATCTCCAGACAAAGCTGCCTTCTGGCACTTCAGGAACCTGGAAAGAGGTCTAATGTCATGGTTCTCCACTCAATGAAATTCTTGTGGAAGGTGGTTCAAAGGCCAGGGCAAATAGAAGTAGCTCTTCAGCCATGATGTCTGGGAGAAGACAAATATATTGTCATGTCTTTTAAACCAAACACAACACACTGAGTAACCATGTGGTATTACAAGGGTTTTGACTCTTTGCTCCTGTCTTTATTTAATAAATTTCAAAATAATATAATTAGGGTATGAAGGGATCAAGCATACACTTCTGATATTTCACACAGCTCTTTAGAACACCTTTGCATACAGGGGGTCCAAAGATGTTCTCAGTGTGCATATGGATAAGTAAACCTCATTTTGTCTTACAATCTATATTAAATTTTACAAAATGCAAAAGAGTATTCTACATTCAAAGGTTACTTTATGGGGGAAAGAAAGAGGAATTGTCTGGTCATTGGGAGAAACAGAAATTAAAGGTATAATTAATTTCTTCCTTAGAAATTTTTCAGACACATAGAGTAGTTCCTAGCATTCTTATCCTACCCAATAACAGGTTGCAGCAAAATGTTTTAAGAAAATGAGGGCAAAGGAATCTGCTTTCTGAGTGTTCTTCCTATTATTATTATTATTAATAGTAGTAGTAGTAGTAGTAGTAGTAGTAGTATTTTATGTCTTTTACTGTCTCTTATGAGTTTCGGCATAGTCCTGCACAACCTAAAGCATGAGTCACAGAGCACACTTAATTTTTAAAATATTTTTTTAAATTGTATTTATAGTTTCTGCTCCTAATTGACTAGGGTTTGTTCATACTTTTGAAAAGCAGTAGCTGCCCAGTGTTGCAAGGACCTAATTTTGAAGCAGAGGCATGCAGGCTGAGCACTGGAATGTTGGTGTGGCTGTTTGGTGCTTCAGCCAGAATTCTAACTATTAACTGACAGCTGACAGGACTAGGAATCCGCCCCACATAAAAGGGGTCTTCTCATATTTCCTAGAGAAGAGATTTTAGTATGTATGTGAACATGTCTTTCATGATTTTCTTCTGAAAAAGAGAAAACTTACGTTGGGTCAGACAGTGTGCAGACTGCACAAATGTATTATTTATGAGTAGTGCTCAGTATGGCTTTTGGGAAACACAGGCAAACGCATGCCAGGCCCTTAGGATCTTACATCTCTAATAGCAGACCTGACAAAACCAGTAGGAGGTGAAAACAATAGATGGAGAAAAAAATAACAGACAAATGTACCTTTCAAGATCAAAGGTAAATTAGACAATTTATTGTACAGGTCCTTCCAAAATATTTCTTCATTCTGCTAAGTAATCTATTCCAAGCCAGTGCATTTCTTCCTGTTGTCAAACCCTTGGAACTACTTTCACAAACATCTCAGGTTTTCAGTCTCTTACATGCACAAAGAGACTCCTTCCATACATGTCTTTCCCCACTCCCCACCCCACTCTGGACTACACATCCCATGAAGATAAACTGTCTGTGCCTCTCAAGTTATACTAAGGGCTGTATTCCATTAGTTAAAAAAAGAATGCCACTCTGAAGAATGTTCATACCTGATCTCAGCAAATTTGGATGTTCAAGGCCACATCAGATGGGACTTTGAGCCACCTGGTCTAGTTGAAGGTATCAATGTCCATGGCAGGAGGGTTGGACTAGATGATCTTTAAAGTGTCTTTCAACCCAAGCCATTCTATTATTAAAGATATGTCAAAAGAGTACATTACTTTTATTGAAGATTAATGAGGTTGTGTAATTAAATTGCTACGATGAAGGCTCAGGAAGAAAAACCTTCAAAGCTCTAATTTTCTACTAGATATTTTAATACTACTAATAATACTCTTAACCATAACTTAAACTGAGCCTCACCATTTCAATGGTAAAATTGTATAGATTACTGGTAAACCATTAAAATGTGTAGGTATGGTTTAGATGCACAAGAATACAGAATACTGTTTCCATGATAAATCGTTAATATTTTATAAAAAATAATAAAGCCATATCTAATATTAACCCTAGTGATGTGTCTTCAAATATTAGTGACCATTCAGAAGGCTTACAATATCATAAAGCCTCATTAAGAACTTTGCAATAAAAATGCAGTGCTCCTAAACTCCATAAAGCATCTGAAAATCAAGGACACTTCCCCAGTAGTTTATCCACTACTTCAAGAACAAGCTTCAAGATACTCTAGAATTCAGCCATTGATTTCTATTAAAGGTAATTAAATTACAGCAATATCCAAAAACTGTTCTTCATCTTACCTTCACTTCTGGTGCAACACAAATTATTTATATTTTTTAAAATTTAGGCCTCAATAGGCCTCCTATAGGCATCCCTCATATAAAATTGCATCAAGTGCAGCTGTCTCTGTTGTGTTTTCTAGGAAATGCTACAAAGGAGAAAATGGCTATTGGTTTTCTGCTGACAAATTATTGATCACACATGTCTTACAAATCATTTGACACTATGGATTTTCACTGAGACCATTAAAGGAACAGCCTCAAGCCCTCTCTGTCCCATATATACTGACAACACTCTCACATTCAAATTTATGTGCATTCCACTAATGACTACAAAGAGAAAACAAAATCTTAAAAAGACAATTTTGAAGCAGGTGGTTTAAACAGAAGAAATTAAAAAATATTTTTAAAATGCTTAAAAATATGCAAATGTATAACTAGCCATTCAAAAAGAGTGAATAAGATGTGTCCAGAATGTGCATAACATTTTTAAACAGGTAGTTTAAGATTTAAAACAAGTGAAAAAGAAACCAGCAGCACTAATTTATATCTTTTTTTATTTATTTAGAAACATTCTAATTTTGAAAACCTTTTTCTTGGATATGGGTAGAAATAGAAATAGTTGCATATGGATAGAAATAGTTTGCAGCTGTATCAGCACTAATGAATTGGGCAGGTAGGCTGTTAAGCCCTCTCTCCTAAGGCTCAGGTCAGAAAAAACAGAACTGACTCTTATTTATGCTCTTGTCCTCCTGCTCCTTGTCCTCCTTGTCCTTGACTGCCAAACAGTACAGAAAGACAGTCACTGGCTGCACCTGAAGTTCTCAGGGTAAGGACACTGATATTCTGACTACAGCATGTGCAGGTTTATGAGGGGGACTTCACATTCTCCTCCATCTTTTCATTCAAACAACAGCTCTCAAAATTTAGTTTGTAATTCATGCTATAGAACAATACTATGTGTCATGTTGATGTATTGTATAAACGATGACCTTGAACCTTCCTTTTCTTTTATGAAGACATATTTTGAGTTGTTTGTACCTTGCCCAATTTTACCTGTTTATGCTGAACATTTCTGTGATGGGAAATTTTGCCAAAACTATTCCAGCTATTTCTCACATCATTCAAGAAAGGACTGTTGCCAGTTTCTTCTAAGCAGTAAAGAAATATCTGAGGCTTAGATCAGGAGAGGCAGCTGTGGAATTCAGGTAAAAGGAAGACAATGTAAGGTAATTTTTTTGTTGCTACCCTATTGACTGATTGCTAAAGACCTATCAATACCTCTTTATTTGCAGAGAAATAAGAAATGACCTCACATGTGGACAACAGTCACTTTACACTTTTGACATCTCTTCAAGATATACTCAAAAGTTCTCAGCTTTGCATCTCTTCAAAGTCTGACTTCATATAACATCAGTAGCTTCCTTCTACTAACTCTCAGAACAGTCTACCTGCATGAACATGAAGGACTAAAATAAATATTGAGAAGACTGACAGATTGGTTGCTGTCAGTCAACTGTTGGTGCTTCTCCTGAGGTTTCATTTCCTCTCTCCCTTTGGTGTTGTGCCCTCCTGATCTAGAGAATCACTGTAAAAAGTGTTAGACTCAAATTAAGAAAGACTAGATATGATCAAAAGAAAAGGAATTATATTCAGCTACAGGTAGGGTGTCAGAGACTGATGGAGAAAGGATGATGCAGTTAAATCATTTGTGCAGAATGAGTGATGGGAACAGAACAAGAAAAATACGTGAAAGGTTCAGAAGAAGATATCAGAAGAAGGGAAATGGGGTCATGTGCAGAAGATGAAGTCAGAACCAAAAGAAAAAAGGAGCAGAGAGGACTGGACAACCCAGGCAATAAGGAAATTATAGCAATAAAGTTCAACATTATAAAATATAGAAATTATTGTTCTCTAGTATCTGTAGGAGTTTTATATCCTCCTCCAGCAAGTCACCTAGCTAACAGAGTGGGGAGGGGGTACACAGCAAAGACCTGGAAGTATGCTGGAAAATAATTTGTGGAACTGGAGGACAACAAAATTAAGATCACCAAGAATTTTGCTTGGTTATATGAACATATTTGTTATGACTCAAGCTTCAAAAACCATCTTATATTTTCTGCAAGATTTTTTGCCTAATTTAGTCTTCCAGTGTTGTAATTCTCTAGGGGAATAGTTTCTCTCTTCTGACCCCCTGGAGTTCCTTACCACTTAGAGTGACCCTTCTTTCCTTCATTGACCTTATTGGCTATGGTCCAGCTATCTCTTCCCTGACCAGGAGGCTATAAATTGTCTCTCCTTTCTTTGTTCTACCTCTTTCCCCCCTGGAATTTCGAAGAATAAACGCCTGAGACAAAGGTCCTGGGGAAAGGGCCTCTTCTGAGATCTCTACCTCGTCCTTGGTATAATTCTCTCCAAATCCTCCTAATAACTGAGCTAGCTAAAACCCCTGGGAGGAGGGCAGGAGAGTGAATTTATACATTCCAGGGGTTTGCATATCTTTAACATGGTAAGTTAATTTTATTTTCTGGGGAAGCAAATAGTATAGCTTATTATTTTTTTTTCTTTCTACCATATTCACTCCCTCCTTTGAACAGTTCCTTGTACTAACTCCTTATAACAAGATTTCACATGATTCAAATTGGCTAAGACTCTTTACTATGGGTATATTTAAAGCTTTATGTAAACTTACACTGTTTATAAAATTT
Source organism: Zosterops lateralis (assembly GCF_965231275.1). NCBI lineage: Eukaryota > Metazoa > Chordata > Aves > Passeriformes > Zosteropidae > Zosterops > Zosterops lateralis. The sequence goes on from NC_139765.1 coordinate 55,277,898, forward strand.
CTTAGAGACTTGGACTCAAGTGTTGAAATTTGTTGAATATTGAGAGTTATTTTATGGTGAAATTTTACTCTCTCATGATGTTATTAAATAAGTAACAGGCTTCAAAAGAAATTACATGATATCACATGTACAAGATGACAAGCCTTGAGTAGAAATAGTTGTGTAGGAGGTTCTCCTTTAAATGTGAATGTTCTAGTCTCACCCCACCAAAACTACAGAGTACTGGATAACTTTTTTGTTATGTTACATAACATTCTTTCGAATTATAGACGTTTGAGAATCAGTTTTCATACACAACTCTTAAGCAAGTACTCATAATATCATCCTGCAAAGAGAAACTCTGTAAAAATTATTTAAAATCCATATGCCAGGTAAGGAAATTTACCTGGAGGCATTTTTCTACCTTTTACTGAAAAGAGCTTATACAAAGGTGGTCTTAAGGTGCTCATATCCTTCACGTACTGGAAACTTTAAGAAGGTCTAAAGCTATTTATAATTTTTAACTTTGCAGCCCTATTTTAGTGCTACTTCCTTAAACCTTTGTTCTGATTCCCAGGACTTTCAGAAAGTGAGTAGACTACCTATGTGTAAGAGATTTTAGATAAGGCTGCAACTGCCTTCATTCTTTGCATTTTTTGGTCTGATTTCCTGCTAATGTGATTTGAATAAGTCAATTACATTGAAATTTAGTCCATGCTCATGCAAATGAATTCATGAGTGTGGATCTCTTTTTTTCTATGGATTTAAGAGGTGAAAACAACTGGTGTACATTTGGTTGTATAAGGGGTCTGCACAGGATACCGGGGCCATATTTTGCACTCTTTTTTGAGGTTTCATTTGCACTAAATTGGAGGAAGATTTCAGGATTTTCAAATAAATAAAGAAAGCCTTTAAAAGTATTGAAATGCTAAAAGTATAGGCTGAATTTTATTTTCGTGGTGTAGGCTGCAAATATGAATTTTAAACATGCATTTAATATATGAGATCTTCTATGAAAAATGCCTGGGATATTATCACTGACAGATTAATGAAGTTATTCCCAAATGCCCATTGTGTACAGTAAAACACTGATCAAAAGCACTACTCTAAGAATTATTTTATTTAACTGTAAGATCTCTTTGTCTGTAACATCATGTGCACAATTAAGCTTGATTCACGCCAACCAAGAACTCCAGACAAAAATTATTTATTTTTCAAAGCCATGGAACTTCCTGATAATCTTTAAGTGCTTCTGACCTTAAGACAGAATAATTTTTCGGCAAGCACTTCTTCACACACTGGCACTGACAGCAGTTTTACTTTTTGTGTGTTGTTGCACTTTCCTCACAGCTCTGTAGTGATTTCAGATGAAGTCAAACAATTGGGATTTTTTCAGTAATTTATATTCCAGGCAAAGAATAACAATCTCTGTTCTCGCTGAAGGAGACATTCCTGAGACACCACTGTAGTGCTCTATGTGCAAATGCTGAATTCCACAATTAGTCTGTAAACAATAGAGATGTGGGCTAAATGGGGAGACTTGCCAAATTTGCTGAGGTAAAGGTTGCTAGAAACAAACAGGAGTAAATATAAATGCTCTGGTATGTGAACACCTACAACAACAATTATCCACTCCCTCCCAAGTTTAGCAGGTTGAGTTCCCACATTATAATGCTCTTAGTTTTGGGAGAAAGCCAGGTATCAAATTCTGTTCTGAGGAAAGAGAGAGGCCAAACTATTTAGTGTCTGAGATATGGCATTAAAAATGGTACAATGTCATTTTGTGTAAAGATAGGTAGCAAGATGCTGCACAACATAAACCTGATCTCATCTTCCTTTTCTTTCAAAGGCAAAGCATACAACTGCAACTATGTACACAGACATGCAGGGTGTTGGAAGGAGCAGTTTTGAGAGTAAAATCATGGCCACATTGGAAGAACATATGAATTTTATTTAAAAAAACCCCAAAAAAACTCCAAAACAAACAAACAAACAAAAAAACCCACAACTCTTGAGGACAGTATAATCATTAGTATAAATCTAGTATAAATCATTATACTAGATCGTTTATATCATTTTCTAGTCTAAATCATTATACTAGAAAACTTTAGAAAGAGCATATATATCAGGAAAATATATATTTTAAAGTACAGTTATTTAACATTCAGTTATTTTAACATGTCTAAATGACTGCAATAATGCACCCAAAATAAGATGACAGTAGCATGAACTTTGTGGTGTCAGGACAAAACTAGTTCTTCTCCCATGCCCTGTAACATCAAAAAGTTAGAGGAAAAAAAAATCAATAAACTCTTGCAACACTCAATTTTATTCTCTTAGAAATATGAACATCACTTTCCTTTATTTCTGAATGAAAACATATTATAAGCCTCCAACCTTGATGAAAATTCTTTTCAAATTTCTTTTTAGCAGTTATGAAGTACCCTAGAAAATGTGTAATTACAAAACAAGTCTGTTTTACATAGGAGGCTTTCTAACACCATAGTGACAGCAATAACACAAACCTCAAAGTAAGTAGATCATTGTTTATTTTCTCCCTCAGTTTCCTATTTGTGTTCCTTGTGGGAAATTTATGTCATTAAAGGCAGAGTAAGGCATAAGAGGCATAGAACACTAGTGGGAATTTTTATTGCATATCCTTTTCAAAAAACATTAAAATTACTTTTATCTGAATAATTTTTTGCCTAAATTGCTATTTTATGTTTATTTTTTCTATCCAGTGTCTTTTTTTTCCCCCAGAATGCTAATTTTGAGTCTCTTCCACACATGTTTTGTGATAGCAAAAAAATCAAGTTTTCAAGAGATCTAAACCCAGTGTCTGAGCTGTTACACACAGGGCCTGAAGTTCCTGGTGAAAGCTCACAGCACTTATACACAAATGCACATCAGGAGTCCGTCCAGCAAAATATCTGTCTATCCAAATAACTGTGTCAAGCAACACTAGCCTTTGAATCAGGACTCTGCTTTCTGTTAAGTGTATTTTTTTGTGGTAGGAAAATAATCTCAAGATTTAAGGGAAAAAAAAAAAAGAGCTACTGTACTCAGACCTCACAAGGAGATCAAGACCAAAGAAGATGACTTTTGATGTTGCACATACTTTTCTCCAACTTCCCATGGCCTTCTGCAGCAGGAAGTACTCATATTCAAATCAGTAGGATTTCACACATGCTTGAAGACAGGCATGTGCACAATGGCTTTCTGAGCTTGAGGCCATCCTTTAAATTTTTATTAAATAAGAGAAGCTTGTAATCTAATGTTAAACAGTGACCCAGACCTCAAGAACTACTCAGCTTTTACTCAGTCAATGACTCTGACTGATGACCTTAGGGTTTGGCAAGCCTGATTTGTTCCAAAAAACTTCCTGTACAGTATGTCAAAGCTGGTATGTCCTCTAGTTTCACTAAGATAATGGCCTTGAAGGCAAGAGCAGTAAATCAGTTGCACATTGGAGCCAGGTTCACTTATTTGACATATAAAAGCTGTTCCTAATATAAATGGCTGGGAAAAATGCATATAGTATGACAGAGCTAAATAAAGTTCTTCCTCAGTAACAATAACTGCAACACAAATTTATCAGTAATACAAGGTGGACAACACCTCCACTGTATTGCAGTTCAACTTTAAATATTCATAACTCACAAAATTACTAAACAGCATATCCTTTTCCCTTTCCTTCCCTGTATTTTTTCATAATAAAATAAGAAAACTTTTTCCAGTAAGCAACTTGTTACTCATGTTTATCACTAAAAATATGCTACATTAAAGTCTATGTCAGGAATAACTAATGTTCTTTAGTAGTTTGGAGACCATAAAATATCATACTATCAGGATATGAAATATACAATTATTTGTATATGTGTTTGGTAAGATAGCTTGTGCTCCCACCCACCTTTTTCCTCTCTTCTGCTATTAGTTTCAAAATCAATTTAAAGTGCTTTCTGCATCTGAATAAATTGTACCAGAACTGTCATTTGAATAATGCATAGCTTCCTACTGAAGCTAAAAATATTTATTTAAATCATGGAACAAAAAAAAAAAAAAAAAAAAAAAAAAAAAAAAAAAAAAAAAAAAAAAACACCAAAAAAAACCCACAAACAAAAAAAAAACCAAAAAAACACCAAAAAAGGATTTTAAGTGGGTGGAGGATGTCCTGCAAATTGCTGGAACTAATTTTTTACCCTGATATATATTTGCAGCTCTTTGGCCAATATTTTTCATTGCCAGCACCATACAGACATCTCAGCCTTCTCATGCCCCTTCTTCCTAGAGTCTTCCCACAAGAGGAACAACTGCTCTTATTAGGCAGGCTCTGTTTTGAATTTCGAATTGTTCTCCAGTTCACTCCAGTTCACACAAGCAAGACAGTACTTCACAACACTACTTAAACTCATCTGCATTCTCTGTGCCTGTCTCCTTCATTGAAACAAGTAACAAAGGTACACAACAACACACCTCACTTGGATGTAATAATTCTAAAACCTTAGGTGGGCCAGCCTGTGGAAAGGAGAAGAAAGGAAGAAAAAAAAAAAAAAAAAAACAACCAAATATTTCATTTCTTCAGGTTAAATCTGTGGATTCTGAGAGGAATGTTCCCTCCTGCTCATGTGGAGGGAACTGCCACACTTGTTAGGACAGCTTAGAAAAATCCCACAGCTTGTAGTTTCGAATCATGAATTTAGAAAAGAAATCTCAAATTCTTGTGCGAAATAAAGCCCCAACTGAACAAAAAAAAAAGACCTCCCAGGGTATGGTCCATGACTAGATCCAACCTCTTGGATTCCCCCTTTTCCTCCCCTTTCTTCCTGCCCCCCATGAGGATGCAGTCAGTGCCTGGGACCTCTCCCCTCTGTGGCTGATCTGGCAGGATTACATAGCGAATGAAGGAGGATATAAGAGCACCACAAACACGTGTCTTCTCTGAAAATTTGAATAGACCCTATGAGGCTTATTTCCCCATGAGCGAATTGCAATCAGATCTCAGTTTCATAATCCAAATAACAGCTTATATAACAGCCATGCAGTCTGAGGTGGTGGACTTAGGTCTTACAGTAAGGGGACATGTAATATGTTATCTTATCAAGAGATTAGTGCAGAAATTTCCCCCTCCTCCCTTCCCCCACCCTTTATTTGCAGTAAGGTCTCAAACTATCAAAACCTTTCCATTGTTACAACTTCAAGCAACACAATCACCACATTTCATAACTAATGAACTGTACCCCTCTCCTTCCTTTTTTTCTCCCCCTTCTCAGACATGCAATGACATCAGGAGATTATGTTTAGTTTAAACAAGTCAGGAAGATGCAAACATTCCTGAAAATATATTAATTCCTTCCTACTCAACAGATTAGTAGCATTTGATTTGACATGAGTATAAGTTTAAACACTTCAAAGAATTTTTAAAGTAATACCTTCTATAAAAGGAACAAATAAAAAAAAATGCTCTTGCACATTCTGCATGACTAAATGATAGATTGTTTTTTTCAGGATTCACAATCTGTTTTCATGCTTTGATGCTAACAGTTGTGAACAAAAATCAACTCCAGTATTGTAGCATTAATGGGGAACAGTCTGGCCTCCACCTAACCCTGAAGATAATTATGCTAAAACAATAGTGCTGAGCATTCAGCTAACTAGCTATAACAAGGAAAGACTGCTGCTGCCATTCATCAAAAAGGCCATTTGGATAATGAGGAGAGATGGCTACTGACATATTTCAGCAGGGGAGGCCAGCCTGCTGGGAGTTTCTTTCAAAATGCCAAATTCTATCCATTTAAAAAGCAAACATCATGCTCTCTTTGGTTTGTTTGGTGATCTGGGGAGCAGAGACGTAAGTCATATAGTACTGTCCAAGTTGGGATAAAGAACTGGAAGAGACACTGAAGGAGAAAAAAAATGCCATAGTGTACGTATCATTGTAATCTTCAGTCTCCTGAAAGGACTAATCCTAATTATGAACAACATGACTGCTGTCAGTCAGGAAGAGCGAATCCCTTGCTTTCTGTAAGAAGCTACTAATCTGATTATTGATTTACAATTCTGGTGATTAGTTAAAGAATGTGCATCTCAAGGAATCTGAATATCCTGACTGGACAGACCATAAAACAGAGGTTTAAAAGTAGTGTTTTGCTTTAACTAAATAAAATTGCAGATAAACCATAGTTTCCAAACATTTTTAGACTAGCAACTATTGTGTGAACATAACAGAATGAATGTTAACCATTATGTCTGGTTTTGTAAGTAGTATCTAATATGACAGCCACTTCACCACAGCAGAGGTCACAGATGATTTTCTAAAATAGTAACAAGAAGGAAGGTAAAATAGTGATGGACTTTTCAAGTTAAAATTAGTACAAATGTATTGTACTGTTCTTGTGTTTCCTGAAGACAGTTTCTCCCATTTAAAACTGGTATTTGCTGTGATGGTGAGAAATGTATTTTAATTTGTCTGTGAAAAAATATGTTTTAAAAAAAGTGGTTTTCATACAAGAGAGGAAGAAAAGGAAGCATATGTCCTATTTTTCAGTGACTTGCCTAAACAGAGGTGCTTTCCAGTATAATAGGCAAGGGTCACACTCAAAATTTCTCCCGTGCCATCCATTGGCAGCTGCTGAAGATGGTGGAAATCTCAGACAGTGCAGCTTCAGCCCGTCTTGCTGCTATGATGTCAGGGTCCCCTCTTTCACTGGCTGTCACACAAGGGTGAATATACTTACTTCCTTAGAAAGCTCACTAAAAAATCCATGACTATATGGCAAAGAAGATATTAGGATAACAGAGAACACCTGGAGGAGAAGGAAATTCAGTGAAAAAGAAAATATGAGCTCAGTGAACCTAATCTCCATGAGTTTCTTCTACAGCCTTCAGAAGGTAAGAAGCTCCTGCACTGAAGTTATTCAGAGCAGGATTTTGGCAATTGTTTCTGGATGGATTTATCCTTCTCCACAGGCTGTATGAGACTTATGGAACTTGGCTTCAGTATGCTAAAATTCATCTCTTGTCATACTCTATACAATGAGCCCACTCAAAAATGGCTGTGTTAAGGAAGCATCTCTTCTCTTCAATTTCCAAACTGTCAATTTCAGAGAAGCATTTTGGGATGCTAGAACTTATAGCTGAAAATTAGAAAACCTTCTGAGGGCAAAATTGTTTTTTGGATTGTACTGGACCATGGTGTCAAAAAGGGTTTGTATTCCTCACCTAGAATTCAAATCAGCACATGTTTTCCCAGTACTGTACTGATAATCACATCTTTTAAGCCATTACATTGCCAAGAGATAGAGTATGACATGCAAAGACAAGACATGTAAAACATATAAGGAGCACTAATAATTTTAAAATCTAAAAAACTTATACATATAACTCTGTTCAGTTGCAATAATTGGACTCTGTAACAGAACTGCTTGTTTCTACTCAACTTTCTCTGCTCATGCTAAAGTCATTGCAAGAGGCTGATCATAATGTACTCGGTTACTTCGAGGTGTTTGAAGTCAGAAGAAAACACCACAGCTCGCTGAGTACCACTAGACAGCAGATTAATAATCTTATACCTTGGGTAAAAACTGTTTATTGGAACCAGTTACAAACACACAGACTTCTTTTGGCACAGCATGGGCTTTGCTATGTACATTTCTAAGTTGATGAACTCTGCTAATGACAAGCTGTTAAAGTGTTTACATTGTGTATTCCTTATACTGATCAATGATTTCTTAGTGCTATGTGAAAAATAAAGAAATGGAGAAGGAAAAACAATTTGCTTTTATTTGTGCCATACATGATCATGACTAATTTGATACTAGAACTGGAATCAAAGGAGCTTAGGTTCCATATCTAATTCTTTCCCACGTTCAGTCTTACCTTGATCTCTGAAATGCTTTCATTCTCTCCTTAGGGCGTGAATACTTGCTATTTACATGTCTGTATTTTTGTAGGAGGGGCAAATTAGGGCAAAAATTCTCAACAGCAAACTTCCACAGTGAAGATAGATAATTTCATATTCTAGCCATGCTGAACTATAGGAAAATAAAATTTACTGCAGCTGTGTGTAAATGGTCACAGAAGTACATATTGTCTCAAAACTCAGGCATGCAGCATAGTTTTGCTAATAAAGTTAACTTTAAAAAGTTAACTTTAAAGTCTCTAATACTTGGAGCCAGTAACAGTAACTTTTCTGCAATCATGGCCTTTTGGACTTCATAACATTCAAACCAAAAACCTCCTCACATTTGTCTTTGCACTAATGACAAAAGAACAGGGTGGTGCCATGTTGGCAGCACTGCTGGACTGCACTGATCTCTGTAATTTTTGGCAAATAATGAAACAACTTGGCCTCTGAAAATCTCATGTGAGGTTAAAGATATGCTATTAGTGTAGAGCTCAAAAATACTGCTGTGGTGTTTACAGAAAGCCCTTGCACAGATTATTCTATTTGAAGTCAATTAGAAGACTCCTCTGATCCTACTGGCATGGGTTCTCGCAGCAAACACTTGACAGTTGCTATCTCCAACACTGAAGAATGCAGCTATCCCAGGATAATGCAAAGGCTCCTTTTTATTCGCTATCCCTGTTGATGCTCATTGCATATATGTCTGTTTTGCAAAGTCAGATGAAAATCATTGCCTCTAAGCATTATGCAGACAAGCAAAGGTTGTCAAGTACCTTCCAGTTTTCACAGTACAGTTCACATATCTGCTGGGCATTGTGGTTCCACACAGTGTTATTAATTTATAGAGTACCTTCTGAAACGTTAGCTGTGCCCAACACACCACTGCTTTGAAGAAAGTACCAACTCAAGAACAGAAAGAGAATGTAGGTCAGTATGATTTTTTTTATTCATTTTTATTTTGCCTTTTTTTGTTTGTTTTTATCACTCTACAAATTAATTTATGAACTGTTTTCTGTCCACTTTGATGATATTGAAAAACACCTAACTGTAAAGCTTTCACTTATACTAGTTTTCCAAACCAAAACCAGGTTGCATACACATATATATCTGCATCTCTCTGTCTTGCCTATATAAACACACAATAAAATATAATATGGAAAGTCACCACATCTAGCACATGCTTGACAGACAGAAGACAATATTAAGATCTTCCATACTAGAGTGCAGGGAAAATATATGTTCAAGGGAAATCTGAAAATGTTGTGAGGTAGAGGTGTTATCCTTTGGTTTTCCTTGTCTGTGTATTTTGTTCAATGCATTTTCTAAGTCATGCTGCTCCTATTCAAAGCATTTCTCATCAAATGCTAAAGCCCACCTTGTCCACTCAAGGGACTATCTCTAGCTACAAAGCTTTAACAGGAGATGCACACTTTATGTCACTTCCATCACTTCTGCAAGAATCGTGTAATGTGAGATCAGGTTTGCATTCATTTTCTCATTTTCTTCAGCAATATTATAAAGTACAGCACATTCCTTGTATATTTATGATATTGCTTTGCTCTTCAAATCAGCAGCTCTGTTGAGTATGGCCCATTCTTCCTACAGTTTTGTCTTCTGTTCCTGAACTCAAAAAAGATTTCTCAGTGGGCATCATCATCCATGCTGTGGAATCCTGGTCTCAAGGCATTTTGCAAAACATAAAGAGCAAAATCAAAGGGATCAGAGGCAGAGAAGAAAAGAATTCTCAGGTTTTGTAAGCTAGATATCGGGCTCTTACAACTGCCAAGTTTGCATCATATGTATTCTGATTTTATGAAGTGAAAAACAGAGGTTGATTTCAGTTTTAATTCAGTGTTTCCTTTTATAAGCCTAAGATTTATATTCATAATATTTTATATCTCTGACTCTTTAAGAACTGTTATGTTTCTTGTGCAAAACCCCCTTTCCTAAATTACTGTGCTCTGAGATCAAATAGTATACCATGATGTACAGTTCATTTTACACATAACCAGATATCTCTGAGGAATTACACTGAGACATCAGCCTGGCATTTGCACGTTAAAACAGAAGCAATAAAGTAAGTAACAAATCCTGTTACACATAGAGCCAAAATTTTTTCACTGATTTTTTTATGAGCCAAAAAAACTGTATAATTCAATTTGTGACTTAAGTACACATGCACACACATGTGCAGGCATCCAGCATACGATTTACTACTTCAAGTAAAATATTTGTAAAACACAATTTTATCTGCTGTGATGTCAAGGTCTCAACATCTAATGTGATTGCTGATAGATAAACATCCTGCTTTATTGATTCATCCTTGAATATACTGACTTTTTTTAATTTCAGAAATGTTGTGTATCTGCTTTCCAAAATTATCCCTCTGCCTTGGTTTCCTCTATCACCGGTGATTTCTGAGAATATAAACCAGCACTATAATTTGCACCATGAAGCAAAAAATGGACTTTTGATTCAAAAATTCAAGTGGAATTTGAATCAGTGGAAACTGATCTAATATGACATGTAAATTCATGAAGTGTTCCACATTTTTTGACTGTGACCATGGCCGTGGGGTGGGAAGTAGACAACCTTTGAGATTATCTCTACTTCAGGCCATTCTGTGATTTTCCTATATGGCAAATATTTTAAAATTTTGATTTAAATTTTAGAAGTCTTTCTGGAAAGAAGGAAGATCTTTCCATTTGTAGACGGTATGGTCTACTTTCTAAGGTATCATGTTAAGACAGACATCTGTTCATCTGGCTCTGGACAGCTGAATGAGCAATAAGATACTTATAATGACTGATTTTGCTGGAAAACTATTTCAACAGGAAAGCAAACTTTTTATCTTGCAGTGGATTACTTTAACTGTTGACTAAAAATTTAAAACACTGATGTTTTTAAGACTAATGAGGGGTTTGCTTTCCCATGTATTTTTGCATCTGATTGCTGTTAAACTTACTATGTAATTAACTTGAAATAGTCATGAATAAAAGGCAAGTATTTAATTTATACATCCATTCACCATCATAAATGAAGTAGAGCTATTGGTAAAACATACCAAATGTGTCTTAAACAGTTTATAGCAACACAATAAAATTTATTCTACTACCCAGAGGATATCTTTCTTGATAAATAAAAATATGCTAAACTTTACAAGACATTCTTATGAATTTGTAAGACAATCTGTTCAGTGTTCCTCATCAGACTATGTATAAGAGATAAACCCTGTATCCCCCAAACCAAAATTGAAAATACTCCATTTATCTACCTTTACTCCCACTCCCATCTCTTTTTTGATCCTTTATGATAAATGAATATGTCCTTTGATTTCTCGTCTATAGGAAGGTATTTCATCACCTATCACTCCTTTTGCAGATGTTTCTTATATTTGGAAACATATTTGAGGATTAAAAATTAAAAGAATAAAAATATGAGTCACAACATGGTCTTTCCAAAAAAAAGTAAAATCATGACTGAATAAAACAATTTTTTTCAGACCACTGTGCTCCTGAGTCTGCAAGCAGACTAAAATGAAAGTTATAAGGAACTTTACTCATAGAATTAACTCTGGAGCTTTGTTATGGTGATTTAAATGCCTCTACATCACTAATTGTTCTCGAATAAAGAAAAAAGAAGGGGGAAAAGGTGCTTATTTTACAATTCTTAACTATTTTTTATTCTTTGCTTACTGACAAGTTAGAAAGCATCTTTTTCAATGGCTAATTTCAAATTTTTTATCAAATCATAATGGCATAGCTAATAGAGTTTTGCTCCTTTTTGTTCCCTGTGCACTAATACTCCCAGGTGTGCATAAAGCTTATCCTTTTCGCATCCATCTATGAAGCTAGAAAAGGTACATGTGCTGATTTTGAAAGACTTGTTCTTTCACTAATTGGACTAGCACTTACATCAGACAAGATGTGCACGTCTATTTGGAGACAGTCTACAGTCCAACACTCTCTAGACTGAGCATACTATCAAAAAATATGTTTGCCTTTTCACTGGAAATCACATTTAATAACCCAAATATCCTGCTCTGATTTGATCCTTTTGATTGCTTCTTTTTTTTTTTTTTTTTTCTTTCTCTTTATTTGGTTCAGTAAAAAATGGAAAACTTCATCACAGAAACCAAGGCAGCATTTCAACCAGGGAACACACAACGTCCCTCGCACTCCACTGAGATGTCTGACTACTCCTTATTTGTGCTGATTTGTATCCAACAGAGCATATAACCAACTTAACCAGTTGATTCCTCTGCTGGGACTGTTTTCCTGAACTGCAAGGAAAAAAAACATCAAGGAAGAGAGAAGTAAGAAAAAATATTAAGCATAAAGAAAAGAATTAGATATCCGTTGGAAAGAATATAGGAGTCAAATTCTAAAATAGCTTATAATTGCTAATTATAATATATATATAAAATAGCAATTAGCAATTAGCTATTCTAATTGCTTAACTATTTCTTTTCTCCTTTAAATTTGTGGGGATTCTGTTGAGAAGCTAGAAAATCCTAATTTAACTCCACCATAAATAAACAAAAGGAATGAGAAAATTAACATTAGTTTGTTCTATATTTGATGAAAACCTTTCAAATTCCCATCATGTTCCTTAGGACAGCATTTACTATTCAAATACACATAAGGAATGGCATGAGGTACATAATAATAATGGGGAAAATGGGTACAAAACAAGTGACTCAGTAATCTTCAAACTGTTCTTCTAAAGCAGAGAACATTTATTATATATTATTATATCTATTATGTGATGATTATTATTACATTTATTAGAATTAAAATGTACTATTAAACTGTTGCAAAACTGACATTAATTGCTAATTCTATGTCTCTGATCTGTCAAGAGTTGAGTTGTTTCAGGATACAAATGCAGGCACTTCTTTGCCAGTCCTACCTGCAAAACTCCATGTTAGGGATATCCATGGGACAAATTTCCCAGACTAAGTGTGGGGAAGATGGTAGGGCTGCTGATGGCAAATTCTCTTCAGTTTAGCAGAACAGAGCATTGTATGTAGGAAATCAGTTCATGTTCATTCCCATGTCAAAGTAGTTTTAAATTTCCATCCTACATGAATCATATGAGGTTGATGTTTTGCTTAACAAAACCACTTCACTTCAGTGACATTTGAAAATTGAGTTATTGTGTACACCCAAGGATAGTATTAACAATTTAATATTTTCTTTTATGTGTCTTCATATTCAATAGTTCAAAAATTACTTTTCAAAAATGTTGCTTTCATATTGCTGGGCTACAAACCATAGCTATGCCCAAGATATTTTTCTAGTCAGTATCAGGACCAAAAGTAATTCCCCACCTCCCGTGCTGACCTGCTACACTGAGATTGGACAGAAAGCTCTTTGAGAACCATCCCCTATGGGCCACGTGATGTGCACAAGACATTGGGTAACTAGAAATCAAAAGGTTTTAATGGGAGTAGTGAAAAATGAAAATTTTGTTTTGTGCTAGACTTCTGAATGTCAACAATTGTTTTCAAACTCTGAAAATATTTCATTTTAGTAATGTTCAATTTTTTTTTGCTATGAAAATTTTTAAGTATGCAGTTATTGTTGCACAATGTTCTGCTTTTTAATAGAAACTTACACTTTCCTTAAAAGAAAAAAATGAAATATTTTGTTTCAAGAAGGCTGAGATGGAAATAGTTTTAAAGCCGTGATTATCCAGGCTTACTTTTCAATGGAGATGCATGGAAAAGATAATTCCTTATTAATATTCAATTTATACTGCTGAAGTTTTGCTACTGCAAACACAGGCAGGAATCCTATTTTAGTCAATAATCAAGATTTGGAAAGCCAGCTGAGGAAAGTAGGTCTACAAATTTCATGCAAGGTCTACAAGTTTAATGGAAGTCATGGAGCAAAATAGCTAGAACAGCTCTGGGCATTTCAGGAAATATGTGTATATTTAAAAGTCAGAATTTGCCCCGCTGAGTTTAAAAAATGGGCAACTGACCCTGAATACTGAATGAGACTGATAAAGCAAATAGAGCAGTCAAGAATTACAGAAAAATAGGAAAGATACATTCAATCCTATTTTAAAACAGATCTACAAAGATTTGATTCTTCAGATCTTAATCAGTGATCTCAAGAACTCAAAGAACATTTCTAATCACTCTTGAAAGTCAGACAAGGAAAACAAAAATTCTCATCCTCAACCTCCAATACTTTAGTAATGACCATTTAAGAACAAATAGTAAAGTAAAAAAATATGAGAAGGTCTTGAGAAAAAAAAAAAAAAAAAAAAAAAAAAAGAAAAGATATAATGAAAACATCATAGAGAGTGTCACTTCTATTTCCTTCTGGAAAAAATTGAATTGGATCTTTTCTGACCTCGTTTGTCTGTTTGGGGGTTTTTGCTAGAGTTAGGCCAAATTATCTGAAGGCCTTTTATACTGTCAGAGACCCTGAAGAGCTGGTAGTCAGACATGCTGCAGATATGGCTGGATATTCACTGCTACAAACTCAGCTCTCATCAAATTGAGTCATACTACCCAGGATTTTCAGTCCCCAGCAGTGCATGAAAAGCACAAAATATTAAAAAAAAAAAAGCTGACCACAGTATAGCAGACAAATTTTTAGCATGTCTGCACTCATACCTTTAATTTTTTCCTCTGTAAATTTTAGAAAGTCATCATGTACAATGTGGCCAGCTGGTTTTTACTGTCTAAATAATGTCCAAAAGAGGTGAAATTTCATTTGTTGATAGAAAGGCGGAGTGACATCACTGGTTGTTCATAAATCCATTAAGCTCCTATACAGAATCCTGCTTGGAAAAATACATCTCCCAAGTGTGACGATCTGTGTGTTTATACTCTCCCAAGTATCTCTGCCAGGTGTATTACGGAATCAATACGTTGAGAAACAGGAAAAGATTTTTAAATGGTTCCTATCTACGCAAAAGTCTAATATGTCTTAAAGTACCTCGTCAAACAACTGCTAAACAAACGATCTTGGCAAAGTCTAATGTTTGCATAGCAGGTCATGGCATTTTAGTACAATTCTCACAGCTCTGATGTGCACATCTCTGACATGCAGTCAGAGAAAGAAGTTCCCATAAGAGATTATCACAGGAAAGAAACTCATTCATGTATGCAATTGTTTGTTATCAATAGACAACATGTACTCTAATTCATTTTGACTTGTTGGATTTGATTTGCTGCTTTTGCGAAGCTAAATATGTTTGCTTTAAACTGGATAATCAAATCTGGCTGTGTCTGAGCTGAACTTTCTGCCTCTATGAAAGTGTGCATTGACCATTCAGTGGCACTTCTCCAAAGGGAAGTACACACCTTTCTCACCAACGTGACCTTTCCACCTTACTTCTCCTTTCTCAGAACAACAGACTGAAAATTTCTTCAGAAGGCTCAGCAAGTAATGCACCCTTCTCTTTTCAGGCTGGGGAAAAAGGTATTAGTACATTTGCCTCTTTGCCTAGAGAAACATAGTGTATGCAATAATGTTCAGGGCATGCCTCCCCCTAGCTAGGCGGAAGATAAAGTGATACGGTTTGGAGGGTAAAGGTCTGAAGGCAAATTAATTTCTTTCAACTATGAAGATATATTAGTAGGAGAGGCTAAATGGATCAGAACTGCCAAAAAATAGGCACATTTGAGGGAAAGGCTCAGATGCAAGTCTAGCATTAAATACAGCAAAATCTTTATAAATGTCCTAATTGAGGTGTCTGTCCCAGCTGTTAAAGTTGGTGGTCAACAAGTCAGAGTTTTGTAGGAAGCCACACTTCACTGCTGCCATTCCTCACAGAATTCCTGTGAGCTGTTGGTTTGGTAACAGTTTTAGAAGTAGAGTCTTTATTGTGAATTGGAAAACTATACCCTGGAAGGATGCTCAACATATTAGTTGCAACAGAGAGACAAACTCCTTTTGGCATCCTGATGCAGGGAAAGTGATGCAGCCTGGTCTCTAAAAATACTGTGACTGATGCAAAATATGGCCTCTTGAATATGCTGGTTTTTTCTAAAGCTTTTCCAGGAAGCATTGAGGAAGAATCCTGACTGCATTCTTTCTGGGGCTCTGGCTGAAGGATAGCAAGCCTGAGCATAATCTCTATAATGGCAAGCTTAGTCATCAGGATGGAGTCAGCAACAAAACCCTCTAAGCAGGTTCTGTAATCACCTAGCAGGTTCTGTATAGCAGTGGCTAAACCTGCTGAATGGTGGGGAGAGACTTCCTACCTGCCTCCGTGGGTCACCTTTGTCTTGGCTTTACCTCATCAGAGTGTGAAGTGCACAGACAACACAAATCACTAGCAGCAAGCCAGATGTCACTCAGGCAGCCTTTGATGTGACATTTCACATGTCACAAATGACAGTGTCACAAGACACAGCACATGCCTATGAGGAATTAAACCTGCAGGGGCAGCAGGGTGAGTTAACTGGAACCATGCAGAGACACCATCATGGTGGCTGTTGTACCAATTCACACTCATTTTAAAGACACCTTTTCCCATTTTCCCTTCTCTGTAAGACAGGAATATTAGTAAAGGCTTCTGTATTTCTCATAGAACTATTTCTAGAAATGAATAAGTTCTGATATCACAGTGCAATGAAGAATTAACATTATGAAAGAACTGGGCATAATTTTAAATGCATTTTTTTGTATTATAATCTACATACATCCACATGGCACCATTTCCAAGTACGTACATCTACTTGCCAACAAACCTGTTCTACTAAACAGGGTACTACTATGCCCTGCGTGACAGAGTGTTTAGAAACCCCATGGAGATAGCAATTGCATAAATTCTATCAGAAGATGCTGCTGTGTTCCAAAGCATTATTAACTTCACCTGCCAAAGCTGGAAAAACACGTGAAATATAGAATTCCACTGTTTTGTGTTACTTCCTTTTCACTGAAAATAAACTGTTTCAATTTCTATTCCTGCAATTAATGTATATGCAACAAATAAATGGGGTTCTTATTACCCTTTATGATTCTTGATTATTTATTGCAACTAAATTTAGAGAAATTTTTTTACTGTTGTTTAGTTATTTTTTTTAACATTTCTGGTTAATCCAGAAAGGTGTTAGATTTTTTTTTGCTATCAGACAGTTGTTGTTAGGTGGGTGGACTAGCGATAATTAATAGCTTATAAAGAAATTTTCATCAATAGGTATTCTGATTTTTTCCAGTGTTTTACCAAATTTTATGTTGTGTCCATTTTACATATGAACTAAAATATTTTTGAGGAAGAGAATAAGTAAAAAGAATAAGTAAATATTGTGTATCTTAAATATCTTGCAGAAGTGTAAGCAAATGAAAAAAAAAAAAAATCAAGCCACAATACAGATATTGTTCACCATTTCATTGACTCAAATTGAAATCCGAGAATTTCAAATGTGAGTTCCTTTGCCAGGAAAGCAAATGACCATCGTTGTTTTTGGTTTTTTTTTTTTCTTTGATAAATTTTTGAGGGAACATCCCCATGTATATGATTATTGGTGGCCCTACTTTGCATTTGGACAACCTTGGGGCTCTCAGTCCTGGTCCACGAGACAGCTGTCCTGTGTGCATTCCTCTGCCACGGCTCCCGGGGCTGCCTACGCCTCCACTTACACAACAGGAACATCCATCTTTCAGTTTCATGGCTTTCATTAGACAACATGGTCTTGTCAGGTGGCAGTGTGTTTTGGCTCCTGCATACACAGCTGTTTTTACTACTCAGAGTATTTGAATGCTTACTCCACCCATTTGTTTAATGAGACTGTAATCAGCTTCAATTCCAATAGGTCATTAACACCTCACCCACAGCAGTAAGAAGCCAAAATTGGACAGGTTTGTTATGCCTGTTACAGCATGCAGTGGAGATACTTTCTGCAGGTTTTAAAATGTCTTTATTATAATTCATGTTGGTAATAACTATGAGCCATCCTCCTTGCTACAGCAGCAACAAAAACTAATAACTCCTCTTGTCTTTTTCCTGCATGATCATGCTTTGAAGTGTATATCTTTTTCCTAACTTTTGAATTTCATTTCATAAATATATGAAAATAAAGACACTATCATGAACGAGTCTCAATATTTTGGTCCTTACAAGAGAAAAATGCAAAATATTAATAAATATGTAGGAAGTACCTCTGGCTTAGTGTGACTTACTAAGTCCCACTTGGTAACCAGTGGAATAAAAGGTGTCATAAGTCATTTATTCTTGTAATCCTCTGACAGTACCTTCATTTCCATGACAAAGTACCGGGCTGGATGTAACCTGTGTGGCCTTTCTCTGGTTCTAAAAGGACAGGAAATAGTTGTTACTTAATATCTGAATTCCACCTGCTAAATGCACCTTACTATAGCGTGTAGCACCAGGGAACTGGCATTTCCAGAGTGGAGAGTGAGTATGTGAATGACACACCTTCATTCATTTCTGTTGTTTGCTTTTTTCTTTCTGGGAATAAAGATGAGGTATAAGTATGGTATCGGCTTATGCCTGAGACAAAATGGGTGGGACATGACAGAGGTAAAATGGCAGGATGTGGAGAAGGAGAAGATATGTACCCCAAAAAGTGATCTGTGCAGTAAACTCAAAAAGCACTGTTTCTTTACATTGCAAAGTTCTAGTATATTTACATTAACTTCAGCATATCTAAGCATTATGCTGTGAACTGTTGGTGTTACATGCTATACAGACAGTCTATAACCAAGGGTGAGTATTAGCAAGTGCTTTGAGTTTAACAATGGGCAGAGAAACAGCACTGCACACTCCAAGCCCAGCCCCAAACCTGCCTCTCTCACCTGTATGTTACACCTCTGTATTTTACTGGCAGACTATAAAATACCTGTGTATATCTATACTTGGAAAGTGACTAAGATATATAAATGAGGGATTAGAATGGGTTCTCTTTCAGTGGATTTTCATTCTGATTTTATATCTATTCACTTGCATGATCTGGAATCAGAACTAGCTGAGAGAGTTGGAACCCACCAGAAAAAAATGAGCTGATTTCCAGCAACTGAGTATGTGGCTCTTTTCCTCTAAGGAAAAAAAAAAATTGTATGACATAAGTTGACATAGATGATTTAAAAAGGTGGCCAACATAAGGCATTAAAGTGTAAAAGTTTGTTGAGTGTTTTTGGTTGGTATGTAGGGTGTAGAACAGGAATTTAGATTTTCAGTCCAGTTGCAGTTTGGCCATTGTCAGTATAAAAAAATCTAGTATTAATTTCGTTCCTTGTTTCAGATACCTTAGTGAAAAGACCAAGGACAGAAAGTATATGAAGGTGGAGATCCAACTCTCACTCCCAAATATCTCCTCTCTGTCACAGCTCAGCTGGTCTGCAGGGAACATACAGAACTCTCTGACTTCTCTGGCTAAGCCTGTAACCCCAGTGCTCAGTCTGCATTACTCTCACACTAATTCTTTTCCCAAGTCCTACATTTATTTCATAACAGGGACAAAGAATTATTCCTGGAAGTATAAAGAGAAAAGTAGGTCAAGATACAGACTTACTTTGATGATCTCCCTTTAGCACTTTTGTGTAGTTGTAATTGAACTGTCCTTTTAAAAAGCATGCCCTGTATTTTTATTTTTTAACTCTTTTTGGCGACAAGTCAGCTTGGAAATGAGATGCGCTATGTCATTCAGTTTTTCTTCAGATTTGCAACTGTAATTAATTATTTTATTGCACTTCAGGTTCTTTAGAGCCCATAAAAAGTGGTGTATCCTTGGAAATATAATGAGGAGGTAAATTTGGTAGAGTTCGCTTAAGTTCTGCTACATACATCGTAAAGACCTATATAGACTTCAAGGTAAACATATAGCTAATTTTCACCAATGAAACATAAAATTACCTGCCCAGCAGCAGCAAGCAGATTTCTCTATGCTCCTTACAAACAAAAACAAGCAAATTAGTTGTTAAAAACTATGGATTTGGAAGAATTGTGAGGATATGGGTCTTGGAACTCCTTCAGAATATTTTCATCTGCAGATTCTAGCAAAATGGCTTATAATTTTGACTGAGCTTTGTAGACAATGTTACAGCAGAACAATTCAATCAATAAAATAAAGAAAAGTACTCAGTGGAGAATCCACATCACCTGTAGCATTCCTTGCTTCCTTCTTGTAGACCTAAGACTGTTTAATGGAATGTTCTTAATTAGAAAAAAACCTCAAACTATCTACCCATTTAATTTGTTAATCCCATAATTAAATAAAAAGAGAACATTGTGTTTTTATATTAATCATGTGAGGTTGGATACAATTTGTTTTTTCATTACTCTAGCTCCTCCTTCAAGTTCCCAGACGGCACTTCAGAGGGAAAATCCAAGCCTTGAGTTTAGTGCTTCAGATGCCACAAAAAAATAAGTGTAGGGTATGTGACTCAAAAGGAAGATGTACCTTGTAAATGATGCAGATACTTGTTGCACTGTTTGAAATGTCCTATTGGCAAGACTAGACTAGTTTAACCATACAGAGTGGCAATGGTCCAAAAATACTAATCGGCAAAGGCAGAAAATTTGCTTAATTTGGGTGCAGATGGCTTGGGTTTACATGATGCTGCCAAGCTATTTTTATCATTGTAGTCAAGGTCTTGGCCAAAATTTTGGAACAAAATCTAAGCACATATAAACTTCAAAGATCTTTTAGATTTGAGCTAAACCCAAACTTTGTTGACATTTCCATGTCTGAGTTCTCAAGCTATCAATTTTATGGTATTTTAAAACCGTTGCATAAGTTTGTGTCTGTAAATAGCACTAAAGAAAGCAAGCAAAAGTCCAGAGTGAAGCGATAGAATTTTTTGGAGCTCTAAGGACAATCTTAACAGATTTTTCCTGTTGTTATATTTCCAGTAGAAAAAAAAAAAAAAAAAAAAAAAAAAGGTGTAACCATATACCATTATTAAACAACAAGGTGTGGTCCTAATTTCAGTGGAAAAATGATGATTTATTCATAGTGAAGATCTGTCTCTTAGTTTAAAACTTCACCTAGAAATTACATTGGTGATTAGTCAGGAAGTACCTTGGTTTATTACAATGGGATGTTCAGGGTTATCTGTCTATTCACAACTGATTGTTTCTGTTCAGTTTTGGTGACTCTTCAATTGTGCCTGTATGAAAAGTCTGAACATTTAAGTATCAGGATTGCCTGTTTCCTGTGATATTACTTTGAGTTCATCTTGGGCTGAAAAAGTACAGGATTGGCCTCAGGGCTAATTAGAAACTTAAATTTTCATGGCACTCTATGACATGAGACCCTGTGAAAAAAAATGCTCAATGGGTGAGGACTAGTCCTTTGTTTTGAGGCAGGGAGGTATCTAAGCAATAGGACATTGACTATGACAGCTCAGCAGGGCTGGGCACTAGCGTGTCCTGAGAGAACTCCATGCATTTTTTAGCAGGAAAGGCTGTTTTGTGAGAGAGGGAAGAAATGCATTAGAAAAAAAAATAAATATTTTTAAATGTCTTTTTAAACACCTGGTGAGCACAAAATAATGGCAGTTGGACTAGTTGGTCAGTGTAGGTCCCTTCTAACTGAAATATTCTATTCTGTTCTCTTAAGTAACTAAAATCTGACTGTGATCCATAATGTACACCCATCTTGCGCTAACAGATGAGCATATACATCCTCCATATACGTGCAATTCTGTGGATGGGTAAAGTGCAACTGTTGAGAGGTTTCTGGACATATAATAGGAAACAACTTTAAAAAAGCATGAAATTGAAAGTTGTGAAATTTTACTTCAGATGCACAAGTTAGAAGGTCTCATGAGATACTTATGAATGTATAGTATGCATAAATAACAGGTTAAAGTCTAGAACTTGTTGGGTTTTTAATCTCCTAACAGCACCTTATTACAGGAATAGGTGCTGGAGTCTCTAGGGCTATTCAAATTTTAATGGTATTGTATCATGTGGTAATGAAACCACCAGCATGCTTCACAGCACCACTTTCATCTTGTGTTCATTGTCTCTATATATATTGTTGTCCAAATACAAAGATATCAAAGTTTTGCCCTTTTGGCATGCCCTTTTTTTAAAATGATGAGACACTTCCAGAGAAAAAAGACAACTCACTTTGAATTAAATAATAGAATATGACTCCCATTATAGGAATAACCTCTTTCATCCTTCTTGTGATCTTGTGATCACAGGGTACAGTGATGATGACAGGGGAGGGAATGCACAGAGATTGCACTCATGTGGGAGAAACACAGCACTCTATGTTGAAACACTTTCTCTATATAGTACTTCAGTATCTCTACAGAGAGCACAGCTCATTCAGAATGCAAATCTATATATCTATAATATCCGTCGGTACTTGTCTGAGAATGGAGCAGAAGTGTTTACTTTTTATTTTCTCTACTCTAAGGACTAATTTATAACAACAATATTCATTCTGTCTAAGCAGACTCTGGCACCAGAGTATGCATATCAGCAATTGTAATACAGTCATTCACTATTGGCACTTCAGGCCAATAAAGTTTATTTCACTTGGAGTGCTGACATGGCTGTCTGCAAACAAGGCTCTGAAACTAAGACAGCTGGAATGTCATTAAAGAATATTGACTCTCTCTCTTCTTTTTTATCTGTTTCCCTTTGGTGAAACTTTAGTGCATTTAAGAATGCTAGTTGTGTCCCAAAATATGAAAGCAAAACAGGTAAAATCTATTTTATGTGTGTGTTCCTTCACGTATATCACAAGTAACATAAATTAGTGAGGAAGATTAAACCAGGAAACAGATTTGGGGAAGAATATAAATATGCCCGGATGTGCCCAGATGGTTAAATCAGAGATTTCATGAGGGCTTTCTGTGAGTTTAAAACTGGCTGCACAGGGAGGGGCTGATTATTAATAATTTAGCACTTTTGGCAGGATCAATATGACTAATTTGTTATGTCTGCAGAGCTAATTCCTATTCCTTTGTGAACTAAAGTCTTGAAAAATTGAAGTAGCAATTTAAAAGGAAAAGCACTTACAGGGATTAAGGGGAACTGATTGATTCTGGTTTAGTCTTAAAAAGAATTAATAACCCAAAATTAGGGTGTTCTTTTACACTTATAGTATATGCAACTTAAAGTACTTGCTACTTTGCTGTTTTACTGGTAGAAAGAGTTTCTGAAAATCAAACTTCACAAAAGCTGCACATTTCAGTTATTTAAAAAACACCCCTGCAGTAGAAATACCCCTCTGGTTTGGTTCTGAGACAGCTTATAGAAGGAGTTCCAAGCACTTCCAGAGCTTAATAAAGACTACAGGAATGTAGGAAACTAGTTCTGGCAAAAAGGGAGGGAGTTTGAAAGAAACTGGTCTTCATCTCCCTTTCTTTCCTGAACTATTCAAGTAAGTAAACACAGTTCACGCCACAGTAACAGTGTGTGTCCTCTACAGAGGTTTCTGTTCTGGCTCAGACTCAATGGGGAGAGCCCCGAAAAATAAATGTCACAGATAAAGTTTTATAAGGGCAGAAAGCTGCTGCACCCTCTCACTTAGGGACAGGTGAAGGACCAAGTAGTCTATGGCTTGGAAATACCAGACTCTGCTACCTGTGGTATTATCCATCTGCTCCAGCTACTCAATCTGCTCCCTCTACTGCCTAAAGCATTCACCTCTGCTCAGCTCAGAGTCTTTGGTGAGAACCTTCCCCAGCTGACAACCTGTGCATCAGCAGTCCTCCCTCTGGTGACAGCCATCACAGCCACAAGGCAGGACTGGTGTCATGCTCCTTCTCACTGATCCCCATTTTCATGGCCTTTGAATTAGCATTTGATATCTCCAGGTCATTCCCTGCGGGACCGAATGCCTGTCTCCCTGTTACTGTTATGGATGCATTGTCTGCTACATAATAATGGGAAAACATATCCCTAGAGCATGGATTAAAAGGAAAGACAGAAATAGGATGTTTTATAAGGAAAGAGGACAAAACACACACACACACAAAAAAAAAAAAAAAAAAAAAAAAAAAAAAAAAAAAAAAAAAAAGACATGGAACAATTGCATCACATTCAAAAGGATATTTCCAAGAGAAGTTAATGGTGAAATTAACCTCTTGTAATATTTACAGCTATTAAGCACAGAACAGAGTATTATATTTGGCTCTAGGAAATAGAAAATTATTATCCAAATGACAGTTTATAGAGTGTCCTAGAGTGGGCTTTATTTCACAAAAAGGAAAACAAAGCTGAAGAATTCTTGAAAAACCTTTAAAAAATTTCATTTAAGTAGCTATACTATACAATGCAGGAGAATTAACACTTAACCCAGCTTGAAGAAATGCCAGTAGGTACTTGCACTACTTGGAGCAAAAATCTGCATTATGCTGCCATAATTAAAACACATATGCACAATATAAGTCATCAGGCACTGGTAAAGGACTGTGAAACACAAAATATTTCAATGGTTCAATATTAACACCTGAACATTGTAAGGAAGTTTGCACTAGGAGCAGTCTCTGTTAAAATGTTCAGCAATTTTTTTTGGTTTTTTCAGGAGGTTGTTTTCTGGAGGAGGAAAGTGTTGTTTTTTGTTTAAATAATTGGCAGGTTTATAGAGAAGACTGGACATTTGGGCCCTTTTCTAATGTTTTATACGCTTCATTTGCTTGCAAGTACATCACTAGCACAAACATGTACGTGTATACATGTCCTTAAAAGCAATAAAGCCTATTATAGCTCAACATCTTCTGACTTTGGATTATGAAGTGTGCAGGATAACACTCTGTAGATTGGGACAGTTATGTTCTTTTTCATGCAAAAGTAGTAATTAAGTAAGTTACTAGAAAAAATAGAATAGCCCCTGCAAAATAAAGCAATTTTCATAATAGACAAAGTAATTTCATTTCTAATTGCTGTGATAATGGGTTTAATAGATTTCCTAAATTAAGACAACAAATGAAAAGAATTCTTTATAATAGTGTAAAATAATTGGGTTTTATGCAAAGATAACCATGATCCTTGGATTATTAACAAGACTAAACAGTGCATACATATGCACTTAATTTACTCCTTAGTAATAGTACATGTGCTAGATGTGCAAGCATTCTGCTTTTCACATACACCTTGAAATTATATAAAATTGTATAAACAATAACACTGTGTAGGACAATAGGGATCCTAGGCCCTGTACACACAGTAGAGATCATTTTGAATTTAGGACAAGGGTAAATGAGAAGACTTTCTTTGACAGAAGTAAGGGAAAGGATGTTGATGGAGAATCCTGTCTAATGTAATCTGCTAATAAATAAACAGCAATTGTAAGAAATGCTGATTATAATAGAATTTTCTTCAACATTACTTTAGAGGTTTTCTTATATAGTCTCTGAATATTCTGTGTTATTCATGGCTCATATTACATTGTTTGTTAAAAATCTTAAATGATTAAATAAAGAGATTGACAGGAAAAACATGGTCATGTTCTAGATAGGGTTAAAATTCAGAGCTAATTTTGCTCAAATTACTTACATTCCAGGATCACTCTTACATTTCAGACAGTTAATTGTGAAGTTGCAACACAGTTTAGCAATGTTTCTACTCTTTCTTCTGTACTCCATTGCAAAAGTAAAATATAATAACTTCAACCTTCAAAACATTTGCCTAGAATTTTTCTTACATTCTGAAGAACCGAGTAGCAAAGTAGGACTATGACTGTCTGGCCAACTAAAAAGACAAATTCCATGCTGGGTTCTTCTCAACAGTACTCCATTAGCAATTTTTTTCCTAATTAAAGGGCCTCAGCTGACCTAGTACTTCAAGAACTCAACCATGGAGATTTTAAATTTTTAGAAAAATTAATTACAACAAATAAATTTAGCAGAAGAAACACATTGATTACTAACAGAAACTAACACCATCCCAAAATTCTTGAGTTCCAAACAGAGAAAACTAAAAGGCTGAAATAAGCCTACTAGTAAAATTATTTCTGGCGCTTTTAAAAGAAAATGCAACTTTCAGCGTGGTGAAATGTCATAAAAAATCTTCAGGACTTTCCAATGGCTGCTGTTTGTCAATAGCAGAAAAAGCCCAACTGCATGATGTCCCAAATTCCTCTGAATTAAGGCTTTTGTTTGTTTTTCTATTAAATGTAACAGAAAAACCTCTGGATTGTAGCAGTTCTAGAACTTTGTTTTGGCTGATCTACTCTACATATATAATTAGAAAAATCAAGGTGAGTCCATGTGGTTTTTATGTAGTATATTGAAAATGTGCATAACCAAGTCACAAAAGCTGCTGAAAAAGTTGTATGTGCATATACTCACGAATGGAGTAAATAATTATTTACACATTGTAAATAATTTTTTTCCTTGAAAATACATTACTATTTTAGTTCTCTCAGGTGTTTTCACAAGATTCCTTGAAAGGAAAATTACTCAATAAAGAGAAACTACAAAAGCTTGAAGATGAGCTATGAAGTGCACATTTTATAAGTGCAAGTTCAGTATTGCTTCATTTTATTGTAGTTCTCTTCTGGGATCTCATTCATACCTTTTAGATAAGTAGTGACTCCCAAGTCTGTCTGCAACTCTAAGACGACCAAAGTGCTTCTCTCATTTTTACATCCCATAATATAACAGAAGTGAGTGCAGATAGCTGTGAGAGGCTGGAAAGAGGCAGCAGAGACAACTCTGTAACCCTGGAAGTACAGCAACTAGGGCCTTGCAGAGCTGCTGTAATCTCCTACCTGTGAACTATTTCTGGAGGTCCCATCCCTCTTGGTTGTGAACACACCTCTTGTGATTGAGACACAAGAAGAATTTCCTGTGCAGCTCATAGGACAAGTCGAGTTGCACACTCCTCTCAAAAGAATCTGCATATAACCCCAAATTCTTTTAATGTTTCATTTTACCACTTAGGAAAGGCCAAGAGTAGACTGTTAGCCAATTTTCTTTGTACTCTGCAGTGTAATTATGTTGAGGCACAATGTATTTATGCTGGTAGAAAAAAGAAATTACTAATTACCAGAAAGACTTAATTGCACTTCTTTTTAAATCAATATAAAATATTTAAATTATTTCTATTATCTCTACCTCACAGAATCCTTTGTCTTCAGTCTATTTTGTTAGCTTTTTTAATTAGTGTAAGAGATCAGATCAATAGATCAGTTTCCATAAATAGAATCAGAAAAGCAGGGCCTTCTAAAATATACTACTGACTGAAGAACAGCCCTTTGCAGCTCATTAGACCAATTATAGAAAATTTTATTTGATTCACCGGCTTTATAAATTTTTTCTCAGATGACAGAATTTTCCTCTATCAAATTTAGCTTAATAGAAGGTTATTTAGAGATAAGTAAAAAAACAATCTTCAGTGTTCCACCAGAGACTGATAAGCTTATTTGTCTCACTTAGCTCTGAGAATGCTGAGGATATCTTCACATTTTTAAGGCTCTGGATTGTACCATAAAAGCAAAGTCCTATGCTGGGTGAAACTCCAGCCCTAAGGGACCACAGAAAACACTCTGTAAAGAGGGAACGGAGAGGAGCTCCTCTACTTCTCGACCCTTCATGGCTTTAGATCCATTGTTTCCTGATAAGGAAAGAAGCTGATTACTGTATCCAGAAACATTGGCCAGTCTTTGTCCTGTAAATCTGGGGAAGGAATGAGAAGATGCTAGTCCTACACACTGTAGTTAATTTTGCTTTTTGCCCGTTGCAGTTTTATTGCCTTTGTAACTTGCAAATCATTTCATGTCCTACAGCTATCCCACACAGTATGGTATGTAATGCATCCAGGAGGAAGGAACATTTTTCACCATAAAACGATTGTTCTCGATAGAAATCTCCATTTGTAAAAATACCCTGCTCTGGGAGGATACATAATTCGTGAAAGAAGGAGGCCTTTTTCAGTAATAGAACCTCGGAAAATGGCTCTAATTCTCTTCAAGGCAGATCATTTAATCTAACTAACTGTTGCTGCAGAGCTGTAGAAAAGCAAGTATTTCTGGGTAACTTGACCAGAGGGAAAACAATTAGGTTACATTACTGAACTGTAGTAATATGTTTTCTTGGCAGTAGACCTTTCTCTGTGGTTGCCGCCACATACAATGTACCCTCTTTAAGGATTAGAGGCTGGAAAAACAAACAATTCAGAAGTGTACTGCACTAATTCCCATACACTGAATACATGTTTGAAAACTGTATTTCAGTTGTGGATTCATAAACTTGCTTTATCTCATTTCACATGCACTCAAACCTGCTGGTTCAGACACTCTATTTTATATTAAGAGAGAATTAGATTAAATTTTCAAAGCTCAGCTAAAATATTACTGAATTTCCCCTAATTCATTGGCAAAATGACGGAAAGAGAAGCAGTGAGGAACGATGACAAAAAGACTAGTGAATAAAACAGATATTATGGTTATACAAGACACACACACATCTTATAAATACTTCTTGTATGCCTAAATGCACATGAAATGCTGTTAGAACTTTATTAAGACTGAAACAGCTATTGCTCAGAGTTTAGAATAAACGTCTTTAAGATTACCTACTCAACTCTAATTCAATCTTTTTGTATATTTACATTAAGACATTATTCATAATTAAATGACTCTGTGCTCTTATTTTTAAGGGCATTTTATTGCTTCATCCACATAATAGAAAGATGGGAAAATGTATAGAACTGTGGTTTGGGTTAACCAAGTGTAAAAGTCCAATGGCTCAGGCTTTATCTACTTTGAAGGATCCTTATCCTACATGTAGGCAGAATAATAATTTTAAAGTGAATACTTCTTATGCTATTCAATACTAGAGATTAGTACTTGATCATGTCACAAATATTCCTAAATTTGCTTCTACAACACCCCTATTAACCGTGGCTATTTTAACCTCCAATTTTCAAATGCAAGCCAGGGTAGAGGAAAAGGGTTCAAAGGTCAGAACATCCATAGTCATTTCAGGTGCCAGCTTGCGACACTTATTCAATTTTCCCAAGAAGCTGACGTTATACAGCTCTTCATGTTTTTCAAGTTCAGGTTCCAGTAAGTTTAGTTGTAGTTCTGAGTGTAGAGAATTTCTCATAGATCCTTATGTCTCATACTAAACACGTAAAACATGAGGACATGCCATTAGTGATGACCTTAGAAAAGTTTGGGTTGCATGACTTGCTTAGCATCACGCAGATGGGAAGAATGAGAGACAAAAATTAAATTCGTCAGAACCATATTCAAAAGTCTGAATCAGGAAACCCTCCCTTTTCCGTTCGAGGTCCCATTCTAGTTACAAGCAAATTCTTAATAATAAGATCTGATTCACTCTTTGAATATGCCTCTTATGCACTAAATGCATGAGGATTCCTGGGGAAATGATCACGTCACTAAAGATGGTTGCATAATGCTTATATATAAGAAGGCTGAATTAATATTACCCTAACAATTTTGTCTTGGAATTTTATAACTTCTGAATACCTTAAGTTTTGGGTTTGTTTTCTTTCTTTTATGTAGATACGCATCCATATGTATGTTTTATGTGTGTATAAGTGACTTTGTGACTTCTTTTCAGCTGCAACCTGAAAACAGAGACATTCCTTCTTTGGGCATCACAGTGCCTCCCCATGTGTCCTGAGCATAGATTGTTGTCTGGAGCTAAAGGAGTAACTAAAACATTGCAGTTGCAAGTTTTTAGGCTCTGTGCACAAGAAATAAGTGTAAATGTCACCCATGTCAGTACTTCTACTAGCAGATAGAAGAAGAAATTTGCTAATAGAAGAAATTTGGAATTAAAAGCAAGGGTCCATCCTGGACTCTAGCAGGAGCTTCTGTTCACTCCAGCTATGAGTCATCTTTTTGGACCCCTCCAAGCATCCCATTGCTATTTCACCATCCTGGTCTCTTGTTCCTTCCTGTTTTCTTCCTTACCCTGAAACCCAACATGGCTCATTTGAAGTTTCCTTGAGTCTTGAAACTGCTAAAACAAAAACAACAATAAAATCTCTTATGTTTTACTGTTCCTACCACCTCCTTTTCACAGACCAGTTTTACAGTCAGTTCCCATAATACTTGATCTCTTACATTCTACCTAAATTTTGTAAGCAATTCTTCCAGCCTACTGCATCATGTGGCAGTTTTATTCTTTGCCTCAGAAAGCTGTCTAATCATTCTTTCCTCATAATTCTTTTTCAGCAATCCAGATACCCTTACCTCTACTGCTTCCTTGATTCATGCTATTTTTCTTGTCAGACCAACATAGACTTTGTCTCTTCACCAGCTTTTGGGTGCAATCGCCCACTCACCAGACTCCAGTCTCATTCTTCACTGCAAACCTTATGTAGTTTTCTTCCCTCAGGCATCCAGTCTCATGCTTGAATAGTCCAATTTTCTGTTTTCCAACTGTCTATCCCTTTTCTCCTCCTCCCCAATCCTATTGTTGCTTGTACTTATTCATTAATGCAATCTTATTCCTCCCTCATTCTTCTGCCTTGTGTTTTCCTTTATACTACCTGAGAGAGGGCCAGGGGCACATAAATCAGACTACACAGGATGAGCAGGTTCTCTGCCTGTGGTTGTGGTGGTAGGCTCAATATTCCTGCTAAGACATTCATGTAGGTATGATCATACACAGGTATTCTGAAGTCAAAGCTGGTCCTACAGAACAGAGATGCAAGAGGAGTACTGTCCACACATAAGTGTGCTTACATGGTGAGGGGCCTGGTACAAGGTGAAGTGTCTTGTAAAAAAAAAAGGTAAAAAATGTTAAAAAAAAAAAAAAAAAAAAAAAAAAAAAAAGGAGAAAAAGACAACAAATTTATGAATCATTGGCTCTTCCTGTGCTGTATGACAGATTAAGTATGTAGAAATCCAGATGAGGATTCAAGTACAATGTAACAGGTAAGCATCTTAATCTCTATCAAAAGTGGGGGTAAGAAAGGCTGCTGGTCTCAGAAATGCTTAGTGATGTTGTGCCAATACATGGCAAGAGCACACAAGAGTTAGCACCTGTCTGTCAGAGAGCAAGATGTCAGAGCTCTACCCTGTACTCTGGGTTTAGCCCATGGTATTCTCTGAAAAGAAATTGTGCTGCAGTTCCTGAACAGCAGATCTGCCAGCCACAAGGTTCTTGAGATTACAACAGTGACATGAAGACCAAACTGGCAAATGTTAAACAATCAGGTCCAAGCTCAGATAAAAGCAACTATTTATGGCTTTTCTGAGCTTTCACATTTGACCTGTTAAGTCCAGACAGATTTAGAACCTAGACAATCTGTGCAGCCTTTCCTGAGGGTGGAAAATGGAACATCTCTGCTAGAAAGACTTTTTCCTTTTCCTTTTTCTTCAAATAACTTTTACTTTATTTCAAAGGAAACATTTATCTTATTTATTATGAACAAAGAAATATATTTTCTCAAGCTTCATTTTCAGGAATATCCAAATCATTCTGACTTAAATTAAAAGATACGTAAAAATAATGCATTTTGGCCTAAGAAAGGCAATCAGCTTTTGAAATGTCAGCTCAATTATTTAAAACATAACAAAATTATAGGTTGCAGAGTGCAACAACTTATAATGGGAACCTTAATAAAAGACAATGTTACTGCTTCCACCTCTAACACTAATTTAGTGTGTTCTTTTCCTAGAGGGTGTTTTACCTATTTTGCAATTGTTTCTACCTTTGTTTGGTTTTCTAGCTTTTATCACCACTGAAGAAAAAAGCCAATAAACAACAAACAGAAACAACTCACTGTTTACATTCAGATTACAGTTTCAAACAGGCCCACAATTACTGAAATTTGGGCTGTAAAAATATTGAATAAAAAGAGTTGCCCATCTGCATGACCATTGAAGGGATTACCCTTTACAGAACAGATTGGTCTTGGGACTCTCTTTTAGTGAATCAAACCACATAGAAATTCAATGGTAGCAAGAATCTGCAACATCAGCAAATTCACACTTTTTTTTTTCCAAATAGGAAATTTTGGGGGATAGAGGGGGTAGAAAATGTTTCAATTTCTTTTTTGCTCTTCTTAAATATTTAAAAAATAATTCTAGATGCTTCTGAAATCTCTTTCAATAAACTGCTTTCGAAGGTCTTGTCTACAAAGGGCTGGCACAGCTCTAGCTTACCAAAAATTACCCCCATAGTGCCTCACCCTAGCAGAGCTTATGTTTCAGCAAAACCACAGTTGTAAATCTCCTGTAATACTTTTCAAAATACTGTCTTGCCTGCATGCTGTTTCCATTATCATGCTCCTGTTCAAACCTTGGCCTGGGTTATGGGACCTGGTCAAACTCTAACAGCTGGATGTAAAACAGCTCAGTAGAGAGTGGAAAATCAAACAGTAGGAAAGATCTGAAGAACTCTGGGAAGATACAGGTGGCAGAGCTCTCACAAGCTGATAACCTTGGAAGGTTTCTTACTCTCTGTCTAAAACCTCTTTTATCAGTTTTGCTCAGGGATCAAATACATTGTTTTGGAAAAACTGAGTCAAAAGGAGACGAAAAATAAACCAATGACATTTGGAAGATTAAGACACATTTAAATGCTAGACTTTTTGTCTGCGTAATTTAAATATCTTCTTTCCCTCTCAAAATATATGTGTGTGTATACACATGAACATATATGCATGTGTATATGTGTATGCATGTGCTATTTTGTTTATGTAAACCCACATTTGCACACTGATAGCATAGTCAATTATTTCCAGTGAAAAGTGTTTGAATTTTTTTTCACTCAATTGTACCTATTTGCATATGATATCAAACTTCACAATATTTAATTTAGTTCTCCTCAAAATACTCCTTAAAGGGTGGGAATGTTCCTGTGGCTGGAGAACTAAAGAACAGAGAGCCAGAGAGTCTAAGTGATTACAAGAATCTCTCCAGTACAATAGGAACTGAAATAGGATGAACAAGTACTTCAAACACTTTCTGGGTTTTGATATTAAAATAAAGGCACAATGAAAAGTCTCCTTTAACTTAAATGTGAGTAGATGTAACTTAAAAATGAATATTCCAGAAGTTCAAAATCCTATGATTCAAAGTGATTCCTAAGGGTTCACTTTTGGAAGATTTAAATCATAATAAATAAGTAGACATGTTTGCAAAACCCTCTGAAAAGTATACAAATCTTTTAAAGAATCCTTTTGTTCTTTTGAAGACAGAATTTGGACAGATTTTTTTCCCAGATGTATCCCCAGATTCTCAAGCTCCTTCCAAATTCTACTCCTCTTAAGTGAAAGTTCATTATTTTAAGACTGGATCTAATTGTTGTTGTGCAAGTCCACACCAATGACAGTGTTCAAAGTGTATTTTTTTGATGCTGAGGGCATCAGATAAAAATATTAAACCTTGTTATTGCTGAAAAGGGCAAACAGCCATAGCAAAAGAAGGAATAAAATGGAAATGAGGATGATAGGGAGTTTAAAAATAACTTCCCACCTGTATACCTGAAATATATATTTTCCTGTAATGTTCAAAGGTTTCAACTACCCTACATAAGAAGTTGTAGATGTTGCCCATTGTTACCTTTTTAAAAATTCCAGAAGTTATACATCTGCTAAGTTCTTGAGAGGTGTGTTTTGTACTGTTAACAGGTACCTATGAGCTTCCTTCTGTTCTGTCATAAGGAGCTCTGGTCAAAACTGTTACATCTGAGAACATTTTCAAAAATCTTTTTGTGGATGTCTGAAAGCTCTTTACACAGACTTCAAGCTTTTTGTTTTGCTTTTTCACCAGAGGGTAAGTGAAGTATAGAGAGTCTCTGAGAACCTCAGAGTTCTTAGAGACTGGGACATAAATGCCCCCTGAGAGAGACCAGCCTGAAAATTAAATAATCTTTTTGCTAACAGATGGTCTTTCATGTGATAGATGAAACAAATGGATAAAGGAAAATGGTGAAGTTAAAAAAGAGATTCCCTCTGTTAAGTTATTTCTAAGGCATGTTGAACATTCCTCTTTACATTGCTCTCAAACGTATTTAAACAGTCATGGAAATACATTTCACAAAATAGGGAAAAATGCCACTTAATTTTTTTTTCTTTGGTCTTTTTTCCATCAGAATCCAGTCTACCTGCACTTTTAATCTGCTACAAAAGTACATTGTTATTTGTGTGCATATCTTTGGCACTCTTCTTCCAACATAAGACCTCTACTCACTGTTTATTGGATGCTTTCTATTTACTCTATTCTGAATGAGGTAGTTCAGAAGTCCTATTCTTTCATCCTACATGATCAGACTGGTTAATCTCAGTCAGTTTTTCAATAAAAGCCCCAAGTGAGGTTTTCCATCCTATGTGAAGATATGCAGATATCTCTGCTGTCACCTGTCCTGATCACTGTGTACATGAGGTTGGCTGGGTAATTACAATGAAAATCTGTACAGCACTGACACAGATCAATGTTCCTTTCTCAGCAAAACAGCAAACCCAGATGGCACAATGTCTTTGCTTTCACAGTATTTGGGTGCAATTGAAACTTGGCACTCAGTTCAGATGAAAGAGAGATAATTGATGGGGACAGGAGGGGGAGGAGGTGGGCAGCAAAAAGGAATGGCAGGAATTGGGTTTTCTCCTATAATCATAACTATAGCTCATCTTTATCACGTAAGTTCATAGTATAGAGCTGTGCCATGTAACTTATTGTAATTAGTTCTTCCAGTACTTGGGTGTTGAGCACTTCTTCTATCTATGGACAAAACTATTCTTTATAAAGCATAGTATTTTGCAAGGTAGAAGAAAACTCCAACCAAACAGCAAACAAACACAGGTTATTTTTATAAGTGCTTCAGCATGTGATATGCTGATTCAAATCTGTACATATTTGAGATATGTCAACTTGAGAGACAACCCTTTAGTGCAGGTGTTAGAGCAGCAATTCATTTTAAATGTATCACATGAGCAGTGTCCACGCAGCAAACAAACAAATATTTGGTTTGTAAACCATGGGAGGTGCGGCACCCACATCCCATCACATCTCAATGGTTGACGTGAGAAATGGACAGTATGCTTGTCATCAGAAAATGTGTGTTCCTCTTTTAATATTGTTCAGTATGAATTTCCCAATGGAAAAATTTATACAGTGTAAGCAGTGGAAATATAAGAAATATCCTTCTCTCATATGGTATTAGTGAAGCAACATTTATTAAAAAATAGTGACCTCATTCCTCAGGCTATTCTGAAGTGCTAAACCCAGAGAGCTAAACCCAGTGTTAAACCTTGACCCAAGTCAAGGCTTTTGAACTACTAGTCTTTCTTTCCAGCAACACTTACTCATTCAGACTCAACACTGTTGTAATGCTATCACACAGCTTGTATCCTGCTATCTTTGGGACTGTCATGAGCAGACAGACTCCTGTCTGCTCCAATTGTAATGTTTATAAGTACTTTGAGTGAACCATTAGCCTGTGATACAACCCATATTGTCCTCATGCCTAGGAATCAGTGAACAGTTTTCATATGTATCACAAAGTAAGTGGTCCTCAGGGAAAGGAGTTTGAAGCAAGGACTTTCTGAAAAATTCAGTTGACTTTACAAAACCACTTTCCCCCACACAAATTATGAACCAACTTCAAATTTCACCAATTCATATTGTGTCATCACTCATCAGACAAAATTTATGCAGCTGATACTTACAGAGGTGGATAGTGCAAAAATAAAATAAAGGTGTTAATCATTATCATTCTGTCCTTGAAAGAGTTTAAAAAAATCTGTGTGCACTACCCTAAGACGGAGGGGAAAAATTAAAACATACCAGTAAAAAATACATTCTTTTATACCTGCACACTACTACACTTTTTTATACACCACTTTTCAAGTTAATTATCTCTCTCCTAGACCATTAATAAACAAAAAGGAATAAACATCTACATCAGCAATATTTTTTCTGCTTTCTATGACTTTTAGCTAAATATATGTTTATTATGTAGAAGCAGTAGAGCATGTTAATTTCTCTTGAACAAAATGACAATCAGCAAAGAAGAAAACAAGGATAATGATGTGCATGTATCTGCTTATTAATGCCCTGCACGGAAGCATGCACAAGCAGCATCTCTGTGTGAAAGTTGCTGTTGGTGCACACAAATCAGAGGTACAGAGCACTTCCAATTTCAATAATTGACTACAAGGTCTACTTCTCCAGTCCCTCCTGGGAGTTCATGAGGACATG
Source organism: Zosterops lateralis (assembly GCF_965231275.1). Lineage (NCBI taxonomy): Eukaryota > Metazoa > Chordata > Aves > Passeriformes > Zosteropidae > Zosterops > Zosterops lateralis. The sequence goes on from NC_139765.1 coordinate 55,313,858, forward strand.
CATCTGGCACAATGTTAATCATATTTGTTCTGACACACAGCAGTGTACTATTTCCCCTGGCAGATTACTTTCTATTACCCAATATAAAAATGGCTGACATCTTCAAAATGCTAATGAGAGATATATCCATTTTTAAGAGCTTGGATGGATTCCAAGTATTTTTAAATATACTCAACAGATTGTGAAATACATTCAGTATATGGTTATAAATGCAATATGTTAACTTTCTTTGTTGTTGTATGCCTTGTAATCTACACTGGCAGAGATTAAATATGACTGGATGAGCAAGTGCCCCTGAAATATTGGTTTATTCTTTTGCTTAATTGCTTGTTTTTCTTCAGCTATTTCTTATGCTCTAATTGAACAAAATATAATATCTTTACAGTTGCTACATCAGCTTGCATCACAAAGAAGTCTGGCCCATTACATTTTGAGCCAGAAAATGAAATTATGATTGGATTACAGAAATAAAATTCTAAACCAATTGGAGTGTGGAAATACTTTTCCATCTTATTACACTGTGATGAAAATGTTGTAAATTTATGCCTCTACCTATTCTCTTTTAAATGTTTTCCTACCAGAATATCATCCAATTCAGGGGTAATCGAGTTTTATTGCAAGCTTTACCCTGAGACACCAATGGCCTCAGCTGAGTATATTGAGACACACTCATGAACAGACCTTCCAAGATGTAGATTTGGGTTTAGAGCTGTGATATACTATTCCTTGAACAAAACTATGTACAGACATATGCAAAAAAAATTGCAGCTGGAGTTTTCTCGTCTGCACATTCTAATCTGACTGAAGTTAAATAAATGAAGAAAATGAAGCAAAGTGGGGAAGGAAGGAAGGAAGGAAGGAAGGAAGGAAGGAAGGAAGGAAGGAAGGAAGGAAGGAAGGAAGGAAGGAAGGAAGGAAGGAAGGAAGGAAGGAAGGAGCGATGAACTCTGTACAATGATGTAAAACAGTAATGTTGAAAGCATCACAAACAATATAATAAATGCATACATGGCAGAAGAAACATTGGTTCTAGTATAACAAGTGAAAGATGACTGCTAAGAAAACCACTAAATGCTTATAAGTCAAGGTAATAATTTTGAGCTACATCTAAAAGTAATAATTGTGTCCACAAAAGTATGCAGTAAACTAAAGAATTATCTCCTGAAATCATCCTGTTCTTGGTAGAACATAATAAATAGTTAAATAAGTTTCCTATTGTATGGAATAACAGTTTTTTGGAGTCGTGTAAATTAAGATTATATAATATAATTTTTTAGATTGTATGCATTCATCCTGAAAAAGGAGCAGTTATAGGCAAAATATTCTGCTTTATTTCTAAAGGCTCAGCTGTACATCTAAAGACTGTGACATAAAAAAACATTGCTACATTTAGGAACAGAGTTTTGGTGTTTATACCCTAAGCCTTTTCTAGTGGTCTCTCAAGGGCATCTGCATGAAAAACATCCTCAGGGGATAGAAATTAATGTCAGCACTTCAGTCACCACAGTTTATAACCCAGCATATAAACTCAAGCTTTACCTTCAGTAACAGCTTCAGCCCTACTCCTGGCTGCAGGTGCTGAGGTCCACCTGCTGAGGTGTGGACATGTTTTATTGATTCTGCGATGGGAACAGGAAGTCAGGGGTGGTAAAAACTTCACTCCTGTTGGTGGGGGTTAGCAAAACTCCCATCAGCACACCAATCTTTCAAATCCGTTGATCAGTGTAGACTAAAATAACAGTTTTCTGAAGCAACCATTTCCTAGCTTGTCCACAGATGCTTCAGTAGTTTTATGAAGCCTTATTTTAAGAAACAAAACCCTCTGAATATGTTTTTCTAGAGCTAAGGAGGTGAGGAAGGGAATCTGCTTTAGATCTTAGTAGCATAAGAGCATGAAGGAATCTGCAATTTGTCATGAAGGAAACTGTAGCTGTCACCCTAAGAACAATCTCTTTGCCCCTGTGATATTAGGGCACAGAAATCACGTTGCTGCATGAACACAAACACTATGAATAGCCTATATATAGATTTTGATAAGCAAAAAGATTATAAGATCTATAAATAGATTTTGATAAGCTCGGTAACACAAAACATACAAGATTACTAGAATATGTAAAGCTAAGAATAGGATGATGGGGACACCATCATCCAAATGTACAGACTTCTCTTGAAATGCATGACATTTCTACTATGCCCATAGTATAAATTAGTCAGGAATGCTCCAAACATTTTGCTAGAAACTTCAGTTTAGATCTGTTGTCCAGAAAACTTGAAGCTGAATCCAGACATTAATGGGCTACTCCATCCCCAGAAAGAGAACAATGAATGTCCATATTTGAGAAAGATTGATAAAAATACATTGATTTACAGTAGACAAAGATAAAGCCTGCTATAAAGAATTTTTGATGTGCTCACATGAAGAGTAAATAACCATAGAAGCAACCCAAGATTCCAGTTCACTAAGAAGTCCTGTGACAGACATTTTGCTCTTCTTTCCAATAATGTCTAGATTTCGGGCAAATATTGACAACCAACACTGAAGAAATTTCAAAATATGATGCAGAACACCAATTTCTGTGACAAGCTGAAGCAGTCTGAAGGTAAATCAAACAAAATGCTCTAGGAGAAGTGCCTCTATTTTACTTCATAAAATGTGTTCCTGATTCTGATGAGCATCTTTATGCTATTCTAACGTGGGATAAATAACACTAATAAAAATGAGATTATTACCTTATATAACAATAAAAAACTAATTTGGTTTAGTAACAGGAGTATAACTGATTCTATCTACTAACTTTAACTAATACAGAGCTAGTGTTTACTGTACAATTAATTTTTTTAAATCAGTTTTATTCTTTTTTTTTTTTTTCCCTGGCTCTGTTAGGCCAGATACACAAACCATTATAAAACATTTATGGCAAATATCACTTTACAATGCATTGCATTGTACAGTTGTGGGCATTGAAACTTGTCATGGTTTGATCCTGGCCATCAACTCAGGGCCACACAGTGATTCACTCACTTCCTTGTTGGTGAGATGGGAAAAGGAGTCAGAGGGATGAAAATAAGAAAACTCATGGGTTGAGATAAAGACATTTTGATAGGTAAAGCAAAAGCCATGTGTGCAAGAAAAGCAAAACAAGGCGTTAATGAATTTGCCATGGGCAGGCAGGCATTCAGCCTCATCACATTCTTCTTCCTCCAGCTCTATATACTGAGCATGATGCCATATGGTCTGGAATATCCCTTGGGTCAGTTGGGGTCAGCTGTCCCCTCCCAACTCCTTGTGCACCTCCACTCCACTTGATGGTGGGTGGTGTGAGAAACAGAAGAGACCTTGGCACTCTGCAAGTGCTGCTCATCAGCAATGAAAACATCCCTGTGTTACCAACACTGTTTCCAGCACAAATCCAAAGCATAGTCCCCTACTAACTGCTGTGAAGAATGTTTGTTCTGCACTCAAAACCAGCACAAGGCTGTAGCACACTTGGTAGAACCATGCCAGGAGAAGAGCAAATATAAACTGTTGAAAAAGTAGCAGTTAGCTGTTGACCCTCTCACTAAGTTCAACTAATTTGCTGATAACTTGTTCTTAAACTCTGTACCTGCTGAATATAAACCATTGCCTTATTGCAGCTGTGAGATAGAGAAATTGCTGCAGAAAACAAATGAAGTCCGATAAGGGAACTCATTTGAACCTGTGGCCAGCTGATTACCTGTGATGGGACCTCTTCCAGTTCATAGCAGTTTTGGCACATGGATAAAATACTGAAGCATGCGAAATGGTTATCCTACAAGCTGGATGGACATTTTTACAGTAGATATATTATTTAGTGAAAGTCATCTTATCTGCATTGAATAAATTATTTGAAATTACTTGCTTTATACACAAATTTACCTAATCAAATACTGTTGATTAAGTAATATATTTGAAGAGTAGTAACAAACATTAATTAAATAATTTGCTAAGGATCATTTTTGCAGATATTTAAGCAATTTTAGCTCTGGTTATGCAAAAACTGCTCTCTAATGATAGTGTGTATAATTATGTGGATTCCAACTGAAATTAATAAGGCTGAGATTATACTGTAGTAAAATAAGATTACATCTCTTCTCTTGCACCAATGTAATTACAAATGAAATGGTCAGTTTTAGTACTGAACACACTTAGGGTCCATGACAAGAAAATCACATACAAACTCTGCTCCTTCATTCACCTTGGCCAAGTATGATTTGGACAAGGAAGAACTGCAATATTGCAAACATGTTCTACATAATGTATGCACTAATGACAGTGAATTCTATGTGCAAATCATGTATTTTTATTATATTTTTGAGTCTCCATTAAGATATAGGACTTTAAGTTGTCAGTAGAAATACAAGCTGGAGACAAGCAGTGATATCAGAGCAGTGTCTTTAGTCCTCTGAGTGTGATGCAGGCATCCTAAGCTTATGGGGTTCAGAGCATTCCTTACTGTGTCAGTCATCAAGGCCTCCAAGGAGAAATAAACCATGGAAGAATGCTTATAGCCATATGGATGAGTATGTGACACAATGGGAAATGAAGCAGTGGAACAAAACAAGAGTAATCAGTGCTTCTTGAATGGGCTTTACTCTTGCTTTTCTGCCTGGGGGTCCCTCCTGGACAGCACTAAATAAATAAATACAATGCAAAGTTAAGCAAAAGCTTAAACTATAAGGCTGGGCAGAAGAAAGTGTTAATTGACCTGTTTTATTTTTTGTTGTCCTCATCTTCAAAGACTTGATATTCTGCAGGGATATATTTGACCATTGGACAGAAGTCTGGCACACAGTTAATATGACAGAAATTTGAGTGCAGCACATTTAAAGTTGTTAGACCTTCAGTAAGTTAACAGAATGATCCAAAAATGGAGTATTAATCCAATGACTTCAACACATTCTACAAAAGAGGCTGATATTAATATCTCAGTTTTAAAAATTGAGAAAATGAAACAAAAATATGAGTCAGTTTGACCATCTTATGCTACTACCTGCTATTGCAACATCAGATAAAGATTCAATTTCAAGATTCCTAACCCATGATTTTATCAATATTTTTCAAAGGAAAATATTGGAATACAAAATATGGTGGAAATCGTATTTTGGACAGCAAAGCTCAAATCCCATCTTTGCTCGACCCTTTGCTTGAGAGAAATGAAAATTTCATTTTGCAAAGTGAGTGGCCATTTAAAAAAATTACAGGATATTCTGATTTGCCAAATTTGTCCTATTCATTTCTCCATTCTCCACTGACAGTTGAAGTCTTCAGGAAAATCTTCTACTCACTGCAGTTGCTGTGTCCGTAGGAAGAGTTTAAAGAAAGTTCATGTCAGAAGGTTTTTGACACAGTTAGTTATAATAGATTTCAGTCAGGAACTTCTGGTTCAGTACTCAGTTCAGATCAAACAGACTTTATATTTGAATCTGAATCTCTCATCTGCCAGATGCATACAAACTTTAATAACTCTGCTTTTTAAAAGGGTAGTGTTCTTGCATGGTATAGAAACTATTAAAAAAATCAGAGAAGAGTGACTTTAACATGCTTATTTTAACCAGGAAAGGCAGTTGAGTTTTCCTGCTAAAATCAGAAAAATTAAATTCCACAGAGTTAAAAAATTATTTCAGAATAAAGGAAAAGTATCTTCATTCCACCAACCATATAGGAAAAATATCAAAATTCACTAAAGGCTTTTTCCTATTGGAAATACTACGAATACCTCGACTGACATAAAGGACAATTTTTTTTTTTTTTTTTATAGTACTGAATGCCTACACAATGCCTATAGATTTGCTAGATTTATCTACATTTGAAAGTAAAACTAATGACACCTGTTATCCTGAACTGTGGTAAAAGCCACAGAAGAAAAAAATTCCGTGAGTATTCTTCACAGAGATTGTTTAGTTGTTTTAAAATCATTTACTTTGCTCTCATCTATTAAGATAAAGGCATTAAAATCACCACCAAGTTTAGCTAATGCTTGAGAAGGAAGAAAACAAGTCTATCTCAAACTTCTCAACTGACCTGCAGAAGCCTTTGCTGCTATTCCACAATGTCTTTGCTAGCGTGACTCACTGGGAGCCATGACTGATCACTCAATTAACATTTCTTGTTCTTGCAGCTGTACTAGACAGTCCCAGATGTTCCATGAATAAAATAATTGTAGTGTCCCTGAGCGTGTCAATTTTTATTTGTCACTTCTCTTCCTGAATGCTAGAGTTCACGCCAACTCTTTTAAAGCTAGCCTGTCCACCTTTTTGCCTGTGGTTTCTGTCCTGTAGCATACCCAAAAACAGAGGATATAACCGTGAAAAGATTTGCTCAATTCAGGGTCATCTCAATGAAAGAATAGATTTTCAGATTTGTAATTTACATTTTAATAGTGGTCAAACCCTAAAATTTGTTGAGTACTTGATTCTATTAGTTACTCCCTCATCCTTTTCAGGATTTAGACCTCTGTACCTGAAGAATTCAGGGTAGCCCAAATAAATGCATAAACTGTCCTCAAGGGTCCTGAGTCTGAGCTGTAGATTTTGTTTCTGTTCTCTGTTTTACTCAATATTCTCCCTCTTCTAACAGAAAAATTTGAAATAAATTCAATGCAATCCCAGCTACAATCCCTGCAGAAGACTGGTACTAAGTCTTAAACTGTGTTGTTCCAAATAAAACATACTCATCAGAAGAGATTAATGTCCTGCCATTAATTAACGTAATTACTTATATATTTATAAGAATTTTTTGTCAGATTTCTATGTCTGACTTACTGTGAATTCTACAGAGAGCTGTTATATCATATTATTTAGACATTCTTGATATGATGGCACTGATTTTATTTGGCATGTTATTTCTCTTTCCAAAAAATTTAAAAGAATTAAAAAAGGTAAGACAACAATAGCTAGGAAATCACTTTACTGAATAATAAAAAGGTCTAAGTGAGACAGAACACAGAAATTCAGAATACGTGAAATGTAAGTCGTCAGGATGAACATGAGAAGGAAAGAATATTGAAAATGTCTGACACTATATTTTAAAAAAAGCTATTCTTTTAACAGAGTTTTAGAAGAAATTTTAATGTGACCATTTATATAAGGAGGAGTTGTCAGTAGTGGTATGAAAAGCTCCTGACTTGAAAAAAATTGAATGCCTATATGATAAGCCTGTAAGATAAGCCTTAATGTTGCTGTATTTGAGGAGGGGTGGAAAGTGTTAGGAAAAGCTTTCCGCTTACAGGACTGTTTATTCTCAACTTTGGTTCACTAATTTAAATGTCACAGTTGAAAGTTTTTATCTCTACCTGTGTGAAAAGTGTGGGCAGGCATTTGACTTAATCTTCAGCTTCTTTCTGTGCAATGATTAACCTGGGTAAAACTTTAAATAGCTATTGATCATTCCATTACCTAAGCACCTAATAGAGCAGAGGTTAAGTTTATGGAAAAGTAACAAAGTTTTGCCTGGTTTTATCCTCTAGATTATGTTCTCTGAATACTTCTTCTCAGAACTACAAATGTGTATCAACTTGGGTGTAAACTGTGTCCCTGAAGTCAAGGATATTATTTGCTTACTTAATATCAAATATATATTTAAGAGTTGTGATAGATGAAGGCCATAATTTATAAAGCGCAAGCAAACTAAAATGAAGTTAGTATTAAACTTTATATTAATTTATAATTCTTACAGTTAAAAATTTATAATTCCTACAGAGGAATTTAATTTTCACATGACAATAGAGATTTTTTTTATTTTAGTATTTCTTGTTAGATTGTCTCCTTTTAACTTCTGTTTTGATCAGATATGTGTTTTAGTGAGGCAGATGGCATTTGAATAGCAAAAAGTACACAGGAAACAAACCAAGAAATTACCTTAGAAAAACTTAAAGGCTTCTTCTGCATCATAAAACTGTGAGGTTCACAGTTATAGTGTGAGTGTTCACAGAGATAGTGTGAGGATATTCCTATTGCTGTAATAGTATTTATTATTCCTAAATGTGCTATTGGGAACTCCTAGTTTCCTTTATATTTAGTGAATAAGACCAAGTTTTATAAGCACACATCTAAGAATATCTGGAAAGTATTAGTTTCTTTTCACTTGATAGAAATCAAGACTGAATGACTTGCTCATGTTTAATCACCTTTATCACAGACATGTAAAACTAAACAGGATGAGTTCAATCCAGAACATTCCATCATCTTTCTACAGTGATCATTTATTTAATTACAGGTAACAGTGAAAGAGATAAAGCAGTCCTCAGTGTTCCTGACTGCAGAAGACTGTACCTTTTTGCTGGTATATTTGAGCCAATATAATTCAGTTCTTATACTAGCTCAAATAAAAAATTAGTCACTCCACTGCTGAAGAAGAGACCTAGAACATACTAAGATTTAATGTATGATATGTTTTTCTCCGAGAGCAGAGTTGCTAGCATGCTAACTTTTTTCAGGGAAAATTGAGAAATTACAATCTAGTTAAATTGGATTTGTTTTTACACTCCTTTTTATGATCAATGTATTAAAAACACTATCTAAGCTAATAGTCTTAATGTTGCTGTACTGTAATCATGTATTACATAAGAATAGCATAATTATTAAGGTCCTCTATCTCTCTGAAATTCCTATCCTGCAAAACCTGCTTCATTGAGTAAAGACAAAACAGCAGGGTGCTGGGTTTTCATCCTAATTTTAGTAACGACCTCTTACAGCACAGATAAAACAACTACAGCACACAAACGGTGGTTTACATGGGCAGGTTTCAATTTAATGCCTCTTCTTACAAAGTGAGCTTGGGAACATCCTAAAATCCAAGCCTTTTATGTTAATATCAACCTATATTGCCACAAACCCCTTATACTTTATTTAATGTAAGAATGGAGGAATTGACTTAGAGATCCAATTCATGTTCTATCCAAGAACTTTAATAAAGTTTAATAATAATAATTATTAAAAAAAAAAAAAAGTGTATCATTGCATGCATCATTGCTTCTACCTTCCATCATTCTATCTCTCTGCATTCTTGTCAATCCAGGACATCACTGGAAGTACAGAGTTTGTAAGACCGATTTCTGTCTGTGATACATTCATAAAGGGATTACCAATCATTGATTTAAAAGAAATAAAGAAGTTTTCTAACAAGCTTTCATTGAAATGAGTTCAGAATGAGTTCAGGAACTGAGTTCAGATCAGCATTCAGATTATTCGCTGTTTTGGGAAGATGTTATGGGAATGTATTGGAGGGAGAGAAGAAACCCCCACAACAGTGTTCTAGAATATGAAATGTGTGTATTCCAACCTGCAGAATATCTGCCATTATTTTTAATCTATATGGATCTTATGCTATAGTTAATTTGTTACTGAATTCATTGTTATCCATGGACATTCTATCAGTATTGTAAATTGGATTAATCCATTCCTCATTGCTTAATTGACTTGCAGGTTTTGAAAAATGCTGCAAATAAAATGTAACTGCACTTTCCTAAGTGCAATGTGTGCCATGCCAGCATGTAAATATAGCAATGTTACCGTTAAAAATGCCAGTCCTTTTACTTTTCAATATGAAAACTTACGTGTTAAAATACTGAAAATGCATTTCCCTTTTGATTTTAACTTGATATGAAGAAAAATGCTATTCTTACTAAGCATTAATTATGAAAAAATAAACAAACATAACTGTTACCTGTTGTTGCTGGGTTTGGGAGTTTGAGTTGTCTTTGGAGCATTTTTTTAGTTTAAGCCACTTAAAATCATATTATGATTATCCTAAGTACCCTAAATATGAGAAAACAAACAAACAAACAACAAAAACTATTCAAATGGCTCTTCTCTACCAAAAACTCAGGTTTGCTTTCTCCTGCTTGTTGGCTGCATATGCCAGTTATGTCTTGTCTCTCAGGCAGTAAACCCCTTGGTGTAGGAATCTTGTCCTCTCCTTTAAGGGGCCTACACAATGCAAAACCTACTTGACTTAGCCTCCATGTTCTCCTGCAGTATATATAAATCTATAAAGTGATCTGAGCTTAGTTTCTAAAAGTTTTCCCCTTTCCTGAAATAGGAAAATGATTTAGATTTTCCCCTTCTTTATGGACTTGCATTTCAACAAGAGAGTTTTGCTTCTTCCATTGTGGTGTTAAGGAATGGTCTTTTTACTCAGTTCTCATCAATGTGGGAAACCTTTATCAATGAACCAGGTTTCATGCTTCAGTAAGACAACACATGCCTGAAGTACTGAATTTTTTTGCAGAATGAAGGTACTAGTTATGATTTTTTTTTTTCTTTCATCTTTTGGACTACAAAAGCTGAACTAGTAAGGAACATGAATTCTTTCAGCTATCAAATCTCCAAAGGTTTTCTTATACGAACCACATACTTGTTTCACCTGAGGTATCACTAGACCTGAATGCACTAAATCTTTTGGTGTGTGTCATACATTAACAATAAACTTGCAAAAGATGTGTCATTATCTGTGTACAGAGAGACTTTTCAAAGAGAGTAGCAGTATTTCCAACCCTGTGGATTCAGTCAGGAATAAACTTCATGTACATGAATGATGCTACTAACTGATCAGCTTGTAGTTTATAATCAGATTTCTCTAGAATATTAATTTGCCATAGCTCATCCTAATGGGAGTTATAAAAACTACCATGAGCACTCAAGAATTTTGAATGCATACAGAAATTACTTTGGAATTAAAACAAACAGCAAGATTTGCATTCTGTATCTGGTCACACCCACAGAACTTATTCCTCAATACCATTAGGAGAATACCCAAACCAAGGAAAAAATTGGTACCACTTTTGACATTGGTTGTCTTATTTTTGGCAAGTCAGCACACTACTGCTCATTCAACTCAGAACAAAGTCTAAGACAGATGTAATTCTTGGCTTAGGGAAAACAGCACAAGTATTTGGCTCAAATATTTATTATTGAATATACATGCAAAGGCAATGATGCAAGAAGCCCCACATAATATTGATTATTTGTCTGCTAGATGCAAAGAAGCTATATTTTCTGATTCCATATTGAACACCTTTCTTTTCTTAAAGTAACATCAAACTGCTTCCTGTTCATGTTGTCTCTGAAAGGCAAAGAAAAAGGAGAGATGGTAGCCTCCACTTGCATTCAGCAGCATTGAACGGCAAGCTGTGGATCATAAAGTCAGAAATATTTGGGTTGAGAAAAGAACTTAAAGATCATCTTGGTACAACCTTCCAGTCCTCGGAAGGGACACCTTTAACTAGACCAGGCTCCCCAAACCCCATCCAGCCTGGAACACCAGCAGAGATGCAGAGTGCACAACTTCCCTGGGCAACTTGTTCCAATGCGTCACCACCCTCACGGTGAAGAATTTAGTCCTGATAGCTAATCTAAACCTCTCCTCTTTCAGCTTGAAGCTATTACCCCATGTCCTGTCATTACATACCCTTGTAAAAAGTCCTTTTTCTTCTTTCTTGATGACTCTTTAGATACTTTAGATTCTGTCATCAGTCTGTATGGATGCTTGTGGCAACTGAATAGAAGGAATAGGAAGGTTGGATGTGTTCTCATTGTCTCATTCCTTCCTACAACACCCACCAAATCACCCGACCAGAGTAATGAATTGGATGGAGTATACTCCTATCAGATTTGTAGCTGGCAGCAAATTGAGGAGAACTGCCAATATACTTGAGGTCATGGCTGCCATCCAGAGGGACTTTCTGGAGCAATGGGCTCACAGCAGCCTAATGAATTCAAGGACAAATGCAAATCCTTGTACCTTATTTGCTAGGAAGAGGTCCTTGAAACAGTACAGACAAGTATGGGGAAGAGTTTTGTGTAACAGCCCCTGGAGATCCTGGCAGACATTAATTTGAGCATGAGACAACAGTCTGCTCTGGCAGTGGAGGCAGCCAACAGCATCCCAGACTTTGTGACACAGCCTGTCAGTCAGGGAAGTGATTATCTCCATGTCACAGCACTTACTGGACTGCCTTACCCACTGAGTTCCTGCCCGGTTTGGGCAGGAACTTGCACCTTCTTCCAATCAAGAAGACACATATATACTGGATTGAGCTTGGCACATATTATTGGCAGAGTAACATTTGCTTCATCAGGAGAGGCTGAGGGAAGCTGAGTCTCTTCCTCCTGGAGCAGAGATGATTTCAGGAGAAGGCAGCAACCCTCAGCACCTACAGGGAGGGCATCAAGAAGGTGCAAGGCAAAGGGGCAGGACAAGAGACAGCAGGCACTGTCTGAAATAACAAAAATATGGTCAGATATAAGAAAAAAAACTGTTCCATGATGAGGACATGTCTTAGGAGGATATACAGCTTCCATGGTTACTGATTTCCAAGGCCAAATTGACTCAACCCTGAGTAATCTGTCTGGCCTTGCAGCTTGTTCTGCTCTGAGCAGGAGGCTGAACAAGGTATCTCCTCAGGTTCCTTCGACCTGACCAGTCCTACAAACAGACTGAAGCAATGGGGCTTACATGACTGAGAATGATTTTCACCAAGGAAAGTCTTTGTGGTCTTTGGGAGAAATTGCACTGTCTAGTTTTTTTTTGTTGTTGTTTGTGGGTTTGTGGGGTTTGATTGTTTGTTTGTTTGTTTTTTGTTTGGTTTGGTTTTTTCCTCCCCACAAATCAAAGATTTGTGTTTCTTTTCTATGGAAAATAGAAGTTTTCTGAGATAAAGGGGAATACTGTGTCCCAGAGTTTTGGCCCCAGCATGAGGATGACAAGTATCCATTAAAGTCTCAGCTGGAAAGTCCTTCCAAGTCCAAAAGTTCATACACTCGTACAGGAAATAGAAGAGTATGGAAAACAAATTGGTAACTTTGGCTGAGAATCTTGGTGCAGTGTGGCCCAGTAGCTGCTATTTCAACAATTTTCATGATTAGAAGAGATACCTACATGCTGCACCTACTGGATTTAGGGAGTCTTATTGCTACATCAAATTGCATACCTATCCACATCATAAATTGTTTGTTTGGGTTTTTTTTTTAATTCTGAGCTTTAGCTGAACTTCCAATGTATTCTCTGAATGTATATTACTTTATTCTTAGTTGTAATATTACGGAATTTTGAACAATTGCTTATCAGTCATATGATTTTTGCTTTGAAAAAGAAATTTCATTTCTTCCATATCTTTCTCCTTGTGGGGCAGAGAGTGGCAACAGGCAAGTGATTGTTTTGTCAGCAAAATTACAGTATCAACATGTTTCTTACTACAACACTTAGTTTGGCTGCTTTTTATAGGGAACGCTAATCCACTAACCTATGCTAGGCTATTTGTGTGCAACATGGGCACACAAGCTTAAAGTAAATTTATTTGTTAGTTTGATTACATGGGAAATTTAGTATATATCATGTCTGCACAGGGAATCACTTAGCTCACAGAATTGGCAGGACATATTTTCAATAAAAAAAGATGTCAAGTTATTTATTAATGATGATATTGTATCTACCTGAAAAATGCAAAGCAAATTTCTGGAAAGCTAGAAGTGAAGACTACATGGTTTGGTTTTTTTCTTTGGTTGGTTTTTTGCAAGTGCAGCAGCACTGAATAACAAATAGAAACTGACTTGCATATGTAGAGAAGGTAATCAGACGGGTGTATCCTCAAATGCCATCAGCATTGGGTTGTGCATCATAAATGGGATGATTAAATGATGGCTGTAAGTAAGTGAAGCAATATGTAACAGGTTAGCAGAAACATTGTAATGACTGACCTAACAACAGTGGTGTAGACGGGAAGGTAAATCAGGATGCATTTAGAGGTGGCATGCCACACAATGCTATTACTAGTACAGTCATTTACAAGCTTTATTAGTCTTTTTTTCCAGAAGCTACTTTTGAACTTGAACAAAAATTTGAGTCTGATGCAGAAATTTCTGGGCAAGTGTATCATCAGTATTACACAAGTGGTCATATTATTTAGTTAGAATGGTCCCTTCTGGCCTGAAAATCTGCAGCTTGACAAATGCATTGTAATTAACCTAATGACTTGCTTGAGATATATATGGTAGTACAAAGCCAGGCTACGTGTAAGCACGCAGATAGGTGATGACCATAATGGTCACCTTCACAGATTGCTGAGTCTGGAAACCACTCTGTTGTGGCATAATAACAAATGGCAACTTTTGAGCTGTGAGGCAAGTGTTTCTAATCCATTCAGGTTCTTATAATTTGAACCTAAAGGTGTGGTGGTCATCCACAACTTCTAATGAAATCAGGAGATGCAGATACTCAGCAGATATGAAAATCATGCTCATAAAAATTGGCGGGTATCGATTTTCAGAGAAAAAGTTGAATGGCAATCTCATAATTAAATTAAGAATCCTATTCAGTGTAGGTCTGGTTTATGGCACGCATAAAATTTAATGGAACGTTAAGCAATGCACCTTTTTTATTTAGTCCTGCTAGTATCTTATACAAAGAATTTGTGATTTTGGAGGCATTTATGGCCAAGCAAACAGAGCATAGACAGCATGCAGACTTTACCTGCTAGATTATTCTAATGGCCTTGTGCAGTGGGTTAAAAAGACATATTTCATTGCAGTTTGTTCACAGGTAAGTTGATCAGATAAACATTTTCTTATTCTCAGATAGAAATACTCTGTTATGGTCTTAATTACTGAAGTAAACTGCACTGATCATAATCATATAAGAGTAGTCTAGGCCCACTTAATGTTGCTTCCCCAGGCCTTTTAGAAAAAGCTTCTGATATCTTGTGAAATATTTAAACAGGTTAATTAAATAAAACACACATTTGACTGTGTTAAAATTGGAGCATCCTTCCTTTAAGGAGTTTTTTGCATAGGATGTTAGAATCATCATTGTCATTTTGTATTAATATTTGAAATAGGCTTTTTGACACCTGGTTACACATTTTTTACAGTTTTAACAGTGTTAAAAATGTTGTTTGCCTCAGAACTTATCTGAAGCACACATGGCTCAAGAAGCAATGAATATATCTATTTATGCTAGTTTACAATTTTTTCACTGTACTGGAACTTATATAATCCTAATGGTTTTTATTGCTTAACTGTAATATTATTTATTGCAGTTAGTAATGCCCTTTCTTATTCATATCACCCTGTTCTTCAATTTGATCTGTGGATTGAACTTTTCCCAGTTGTAGAGCAGGGTTGTACTTGCCTGATGCTTCTCAGACAGTTGATGTGGGCATGGGGGCAGAGGGTAAGAAGGAAAAGGTTCTGACTGAGCAGAACATTTAAGTAGTTGCTTGAAGGTAATTCCCATTTTAAGTAGCTTATCCAGAAGCTATTAGCTTAAGTATATGATTCAAGATAAGCTTTTATTTGTGTGATGAACTGTATCAGTGTTTTGAACACTTGGAGCTGAATTAGTCAATATACCAAAGAAACATAAAATGTATTTTTGCAAGATACACTTATTAAATGAGATTACCTGAATTATAAGTAAATGGTATTCTATATTGCCATGTGAAATATGAAAAGATAGAGTCATAAATAAGTCACAGAGCAATATAATATTCCTGAAAAACACTGAAATTTATAAGGTGCCTCTTGAGCTTTCCCTTCTGGAAAGCAACTCAATTTCCCATTGAAAAATAGTTAATTTTCCAGGTAGGAAAAACACCTGGTAGTATCCAAGTAGGAGGAACAAGCATTTCCTAAAGGAAATAATTTTAAGCATGATACTACAATCTGATCTATAACTATACAGTCCCTTTGGCATTAACATTTTGAGAACTGAAGAATAGTTCTGAAAGGTGATGACTGAATAACAATTATTAAGTCTTATTTGGTTTTTAACTAGTAGCCTTAATGCAAAACAAGGGGTAGTTCTATCCTTTAGACACAATTCTCATACTATAACAGATTCATGAGGTGTTGCTTTAATGAAGTCAGAGGATTTATTATTCACTTACACAATGAGAGAAGAATTAAGTCCTATCGTGTATGTTAACATACCTTTGGTATGTTAAATTTAATATTTTCTTTTTACTTTTGAATGGTTATATGTATTGCCACTTCATTCTTATTCCTCTTCAGCACATAATTCCTGTGAGCATAACAGAAATGTTCTTCCCTCAGGATTCCATCAGAAAGACTATCATAGCAGGAGACCAAGGAGTTATGCAAGCATAGAGAACATGAATGAGTAGATAAACATTTTATACTTTCAAGTAAGATTAAATGAGTACCCCATTGTTTCACAGGTTGCTAATATCATGCTACAGTCTCAATCAGAAAGGCATGAGAAACACTTATTGATTTTTCCTGCAGGACTGTAATTACTGCTAGTCTGCTTTTTGTATCCTACAGGATGTTGTGGTAATGATTTCGTTGCACACAGCCCATTCATTTTTAATGACTTCTTCATTTGAGATTTGAACATTTTCTACTATAGTCTTTCTTTTTTTACACAGTCATAGGATAAACATACAACATAAAGCAAATAGAATATGTATTTCAACCCACTGTTTTTCTATTTCCTCAGCCTAGCTAAGTGGAAGCAATCACATAATATTTTCTTACAAAAAAAAAAAAATAGATCAGCACTCATCTCTGTGAATCTGATACAATCTTATATTTATTTTAGACTGGATGACTGAAAGTAATTTTACATGGTGTGCTAATCTTCTGCTACATAATAGTATGTGAAAATGTGCTCCAGACTATGAACTTGTGTCTCCCTTAATAGATGCCCCACTGAATTCTGTCACATTTAGTATCTCAAGGACATATTGTCAGTTTTTCTCAACGAAAATAATATCCTGCTCCGTGAAATATGCTCTTCATATCTGTAGAACTGCTATTGAATAAAGTAGTAGGCAAATATAGCAGTGAGAATGCTCTATGTCTAATGATCATAATTTATTTCTGCACTAAGAATTTTAAAAATAACACAAGGCCTCATTTTTTTTTACCCAAGGTGTTAGTGCATCTGTGTTCCAAACCAAAATAGTATGTGTTAGTATAACCGTAGCAAAATGCTGATTGATAAGAATTTTCACTGCATCTGGGCAAATCACTGCAGAGTCCCCCATAACATTTCTAAAAATAGAAAAGAAAAATTACAATGCCATAATTCAACTAATTCTTCATATCATGGACAATATCGTGAGTAGATTTATCTGAACGTGCTGCTTGGCCTGAAGACAGAGGTTAAGAGGATGAAAAGAGTAATATTCACCTTGACTATCAAAATCTAAGACTACACCTCGTCCTTTTTGTACCAAGACTTGACTTTTCACTCCTGTTCCAATTTATGTACACCAAGCAAAATGGATTAAGTCAGATGAAAAATTCTCAAGTTTTTGATCACAGTATGTGGGGCCTAATTTTTTACAGGATTTATACAGCATGAATAGCTACTCCAAAGGTTACTTCAGAGCACTTTGGTCAGCCTTCTGGTCCAATTAATGTTAGGAGAAGTCTATCTTCCCACAATGTCATAGGTGACCTGCTGGCTAACTTAGGCATCTAAGCCAAAGGCATAAAGTTATACAAACATAAATATTCCCCCATGCCACTTCAGCCACTTGCATAAATTCTACTCTGAATGTATGGAGACAGAAATCTGATGTACTGTTACCTACTCTCATAAAATCTGCACTGTTTTTTCATCACACTCTTGTTCTCTTCTTTCTAGTTTTGTCTAGTCTATTCTACTTCATTCTATTCTAATTATGTTTATAGTATATAGTATACATAATAATATAATTAATACAAATCTTATATACTTTTACATATAAATAGAACCATATATTACTTATGTTCTTATGTATTGCAATATATTCTGCATAGACACATACCTTCCCCTAACATATACTTTCGGTTTGATATTCCACCTCTGAGGAGACATCTGTAGAATTAGACTTCAATTTTCTAATTTCACCCCTCATTCCACAGAGAAGTTATGTTACAGGAGAATGGAGAGGTAGAAAAACATTGTGACTTCAAAATGAAAAGCCTCTTTTCTGCTCATTATCATGTCATATAACACAGAAAACTTTATTAACAGAAAATATATACTATATATTCCCTTAAAGGAGTCTTAGTCTTTGGTGGATAAGGAAGAGAAGCAGAAACAGGGGAAAAGAAATTATAAGTATGAAATGCATGACTCCTTTAAAGCTGCATGTATTAAGACCAGATGAGAAAGTAGAAGGCAGCATCCAACTGAGAAATGAATTAGGGAACGACAAAGTGAAATGACTATATTGCAATAAACAAAGAACAGAGGCAGGAAGCGAATGAAGCATCAATGCAAATAGTGCTGAGGTAAATGGTGCCCCATTACTAAGGATGCTTACAGATGTAATCTCTCAAGATTACATTCTCCAGAGAAATCTTGCTTCCAGTAATAACAGCCAAACAGTTCTTAGCAGAACTGTTTGGATAAGAACCCTCTTCTTTGTCAATGCCTTAGAGTCTTCCGAGTTTTCCTTGTGTGGTGAAGCCATTCTGGAAAGTACATACGATAGACAGACCCCTTTTTATGTCCAGGACACAAGGTATTAAGGAGATTTGTGTGATTTGAGGCTGACATACACAAAGGGAAGATAGCTAAAAGTGTAAGGAAGACAATGTCAAATGTTCAAGCAATAGAAGTATTCCATATGCCAGTATAAGAGCAATGGGCCAGGCAAAGAAAATGGGAAAACTTATGCCAAATTATTGGTTGGCTAGATATACAGCTGTTAAATATCTAAGGGAGAGCAAATGATCAGGAAAGATGCTTAGTACAAAACACAGAGACTTTGTCTGAAATTTCTGAAGAATGTGTTAGCCTGAATGATGATTGTGAACAACCTGTTTTACTAGAGTGGTCTTAGACGTACTTTGTAAGCAAACATACTCCCCTGAAAAGTGAGTCTTGGCAACACAATAGGTGATACACCAAGATATTAATTATTGGCATGTTTGGACCATCAGACTGTAAATGTTGAGAAAATGGAACTAGAGTATTCTTAACTGAAGACTGCCAAGTTGGCCTTCAAAAACATCTCTTACAAATATGCTTGAAAGAATCAATAAAACAACAAAAAACTTGTTGTCATTATAAATGAAGACTATGTTGCACTAACATATTTTTTGAAATATTTCCCTTTTGTTTCTTACATACAGCACAGACTGGAAAGCATGTCCTAATATTCAGTTAGTCCAGTGTTCTTATAGGCAGGAATTGAAGGTTGCAAAAGGAAAGAAACTATTTTTAAAGGAAGTAAACCTTAAAATCTGAGCAATACTATGTCCAACACAGATTTCATTTCTGTAGTTTCAATTCTTCCACAGGAAAATTACTAGACAATTGTTTAATAGTTACTAGACAGGTTGTTTAATTAAGAAATGTAATGAAGAGGCAAATGACCCAGTATGCTTTATTTGTTTAAAAGTTGTTTTTTAAATATTTCTATTTCCAAAGTTCTATAGTGCAAGAAGAGAAAAGGCATCATGTCTGGGTTTTAGAAATGACATCCAGTGTTTCCAGACTTTAATTTATATTTTATATGTCAATCTCAAAGCTAAGCTATACTGACAACATTCTACTTCAAGAAAATGTGGATTTTTTGCAAATGATGTGACATTTCTTAGCTCCAGACTCACAAACTGATCTAACAACAATAATGATCTCTGGAAAGCAGAAAGTTGTTGATACTGGCTTCTTGAAAATTTCATATGTCCTTAGGCTTTGCCTTGAGGTTAAGCCTTTGGGTTCGATACAATCACTAATAATCACTTCCTTTTTCTACAACCTTCCTGGTCAAAGACGTGTTTCAGTGTGGTGTTTATCAATATATACATCTGATGGCAAGAAACAGATCTATATTTTTAATGAGATTCAAAATTTATTCTGCTCTCAGACATGAATTTTGAACTCTTGATATGAACTTCAGTTTTACAACCACTCATATGAATGGCCTTCAGGCATGAGTGGTCCTACAGAACTGGACAGGGACCACTTGATGAATGATGCTAATAACACGTATAAGTGTTTTTAGAACTGAACTAATGTAAGCTATTGGTTCTAAGAGCAAGTGCCTCTTGGTAAGCCTTTCACATACAAAACCAGAAATTTTAACATTCCCTTATAGTTTCAAGATATTAACAAGGCAGCAGAACATTGCATTACAGTGCCTAATGCTTCTGAGACTGTTTGGAAAATATTTATCTGGCATATTACAGACATAACAAGGGATACCCACAATGCTCTGAGCAGACTTGAACTCACATTTTGTGTGTCTATGCAAACTAATATCTATGTAACTGCTGACAGTGCAATGCTACACCTGTTAATGAATCCTTCTGAGAGGCAGAGCTCAAGACTGCTGCTGTTGGAATGTTGCTTTTGGACCAGGGCCAGCCTGATTGGAGACCAAGCACAAATACCCATTTTTAGGCATGGCCCTAAAGGTACTGTGGGGCATCTCCAGGCATTTTGCCAACTCTCTATACCAGTGGCAAGTGCAACAGACCATCAGGACTTCCCTTATCCTTGCTGACCTGCTGTGCCTCCTCCCCACTCATCCCTAATTCACTGGTACTCCAGGCAGGAATGCGGAGGCAAAGATTGAAAAGACATACTTACAAAGGGAATTCCCCTTAACCAGGAAACTTCCTTCCATAAGTACCTCTCTATGATGGGTATTCTACAATGAATGTTAAGCAGATGTTTGACACATAGTTCAGAGACTTTCTGAACTCAAGGATTTTGTGGAGAAAGGAGAACTAAGAAGTTCAACTATTCTGCTTAATTAGAAAGGAAATTGTTGGCATGCATCAACAAGTCAGTATATTTAAAATATTGCATACTGTTCCTGCTCCCATTCAATCAAAACTAACCAAAAGCTAGCACTAACAGCTGGCACTAACCACCTAAATACTAAAATGTAACATCTGAGCCCCTCACAGAAGTTCCCTTTTACAACAACAGGATACAAATAGGCGCCTCCACAGTAAAATGACTAACCTTAAAATATGCAACTATGATATATGTAGATTCTCCATTGAGAAGTCTCTACTCTGAAGTGTCAATAGTATTAAATAGACTAATATTGAGTTACGCAGCTAGCTGTTAAAAACTGAAATATGGCAGATGCACTGGTGTTGGCTCCAGCATGAACAGTGTGAAAAGGAGGCAAAGGATTCCAGCCTTGAGCCTTCTCGAACAGACCTTCTCAGCTGAGCTGTCTGCATGGTGTCAGCCCCACGACAACACAACAAAAGTCAGGATGAGATCAAAGTTGCAGAGTCTGACACTGGAAACCTGCACAGTAGGAAGTGTTTTAGTCTCTGCAAAGGTATGTAGGAACCTGATTTTTTTCCCTTGGGGTGCTGTTGACTCAGAACAGTCTTGCATCAAAGTAGTGAAGATGTGAAGAAAGTTTGGACTTGAATAAGGGTTCATACTTCTCCATGTAGCTTTATTTGGAGTGGCTAAAGCCATTTGTATTCCCAAAAAGAATTTCAGATGTGTTCCCTTCATAAGCACGAAGCATTTAGCAGCTGCTGCCACTATTGATGAACCTCCTTAAAATAACGCTAAGCAATAATATTAGCATTATAATGTTCTATATATTTTCCTGTTCTAAGACAATATTTTTGCCACATAGGAAAAGACCAGGGATTAATATTATTTTCTTTACTATAAGGAAATCTGAAAAAAAATATTAAAATTTCATAATAAAATTTAACTATTTTTGAAAAAGCAGATTTTTTGCTTGTTTTTATGATAACTTCCCTTCTGCATGTTATCAGTCTCTGCACTTTCCTTTTCTTATTAATTTCATGGTTTATTTAACTTAACAAATATTTATCTTCTATTAACCACTACAGGCTGAGTCCTTGACAAAATGAGGCATTTCAACAACAATCTTGACCCCCTCGTGAAATGAGTTTTCTCTCAGTATGACGCAAATCTTGGCCTCTTCATCAGCACTTGTAAAACAGTTGACTCATACACCTGACTCTTCCCGTACCTGTTCCTCATAAGATCACAAGTTTCATTCTCCCAAATAAAGGTCAAGGTAAAAGAAAAGAAAACACAAGTCCTAGCACTCCTAAAGACTGACTGAAAAGCAGTGTGCAGCCTGAAGCTTCTCTGGTTTCTCTGCACTGCTGATGTACTCCATTTTCATTCAGTTTACTTCACAGAATTAGAGAATATTCTGAGTTCGGAGGGACCAGACCTATAAGCATCATCAGTACAACTTTTAAGTGAATGGTCCATACAGGAACCAAACCCACAGTCTTGGCAATCCTGTTCTAACCAGCTGGGCTAATCTTGAAGATATTTTTCAGACTGGCTGCTTTGTGGAAGTATTGCTAACACCAATTCTGCCAAAGAGAGCCTAAGTTTTTGGTGAAAATATTTCTGCCATCAATTCTTGACTTTCTCACAAATATAAAATGTGTTCTGGAGTGCATTCAGATTGCCTATAAGGGGCCAAGCTTGCGGCCATTTAGCAGCCTTTCTCATAAAGAGAAAGATAATGTCAAAAAGTTGTATCAGTTTACAAGGCTACCTGGGAAATCCACCTACATTCAAGGTAACTCCTTGTTTTTTTCCCATTTGTTTTCACTGTTCAGACTAACAGAATTCCCTCATGTAACCTCAGGTTGATTTCAGTATTTTCTTTTCAGGGTGGAGCACTACCATGACTATTTTCGGTAAAGTGCTGTAGAGTGAGATTGTGAAAGAGAGGGTGAGAGTACTCAGCTGTGTAATTCTGGCACAATGAGCAGTTTCAAGGGATCAGAATCTTTGCTATGATTTAGGGTGAGTCACATTGGGAACTATCCCAATTTGTATAGAAATCTTCCTTTCCTCCTCTACCTTTGTTCATTTTCTAAGTACTGGATACAGCCCACTGAAGTTCAGGCTCTTACCTGTAAGTCACATGGAAGGCAGGTCAAGATGTAGAGTCCTGCCTGTAACACTTTTTCTTGAAAACAAGAAATCTTAATTCCCCCATATTTCCAGGATATTCAAGATGGTATAAGTTAATTAACTGACTTCTTAAAATCTAGGACTTTGAAGACTAATCCAGTATAGTCACAAAATATTCTTATTGCACAGAGTGGATACTGTCCTGTGCATTGTACCTTAGAGATCTACAAAAACTTAACAAGAAAAATTGTTGTGCAGATATGTTTTCAATTTTTTTTTTCTCTCAGTAGAACATCACGAGTTCCCATTAGTCACTAGTTGGGGCAGCCACATATCATCCATTAAGTTACTCTGGATCACAGGATCTTGTCAACATATACACGTGAGCTGTGCGGGGGTTCGGAGCTGCTGCTGGCCAGCTCTTTCACCGCATCCACATTGAAGGGCACTGCTTGGTACCTTCTGATTTTGTGGGTCCTGGCCTCAGGCTGAAGTGTGGTAATGGCGTGGAAGAAGAAAGGAGGACTCCCACGTGGGTTGCAACCAGTTTTTTTTTCACCTAGAGGGCTCACATGGAAATGAGCTTTTCCCTCTCTGGTCTCTGCTTAAGTACAAGGGGTGTGAACAGGGGCAGGGGACAATCTAGAACCAATCCCAGAACAGGGGGGAGTGACCCAGAACAAGAAAACAAG
This sequence comes from Zosterops lateralis, assembly GCF_965231275.1. Lineage (NCBI taxonomy): Eukaryota > Metazoa > Chordata > Aves > Passeriformes > Zosteropidae > Zosterops > Zosterops lateralis. Next base: position 55,337,420 of record NC_139765.1, read on the forward strand.
CAGTAGAACAATCTTATACATAAAAGAGGGAGGGGAACCAAGAACTTGCCGAATCACCTCACAGCCCCACCAGAATTTTCCAGGCTTCAGAGTGGGATTGCAGGGTGATTGACAGGACCCACAACCTGGGAAAGACCAACAGGGGTTTTAACATGGGGTTAAGGGACAAACCATTATAAAACAAGGAACAAAAGTATGCAGGACTTTGGTAATGCTCAGATGCACCACAACAGAGCTGGTTGCCTGCAGTAGAATGCAAGCAGAAGATGTTAAATTCTAGTAAGAAATTAACATTTCAAGAAAAACAAATAGACCACCACCACCAACAACAAAACCAACCAAGCCAGCGAACAAAAAACCCCAGAGAAAAACAAAGGAAGGGTTTATAGATCAGCCATTAAGAAAGTTCAGATTATTACTGGCTGGTACAGTGGCCATCATTTTTGAGAAGCCAAACCATTGTCCTAACAAAGAAAACTACTAGACACATATGTATACTACTGAGAATATTAGAAAAAAAATCAAATGGCTGTTTGATCTAGCAGCTCTTAAAGGGAAAGGGAAAAAAAAGTGTTGGAACAGATTAAGCTATGTCAATATACATGAACTTCAATGCTATTATATTTGCAGTATCAGTGCAGCAAGGTACATAAACTGGTGTATAACTAATAATAGGAGGCATTAATATCATGACTTGGATGTCCTCAGCACTGTGAGTTACAAAATCTTTATTTCAAGTATCCTATTAAACAATATTTCGTGTTCCGAATATTCACTTGCCAATTATATTCACTTTCCATCTTGACTCTTTTTGCAAACTAAGTAGCACTTCATCTTATAAGAAGTCTTGTCAAAAGGGTTTTTTACTTATAAGCCACTGTAATTAAGATAAATAAATGTTGGTTTTCCCCAACAGAGAAAATGTTCCACTCTACACCATCCCTTCCTATTTTCTCTTAGAATTACATGCTAATCAAGAGTGCCTATAGTTCAGCACTTCAGCTGATTGCAGTCTCAGTATTTAAAACTAGATCTTCCACCTGCCAGCTTGTTTAGCTGAATGATTTGTTCACATTATTACACTGCTTCTACTTAACTGTTTTGTGGGGAGCTTGCTGTTGTTCAACACAAACTTCATACTGTAATCTATCACTGTCATGTTCTGAAGCAATTTAAATAAATGACTGTAGCCATGGACAGGACTGCATTGTGCACCAAGCCTGGTTATGGAACAATTAAACTCACTCTGAAAGAAAACCAATAAAGATTTGATTAACTTTTGGTAGCAGATGTCCACCTGTATTTCAACTTGAATTTTTTTTTAAAAAGACTAAAACCATGGTCCTCCACATCAAAAACATTTCAAGTTAAATATGTATAAAGAAATGTTCCAGCTCCTGATGTACAACATTTTCAAAATCATTAAATGGCCTGGAGTTTATCGTACTTTATTGTAAGTAATACATTTACATTTTTTAAAAACCATTTCTATTAGTACAAGCTCTAGTAATTTTAAAGGATTGTTTTTATGCTGTTGACAGTGCATTTTCTTCACTTGCACTGACAAGTAAAAAATTTTTGCAAAAATGTTAAAATTCCACTTTGTAGTGGAGTACTTTACCACAGAAAAGTGTGTAAAATCACTCTCTTGCACAAAATCCTACAATACGGACCTTGTCTGGGATCTGCAGGCTGCAGCAATTTCTAACATTAGTGACTCTAATCTCCAGGATCCCTTACTTTCTTCCTCATAGAAATATGAAATCTTTGTCTTACAGAAAGTGATCTTTGTTCCTTTCCACATGATTCTCTTGGCTGCAATGTTCTGTAGATGTATTTCTACAAAGAAGAAGGATGAACTTTATTCAGGCAACCTGATAGGAAAGTAACTATGATGAAAAGAACATGAAAATTTTTAGGGAAAAAAAAAAAAAAAAGTGAACAATTCTGATTGCTTACTTTACAGATCTGCCAGTCTTTGGCAACTTAAGCTGTTGCTGAAGAGAAGGTGCCATAATGTCTGATAGACCTGGCCACTGCAGACAGTCTATTTAATTAGCCATTGCAGTGTTTATATGCCTCCTGCTTTCACTCTGTTCCATGTTCCAGATTACTTAGAGAGACATTTACCACAGTTAGGAGTAGCCGTGGTCCTTTGCAGCAGTTCAATAAAAGGTTATCATGGAAGGCCAGAACACAAAGACATTAGAGCAAAAATAGGGCATTAAGCCTCTAACTACAACCTGCACAAATCAGCTTGGAAAAAAAAATCCTTTATTCCCAGTAGAAGACTTTGGAGTTTGGTTTTGGGTTTTTTTCCATATAATTGCAAATTTTGCTAGGCAAAAAATCTGAATTTATAAACTGTCCTAGTGGCACTCGGAAAGAGGAAGTGAAAAAAAAAAAAAAAGTGAGGTATTTATAGGGATTTTTCAAAAAGGGAGTTTAGACTGGAAAGAGAGTAGACATAATCTTCCTCATCTCAAGAAGGCTTGATGCTACCAAAAGAGAGATGAACAAATGTTGCACACTTCCAGAAAAACAAAAAACCTAAAAATGCACTTGTTTAAATGCAATTGGAATATATTGTGATCACTCAACAATTTTCTCTCATGTGCCACAATTCATAAACATTCATGTTTTTCTTTGACATTTCACAAGCAGAATTGGATTCTCCACTTCCTTACCTGTCACACATGCACATACATATATACTATACATACACACACATACACACACCTGTAATGAAATGTAATAAACTACCATTGATTTCAGCATAAATTAGATGAAGTGGTATAAAGCAAAAATAGTATCTGCTGAGGTAGACTTTACTTGTAGTCATTAACAGGGCATTTAAAAAGTAAATACTTGATGAGTATCTCTGCAATAACTACAAGTGCTACCTATCCAGAAAAAATTAGCAGTGCTGCAATACTTTACTAAACCAGTCACATGCCTGGTTTTTAGACCAGGCATAATAAAACCTGTGTCTCGCTTCATACTCCATTCCCCACTGTGAGTGGTCAGAGTACTTCATGGCCTCTCACGTTGCTGACTGAAATCATACACGTTTGCACAGCCAAAAGCCTTTGACGGGAAGAACACTTCACAGGCCAGTTAGTTCACTTCATCAGTGTAATCAGTGTTACATAATATACACAGTAGTATAAATGTTAGACAAAGGTTGCCCAAATATACAGAGCTTTAATCCACTGAAATGTTAACATGACAGAAAGCATCAAAAGAATGCATCCACTGTAGATAAGGATGAGTGATATTCTCCACTCAGGTGATCAATACATAAGAGCATTAAGTGTGGAGTTGCAAGAAATCTAAATTACCAAATGACCAAGGGGCTTGCAGAAATTCCCAGAAGCTGTCTTTCAGGTTCCCACTGACGGGATCATATGCTGTAAGTATCTGTTCTGCTGTTCACAGTGAAGGGCCAATGATTTTCAGGTGAATTATAATGTTTACAACCTCCTGCTAAGGTTTTGCACATTCTGTACCCAGTTTCATTTATTCTGACCTGGGAAATGCTGTGAACTGAGAGGAGAACAATTAAAGCATTAATTGCCAAATCAGTTTAAGTTATCGCTTAAAGCTGTGCCAGAGGTCAGGTCTACCTGTGTGCCCTGGCAGTGGTGGAAGCTTAGAAGCACACCAGGCTGTGTCAAGTGGAGGATAGCCAACAGTTTAAAGAAAATGATCATCCCACATTACCTGGCACTTGTTAGGCTACATCTGGATCCTTGCATCCAGTTTTAGGCCCCCAGGACAACAGGGATTCTGATTTCAGCATAGGGTAACCATGATGGATGGGCTGGAGCAATTGGCTGGTGAGGGGAGGTTGAAGGACTTGAGCTTGTTCAGCCTGAGTCAGAGTTGGCTTCAGTGAGACTGACCAGTACCCATGGGCACCAAGGAGATGAAGCCAGAATCTGGACAGTGAAGGATGAGAGAAGGACATAGACCAAACCTAGAGAGGTTCCAGACTGATATAAGATGTTTTCAACTGCAAGGATAACTAAGCATTGAACAGATTGCGCAGAGAAGCCAGGAAATCTCCACCTTTGGCAGAGTCAGTAAGGTCCTGAGCAGCCTGATCCACTTTCAGTTTTTTCCCCTCTGAAGCAAGAGCACTCAAAGTTCCCTTCCAGAGTGAGTTACTCTGTCATTTGGCAGTCCAAATCAGACAGAGAATACAATGGGTTAAGTAAGAATGACAGTGCATACAGCAAATGATAGATGAATGGACAGAAACAGGCAGTTTTAAAAAAAAGTTATTGCTGTGAATAGTGCTTTTTTAGTCCTTAGCTTGTTGTCTTTTTTATCTATTCTGAATGAATGGCCACAGCAAATACTTGAGTGCTAGTGTTAAGAGCTAAACGTCCATTATTCTCCTCTTCAAGAAAGAGATTTGAGGACTTGAAGTGAGGGGATTTTTTGTAGTAGGAGGTTAATGTTATTGAGAAATATTAATTTGCCAGGATAACTTGCATTAAAAACTATTAAAGAAATCCAGTGCAGCCACAGTATAATGCTACATGAATTTGTTTGGTTTTGTTTTAAATAGATTAACAAAGACAAGATTAAAGCCAGGACAGTTGAGTAAAGATGGAAAACAGGTGGTTACCTGTTCTTTTACCTTCCAAATGAAATCTCTGGTGAGACTCTATACAGTCCACGTTTTAAATTGAGTTCTAGTGTTACACTCTGTGTTACACTCTGCTCTTCTTCTGCATGACTGAAAGACGCAATTTTTTTCTGTGGTTTATTTTTCCCTGGCATATTTCTCACTAGCTCATTCCTTCTTAGTTTTAGAAGGCTTCCTGGTTCATAATTCTCAAGTCATCTGCATTTATAGAGGACCACCATTTGAAGCATTATATCCTCTGGTCTTCAAGCTGCTAAATCTCTCCTCTCAACCCTCCCAAAGGTAGATAGAAGGATTTGTTAATTTTGTTTCCAAAATAATATTTAGTAATTATGAATATGATGTGCAGGATGACATGAGGGCTTCAGTGACACTGAATGTATATTATTAGAGATGTCTGAAAAGTCCAGCTTGCCTAGAACAGGGGGTGAAATTCATCAGTTTAGCACATAGGTTGGATCCATGCAAATGTGGGATAAACATAATCAGCTTGTACTGCATTTTTAGAACAAGTTATTTAGTGTGTTAATTTTTTTATCCGAGTTAGATGAAGCTATAATGGTTATTTGGTACCAAATACAAAAACTCTTCTAATTACAATCTGAATCCTCTGGCCAGATCATGAAGCAACAAACAGTACTAAAGCAGCAACAAGGGTGTATGAACATGTCAAAATAAAGGTGCAATAAGTATTGCCTCCTTAGGTGCAATGGCCAAATAACATAAAATAGACCTGGCAGCACCATTGCATAAATACCTGCATGGGACAGAAATTTAAGCATATAACCATGAAACTCCAGCATATGATTTCATAATATGCTAACATTCTGCACCTTCAGCCTGATCAGAAACCTGTGGCAACACCTCCCAGCTGCTATTGTTATCTTATTACAACTGTATTCAAGAAAGCATAGTCAGACTTTGGCTTGGATAAAATAGCCATACCCTGTTTCAGTTTCAGTAGAGAACAGAGTAGAGCTTGCTCAGGGGAAACTGTTCTCACCTGCTGAGACTGGAATAGAGGAACACTGGCAAACACAACTGGAGGAGGGAAGCACTTGCACAATACTAGAAGCAGGGAAGGTAGGAACCTCACTAGACTATTTTGGCTTTGAAATTTTGTAGTTGTATAAATATGTAGTATAGGGTATAAGCTGCAACTCAATTCTAACTAAGCCATCTGGCAGCCAAATCAACAATTTTTGTGAATACTGAATTCACAGAAAAGTAAGAGACGTCACATATTTGTTAGAATTTTTTTCTTACACCTAATGAAACAACAAAAGTTACAAATTTTTTAAGTATGAAGGAAACCACACCCACAAGTCATATTAAAGAGAGAAAAGAGTATTTTTGGTATATTATTGAAAAAGAAGTATCAACTTGTATTTTAGTACACCAGGAATGCACAGAATATTTACTTGCAATAGCTAGTGGTGCTTCTCTGGTTTGAGACCTCTGTGGAAGGGTGAGAATTTTTAAATCTGGCATGTTTTGTTGTTAGGTTTTTTTCTCCTTATTCCCTGCAGTGAGTTTTATTGCCAGGTGAGCTCTTCTGTCAGGATCTCTCAGCTCCATTTAGCAGGTTTCTACATGTTTCAGAACTTGAAAGACTCACTCAACATATCATCAGTGTTCCCATCATCGATCACGTTGACACTGGCGTACTCCCAAATCAAACGTGAATGTCTTTTTTTCTACTCGCTTTTTTTTTTCTAAGTTTCTGTAAAAGAGGTTGGTCAATAAAGAAAAAAAAAAGAAAAACAACAACAAAACAAAACAAAACAAAAACAAAACAAACAAAAAAAAAAGGCACAAAAAACATAAACCTGCAAAAAAAACCTGATAAAACAAAATAAGACAACACAAACAAAACCAAAACCAATCCACAAAAAAAGAACCCCTTGAGGTAAAAATACTATGTAAATGCATTATTCCCATCTTAACTCTTTCAAATGCATGAAGGAGTAAATATCTAAAAGAAGCAAGTAGGAGATGCATCAGAAGCAGAACAATGTGGGGTTTTAGGATAACAGTTTAAACCAAATAAAGGCATGTAGTTCAGATCACTGGTACTGATTAAATGTGTTGGGGATATTCACCAATGTCTTCTTACTGGCTCAATTCAGCAAAGCACTACACATGACTAATTAGGAATACAAGCTTGGAAATAGGATTTAAACTTTAGAACAACCATATGACGGTTTCAGCGTCTTACTAAATAAGGGCTTGGAGCCTTAGCTTGCAACTTTATTCATGTAGGGTTTTACTCTCAGTTTGCTAGAAACATCATCCTTTCAGTCTCGTGATTTCTTTTTTCTCTTGTGCTCTTGTATTCCACATGGCAGTGTTTCCTCCTACATGCTGAGGGAGAATTTGAAGGGAGAAGACAGTCAAGATGTATTTGGCTAATTTCTATGCTTATATTTGACACATATAGCAACATGCTCCATCTTTGTTTGTACAATTTGGTTATTTCTCACAGAGTTTGGTACATAGTTGTGAAAGCATGCATTTTTTGTGAGTGCCTGAGTACCAGATTTGAAGGCTAGAAATAAGAGGAACAATATTGTCCAACCATAGACTTCTGAGAAAAAAATACACTGTATTAAAATGGCATTGTATAGCTGCTTATTGTTTTTAAACAATTTCCAGATGAAATCTGACAACAGAGAGATAGTTTTCCTAACTGCCAACTCTGAAAACACAATGTGGAAGAGTCAAGAGAGCGTTATATAACTAATTAAAACCAAATTAATTTAATCAAAACCATTAGACACTCATTACCCATGCAGCAGCACTATCTTTTCAGTTTACCTTTATCCTCTCCTCCCCTGCTGTATTGGTTACATCCACCTCTTATTTCTGGTCTGAAAATAGACAGTTTTTAGCAAAGGCATCTTTCTGTATACCAGCATGTTACCTGTCTTTGTCTAGATCAGGCACAACTGTAATGCAAATAAAAACATCAGTGGAAAAAGACAAATATAAACAAAGTACATAGGTAAGTTGCTTTTTTTGGACATTATTCAAGACTAATTTTGAATCTTCTCAGCTACTCATTCAGTAGAGAAATATTTTCCTAGAATTTGTGATCAATCAAAAGTTTCTCTCCATACAAAAAGAGAACCTTTTAAGATGACATAAATTTACAACTTGAACAGGTGGATAAAGAGATTTTATTCAGCCAAGCAGCCAACATCTGAAATCGGACTCTTTCGAAACTGGGTGAGGTTTTTTACAGAGCATTGAGAAACTTCATATTGCTTCAGAACTTTGAAGATTAGTTTTATTGCAATGAAAGCCAGAGGGTTTACAAGTGAACATTAAAAACAGACAACATTTATTATAAAGAATAAATTTTGCAGACGCTGTACATAATTTCTACTTTGGGATTATTATTTAATGACATGACAGAAAGAAAGACTTTGCTTTTATTTGTATGGTGTTCTCTCTTAGAATTGGTGCTCAAGGCAAAATCCTCTCTTGCAATGCAAGGTGTGCCAAGTAGGGAAAAGAACACAGACAGCTTCTTCCTTTTCCTCATGCACCTGTACGGGTTTGAGGCAGGATGGTGCCACATGTACGAGAGACATGAGGAGTGAAAGGGTGGCCCCTAAGTGAAATTAAAGATATGGGTCACTGTACTGGTTTGCAGGAAAGGATCCCTCTCTCTCTCCCTCCCTCCTTCCCTCTCTAAATTCCTTTTGGGTGTCTGCCCAAGGCTGCATCTATGCCACACAGTAGAGAGACATGATGGAAACCTCAGACTGGGAGACCTCAACTAAAAGCACACCAGGACATGCCCAGGTTTGTGGCCCTGGAGACACTACAGGTGCAGTAGTTTGTGCTATATCCAGAGCACTAAGGATTGCCAGAAAAACATTTCAAAAGAAATGGCTAACACTATCACAAAGAAATGCCCATGCTAACCCTAAAACAGGAAACAAGGGACTGGAGAACATGGAGCAAAGGTGCCTGGCTTTATAGTGTACAAACTTGCAAATTGGAAAGAGTCAACATCTGAAACCTGAGAAGGTCAGATTCTAGTTGTGGCTTTGCCGCTTCCAGACACAAGTCTGCCTTCATGAAGCCAGCTCAGAAATCTTTGCATGATATTCCCAGAAATCTTCAGGAAACTTTGGAAAGGATGGAGATATATTTGTCAGTGCATGCACACTTATATGCATGTGGCACCTGGGGATGTGTTTTATTGGTGAATGGCAATGCTGGTTTAATGGTAGAGCTTGATGAGCTTAGAGGTTTTTTCCAGCTTTAAAATGATTCTGTGGTTCTATAAAGAACACTTTGACCATTGCTTTAAACTCTTATGTCATGAAAATTAAACTTAAAATCTGGATTCATTGCGCTTAAAAAAATTTATGATCAAAAACCAGTTGTGTTTGTTCAGTGAAGAACAAACATAATTATTTGACAGAAAGAACAACCTGAACTTCTGCTGTATTTACTTAATTTTTTTTCTGCCATACTTTTCTGCACCATTTGATAGACATAAACATTAACCCTGCTGTGATCGCAATTAGTCAGATTATTATTTTGTCTGAGATATAACACAATTTCTGCTCTCTGTCAGAAAACTTTCAATTCAGAAAACTCTGATATCAAGGTCTGAAAAATTGTATAAAAATAAAAGTTACTAAGAGAAAGCTAAGACTGCTTATCTGTGTAATAAAGATCTGCGTAACAAAGCATTCAAAGTCATCAGGGATATTCTGACAAGGTATGGAATTGGTAAGGAAGCATGAATAGCAGAACATCCTTACTCACCTCAATGCCTAAAAGGACAGAGGGAACATAAGGCTTGCATTTGCCAACAAATTGTGTAACTCAAAAGTCAGTGAAAAGTCTCACTGGGCCCTTTGAGCAAGACTCCTGTAAGACCAGTCATACCTCTCATTTGAAAAAGGATTCTGAAAAGAGGAAATAGTTTCCTAGGTATGTTAACCACATTTACTTTAATTTTTATGTTTTGGAAGATACAGGAAAGATACAAAAAGGATGACAGTGTCTTTCATCTGTTATAAAAGAAGCTGCTAACTATTACTGAAATATGGCCCCAATTGTCCTATTGAAGAGAAAAGAAACTGAAAATCATCACATATTTCAAATTAAGAACTACCTTTTTAATCTGTTCGTAATTTCTTCATAACAAAAGGTGATAAGTCTGCTCTTGTAAACAAATTTATTTTAAAAAAAGAAAGAGGCAAAAGAACATGGGAGAAGTCAGTTCTTTTTATTGGTAAGAGGGGAAATCATTTGTTTCACAGAAAGAAATAATTTCATGTTAATATGACTATACAAGTGTAAAACTTGTATGAGCAAAACCACAATCTGGCCCTGTAAATCAAGTTGAGATGGTTGATTAACTCCATTTGCTTGGAACATTTCTCTTTCAGAGTTCATAACTCCATTAGCACTTGAGGCACTGCAGAAAAATGGGCTTTTCCGTAAGAAGTATACTGAAAATTGTCTAAAAGTGAGGTTTGAAGAATAACAAATTTCCAAATGAGAAGTTTGAACTTATGAAGTCTTTGCCCAGATTTTGTTTGACAATTTCGGTGCTAGTGAGTAGTAGCAAGGTACCAAAGATAGTAAAATGATGTGATGTTATTCCCCAGACATCTCTGAGGGGAGATGAACCATTACCAAAATTATTGTCACTGATGGATCTCTAAACGAAATCACAGATGAGAACAGGGCCATGTTACTGCTTCTGCAAAAAAATATTGCTCCCTATTTTAGTTTTCATTTTTGTTGTGGAAGCATTGTAAACATCAAAATGGACTAAGCAAAGACGTGGAATGGAAGGTCATTGTTCTCAACAACCAATCTCAGCATAAGAGTGAGAATAATTTGTCAGTGATGTTTCTCTGATTTTTGATATGTCACCATTCATGCACAATGTTTTATGCTTTACTGTGTCCACATTGTAATAATACTGTAATGCTTTTTTCTTTTTTTTTCTTTTTTTTTTTTTTTTTTTTGAGAGAGAGAAAAAAAGGATAAATTCGGGGGGAAAATTCCTTGTGCAGGAGCAGTGATGAGACCAACAGATGTTAATGCCATCAGGACTTATCACTTTATGGATCTCCTCTCTAAACACACAGCCATCCTGTGGAAATAGGAAAAGTGGAACAGAGCAGAAAAATCCCTGCACTGATGGAACTGAACTTCCTGATTTCACCCATTTAGCTTTAGGATCCACAAACCAAATAACATCACTCAAGATTTGACTCATGGAATGATATTCGGTTATAACCCATGGAAACATTTTTGATACTGTTTGTGATGGGTATGAAATGTCACAGTTTAAGAGTTTCTCCCCCTTTTTACCCCACAGTCTCTATTTGCTCTATTGTTGCTCTACTGCATCACATATATTATACAATAGATAGAAAAATAATTGGAAAATTAAGAGTTTGTCTGTGCGTACTATGTTGATGACATTAGGAAGCATTTTCCAGCATAACTGAAACACTGTAATTCTATTAACCTCTTTAAGTTCTAGAAGTTTGAAAATGACAGGTCTGTAAAAACTCCATAACCACTTTTACACCTGTAAATTATGGTTGTTTATTGGATATTTTTACCTGTTTTAAATATCACAAACTTTTAAAGTTGTTGTCTCCTTCTACTACTATTTCTTCCAGAAAAACCAAAAGTAAATTTACTTTCATTTGTGGGTATGAAAATTAAGCACAATAAATAAATTCGAGATCTTTGCTGCAGTATATTCATAAGGCCATATTTATATCTTTTATTATGTTGTGAAACTGTTCATTTAATCGAAATCCCCTTGAAGGCCCCAAGCCAAACTTTAAAACGTTCATGAGAACATTTCCTGACTATAAGTAAGGATCTTGTTCTCTATGCTCTTTTTGCTGCCAGTTCAGAAAGTTGGCAGCAGTTCTTCTCCTTTTAACATTCTAACATGTGTCAACTTTTTAATTACCATAGAAGAAAAACAATGCCCCAAAATAAATCAGGTTGCATACAATTAAGCCATAGGGAGGAACTCTCATTAAACCTGAAGGAACAGTAATGGTTTTTCCTCAATACTTTAAAAATAATCATTGTCCAAACAACAACATATGGAACATCTAACTTATGAAATCTCTCATTTTTCATCTTATTAAAAGCTATTACAGAGGATGTCTTTCCTCAGAATACCTAACAGCAGTTTTTGACTGATTGTGTTTAATATAGGAGGGTCCTTTTCATATTTAGGGCAAGAAAGCTTGGAGATAAATAGGATCTACAACAAAATATATAGAATATATAGATATATAGAATATATTTTCATTATACAAGAATTATATAATATATACATAGGCCTTTATGCATTTTACTTTTTGTGTACACATGCATTGGCCTGAGTCTTTAAAATCAGAGTTGAGCAAGATACAGTTGGTCACCTTCTGTCAGGAATTATGATGGCTAAGCAAGTCTCCTAGGACAGGACAAAGGACAGAAACTATATGGAACAGAGGGAATACTTATTTGGAAATCATAACATGGACATTTACTTGAAACACACTTAAGAGAAATACATCTTCTCAGATGCTGCAGTGCTCTGGCTTTGCTTAAATGCAAAATTTTGCAGGATCATAAAGAGATGGAGAGAGATGTGCTTGGTAAGTGCTGCCTCTTCACCCTGGGGTGATTTGTCAACAGCCCCCTGACACCTCTGATCTGATGGTGGGCCCATTACACAAACAATTCCTTTGCTCCTGCAAAGTGAACAGACCAGGTTTGCAAAGGGCTTTTTCAGCATAACAGCCAGGACAGCCTTGACCAACCCTTCTTAGCATAGGCTACTGATGTGCAGGGAACTGAGCATGCCTGCAGGGAGTGTTTCTAGGACAACCTCGTGGTTTCTAGCTGCCTGTGCTTCTCAGGCTCCCTGCAGTGGTTATTGTAACCAAGCCACATGTTTAATGTAAGCCCGTCCACCATAATAGCCACTTTTCAAAATTGTTTATACCTCTGGTTTATACAACATTCTGCATCAGTGAGTACCATCATTTAGTCAGGCATCATGTGGGGAAAAAATATGTTTCTTTCTTTGTTTTGTCCTTGCTCATTTAATCCTGGTTATAAAGTACTACAATAGAGCTTTAAAACTGATGCTGAATGGGAGGCCAACAACCTCTCTGAGAAACGGAGGACTCAAGGTGGTTGTCATCACAATTCCACTGAGATTTCCAAAAGTCTGTTTGTGCTCTTACATTTATTTGAATCAATTTCAGACATTTAATTAGAGCAGAAAGAATCTGATAACCTATCCATACTGAAAACACAAACCAGAAAACTTAGAGCTATCCGTTTAAACCCATTTCCACTTTGGGAATTTCTTTGCATTTCTATAAACATCACAATTTGTCAGAGATTGTACCTGAATGAAACAAGCCATACAGTGAGGACATTTCTGTTGACATATCTATGCTACTATCATATTCAGCTATGATAGTGATGTTGCTTACTGCAGTGATTTTAATGTGCTGAATTTACTTAGCTATGCTGGCATAAATTTAGTATGTAGACTAGGTTTTGCTTTAATTTCTTTCTTCTTTTGTTTTGCTTCATTTACTTCACATTTCCTCTTATTTTGTCTAAACCAAACTAAAATAAGCTTTATGTACACTGGTTTAATTAACCTGTTTCAAAAATAATGCTAAATTAAACAAGGATATATCTTTGTAAAGCACACAGCAAAACACCCAAAAAATTATTACAAAAGGGATAACTTTGCAGAATGTGCCATGGACAGCATAGAAGAACCAGTAAGCTTTGAAGAAATGTGGAGAACTCAATTTTATGAGAGCCTGTTCTCATTCTATGTTAAGCACATGAAAGAAATCTAAGAATTGAAGCAGTGCAGTGAGTCAGGTGTGGAGAGGTGCTGACATTACACCTCAGGGCTGCAGGCCATACAGAGAGTGTGCAGTCACAGAAAGGATCAGGGGAACAGGACATGCTGGGGGAAGGGCTGAGGCTTGATGAACTCATATCTTCCTCTTGCATATCTATCAGCGGTAGCTTTTGAACTTGTTTTTGCTGAGTTTGCAGAGATATACCCTGTCAGGCCTTAACACTGTACCATTATCTGCTTTAAAGACTCATCTCCCCTCCCACTGTTTTCTTCTACAATGCTGGACTTGCTGCTGTAATTACTGTAACAACTGTCTATGTCACAAGTGGTTTCTGTAAGTTTGCATAGCATTCAGCCAAAATGAGGCTTTGATACTTCTTGGGGTCATTAATATATCACAAGCAAAGAACATAATCAAATATTTATGTGGCTATTCCTTTCCATGTAAAATTTTGTTTTATTTTATTTTTAATGAGATCTTTGAGCCTCAATTTATAGCTTTTGTAAGATCAGTCCAACATCTTTCTGGAGGGTAGAAACTTTTTGACCTCTTGTAAAAGGCAAGCAGGAAGAAAGCAGTGTTTCACCCAGAGAGCTCTGGCTATGATTGTAGACCAGAGGGATATATGAAGAGCAGGTTAACTGTAAGTATTGACAGAATTAGATAAAAATTCCTTTTATGTATCCTGAGATTATTTTTCCACATTATGCATTATTACACCATGGTAAAACAAACTCTGCAGTATTGTAGGGCAGTCAAATAATAAGCAATTTGTTCTTGGTTTTTGTTCCTCAAGAATGGTTGTTCAGACCTCTGTCACAGACTGCTCCTTTCACATCTGTCCAATAAAAACACAGGGCTTTTCAAGAGTGTCAGAGATTTAAGAAGTTTCCATAAACATTAGGTATTATATTTTTATTGTCAAATTGCCTATCTCTGTAATTAACAAAACTCACTTAAACCAAATGTGTGCACTTTTACCTTGAAAAATAAAGTACTTCTTTAGTTCTTTCTTTACTCTCCAAGTTAGGTGAGATATTTCCATGAGTTAATGACTTACTTTTGCTATTACAACAACTGAATTGCTTGCCCTTCAACCACCTTGAAGTACACAAACAGCTATTAGCTTGCGTTAGTCATTAGCAACACAGTGGTTTAGGCTTTTTGTGCTGCACTGAAATAGATATTTGGGACATTATTATGTGCTTTGAATTCTACTCTTTTATGTAATTCTATGGAAACTGGAGATTACTTGTCATACCATGTGTATTTGGTAACACTTGGTTTTCATGAATTAATGAAAAAAGAAAAAAGCCAACTGTACTGGGTCTTCAAACATATGAAAACTTTGCTCAGTGCCCACAATATTAGGCACACATGCAGCATGCAAAATACCTGTACCATTATTTATGACCTTCAAAAATGCTGATACAACAGCATATATTCAGAGTCGAGTACAAAACCACCCCATTTCTGTTGGACTCCTTTGACAGAAGAATTATAAACATAATGACTATGTACACACTTGATAAGGACACCATTATGCCATTTATACTAGTATATGATTATATCAGCATAAACACTGCTTTCAATATATACAGAGCACAAGACACACCTACAAAAATCTTGCAAATGAGACTTTTGTCAATGCACAGCTGCCAGCAGTGTAGGTTTTGCAGGATGTAAGTGCTTTGCTGTTCACTGTCCTTCCCTGTCCTTCCCTGTTCCATGTCATTACTTCAAGAGGCATTGAGGCACAGAGTGTGTCATAGGTCAGTACCTGAGTGTTAAACACCTATTTTAAAATACAGATGGGTCTCAGACTGATTCTCAGACCTCAAAGCAAATGCAGGGAAGGGGCTTTCACTTCTCACAGTTCCCTTCTTTCTTCCTCTGAAGGTCTGAAGTACTTTTTTTTACAGTTATAGCTCATTTTGCCTCTGGATGTAGTCATTGACCTCCTTTGTCTTCCATTAAGCAGTCCCTCTTATGCCCTTTCTCCTCACCAGCACCCTCTTCAGAATGGAAAATCTATGGAAACTTTTTCTCCTTTGCCTGTTCCTAATGACCACCTTTGGAAATGATGGGCTTGTGGAGAACATATAAAACCATTTATTTATTGGTCTATATATATACTTTCAAGGATAGTAAGAAACTGCCTAAATCCTTTCTAATAGAGCATGTGACCTGTTAAATTTGCTTCAAATCTTAAGTTAGCTTAGGTCAATCAAATCTTGCCTTTGAAGTATCCAGTGTTCAGAGAGCAGCACAGGCCTCCTGTGAAAGCCTTCAGACATAATAAGGAAAACTGGCTTGTTGGAACTCCCATAGAATAGATGCAACAAGCATTGCCAAACTGATTGGAAGCAATACTATTTATAGATAACATGTTTTGTCAGCTCAGTGATTAAACTTGGAAGTGCAGAGGTGTTTAACTACACTTAAGTTTTTATGTTATTCTTCGCCATGAATTATAACAATAAAATATACTTTCTAAGAGAAAGAAATAGCCCTTCTTCTGAAGGTATCAGGAAACTATGAGGAACATCTATAATTTTTTTCAATAAGTTGCAATGGACAAATAAGATGTTTTCTGCAATAGGGGTGGAAGAAGAAATAAACCCTCAGTCAGAAAGATTTGTTACCAAATCTTGATTCTGAAAGTTGGAAAATGCAAAAATCCAACCAAGTACATATTTTTACTTCTACCTGAGCCTAGCAGGTCACACTAAGTGGAGTAGCATTTTTTTAACAAAATAAAGTACGTGGAAAGAAATGTTTCAGTGTGAGGAAATATTTTACTAATGTCATTCCAGCAAAAAAAAAAAAAAAAAAAATTAGAGAAATTTTTGGACTCTAGTATCCTTTTTATGATTACTAAAGGTTTTCTGAGCCAAAAATGTGTATGTTTTTGAAGAAGTATCTTTTTGTTTAAGAAAAGACATTATGTGTCCATAAAAGTGTGAAAAATGTGCTCCATGATAAGTTGGAAACAAAGTGGCTACAATCCTTCTGTTATAACTTGTCTATGAAGGTACTCTTTAAAATCTAGAAGCTTCAGAAGTCTCAGGGGTTCACCGTAAGATAATATTTTAAGTGTCATATATTTATGCTTAAACATTGGATTCAATATTTCTCCATTAATATTTACCATGAAGTGATCTTTATTATTTTATTAATACCTTGTTAGTTTAAGTTAGTAAAAAAAAAAAAATTAAAAAAAAAATTAAAAAAAAATTAGTCTTCTGCCACAAAACTAGGAAACTAAATTATCCTAATATATTATTATTTCCACTTAAGATTAACTTCACTTGTGTACTTTTCTCATCAAAATGGAAGAATTTTGTTTGTTGCTCTAATTCTTCAAAGTATTTTAGTGTTCAAATGTAGTCGTAAAATGTGCCCTGATCATCCATCCAGTGTGGTTTTTTTGCTTCTACCTTCTTGATACATGTTCCTGAAACATTTGACTGGGAGAACATCTGTGTTGATAGTATTAGGAAGAGGAAGACATACCCCTTCTCATAGATGTACCACAAAGTCTGCAAATTTCCAGTGAAAAAATAAAATTAGCACCTGAAAAGCTCCAGACAATATTATTTGTAGTCTGCTTGCTTCGTGTTTCAGTATCTTACAGTTGTGAGAAAGGATAGACTGGCAGTCATCAGAACAGGTCCATGGAGTTAGGGAGATTGTACTCTGCAAAGAGACTTGACTCAGCCAAATCCAGTCCAAAAGAATCATCTATTGTTATAAACAAAGCATATTTTCCTAATATATTCAGAATTACTAATTCTGGGACTGAATATTTTGTCTCTATGAGTTTCTGGATACAGCTATTTGAAACAAAGGGGTTTGGTCCATCAAAACTAAAAGTTCTGAGAAGAGTGAAATAAGAAAATATTTGGGGTTTGTTTTGTTTTCTTAGTTTCAGTGGTTTTAATTAGATATATGAGTATATTATTTTTCCCAATTGCTTTCGTTTTAAGAACATTTTGAGAAAATTTAAAAGCAAATATTTGTTTCAAATTACTGAAATCAAATATAAGGAATTACCATTTTTCCCTGGAAAATTGTCTTAAAATCCCATGCTAGTTTTACTCAATCATCATGTGTCCATTTGGGTGGACAAAAAAATGTAGAAGAAAACGTTTATTAAGTTACACATTACTCAGGAATGCTACCAGAGTCTGAACTTACAAGAAATCTAGAGATTTTCTCCAGGTATTCATCTACTAAGTCAAGATTTTGAGCATTAGGACAGAACTGACTGGGTCAAAATACATTCTTCCTCTTCCCTTGATCAGTTCACAGTAGAAATGTCTCGCATTATTTATTCTTAAAATATAGAAAAAAATGCAAGATAATACAAGACTTTTGTTGGTGTAGTTATAGACCATATTTGTCTGGGGCTATGAATTTCTAGTAATGTCATCTTTGATAAATATGAATTGCAATAGGGTGAGGATGTGGATGTCTTTCTTCTTAGTCATCTACAGTTATATAAATATCTCTGTGGTTTTGGAAGAAACAACTAACTCACTACACCCTCTCTATGGATGCAGAGGAGAAATCTTCACCATGTGGAAAACATCCCATTAGCATCAGAAAGGCTGTTCTCACAGAAAATTTCAACCAGATCCATATGTTTCCTCATAAGAAAGAGTGATGTTTACAAAACCATTTTTTCATGTATTTGTAAATCAGTGTGTAAATAATATTTCACTGCAGCTAGGAGTATGCAGAGCAAAGTTCATAAGCAAACAACAAGTGTTAGACTTCTTTAGATCAACAAGTACAGATGAAATGTTTTCACAAGGCTTCAGACACAATTCATACTTCAAACTCAGAAAAAACACCTGCAGGAGGACTTGTATAACCATAGTTTTGCTTTATTTTGCTTCTATTATGCTAAGTAGTCTTACATAAAATGTTATTTCTATTTATAAGCTTTTATGAGTTTTATCTTTGAGTGAGACCACTTGTGTTGGTACTTCATAATGAAAATTTACTCTTAATTATTAATTCTGGGAGAAAATAATAATTTACATCATGTATTGCTTCTACAGAATTAAGTACAGTTTAAAGAAAATAATCTTAGTTATTTTATTTGTGAAATTTTCTTTATGATGACAATTTCTCATTCTTCTGCTCAGAAGCCAAGCAAAATCTCAACCAACCAAACAAAAAAACCACATTTTAGTGTCTTAGTAAATAAATAGAATATTTCTTTATTTCATTTTCTTATTCCAGGATCTTTTTGGTAACTGCCTATAAAAAAATCTGTCATTTAAGAAAGAAAAAAATATACAGAAATCTATATTTTATTACTTACAATTTTACTCAATTACTTACAATACTCAATATTTTTGTCCTTTATTTTTATGTAGATACCATTTTCTCATTTTTTAAACATTAGAAAACTTTGTACATACATTACACAACATATGTTACAGAACTCAATACAATGTTAATTTGAAGTATGACTTGAGTCAAAGTTGTATACAAGCGTTTTCATGGGGAATTTTTTTCAGTTTCATTCCATTTTCTTATAGCTGGTATCCAGATACAATTAGAACTATACTGAAGTTCTTGCTTATGTGATTATATTAGCAGCAACAACAAAAATAACTGATTTTATACTGGTAATTGGCACCGTGGCCCTTACTGGACTTCATAATGGGAATAAATATTTTTTTAACTATTTATTTAATATTTAACTCTGGTTGAGAGCAGCCCTTCTCTTCTACTCTGGGTATTTACATAGGTTTATGGAGTGGGGCTAGGATGCTTATGGAGGAAGGCTAGTGCCTTCCAACACTGTATCCAAATATTCTGCAGTATTCTCTGCTCTCTGAGGTTCAAAGAACCAGACTTATTTCTAACATGCAATGTACATCACTAGAGAATAGAAAATTAGGGACAAAAGAGGGGTAGCATTTTTGAGAGTGTGGACAGAGCCAAGGTTGCTGGCTGTTGGTATTCCCTTCAGGCAAGCAACAGTCAGCTGAACTCTGAACATAACCAGGCATGCACCCTAACCTGGACTATGGAATTCAGATCTCAAAATATACAAAAATATTTTTAATTCTTTTGGAGAAGTCCTTCAAGCAGGCCCCAAACTTAATCCAATTCCCAAATATCACAGGGGGAATGAAGCTAAGACAACATTGTATGTGTCCCACAGGAAATGTGTCCAAAACCTGATGATCTCTTGTGAGTGGACATTTTCTTTGCAGTGTAAGGGATCTCATCTCTAGAAATTGTCCACAAGGAAAACAGCTTCCATCTCTGACAATTATTATCACATCACTGACATAATTGCAACTATGCTGTTCTGCAGCAGCCAAAAGTTTTGCTACTTATACCTGATATAAAATAATGCATATATGTATGCAGCTCTCTTAGGGCCTTATGAAGTGCATTCTTTTGCATTTTACATTCACATGGGCAAAGAAAATTTGTTAATTGCTTCTATTTTAATATGGTTGTCTCACTGAGGGATACAAAGCAATGGGTTTCTTTCTACAGGAGGAAGCCGAGTAGTAACACTGGCAGTGATTTCAGAGGCAGGTGGATGTAGTGACTGTGGTGCTGCTGAACAGCTGTAAGTGTTCAACACCAGTCCAGCACCCCTCTGACACACATTCAAATGACTGAACGACTAAATGTGGGTCAGTCAATTGGGATAACAGGAAAAATTGAATCATTACAGAATTTCTGTTCCCTGCTTTATAAATAAGTGTCTTGGTTTCACTTCTGTCTGCCACAAGAGGCAAGTGGCTTTCTTTGTTATCATGTCTATTTCCATGCTGACAGGATACTTGTACATCTCCCTCAACAATGTTTAGAGAATTTCAGTTGCTGATAAACAAATTCCCTAATTCCTTTTGTAATAGCTTCTGAGACAGTTCTTTGTGTGATGGAGATAAACAATTAGGAGTAAGTCTCTAACATCAGAGTATCTCCATGGTTTTGAAAGTTACAGCAATTTCTTCAGAGTTCCAAATTTCACTATGCAGGGTGTGGTATTGAATTCAGCAATTCTTTTACTGGCCAGGACTGAAGCACTTTAATCCTCTCTAATACTTAAAAGTACTATTGTTTTGGGTATTTTTGGTTCTTCTGTTTGAGATTGTTTTTTGCTGGAGTTTTTTTTTTTTTTTTCCCTATGGATCTTCAGTTCTCTTTCTAGATACTTTTATGATTATTGCATTCTTTATAGCTTACAGTTCCATGACCTGAGCGCTTGTTCAATGTGATCAAGGCAATCATCATATCAGGTAGTGATTTTCATTGGTTGATCTACATAGGGAAGAGCAATTAAAGAATTTAGCAGGCTTTTCTATTTAGCATTACTCAGTGAATCATAAATACAGTCTTCTCACATGATACAGCAAAATTTCAGGGCTCTGCAGGGTCTCTTCCTTCTCTGTCCCACTGTGACAGATGCCGTAAACTGTCGCCCAAATCTATCAAGCACCAGAGAAATGGTGTTAATATTTATTTGACTATTTAACTTTAGATAGAACTTGTACTTGTTTCTATATTTTTGTTTTGTTTCTTTGATGATAAAAAAGTGGAAACCTCTAGAGATTTAAATATATCAATATTTCCACTATAATTAGAAAATCCATTAGATTTACCTTGAGGCTGTGGAATCATTTTCTACTGTGAAACCTCACTAGTTTTAGAAAATGTCTCTAACATTAAAAAAAAAAAATATATATAAAGTGAATCTTGTGACATTGTATCACTCAAAATTGTTTAAATAGAAGTGTATAAGATGATTTTTGTCATGAAAACACTTGTATTTTTGCCATTGGCACAATTAGTATCTTGCCATTTGGTACAAAAAAACTGGAGAAAGAACGGGATGAGCTAGTCCTGTTCAAGTTCCAAAAGCATACAGAAACAGAAAATGTAGATCAACTTATTATCATTTTATATACATAGCTGTCATGTTAAGTCACCACACTTCAAAGTAGTAAATTACCAAAGCATAATATGTCAGAACTTGAAAACTGTAATACATTGCTCTTGATACTTTAGACCCCTAAGGCAATATCACAATCTGCAGTTTCTAGTACAGATATTTACTCTTCAATAAAGTGGTAACAGCAAAAGCTCACAAAGTCTTTTGCTCTTTGGCTTCCTGGAGTTTGGCAGGCTGTTCATCCACCTGACATAATTAATCCCAACAACCAGACAACGTAACAACAGCAACACATGAACTTTTTCTGAGAACCACTTTATCATATGTTGCATAAAAATATTTGAGGGCTGGGGAATGGTTGGACTGAAAGTTCAGTTCATGATTGTTTACAATACAGCAAAATTTAGTCTAAATGGAGATTGTGAATAGCTTTGCCATCTGTTGTTTAAAAAAAAACAGAAAGAAAGAGAGAAAGAAAAGAAGAGAAAAATGAGTTCCATTTGCTTCAAACAGCTATGGGGTGGTCAAGCTAGAATACTTGGCAAAGGGGATGTTTAGAATTGAAAAGAAGTTTACATCTGGTCTCTGCTCGCAGCTTATTTAACTCATCTGTAGCTGCCTTTGTTATCCCAAGATCTGAAATCTATTTCTGCCATTCTTTGGTCTTGCTGCAGCTAGTCCTGGCTACCAAGAGCAGGGATGTGACGCTGCCCTGGACTGTCTGTGGCTGTGGCAGGCAATGCAGGCCAGGAGTTTCTGGAAGTGCAGCTTTCCCTACAGACAGACTGCCAGAGCTCACCCAGCTGCTGAGGCAGACATCCCTGCTCCCAGGAAAAACAGTGCCAGGGAGCAGGACCCCTGCATAATACATAGGAACCAAATTCTTAAGTCAAAGTCTCTTTTATAACTCACAGGGCTATACTGGTATTTTTAGGCTGTGGATGGTGTTTGGATTTTCAACAGAAGCAATTTGGGTCATCCGTGAGCTAGAAAAAGGTGAGCTGTAGTTTCCACTGTCTTCAGAAGTGCTTGACTTGGCTGTGTCAATCCAACTGATACCACAGCTGGAGAGGTTTCAGTGGTGGCAGAACCCTACACACACAGAGTCACAATTTGGCCTTAGGAGGTTGATAAGACATCATTTGCTTTTGTACTGGAAGAAATCCCAGGACTGGAAGATATAAGTAGAACCAAGGTAGATATTTTAGGCTGTTGAAAAAGCCTCCTGTGGACTCCTGTCTGAAACCAGCAGTTTGAAAATCTCCATGCAAAAGGTCTTTTACAATGGAATATTTTCACACATTTTCAGACATATGTGTGTTGGTGAGTCGTATCTTACACTTGAGGAAAGCCAATGCTGCTTGTCTTCCACTGTACTTTATTATAATACTATCAGGTGAATATGGTGAGCATTCAGTATCATATAAATTGGCTAGAATACATCGTACACAAACCTTGCAAAGTCAGCTATTTTTAAATTTACCTGACTCTCAGCTAACTTAGAAGTGTAAAAAAATTGAACATTCAGTGAGGCAAAAAGGTGCTTGAGACACCCTTTGAAGACTTTTTAATGTAAATCAACAGACTATTCTAAACACACCTTTTCCTCAGGTGACAGATACAATAAAGACAAATCTTCATTTATGAAATAATTCAAGAATACTATAATAAAAGTTACAACTAAAAGTTTAAACTTTTCATCATATTTTACCAATCTAAGAAAACAGGATACTTATAAAAAATAACAAATTATTTGAACTTTGACCAAATATTGAAATTTTGCCATATAGAAGATTCCAGAGATGGAATCTCAGTTCAATAATTTCCTACCATGAATCTTTTCCCTCCCTCGTCCCCTTCTTTTTTATTCACTTACTGGCCTGCTTGGCCATGGTCTAGGCTGAAAATGAAATGTAGATACATGTAGATACAGGTCAACCTTTCTAGCTCATTATTTTTAAAGAAGGATTCTTATGTTTAATTCAGAAAAGGTTTGGCAAAGTTTCTCTGTATCTCAGCTGAAACAGACTGTCAAACTTATTAAGGTTAGACCAAAGCTAACAATCCTGGGCAGCAAATATTGAAGAGCTTGAGGGAGCTTCAAATGCGTACAGTGGCATATTTGTACTTCTGTTCCTGGGAAGTCAGATCATGTTATTGTAGTTCCTTCCCTTCCACATCTCTGTCAGGGTACATCCATACCTGCTGTGTGGATAATAAAAGTATGTGATTGTATGAGAACCCCATAAATGTGGTGCAGTTCATGCCTAGCTAAAAAAATCCTACTTTGGTGTAATTCTCTGGTACAGTTGAACAACTGAACATTGCACTGAATGGAGCTACAGCTACTTTCGTCATGCCTTAATTTGAATTCTTTTGGTCTTGAGGATGAACCATGCCACAGTATCACACATTCATGGGATCATTTAGATTGGAAAATACCTTTAAGATCATTCAGTCTAACTGCAAACCTAACATTGCCAAGGAGGAACTAAACCCTACAAGAGATTGCCAGTGCAAACAATAAAGTACAATAGAATTGTCACGGATGTCCAGGCTCTGGAGTAAGTCTGTGAGCCAAGAAAATAGAGGGACTGCTCTTTTACCTTTTGCCTCTCTAGAGTAAAGACAGATATTAATCTCAGACAGGGCCTTCAAGTAAAATTCAAATCTCATCTATGTTGAGGAATCTGAAGGCAATGGGTTAAACATTTTTTATATGCAAACTTAACCCATAAATTAAACCAGGCTTGTCTTTTTATGCTATTAGTAAAATATATTATTCTGCAGTTGCTGATTAGCAACACTCATCCAATATTTGGTGTTTCTAGAACCTGGAATAAAAATATGTCTGAAACCCAGTTGGGCCAAGGGTTTTCTTACTGCACTCTTTTGCTGGATAAGGTCTCTGACTACATAAGGTTTTCCATAAGCTTTTAAAACTATCCTATTTATTTAAAACATTTTATTCTTTTCTTGGATAATTTCTAGATAATCTCACCCGTTTTTACCCCTTTTTGACAGTTTGAGTAGGACTTGAGTGATGTCTTAGCCTCAAATGGAAAATACTTGCTGAAAAATCTATTGAATAATTAGGAGATACACAGCATTTTGCTTATCAAATGGTGTAAAATGTCATTAATCTTTTACAGTAATTTCAGATATCTGGTGTAAAGAGTAAACCGAAATATTGCCCTAAATTTAAAAAAAAAAGTTAAATGTGGCTTGATTTTAAAACTTGCTGTTCTTTTGAAGTTGTTATATATGCCTCTACCAAAAAGAGAAAA